>NC_091131.1:169414227-170614227 GCF_040183065.1 Periplaneta americana
CCTTATCTCGCCAAATTTCATCTCGCTATCACCAATCTCAACGACACTAAATAACCTCGTAGTTGATACAGCGTCGTTAAATAACCAAGTAAAATAAATCCACCTGTAATGTAGGCAGCATTTAGTTCAAACACGGAACGCACTACAAATTGTGAAGCGTTTCTCAGTAAGTTGAATGCGGAATTCTATTCACTTCATCCGAACATTTTTCACGTCATTGAGGTTCTAAAAGAAATTCAATGTGACATTTACGTGGAGCTTCGAAGTCATGAGAACATCCAGAAAAGAGTCCACACCTGTGGAGTATCGGTCAGCGCGTCTGGCCGCGAAACCAGGTGGCCCTGGTTCGAATCCCGATCGGGGCAAGTTACCTGGTTGAGGTTTTTTCCGGGGTTTTCCCTTAACCCAATACGAGCAAATGCTGGGTAACTTTCGGTGCTGGACCCCGGACTCATTTCACCGGCATTATCACCTTTATCTCATTCAGACGCTAAATAATCTAGATGTTGATACAGCGTCGTAAAATAACCTAATAAAATAAAATAAAAAATCCAGAAAAGAAAAAAAAATAAGAGGAAGAGCAGTAGGTCTATATTGACCACGAAATGATTAATTACAGTAGCGGAGCAATTAGCCGTTTTGATTATTTAAAGCTTATGTGTTGGAAGTTCCTCAAAACATTGTTATTATTTTTAGTCGTTTAGTTAATTTTATTTACAAATCTGACGCAACGGAGCAATTAGCCTTTTTGATTATTTAAAGCTTGTGTGTTGAAAGTTCCTTCCCTACATTAAGTTATTATTTTTAGTCGTTTAGTTAATTTTATTCACAAATCTGATACAACGGAGCAATTAGCCGTTTTGATTAGGTGACACATTTTTAACCATGCCTGTTTACAGTATTGTCATGGTCGCTCCTGCATTAGAA
Source organism: Periplaneta americana (assembly GCF_040183065.1). Classification (NCBI taxonomy): domain Eukaryota; kingdom Metazoa; phylum Arthropoda; class Insecta; order Blattodea; family Blattidae; genus Periplaneta; species Periplaneta americana. The sequence goes on from NC_091131.1 coordinate 169,415,155, forward strand.
CAGAGCATCTGTTGGACCCCTCCTCCCCGCTTGAGCTGCAATGTGTACTTCTAAACCACCTTCCACCCGCTAGAGCTGTACTATGTGCTTCTAAACTCCCTCCTTCCCATCCAGCAACGTATAAATATAGCAGTGGCGGCTGATTGACTGAGGCAAGTGAGGCCGGGCCTCAGTCACTTGGCTTAACTGAAATCAAATTTTGTGTTTTCATATATTGTATTAGTTATTTGAAAGAAAGCATATATCGCTGTAGAAGCATTTGAAAACTTTGACGTATATAGAACTGTTTTTCAGTAAAATTTATTCCTGAGGCCAGGATCGCTCTTGCCGGGTCTCGCTTGTGATGTATATAGACCTGTTTTGCAGTAAAATTTCTTCCTGAGGCGAGGATTGCTCGTGCCGGGTCTGGCTTGTGATGTATATAGACCTGTTTTGCAGAAAAATTTGTTCCTGATGCCAGAATCGTTCGCTTAATGCATTTCATGTCCTTTCGCGGGCTTTGAGTTTGCGCTTAAAACGTTGTAGCTGAGGCACAATTCGTCTGGCCTGGTTAGGTTTCACTCGTCCCATCCATGGGTCGGCCTCAAGGGTAGAGTGGGGTGGGAATAGCAGTGGTGACTTGTCTTTCTAACTAGGCCATAAATAACAAAATTCCAGCTCTTTGGCAGGCAGAGACCCACTCGATTCTCTCCCCTTATGTCTCATTTTATGATATATAAGCGAGGGTGTAGTACAGTAGTGAATGTGGGCCAATGTTGTTATGTATTTCGGGAAAATATAAACAGAAACAAATGAGAGAAGTAATGCTGGTGCAGTTAATTCATTGTTAGAGTGTCCTTTTTTGAGAAGAAATAATACTGAAAGAAAGGAAGTTTTAAATAAAGAGAGAGACTACCGAGATACCTACGACATCGCTGATAATTTTTCTCACACATAATCTTAAAATGCGAGTTTCTATTGCATCCTGGTATGGGAAACATAAATGGTTATGTGGTAATGTGATGCAAAATAAACTTCTCTTGGCCTTGTTTGTTGCTGTCAAAGAAAAAAAAATAGAAAGAAAAGAAAGAAAGGGGGATTTCAACACATATGGGTTGCTTCATCACACTGAAACAATCACTGAAACTCAGAGCATAACAGCTTATTTGGTGAGTGAAATTATTATTTTTCATTGATAATAATAAGAATAGACTAATAATAATAATAATAATAATAATAATAATAATAATAATAATAATAATAATAATACAGTAATAATAATAATAATAATAATAATAATACAGTAATAATGATATTAATAATATAATAACAATAATAATTAATATCATAAACAAACATTTCCTATCGGAGGCAATTAAACTAGTTGCATCTGGCCTCACCGAGGATTTCGATCACCGGCAGCTACTGAAATATAGAGATAAAAATTTAAGGTCATTGTAGATTATCCACCGCCCACTGAACGAATATTGGTTAAACGAGCATTGAGAGATTTCCGCCGATTTTGGAATAGACACCGACGCGGTTAGGTTAGGTTAGGCTTTTGTTATCCCGTCAAGATGAAGATGAAAGCTATTGAGTGTGATTTTTTGTTTTCTATGTTCTAGTGCGTCGGTGTCTATTCCAAAATCGGCGGAAGTCGGTCAACGCTCGTTTCACCCGAATATTTCACACTTTTATCACTGCCAATGTTGCGCTATAAACCAATTTTCGCAAATCTAATGTAAAAGACTGCCTACACAAGCAACAAGTTATAATAAATGTTTAGGATTAGTGTAAAACTGGCCTATGTCTCCTATAGTGGGCGGGACATAAGTAACATTCACCAAATTTAAACAGAAGTTAATAAATGATATACAAAGAATTATATTATTAAAAAATATTCGTCGCTTTTCTAAAACCTCTAGCAATATATTACATGTGGAAGAATTAGAGTGCTTGGTTCTAAAATTCGGACGCAGTATCTGTCTATAACGCAATATACTAAAATTGCAACGTACCTGTTTTTTTTTTCAATGAAATTATTTACGATATTCATGAACAATACTACATATCACTATGTCCTAATGGCACTTAACATTTTTACGCTGTATTTTAACAATCAATATAATTTTTATATTTAAGCATTATGATCAAGACATTGCATTATTACCTTTTAAGATCCGGAATCTTCGTTCCTTCCATTTTCAAATATTAATACATGTGTTATCTAGCACATAATAAATCAATATCCCTTATGGCGACACACGCATCACAGATTGCTACTGGATAATTTTACTTACAAAATTAACAGAATTTAAATATTTACAAACACATTTATTCTAAGAATAATGAAACACTCCGCGCACCACATCGAACACGATACAGATGTGAGGAGAATGCCAATATAATTCCTGACATACGAAACTCCCTTCCTGCCTTTTAGTTTTTATGGGAAAAGTTGACCTTGCAGCGTCACAACTTGGATTCGTCTTATTTCGCTCTCTGTGGTGCAACTTCTAAACTACTGGGATAGGGATAACTGACAGGCATTTAGTCTTCATCGTAAGACGATAACTTTATCAACTTGCATTATATTTCTACTTTCATAAATAAAGTTCTCACTGTCATCGTTTACAAAATTAATTTGTTCGTTAATGTTAATTTAGTCAAATTAACAAATATAATTATAAAGAAGTATATCATAATAATGTAATGTATTTAATTGAATAGGTTACGGAAATTGTATTGAAGTAAAAGTCACATCAGCTGATTCATCCGTGGTACTTACTGTTATTTTACTTTGGTTTACTTAAACATTTATTAAAATCCATAGTGATATTGTACTTGCTATTTGGGAAAAGGAAATTGTACCAGAATAACGGAAAGAGTCCATAATCGTGGGGGACAAGACTAACTGCAGTAACTTTCGAGGAATTTCACTTTTGTTGTCGTCGTACACAATTTTGTCCAATATTCTTTTGTGGAGATTAACTCCATATGTAGATGAAATTATTGGGGATCATCAGTCTAGTTTTAGAAGTAATAGATCAACTAGCCTATTGATCACAGATTTGTATTCGACAGATATTGTAGAAAAAATGGGAGTAGCCCATAAGAGTACAGTACATCAGTTATTCATAATTTCAAAAAGGCATATGACTCGGTTATGAGAGAAGTTTTATATGATATTCTTATTGAATTTGGTATTCCCACGAAGCTAGTTCGGTTAATTAAAACGTGTCTTAGTGAAACTACAACACACTCCGCATAGGTAAATTTCTGTCAGATGCGTTTCCAATTCACTGTGGGCTAAAGCAAGGAAATGCACTATCACCTTTACTTTTTAACTTTGCTCTAGAGCAGCGGTCATCAGCACAGAGCACCTTGGGGCTAGCGTCTCTTACCCGCGGACAACACATTGCAATATGTTGCGTTCGTAGTCGCTAGCGGGTATGCTCTCGACTTCTTCTTGCTGCACGACGGGGCACACGGGACGGCTCCGCTTACCCATTACCCATTTCAGCGAGTGCTGACGTCCACTGCTGTAGAGCATGCCATGAAAAAGTCCAGGATAACAGAGAGGGTTTGGAATTGAATGGGTTATATCAGTTGCTTGTCCATGCGTATAACATGACTATGTTAGGAGAAAATCCACAAACGATTAGGGAAAACACGGAATTTTACTTGAAACAAGTAAAGAGATAGGTTTGGAAATAAATCCTGAAAAGACAAAGTACATGATTATGTCTCGCGACCAGAATATTGGAAATGGAAATATAAAAATTGGAAATTTATCCTTTGAAGAAGTGGAAAAATTCAAATATCTTGGAGCAACAGTAACAAATATAAATAACACTCGGGAGGAAATTAAACGCGGAATAATTATGGGAAATACGCGTTATTATTCGGTTGAGAAGCTTTTGTCATCCAGTCTGCTGTCAAAAAAGCTGAAAGTTACAATTTATAAAAGAGTTATATTACCGGTTGTTCTGTATGGTTGTGAAATTGGACTCCCATTTTGAGAGAGGAACAGAGGTTAATGGTGTTTGAGAATAAGGTGCTTAGGAAAATATCTGGGGCTAAGAGGGACGAAGTTACAGGAGAATGGAGAAAGTAAGACAACGCAGAACTAGACTAGGCCTAAGTATTGCATTCTTCACCCAACATAATTAGGAACATTAAATCTAGACGTTTGAGAAGGGCAGGTCAGTAGCACGTATGGGCGAATCCAGAAATGCATATAGAGTATTAGTTGCGAGACCGGAGGGAAAAAGAGCTTTGAGGAGGCCCAGACATGGATGGGAGGATAATATTAAAATGGATTTGAGGGAGGTGGGGTATTATTGTAGATACTGGAATAATGTTGCTTAGGATAGGTACCGATGGCGGGCTTATGCGAGAGCGACAATAAACCTCCGGGTTCCTTAAAAGCCGTAAGTAAGTAGGTAATTAAGTGATATTGTTATGCTCTGATTAGACGTAGGTAATATTAAACTAAGAATTTCTATTTTTTAAAAATCACAGGTGGCTAAATTATAAGATGATGTGATCATTGCATGCTATATGCGATGTCATTGGAATATTGCAGGAAAATTAATTTTCTATCGCTAAAATTGGAGGAGAAAGTATTATGGTTTTATCACCACTCGTAGGCCCTACATTTCGTTATATTCGATCTGACATAAAACGTGAAAAAATCAGTCGTAGTCCAAAGTAACAAATATTTTATCACAAGATAGATTAGGACAGGCCTGGGCATAGGTACCTCAACTCAGGTACTGAAAACTACCCCTTAACTGTCCCCGGTAGAGACAGTTATATATCGAACCGATACGAGTAGACCTGAAGTTAAGCAATGCTAAGTGACGTATTGTATATAAGGCCTGCATCATAGCTTTCCTCTCGCTCCTCGCCTAAAATCCACCACTGATGCACCGGGATATGTGAACTGGTCCCGATCATGGAAAATACGGTAAATTGGTCCGGGTCGAAGAAAGTAGCGTAGTAGGTTAATTGGGTGCCAGCCTATTAGCATTACCCAGAACATCGCTTGGGGTTTGGCTGGATCGTCCCCCCAAAATGTTTGATGTTATAAATTTAAATACACTGAGTTCACAAATTCAAACGTACTAATTTTTCTCGTTGTCAACATTGTCATTTGTTATAAATTTAAATACACTGATTTCACAAATTCAAACGTACTATTTTTTCTCGTTGTCAACATTGTCATTTGTTCTGCAATACAGTAAACTGTTCCTTTTTCTTTCTATTTTAAGCCTGCTTTCCTGAACTTCTACATAAAATGCAAACTTCGGGTTTAAAATCATTCAATAGACTACGTCAATTAAGTTAAAAATTGATGGATGAGCGTTATAAAAATAGGATTTGAGGCGAGAATGAAAGAATTCACGTGCATTGGTAGTTCTGTTTGATGAGGCAGAAAATTCACACCACATAGGAACAGGGAGCAATGTAGTCTATGTTTCGAACTCATAATCCGTGAACTCTTCAATTTTTTTCATTACCAACTGATAGGATCGACATGAAGTCGTCGACGAAACAGTTTTCGACATCAGGAGATAAAAAACTGTAGCACAAAAAATATTTTTAGATACTTGAAACACTATGAATTAAATTTATAAGTGTTTAACAATCCTAAAGACTGCATTTTCCTCCACAAATTTTTTTCCGAGATGGAAACGAAACTTCTTACGTTAATTGACTGCGAAATTATTTGGGCCACAGAATGTAGGTCTATGAATGTTTCAGAATCTACAAACATTCGCTCTGGCAGCAGGATTAAACCTCTGAAAACACAATGTTCCACAACGTGTCGGAATGTATTTACTGCATTGCCTGTAGCTCTCGGTGTTTTTGTTACGAAGTAAACAAACACAAGAGGGATGTAGGTCTACAGTTTAAAAAAAAAAAAAAAAATGGCCGCTCTCTAGAAACTAACGATCCTTCGAGTACAATTCGGAGACAGGCGATGTTACATGTTGTTGGACCACGTTGCCTGACATCTAGGCCTACTTTATAATTAAAGTGTTTTTCGTGTTTCTCTCCCCAGCTGTTATAGCTGGCTTACATAACCGGATTTCGCTACCTAGGCCTATCGTAGCTCCCCAAGTGCATCACGATGCTGGATGGGCACCGGTCCCATACACTGGCCAAATTTTATGAGAATTTCTTCCCCATGAGAACTCGAACCAGCGTGCATTGCGTAACGCGAGTCCTAGGTAGGATGCCTTAGACCACGACACCACGGCTTGGGACAAATCTAGTTATTGGCATAATATAATTTCAGCTTTATGTTGAATGAAGAATCCATCCATTTCATCCGAAGATTCGTACCCATGACACTATTAACTCCTTCTTTCCTTCCTTCAATCGTTCATACGTGGACGTATACAAGCTAAATTTCCATCAAAGTAGGCCTACCTTCTTCAAATAAATATAAATGGAGAATTAATTTAATATAGGTAGTATAATTGAAGAGTATTATTTAAAAACTCACTCAGTCCATTTGATCATTTTAAAGATTTATACATATTATACAGTGTGTAACAGAATAACTATTCCTAGATTTCTTGTGTGATAGGGGGCATGAAATTAAACATTTTTTCTTAATAAAGTAGGCCTAATGTCAGGAAATGCTTCGTTTTCAAGTGATAGTGATATGAAGGAAAGAACGAAAGAAACTCAAATTGAAAAGTTACTTTATTTACTTTCTGTGGTTACATAGTAACTTTTATGTAATAAGTTACAAGATAGCCTATTAAGAAAAAGGTAATGACAAACTGTATGAACTGTTCAAAATTGCTACCGCCATTGTTGACACACAAAGTACGTATAACTTCATATGATTAAACGACGAATCCTTCGAAATATCTGTAGACGGTTACGAAGATCGTCAAAAGCAAGAATAATTCTATCAACTAATTCTTCCGCTGTATCGATGGGCGTTTCATGAACAATTGATTTAAGGCCTAATATGTCCCCAAAGACAAAAATCAACTGGAATTATATCTGGGGAACGTGCCGGCAAAGCAACTGTACATTAAAATAATTTCGATAATTTAAGCTGTCTTGTTGAAAGATCATGTTTCTCCCAATATTAATCGGGACATCTTCAAGTAACTCCAGAAGAATTTCCGCAAGAAAAATATCATAAAAATGGTCATTCAATCGCGCAGGCATAAGCTAGCCTATAGACTACGATAAGAAGCTACCATGATAAGGATCACGATATGGACCACGATAAAGATTACGAAAAGTAGCTACCAAGACCAGGGTAAGGACCATGACAAATACAAGGCTCATGATAAGAAACACGACAAAAAAACAAGAATCAAGATAAGGACCACCACAAAGAAAACAAGGACAAATGTATGGATTAGGCCTATGACATGGTCCACGACAAGCACCGAGATAAGCATAGATATCACGATAAGATACACAACATAACTTAACTGACTTATAGGCCTACCCCGATAAGGATCACAACGATCACAACCACGATAATTACTTAGGCTACACGACATGGACACGAAATACGGATCACGACATGCCCAAGATAAGGACCACAAATAAATAAATAAATAAATAAATAAATAAATAAATAAATGAATAAATGAATAAATGAATAAATAAATAATAAATTAATTAATTAATAATTAATAAATGAATGAATGAATAAATAAATAAATAAATAAATAAATAAATAAATAAATGAATAAATGAATAAATAAATAATAAATTAATTAATTAATAAATGAATGAATAAATAAATAAATAAATAAATACATAAATTAATAAATAAATAAATAAATAAATAAATAAATAAATAAATAAATAAATAAATAAATAAATAAATAAATAAATAAATAAATAAATAAATAAGTCATGTCCGTACAGAATACTGACGCCGGCACATTCGGCGGAATAGAAAATTTCGTGTCTCTCCTAGCAGGTAGGCCTAGAAGTGTAAGTTCAAATCACAATCATTTATGCTTGATATTAGATCTAATTACATAGGCTGTATACAATAATTGAGGACTCACTACGGTAAACGATTAAAGTGTCTCAAACAAAAAGTGTGGGAAACTTGTCAAACAGTATTTTTCCATAATTCTGGCACTGTCATCGTTCACCATTTCCAGATATTTTATTAAGGCACTTTCATCGCTCACCATTTCCACATATTTTATTAAGAAACACATATTTTATTGCACTGAAATAATAACCTATAACTTATAGGCCTGCTGTATATTGGTAGGATTAGGCTAATGAATAGGCTAATTATTATGAAAAAATAATGAGCATTAGGGATAAATGAATTAGGGCCTACATACTAAGATTTATTCTACAAAATTTTGTTATTTTACTTTTCGAAACCTTTATTTTACCTTATTAGGCCTAAAAATTTGTATTATGTATTACTTACTTACAAATGGCTTTTAAGGAACCCGAAGGTTCATTGCCGCCCTCACATAAGCCCGCCAGCGGTCCCTATCCTGTGCAAGATTAATCCAGTCTCTATCATCATACCCCACCTCCCTCAAATCCATTTTAATATTATCGTCTATATGCATTTCTGGATTCGCCCATACGTGCTACATGCCTTGCCCATCTCAAACGTCCGGATTTAATGTTCCTAACTATGTCAGGTCAAGAATACAATGCGTGCAGTTCTGTGTTGTGTAGCTTTCTCCATTCTCCTGTAACTTCATCCCGCTTAGCCCCAAATATTTTCCTAAGCACCTTATTCTTAAACACCCTGAACCTATGTTCCTCTCTCTCAGTGTGAGAGTCCAAGTTTCACAACCATACAGAACAACCGGTAATATAACTGTTTCATAAATTCTAACTTTCAGATCTTTTGACAGCAGACTAGATGATAAGAGCTTCTCAACCGAATAATAACACGCATTTTCCATATTTATTCTGCGTTTAATTTCCTCCCGAGTGTCATTTGTATTTGTTACTGTTGCTCCAAGATATTTGAATTTTTCCACCTCTCCGAAGGACAAATATCCAATTTTTATATTTCCATTTCGTACAATATTCTGGTCACGAGACATAATCATATACCGGTACTTTGTCTTTTCGGGATTTACTTCCAAAACGATCGCTCTACTTGCTTCAAGTAAAATTTCCGTGTTTTCCCTAATCGTTTGTGTATTTTCTCCTAACATATTCACGTCATCCGCATAGACAAGAAGCTGATGTAACCCGTTCAATTCCAAATCCTGCCTGTTATCCTGAACTTTCCTAATGGCATATTCTAGCGCGAAGTTAAAAAAGTAAAGGTGATAGTGCATCTCCCTGCTTTAGCTCGCAGTGAATTGGAAAAGCATCAGATAGAAACTGACCTATACGGACTCTGCTGTATGTTTAACTGAGACACATTTTAATTAATCGAACTAGTTTCTTGGGAATACCAAATTCAATAAGAATATCATATAATACTTCCCTCTTAACCGAGTCATATGCCTTTTTGAAATCTATGAATAACTGATGTACTGTACCCTTATACTCCCATTTTTTCTCCATTATCTGTCGAATACAAAAAATCTGATCAATAGTCGATCTATTACGCCGAAAACCGCACTGATGATCCCCAATAATTTCATCTACGTACGGAGTTAATCTTCTCAAAAGAATATTGGACAAAATTTTGTACGACGTCAACAAAAGACATATTCCTCGAAAGTTACCACAGTTGGTTTTGTCCCCCTTTTTAAAAATAAGTACAATTATGGACTCCTTCCATTGTTCTGGTACAATTTCCTTTTCTCAAATAGCAAGTACAAGTTTATAAATTTCGCTATATAATGCACTTCCACCCTCTTGTATTAATTCTGCTGGAATTTGATGGATACCTGGAGACTTGTACTTTTTCAGATTTTCTATCGCAATTTCGACTTCTGAAAGCGTGGGTTCGGGTATAAATGGCTCAGCAATTTGCATTTCAATTTCGTCCCGGTCATTTCTATTTGGCCTATGTACATTTAGTAGTTGCGCAAAATAGTTTTTCCATCTGTTTAGGATTGATGGAGAGTCTGCAAGCAAGTCACCATTCTCATCCTTGATCACGTTTACCCTTGACTGATATCCGTTCTTAAATTCTTTTATACCCTTATATAAATCTCGAATGTTTTTATTCTTACTATTTGTTTCTACCTCATTCAGTTTTTCCTTCAAGTAACCTCTCTTTTTATTCCTAAGTGTACGACTTGCTTCCCATCTTTCATTGAAATAATTATCTCTCTTCTCCTCAACTGGATCCTGTAAGAATTTCAATATTGCCTGTTTCCTTCTTTCTAGATTAGATTAGATTAGATTTATTTATTTAACCTGGTAGAGATAAGGCCGTCAGGCCTTCTCTGCCCCTCTACCAGGGGATTACAACTATAACATGAACAATAAGATTACAATTAATATTAAATTTACAATTACAATTACAATAGAAATTAAAGTACGACAAGAATACCTGATTAATGAAAGCTAGACATTTTATCATAGAAGTTAAGAACAAAGAATATTTTTGTATTTACTAAATTATAAATTAAACCTACAATAACAAAATTCTATAGTGATGAAATTACCGGATATTGAGATATTTTGTGGTAGATTAAAAGAACTATTTACAAGAAACCATGTCTGAACGAGTCTCAATTACTTACCAAGTGCCTAGTAAGTTTGCGTTTGAATTGAATTTTATTTCGACAGTCCCTGATGCTAGCAGGTAACGAATTCCAGAGTCTTGGCAGGGCTATTGTGAAAGAGGATGAGTATGAGGAGGTGCGATGGGATGGTATTGTTAGTATTGTTTCATGGCGAGAGCGTGTGTTCAGATTGTGGTGGGAAGAAAGGTAAGTGAAGCGAGACGACAGGTACGAAGGAATAGAAGAGTTCAAGATTTCGAAGACAAAGAGAAGTGAATGTAAATTTCTTTTCTTATCTAGTTTAAGCCAACCTATTGCTTCCAGGGATGGGGTAATATGATCATATTTACGAACATTGCTTACAAAACGTCCACACAAATTATGAGCACGTTGAAGTTTCATTTTGTTGTCGCTGGAAAGGTCAGTCAGTAAAATGTCAGCATAGTCAAAATAGGGAAATACAAGGGTCTGCACAAGGGACTTTTTTAAACAAGAGGGAAGATGAACATTTATCCTTTTTAGCACATGAATAATAGAATATACTTTTCTGCAGGTTTCTGTGATTTGCATGTCCCAGTTGAGATTATTATCCATGTGAATGCCAAGATTTTTTACCGAAGAACTGAAAGGGATATGCACTGTACTTACTTTAACGGGGGAAATGTCGAGGTGCTTTACAGCGTCGGTTTGCCGTTTGTGTCCTAATATGATTGCTTGTGTCTTTCCAGGATTGATATTAAGATGGAATTTCTTTGTCCATGTCACAATCGAGTCAATGTCTTTGTTCAATTTATCTATAGCGTCATTTATTCGATCTAAGCGGGAAGAGATGTAGCATTGAAGGTCGTCAGCATACAAGTGATAGTTACAATGCCTTACATGAGATGTAATATCACTGACATATATTGTGAACAACAATGGTCCGAGTACCGAACCCTGTGGTATACCTGATGTTATGTTAAGCCAGGAAGAGCTTCGATTCCCGGATACAACACATTGTTGTCTTTCCCGTAAGTAGGATTCGAACCAACTCACAGCAGTCTCTGACAAATGCAGATTTCTCAATTTATGGGTGAGCAGGTCGAAATTTACAGAGTTGAAAGCTTTGCTAAGGTCAAGAAGTGTTAGTATTGTTACTTTATTAGAGTCGATTGCTTCACGAATGTCTTCTGTCACTTTAAGTAGAGCAGTGCTTGTGTTGTGTCCAGCTCTGAAACCTGACTGATACTTGTCGAATAGTTTGTGTTCGTTCATGTAGTTAGTAATTTGTCTGTGTACGATTCTTTCCAGTGCTTTTGATATGGCTGGCAGGATACTGATTGGTCTATAGTCGTTCGGGTCGGTGGAAACTTTGACTTTTGGAAGAGGAAGAACGAAAGCTTGCTTCCATATTTTAGGGAAAGTTGAAGTGATTAAGGAACTATTGAATATGTGTGCAATTGTAGGTATTACTATGTCTTGTATTTTCTGTATGAGTAATATGCTAATGTTGTCTGGCCCTTGAGCTTTCGTCTTGATGCGTCGGATGGCTTTCATTACGTCAATAGGAGTGACGTCAGTAAAATAGAATTTGTCTCGAGTTGGGGGAGCTGAGTCAGGCAAAACTGTGTCTTGTTTCGTTGTGTTGTTTAAGGTCGGGTCCTTTACAAAGTGTTCGTTCAATCGGTCAAGTGGGATGGGTATGTCTGCTTGTTCACTAGCCCTTCCAAGTCCAATGACCTTCAGATTTTTCCATAACTCGGAAGGGGTTGTGTTGGGCTCTATAAGTTTGTAGGAGTATTTGAGTTTAGCGTTTCTTATTAGTTGAGTCGTTCTGTTTCTTAGGTGTTTATATAAGTTAAAATATTCGTCGTTTTTATTGCGGGTGTATTTCCTATAGGCTAAGTCGCGTTCGGACATCAGGCTACGTATTTCAGTCGTCATCCAAGGGGCTGGGGTCTTTCTGGTACGTTTGGTCTCTAATGGTGCGTGTTTGTCATAAAGTTGAAGTATTAACGTATTGAATAAGTCTACTTTCTCGTCTACAGTTCGTAATGTCCAGATCATGTGCCATGGAAGTTGCGCAGCGTCTTCTTTCAGTGCAATATTATCTATTCTTTTGATATCCCTGTAAGTAATTACTCTAGGAGTCGCTTTAGGACACTGCAGATTAAACGATAGATAAATGATATCATGCCCTGATAGTCCTGGTGCAGGCAACTGTCCATGCGTCAGTATTTTGTCTATTTGTCTATTTTCTACTACCATGCAACAATCTTCATCAAACCACGGTTTCTTTTTCTTAGTTTCATAATAACCTATGCTCTGCTCAGCTGCAATTTTGATACTATCTCTGATATATTCCCACACACTATTAACATCTAATTCTTTCTCAACTTCGTCGGAACTTTCTAAAGTGGCAAACCTATTCGAAATTTCGACCTGATAATTTTGCCTAGCTTCCTCGTCCTTTAATTTCAAAATATTGAATTTAGTAATATTAACTTGTTGCTCTACTCGCTTGGCTACTGATAATCTTTCTCTTAATTCTCCAATCACCAAATAATGGTCAGAATTACAGTCTGCACCCCTGAAAGTTCGAATACCTATTATACTAGTATGTCTCCGTTTATCTATCAAGATGTGATCTATTTGGTTGTGTGTCAATCCATCTGGAGAAGTCCAAGTATATTTATGTATATCCTTATGGGGGAATGTTGTACTTTTGACAATTAAATTTTTCGATGTGGCAAAGTTGACTAATCTAACTCCATTGTCACTACTAAATGCGTGTAGGCTCTCTTTTCCAATAGTTGGTCTAAAAATATCTTCCCGTCCTACTTTAGCATTGAAATCCCCCAATAAAATTTTCATGTGATACCTAGGGAACTGATCAAAAGTATGTTCCAATTCCTCATAGAAGCTATCCTTTATATGGTCGTCTTTCTCTTCTGTAGGGGCGTGAGCATTTATAACTATGATGTCGCACCATCTACCCTTAAGTACTAAAAATGATAACCTGTCACTGATAAATTCGACCTTTTTTACTGCTGATTTTATTCTTTTATGAACAAAGAATCCTGTTCCTAATTGGTGATTATTGTTTCCTTCCCCATAATACAACAAGTAATCTCCTATTTGTGATATGCCATTCCCATCTAACCTAACCTCTTGTACTCCTACGAAGTCTATTCTATATCTAGCTAGTTCTTTTGCTACTAATGTTACCCCTCCTGTTCTATAAAGACTAGTTACGTTCCAAGTGCCAAATCTCAAAACCTTATTCCTTTGCTGTGGTCGTGCCAGAGAATCAGTCCTATTCCGAGGCTTATTATAGGGATACGTAACAAGCTGTTTTTTACGGTGATGGGTTGTTAGCCCTTCGCCCAACCCCCAAGCTGGAGGACCACACCTTATCGGCTGTCCACGACTGCTTATTCAATATATTCGCAGCTACCCTCCATATCTGGAGGCCGTCTCCTCTATCCGCAACCTGAGGACGCGCCATGCCGTGGTGATAGGGACCCACAATACATGGTTGTATTTTGTATTAGACTTAAAAATTCTGTAGGCTATTAGGCTACATTAAAAAAATAACAGAAACCCCCCAAAACCTAACATGACAAAATTTGGATAAGGGTGTAAGAAAAGCTGGATTTTTTTTAAATCAATCACACAATAAAATAAGAACAAGCCGGCCGCCCCTTTCAACTACAGATGGCATCACGCCTAGCAGAGGCAATTCCAGCGTTCCCCAGTGTCACTCCACTGAGATAGGCCTATTCATCATTAGGGAAATCTTACGACAAAAATTATGACTAAACCGGATGGATCTGGCACATTCCACGTTTATCAGGTTACAAAGCACGGCACATAGGTAGGCCTAAGCCTACTATATCGCTTGATGCAAAGAAACAGAAATTTACATTGTGACACTTTCATCGTTTACCATAGGCTATTCAGTCCTCAATTACTCGACGATCAAGCCCATCTCGTTGTTATGTGGAAATACATAGGCCAGTGATGTCAAATCAAGCGCATTTTTCTGACCTTGACGCCGTACGCGGGCAGCAAGCGCTAAGTATGGAAAGAGGAAGGGTTGTGTATATGAATAGGCAACCTGTTGGATTAAGAAAACAGTGGTGCACAAACTTCAGACGGAACGTGAAATTTTATGTCGTTATTTTTATATGGCTTCTTTCTGTTTAATATTAAGTTATCTATAGTGTCTGTAAAACAAAAGTATTAACACTGATTTCTTAATATTGCACTTGTGTTTTAAATCTTAATAACATAATAGAGAGTTAAAAATGAATATTCACTTAAATTCCATAGTAGTATAATATTATACTGTATTAAGTGGATGAAACACATCATTCATAAAGAAAGTGATATTCCAAAGAAAGAGATTGAGTATGACATGATAATTTGGAATTTATATTGATAGTATTTTTAGCCTTAAAAAGTAATCAATAAACTGATCAAAACAATATTACAGTACAAAGCAAAGTTACCTAGGTACTGTATCTATTTTAAGTATAGGCTAACTAATATTACATAACAAAATTCTTATCGCATTATGCTCTTAAGGTGATATTTGTGAGCAACTTCCTATCATCAGAATATTAAATTATTTTCTCGAAATCTGCTGAAGCTATAGAGTTGACATTTTTACAACACATGGGCACGTATCTTTTGCTTATGATGTAACAGTAGTTGCTTTGTTAATTAATTCCCTTACAAAGAATTTCCATGCGAACATTTTCAAAATTTTCAATACACTATCTTCAGTAATACGTATATACGGTATATTAGATTTTCTGTAAGACTACTAAATAAATAGGCCTATACCTGAAAATTTCACTTTTCTGTACGAAAAGTTGAGAAAATATTTCTTTTGAATAAAAAAAAATCAAAGTTGTGAAAAATGAGCATTAAAATTAAAACTTACATTCTTATAATGCACTTATACTTCTCAGGGAAATCTAAAAATTAACATGGATACAGTTTTAGTAAGTTCTCTTCCCTTTGTCTATTGAATCAGTGCTGGCCATCCTTGTATACTATAGCTCGACCAAGCGGCATATAAACTACTGTCTCTTTCGTCTGTCTCTTTTCTTTCCGCTCTAAAGCGCGCGCTTGCTCCTATGGGCATCAGTTGACATCACTGACATAGGCTATTAGTATTAGTGCCTTTAATCCCTGATCACAGACGTGTGTGTGTGTTTTTTTAGAAACGTAATTAAACAACATGTTCCATTACAGTTTGTAATACTACATGTTCTGGTTTACATCTGTATTGCCTGGGACGCATATTAAGTTGAATTCCAGTTGTGTTAAGTTGATGATTGATAAGCTACCATATACCTGATTGTTGACTATTACAATATTAGCTTGTGTTATGCTGTTATTTGTATGGAATGCCTGAGTTTAGTAATGTTGTACTTTGTACCATTTGGCTTTTACTTCTTAAAGGAGCAGTCCGCGATAAAATTAAGTTACCTTTAATCAAACACGTTTTTCAATCTAAGTGGAATGTAATTTGTCGCATGTCAATGCGAGGCATGGTTCTTAAGTTACTGACTCCGCACAAAAACTTATGACGTCACAGCCACTGAACTGGTGTGATTGCGTAGTAGACCGAGAACATCGGCGAGTGCAGCGCAGCGCTTTGTATTAAAATAAATAATCTTCTCTCGCCGTAGTAAACGTGAACAGAATTTCGGACTTAGTTATGATTGTGTGAAGTCGTGTTTTGCTTTTCATTTAATCATAAAACCAGCACATACTAATGTTGTGGTTTTATGTAGACGTATTTTCTTTTATATGAACGATTTCGAACTACAGTAGACTAAACAGAAGAAATTGTATTGTAATACAGTTTAAAATGCCGTGGTGTTGTGATTTTTCGTGTTCAGAGGGAACAACAAAAACAGAATATGAAGAAGGGGTATCATTTCATGTATTTCCGAACAGAGAAATGTTACTGGAAAGATTTAAAATATGGGTGAAGAAAAT
This sequence comes from Periplaneta americana, assembly GCF_040183065.1. Classification (NCBI taxonomy): domain Eukaryota; kingdom Metazoa; phylum Arthropoda; class Insecta; order Blattodea; family Blattidae; genus Periplaneta; species Periplaneta americana. The sequence goes on from NC_091131.1 coordinate 169,431,801, forward strand.
CAACAGAAAAGGTTTTACACTATCGAAAATTACTGTTGTGTGTTCCAGTCATTTCCGTGAAAGTGATTTTGAAGAATCGTCTTTACTAAAAAGACGTTTACTGGAAGACAATAGAACTCCTATGAAAATTATGAAAACTTCTGTCCCTTCCTTACTTTTGAAAGGAGAATCTCCGCAAGATAGTTCTGATCTACGCGCTCCTCTGCTTATAAATGAAAAAAGGTCGTCGAAGAAGCAATAGCAAGTTGCAGTGATGCACCTATAGCTGAAAATATTGACATGTGTGTAGTTCTCGATGAGGCTGAAAATTCACAGGAACCTAATATAAACAAAGCTGTGAGACGCTAAGAAATGTGTGTGGTGAATCAGATGTGGGAGAGCAGAGACATATTTTCAAATAGAAGAAGAACTTCAAATTCTAATTCATCAGGTTCTGAGGACGCTGCACATGAAACAGAAAGTAAATAGAGAGTCAAAAAGTTTTTTTTTTTTTTTTGTATTCTGGTCAGCGTTACAAATTTTGTTTTACTTCTATAATATTTGTCATTTCTCTTTTACAAATATTTGGTAGAAACAATAGGACCATTGCTGAAAGTTAATGCAGTGTGTCAGAATGCCCGTAATTGGGAGTAGAAGTCCGAACAGAGGTGAAGCATAGCAGTGAGTTCTGCGTTATACTTTGAAGCAGTAATTAGGAGAGGGAGAGACCGATTTATTAGCGTAGTGATATCTCCATATTTCTATTACAGGTATTCGCGGGGATGTTCTGGCGACTTCGTTAGAATTAGCTTCCTCACACAGGTGTTTCGTCACTTGTCAGCATCGGACAGATTTAGGGCCACCTTGAGCGGGGTTTCCTATAGAGACTCGATGAAGCATAAAACCCTTAAGTCGGACTAGACCCGTGGGAAAGATACTGCCAAGCTTGGGTTTTCCAAAGAACGGGTATTCTTGTGAGATATACAAACTAATTAGATGTTATGGGAAATCCAAAGTTTAAATTTAGAGATGACATATTCCGCGCCCAATAAGGAGAGATCTTGGTCCAGCTTATGAGGTCACTTTGGACCAATAGGGAATAGATTTTAGGCCAGTTAGTGACGTAGTTTTTAACCAATAGGATAGTTAGTTTTAGCGTAGGATAGATTTTTATAAATAAGGGTGACGGGGAGCGGAGAGAAGACGACTACTATTCCGCTTCGGAGCGGAGATCATCAAAACAACTTTACATCGTGTCGGCGACCCTACATACAGGGCAGAATAACTACTTCGTTTGGCGTCGACAGGACTACTATTTCGCTTCGTGTCATAGTGTACTGGACAGAATATTGAATTTGTAGTATCGGATAGAGCTTATTCAGAGCCGCCATAGAGTCGATACAGAAGTGCGACCAACGATTGAATTATAAGTCAGCCGGAAATACATATTCTAGGGTTTACCAAGTGGATACTACAATAAACTTATAGTTTTGAAGTTTACGCTGCCTTTTATTTAAGGAGCCGGCTTGGTATTATTCCCGACATCATCCTATACCACAACAGTACCTCGGCTACCCTGAGTGAATCTCACGCAACACCGAGACGCACCCACCCTCAAATGGCGCCCAACGTGTGGTCACAATAACCACTCACCCTCAAATGGCGTCCAACGTGGGAACACAACAACGATTCCACCCACAAATGGCGCCCAACGTGGGGCCACAACAACGAATCCACCCTCAAATGGCGCTTTCCAACGTGGGGCTCGAAGGAAGACAGCTGTTCCAGTGACCGGCCCCGGGTGCGAACACAGCACCAAACAACGCGGAGGACCGGACGGAGCATTTCAGCCCTGCATAGCCGAGGAACGACGCTGGAAGGCGGGAACAGAACCAAGCCATCGCGACATCACGACAACACTAGAGAAGACAACACGGGGACCACCAGAGAAGGCGACTCGGAGAGGCGGTGGCAAGTATGAATAGAAGATGAATATGTGTATATATGTATATGATATTTTGGGGGAATAATTATAAAGTGTATATGTTTCAATTTCTGGTGTGATAATTTGGGTATATATATATATATATATATATATATATATATATATATATATATATATATATATATATATATGTATTTTTTTTGTGTGTGATATTTTGGGGGAAAGAGTGAAATAAGTGTATTGCGTAATTTGTTGGAAGTGAGCAGAGGGCAAATACAGGCCTAGTTAGATTATTATTGGGAAAGCGAGCGTCGGATAGATGACAGAGTAGCATATAGATGATACTACGTAGCCATAGGAGTAAGGTAGTTAGGAAAATACGAGAAAGACGAGGAAATAGAAACAAGGGAACCATGGAGCAAAGGAAGGACGAGGAAATTATGGAAATTAGGGAGGAGGTCGAGAATAACGCAGGACAAGAAATAGAGGGAGAGCGAACGGTGGAAAAGCAACAGAGTAGAGACAGTGGCAAAGGGGAAATGACGCTAGAACAGTTATGGGAGCAGATGAGACAATTCATGGAAAATAACTCAAGGGAAAGTAGAGAGCAGATTCTGAGGGAAAGTAAAGAACAAATAAAGCAAATGGAGAATAAATTAGACAACAATTCAAGGGAAAGTAGAGAACAAATAAAACAAATGGAAACTAAATTAGAGAATAACTCAAGGGAAAGTAGAGAGCAGATTCTGAGGGAAAGTAGAGAGCAGATAAAACAAATGGAAAATAGATTGGGGGAAAGTTCGAGAGAGATTAGAGATCAGATTGCAAAATTAGCGGAAAGAGGAAACAAGATGGAAGACAAAATAGAGAAGCTAGAGGGGAAATTATCCGAGAATGGGATCGGAATGGAGAACCAACTGAAGATAGCTATGGATAGGATGTCAGAAAGTATGAAGGATTTAGAAGTCAGAGTTAGAGATAACGCTGTGAGAGAGAATAGCGACCTAAAATCAGCTGTTGAGGAAACGATAGTGGAGAAGGTTCGAGAAATTCAGAATTCGGTAGAAGAGAAAATAGGTGAGATGGATCAGGAAGTGGACGGTCTCAAGCGAGCCATAAAGAATAAAGAAAGGGCGGATAACGAATGTTTGGAAGAATTAAGAAGTAAATTAAACTCAATAAACGACGTACTAAATGGGGGTAGTCCCGCAAATTTAAGCGGACATAGCAGCTCGGACCGTGCAGTTTCTAGACAAGAGGGCACAAGTGAGAGCCCGGCATCAGGTAGTAACATAAATGTAAGACATGTCAACAATAGTGTCAGTGAGGAATGTCAGACCTCACGTGATGACGTGCGTAGTGAGTTGATAAGTGTAAACGACAAGGCATATTTAGGCCGTCCCCAGTACCCCACTCACATTTTGAATGAGATTGGTTACCCTATTTTTGATGAGGTTGAATTTTCAAACCCACATAACTACATAAGTGAGCTAGAAACGTACTTTAGAGTAAGAGGGGTGCCGGATGACTTAAAAATGACTGTCGTACGAAAGAGCCTAAAGAGCCGACCACTCAACTGGGCGCTAGTGGCCCTAGGGGATAATGTCACTTATGAGGAATTCAGAGAAAAACTTTCGGAGAGATACTGGGGACAAAGACAACAACAAAGAATTAGGAAGGAAATTAATCAGAGCAGGTTTGACGCGGGAAGAGGCGTCTCTATGATAGATTATTTTCTTGAACTGGTTAAGAAAGGGAAAAGCCTCAATCCGCCAATACCGGATTCAGAGCTGATCCAAACTGTGATTTCGCAGTATCCCGAGAACATAAGATATAATCTGATTGTAGCAGGGCCCCGAGACTTCGGGGAAACAATAGATTTATTGACTGCGCTGGATGGTTCGGACGCCACGCACTATGAATGTAGTGGACAGGCAGATTATGAACATGGCAAAGGAAAGGGTTCAAGCCCCACCGACCAGAAAGCGGGGAAGGGGGCAAGTACGGTCTTTTCATCCCCAAGGACAGGAGCCCAAAATCAGAGTAACTGGGGTGGTGACAGGAGCCCCAACAATGCATATAGTCGGTACCATAATGGCCATAACGGAGGGAAAAGTCCCAACAGGGAGAGAAGGAGTGACCCGCCCTTTGGGGGTCCTTACAATAATAGTAGGAATAACCAGAGTAGTCATAACAGGATGAGGAACGATCGAGGAGGTGTTGGTCCCGTGCGTAGGGTTAACCACATACGATGGTACACGGGAAGACAAGAAAATGGAAATAATAGGCTTAGAACCCAACCACACTGGCTTAGGAACAGAAATTACAGACAGGGATTCTGGCAGCCTAATTTTAGCAGGGGACCGCAAAATCGAGGTGATTGGAGGAGACAGGAGCAGGAGAGAGATAGGCGAGACGTCCTACAAGAAATGGCCTCACAAGGGTGCAATAGGCCACCTACACAGTGTAACGTGGGACAAAGCAGGAATAGAGACATGAACGGACGTCAGCAAAGTCCGGTCAGAATGAATATGGGCCGGGAGCCTATAAATTGTAGAAATAGAGACGAGGTAGCAGTGGAACCGACTGCATCGCACTCGGGAAACTGCTAGACAGAAGTCTCAAGGGTTCGGAGATTTCTGTAGCTAAGTGCAGTAAGCCACTGTCAAAAGAATCCACCAACGCGGTAAGCGTGAAGAGACAGAGCGATATTACTAACCCAGAGTTAGAAAATAATGGGACTTATGTATTGCCTTATATAGATGCTAAAATATTTGGGACAAAGTGTTGTGTGTTGTTGGACTCGGGCTCCACAAATAATGTATGCAGCTTGGAATTTTTTCAAAAGGTTAGGGATTCAGGAATAAAACTGCAAACGTTACCGATATGTTCACTGTACTGTGCAGGCGCCCTAAGTAAGAAGAAGGAAAAGGTAAAATATCAAGTATGGTTCGAGTTAGAGTGCGGAGAAGTGAAATTAAATGCTATTTTTCTTGTGATACAAAGGTTGACTACCGACATCATTATTGGAGTAGAAAGCTTCTATGAATGGCACGCGCTATTAGATTTCAGGGAAAACAGACTAGGGGTTACGGCAGGTAACGGCAGTGTCGGCCATGTCCCATTCAGTAGCAATAACGCTCGAGCTGAGTTAGATGAGAGAACCGCGGGAGAGATAGAATTACAGGAAGAGTTATTTTTTTGTAGAGCACCTCAAAATTTGTAAGAATGTAATTATAGAGGTTAATCCGTGGGAAGGTAACGAGGTAACTAGGGGAGTGTGTCAAGTAGACTGCGGAGAATGCGAGTTGTGTATCGGCGAATTAGTCCAGGCGAGACAAATAGGACGTAATCTCATTAGCGGTAGGGACAGATATTGTAATGAGATTTCGCTTGGCGATCTTAGGCAGGTAGTCGCGTCTAACAATAGGAAGACAGATACTTTCGAAATAGTGAGAGATAAAGTTAACCAGGCACACGGCCTGAGTGAGAGTGAAAGAAAACGCTTAATGGATGTTGTAGGTAGCCATTTAAATGTCTTTTCAGACGCGCCGGGTCTGTGTAGAGTGTATACACACAAAATTAAGGTGGTAGGAATGGAGGAATTTCGGCATAAATGTAGACCCATCCCCCTATCTTTAAGGGATCAGGCAGACGAAGTCATAAATGATATGTTAAAAGACGGAGTTATAGAAGTATCGGACTCGCCTTACGTAAATGCATTGTGCTGGGTTAGGAAGCCCAACGGAAGCTTAAGAGTAACGATCGATGCCCGACACGTTAACTCGTTTTCAGTTAAAGATAATTTCAGGACGGAGTCAGTGGACACTTTGTTAGGCCGTATCAGTGACTGTTCTATATTCACTAGTTTGGACTTGACCAGTTCGTATTGGCAGATTCCGCTTGACGAGGACTCGAGAAAATTCACAGCGTTCCTCCATAACGGGAAAGTTTATCAGTATACCCGATGCCCATTCGGCATCGCGAGTTCTGGATCTGCGCTACTAAGGGCACTTGACATAATTTTTGGTGATTCGACGAAAGGTTTTCTGGCACAGTACATTGACGATTTTCTTATATATGGCAATAATGTTGATAGGCATATTAGGGATATTGATTTTGTACTTACTAAATTGAGAGAGGCTGGTATGACAGTCAAGCTGGGAAAAACAGCATTTTTTAAAGCTGAGACAGTTTTCCTGGGTTACGTAATTTCGTCTGACGGAATTAGACCGGACCAAGAGAGAATTCAGAGCATTTCGAGGATCCCGCCGCCGCGGAACCGGAAACAGGTTCGTAGATATCTAGGTATCCTACAATACCAGAATCGGTTTCTCGTCAATTATGCTAAGCATGTAGCCCCACTCAGAGCATTGTTGAAGAAGGATACACCCTTCAGGTGGGGGTCGGCAGAGCAGGAAGCATTCGATCGAACGAAACTGCTTTTTGCCGACTCAATTCTGTTGGAAAGGCCTAACGACAGCCTACCTTTTCAGATTTATACGGATGCGTCTTCATATGGATATGGAGCAATTCTATGTCAGACGGATGAAGATAATAAGCGACATGTGATTGCCACAGCTTCTAGGGGACTGTCGCGTACCGAAAGCAACGCATCAATCACGGAACTTGAGATTTCTGCTGTGTACTTCGCACTACAGAAGTTCCGTCAGTATATCTTTAATAGGCAGATCATCATATTTACTGACCATGTAAGCCTAGCGTTTCTGAGTAGATGCAAATTGACGAACTCTAGAATATCTAGATATGTGCACGAAATTTTGGCTCATGATGTGACGATTAGACATATTCCGGGGGCAGACAATATCTTTGGTGATTGTCTCTCTCGTTTGAATTCCAAATCGGGGCTACCGGAAACTATCACCGCCCCCGCGTACGAAATTGCCGTGATGAAAATTGATTCCACGAGGAATGGAGCTCTGACGGGAAAATTTCGGAAAATTGCAGATTTGCAGCAGGAGGATTCCACGATAAGGGCCTTAATGGACAAAGCTAGAGAAATCTCACAGGTGACAGACGAAGTGTATGGATTGCGCTCTGGTATCTTGTATAAATTGCATGGTAGGGATATCCAGAAGTGGAAGATATACATACCTGCGAGTATGGAGAGTGAACTTATAAACAACTTTCACCTATCTATGTGTCACTCTGGGAGTGATAGGATCATTTTAACTATGTCAGAATCATTTTATATTAAGCAACTGTCCAAGAAGGTTAGAAGGGTAATATCTCGTTGCGAGGTCTGCCAGAGGGCGAAACCTCTAAATGTAAGGTATGACAATGTACCACAGGTCATTATCAGGGGTAAAAAGAATGAACTTGTAGCAGTGGACGAACACGGTCCAATGCCCACATCGTCCTTCGGACACAGGTACATATTTGTTACGTACGATGTATTCACAAAATTTGTAAAGATTTACCCTTTAAGAAATATCTCTAGTAAATTGTGTGCTGACAAGCTGGTTAGAGATTACATACCGACTTACGGCCCGGTAACAGCGGTGCTCAGTGACAACGTGTCGGTACATAAATCGAAAGTGTTTTGCAAAAGGCTGGAAGATGCGGGCGTGAAACTATACAATTGCTCCGCATACTTTCCCAGCGGTAATCCCTGCGAAAGAGCGCTTAGGGATATATCATTGTACCTCCGTATTCTGTGTCACCGAAACCATAAGGACTGGTTTAGGCAATGTGAGGTGATTGAGAGAGTCATGAACCACTCTATCAATCCAACGACCGGAATAGCTCCGATCAAACTTATGTTAGGGATCGATCCCGATCCTATGATAAAGAGCTTGCCGCAGGCAATACAGGAGGGTGAGCCTCCTAGTGCGGAACTACTGTGTAAACTAGCTTTCGACCGAATCAGGAAAAAGGCTGAGTATAGACTCGGTAAAGTTAAAAGATATCGCCACAAATGGGAGCCCTCACTCGGCGACTTGGTATTGCTAAGGGACGTGAAGTTATCTTCCGCCCTTAGAGGACGTTACTCACGCATGGAGCTACTGTACAAGGGGCCCTACGAAATTAAAAGTAAATACGGAGACCATACTTTCGAATTGGTAGAAAGGGGAAAAAGTAAACCTGTTGGAAGGTACCACAAGCAACTCTTGAGGCCTTTCAAACAGGAGAGGCTAGGAGGCAGGAATGAGAAAGAGTAGGATGGTTAGTCTCACGCGTACAGCTAGGTGAACCTGTACAGGGCGGCTGGTACAACCAAGCACGCAGAGTGTGTAATTGATCAATTAATAAATAAATGTAAATATGTGAATGAATGGTATTGCACATATGTAAATGTGGATATAAATTGTACATTGTTGTGCTTATTGTGTGAGAGTTGTGTACATAGAAAGGCTTGTGAAGATATATGTATTATTTATTGTAATTGTTTGTAGTGACATTGTAATCTCACTGTATTGTAAATAATGTGTTACCGGCTGATCGCGTATGGGAACTATGAGGCTAGTTATAGGCAGAAAGCGGGGACATCTCATAACATTGGAAACTCTTTCGGGAATTTCCAATGGTTATGTAGATGGGCATTTGAAGCAGTAATTAGGAGAGGGAGAGACCGATTTATTAGCGTAGTGATATCTCCATATTTCTATTACAGGTATTCGCGGGGATGTTCCGGCGACTTCGTTAGAATTAGCTTCCTCACACAGGTGTTTCGTCACTTGTCAGCATCGGACAGATTTAGGGCCACCTTGAGCGGGGTTTCCTATAGAGACTCGATGAAGCATAAAACCCTTAAGTCGGACTAGACCCGTGGGAAAGATACTGCCAAGCTTGGGTTTTCCAAAGAACGGGTATTCTTGTGAGATATACAAACTAATTAGATGTTATGGGAAATCCAAAGTTTAAATTTAGAGATGACATATTCCGCGCCCAATAAGGAGAGATCTTGGTCCAGCTTATGAGGTCACTTTGGACCAATAGGGAATAGATTTTAGGCCAGTTAGTGACGTAGTTTTTAACCAATAGGATAGTTAGTTTTAGCGTAGGATAGATTTTTATAAATAAGGGTGACGGGGAGCGGAGAGAAGACGACTACTATTCCGCTTCGGAGCGGAGATCATCAAAACAACTTTACATCGTGTCGGCGACCCTACATACAGGGCAGAATAACTACTTCGTTTGGCGTCGACAGGACTACTATTTCGCTTCGTGTCATAGTGTACTGGACAGAATATTGAATTTGTAGTATCGGATAGAGCTTATTCAGAGCCGCCATAGAGTCGATACAGAAGTGCGACCAACGATTGAATTATAAGTCAGCCGGAAATACATATTCTAGGGTTTACCAAGTGGATACTACAATAAACTTATAGTTTTGAAGTTTACGCTGCCTTTTATTTAAGGAGCCGGCTTGGTATTATTCCCGACATCATCCTATACCACAACAGTACCTCGGCTACCCTGAGTGAATCTCACGCAACACCGAGACGCACCCACCCTCAAATGGCGCCCAACGTGTGGTCACAATAACCACTCACCCTCAAATGGCGTCCAACGTGGGAACTCAACAACGACACCACCCTCAACTTGTGCGATATAAAGATAAAAATTGTTTGAAAAATTTTCAAAAACTTTACAACTATGTTTCATCGGCAAGACAACATTTTATAAAAAATTTCAAAATTCGTAGAACCAACAGTCAGATGTACTTATTTTCAGATTCATGAACAACTTATCAATTCCCTAAAGGATAAAAACGTGGAAATCGCTGTGATGGCCAATTTGACTCACCTAGTTACAGTACAAAATATGTGACTTACAGTGTAATGGACCTCGATTCAGATAAGATTATAGACTTCGTAGTTCTGCAAAAAGGTCTAATTGTAGCGAAGCAGCATGCGAAAAAGTTCTAGATCGCCTAAAAGAAAAAATGAACATTACCCTCTTTCTATCGGACTGCCATTGAGGAATTAGGAAATTGATAAGGACCAAATATGAATGGATGGGCTATCAATTTGACATTTGACACGTGACAAAAAGCTTAAAGCCGCCGCACAAATGTGAAAAGAGAGCATCATAAATCATCTATGTGGTCTTGTGCTACATGTCAAGGTGATTCTGACGACTTAGAAGACAGATTCATTTCTATATTAAATCATGTTTGTAATATACACGAATGGGGAGAAACAGAGACATAATAAAAAATGTGCACACATTCACCCAGAAAATAGTGAGAGGGAATGGATCGAACCTGGATCCAGCGATTACAATGCTCTGAAAAAAGTTGTATGTAACCCTGCCCTTTTATAAGACCTAAATCGGACTAATCAATTTTGTCACACCAGCAAATTTGAATCATACCATAAGGAGAGATTGCTTTACACTCCTAAGAGAAAACACTTTCCATGTGGTGGAATGGTAACAAGAACTATGATTGCGATAATAGACCATAATTACAACGTGAAAAGAGATGTAACTGGCTCCAGACTCCAGTACTCTAAAGCCACTAAACGATGGGTGGAAGACAAACATACAGCTGGAAGAAAAATGCGTGGAGAGAAGATACTATACAGAAAAATGTCCTGGAAGTAGTTCTGGTTATCAACTGCCGCAATTCGATGATCTACATGTTTTAGAGGTTCCCCCAAACATAGCTTCGTGCCTAAACCGTGTGACTCAACAACTATGACGCAATAGAATAATATAAACCATGTACTAATTTATTGTTGACGTGAGATAAACACGTATTTGCAGTCCATTCATAACGAATATTTCACGTTTCACATACATTCACTCACTCAGTGAAGGCGTTGACTTAGGTTATAATGGATCGACATATTAAACCTTTTCATTTTGAACCCCTACCAGACCCAAGTTGTTCTAATCACTATGAATACGAAATTCAAAATGAGTAAGTTATTATTGTTATTATTATTATTATTATTATTATTATTATTATTATTATTATTATTATTATTATTATTATTACAGTACATGCATGCGATAGGTCCTAAGTGTGTTAATAATAATGTCTGTAACGTATGAATATATATTTACTCGTTCTGCGCTGTATGTCAAACGGAACTACAACGCAGTCTTATGAAGCGATCAGTGGTTATGACGTCAGAGCTTGCAGTAAGACCTTTAATATTTCGCAAACTAAAAGGCGTAGAGCGATACGACAAACGCCGTTAATCCAAGGATTACTTTGGTAAACATCCCATAATATAATCGAAATATGGAATTTTATCGCGGACTGCTCCTTTAATAAATCCTATTCTGTCTTACCTAAATCAACGTTTATGTTTTTACACTATGTACAGATATATGCTTATTACTACTCTGTGATCTATTCTACTTTAATTTTTTTGTAAAGTCATTTGAATTCATAAATTTACAAAAGTCTTTTAAGAATCTTTTTGTTTGGTCTCTTCTATCTGGTGGTTATTATGTTTCTCCGCAGTGTTTGCCTTTCCATGTTGTATTTGGAGCATTCGAACAGAAGATGGTCGACGGTCTGATCTCGTCCTTCGCAGGGGCAAGTTGCATCTGGTGTTATATGGAATCTATAGAAGTAGCCCTTATTCTTCCGTGTCCTGTGTGCATGGTCGTGAGTCCCGATGTAATTGGATTTTCGTAACTAGTCTCTCTGTGATGCTTGGAAAGTACTTCTTTGTTTCGGCTCCGTTGTTTGTAGCTCGCCAATCTCGTTCCCAACTCCTCATGCTCTTTTCTCGTAGTGTCTTCAGTACTTCGGTCTTTGTGTATGTAGGCTATGTGTGCGTGCGTGATTTTTCTCCCCCCCCCCCCGCAACACGCCCCATTACAAAAGTAATATTACATGTTTTAGTTTTCTTTTAGCCGTATGTTATAACTTAGCACAGGTGGTTAAAGTTTATTCACTTTCGAAGTTGGAGGTGATTGATTTATTTAATGTTGGTAGTGTTTTTTTGTAATCCTTCTCTAATTTATGGATGTATATTGTTACTTTTTTATATTTGTATATATATATATATATATATGGGGCGGCCGGGTAGCTAAGTTGGTAGAGCAGCTGGTTACGGACTGAAAGGTCCGGGGTTCGATCCCAGGTGGTGACAGGATTTTTTCTCGTTGCCAAACTTTCAGAACGGCCCCAAGGTTCACTCAGCCTTCTATAAAATTGAGTACCGGGTCTTTCCCGGGGGTAAAAGGCGGTCAGAGCGTGGTGCCGACCACACCACCTCATTCTAGTGCCGAGGTCACTGAAAGCATGGGGCTCTACCTCCATGCCCCCCAAGTGCCTTCATGGCATGTTACGGGGATACCTTTACCTTTATATATATATATATATATGTCTAATCCCAGAAAAAAAAAGTAAAACTATAACATAGTTACATCAGTTATCATTTGGTATATATATATATATATATATATATATATATATATATATATATATATATATATATATATATATATATATATATATATATTACTAATATGCAAGTGTGATGTTGAGTTTTTCTTTTATATTGAAATCCTAATTCTGCAAACTTAAAAAAAATATATATATATATGATACATTTGCATCTCATCTGACTCGCGGTATTACTGCGATTTGTCGAAGTCTATCGATTTAAAGAATCTTGAGAACTCATTTGTATATCGTGCTATGAGGTTGCTGTAAGAGTTTGGCCAATTCCCTCCGCTAGATACAATCTGGTTCTTCAGAATTCTCCGCTGTCTTTCCAGTATTTTGCATTCATGGATGAGATGGTGTGTAGTTTGCTCTCCAAGACTGCAGGGGCACAATCGATCGTTTGCTAATTCAAACCTATGAAGGTATGCTTTTATTTTCCCGTGCCCTGTACCAAGTGCTGTGAACTCTGGTGTTATGGGGATTTTCAGTTTTAGTCGTTGTTCTATTGTTGGAAAGAATAATTTGCATGTGGCATCGTTCTGTGTGTTTTGCCATTGAATCTGCTACATTTGAAGACATTGTGTGTATGTATGTGTGTGTATGTGTGTCTGTGTGATCAGGGCTTTAATGTGAAAAAATTGCCTTTCTTGATTTTTACCCTACAAAGACTTTTAGGATTTTGTCTAAGTTTAACAAGCTCCAGATAATTTTCATATCCAATGGACAGAATAAAATTATGAAACTGTTGTAACATTCTTGCTGCATTAATTGATCTCAAATAATTTTATTCAAGTACTCGTAACATTTGATTTTCCTCATTACTTTTTTAATATGCCAATAAAAATCTGCGATTTTATTAAGAACTTTTATTTTCTGAAACGTTGAGAGCGTGCAGTGCAGTATGTGCTGTAAGTTCATGGTTGAAGTACAGCATAAGCCCCAATTCCGAAGAGATACGCTGACAAAGACTTATGTCCAGTTATTAGTCTGAAGATATCCGTTGCTCTTCTTGGAGAATTACGAAACACAGTTTGATTCTTTTTTAACTTTTGCACCAAGATTTATGTTTACTAACTTTATTGTTAAGCTTATTATTATTATTATTATTATTATTATTATTATTATTATTATTATTATTATTATTATTATTCAACGGTGACAAATATAAATGACACTCGGGAGGAAATTAAACGCGGAATAAATATGGGAAATGCTTGTTACTATTCGGTTGAGAAGCTTTTGTCATCTAGTCTGCTGTCAAAAAATCTGAAAGTTAGAATTTATAAAACAGTTATATTACCGGTTCTTTTGTATGGCTGTGAAACTTGGACTCTCACTTTGAGAGAGGAACAGAGATTCAGGGTGTTTGAGAATAAGGTTACAGGAGAATGGAGAAAGTTACACAACGCAGAGCTGCACGCATTGTATTCTTCACCTGACATAATTAGGAACATTAAATCCAGACGTTTGAGATGGGCAGGGCATATAGCACGTATGGGCGAATCCAGAAGTGCATATAGAGTGTTAGTTGGGAGGCCGGAGGGAAAAAAACCTTCGGGGAGGCCGAGACGTAGATGGGAGGATACTATTAAATGGATTTGAGGGAGGTGGGATATGATGGTAGAGACTGGATAATCTTGCAAAGGATAGGGACCAATGGCGGGCTTATGTGAGGGCGGCAATGAACCTCCGGGTTCCTTAAAAGCCAGTAAGATTATTATTATTATTATTATTATTATTATTATTATTATTATTATTATTATTATATTGTCTGTCTCTCTGTAATTTTCTTTATTTATAATTTTGCTCAATAATACGATATATCAAAATGATACCTTTGTTGGATTGTGGTTTTTTTTTTTTTTGATGTCAAATAAGTTTTGATCAGATGAAAGAGTAGTGGAACTGAGAAAAATTCTCTCCGGCACCGGAATTTGAACCCGGGTTTTCAGCTCTACATGCTGATGCTTTATCCACTAAGCCACACCGGATTCCCATTCCGTTGTCTGATCGAATCCTCACAGTTCAGGTTCCACCTCTTGGGTTCCCTCTAGTGGCCTGCCTTCTGCACTACGTCATAGATGTCTATGAACGTAGGACATTGTCCATATATGTGCGGAGGTGCACTCGTTATGAGGGACTAATTGGCCGGGATCCGTGCATCAGCACGTAAAGCTGAACACCCGGGTTCAAATCCCGGTGCCGGAGAGAATTTTTCTCCGTTCCACTACTCTTTCATCGTACGATGACGCAGAATATCTGCATGGAAGTATCATATGTACTTCGGTACATTAAAATAATATATAAGTTTTGATCCATTTAAGCACGGAAAAACTTTTCGTTTGACGCAACAGTCACTAGGATTGTCAGAAAGATCTTAAGGACAATGAAAAAAAGAAAATTGGAAATGTAGTACCAAACCTATTGTATTTTCATGTTGACTTTAATTTCTGCTGGAAGAATTGTCTTCAGTACTTCATTCCACAAGCTGTAATAATTTAAATTAACAACTTTATTATGTTCACTTATTCTTTTAAATAAATTATGGTTTATTTAACGACGCTCGCAACTGCAGAGGTTATATCAGCGTCGCTGGTGTGCTGGAATTTTGAACCGCAGGAGTTCTTTTACATGCCAGTAAATCTACTGACATGAGCCTGTCGCATTTAAACACTTAGGGTGCTATTCATAGACATTTCGCTAGCCCGCGCTACGAGCGTGCTAAACTAGCCCCGGCTATCGACTGGTTACTTCTACGTTATTCTATTATATCATATCGCTAACACTGGTTTATGAATACGAAAAACGTTAGTTAGCTGATCATCCACCGGAAGCCCGCTCTAAAAATGTCTATGAATACGGGCCTTAAATGCCATCGACCTCGGCCGGGATCGAACCCGCAACCTCGAGCATAGAAGGCCAGCACTACACCAAATATGCTACCGAGGGCGACTTCACTTATTCTTGTTTCTGTTGTATCCTCACATCTGTCATTGCCATTTCCAGATCTGCTACGCATTTTCCTATAGTAGCCATAGATTGGGTTGGTCTGGGTAGCGTAGCCGGTGAAGCGCTGGCTTTCTGTGCTCGAAGTTGCGAGTTCGATCCCGGCCCAGGTCGATGGCATTTAAATATGTTTAAGTGCGACAGGCTCATGTCAGTAGATTTACTGGCATGTAAAAACTCCTGCGGGACAAAATTCCGGCACATCGGCGACGCTGATATAACCTCTGCAGTTGTGAGCGTCGTTAAATAAATCATAATTTACTTCTCCATAGGTTGGTCCTGAAAATAAAAATCATTGTGCTTAGGTACGAGGGCTCCATAGGCGTGGAGCCCAATTCAGATAAATTAGTCCAAATGGCTTAAAGCCCGCCCAGGTAATTTTATTTTCTAGTTACTTACTTTATATTAGTTACTTTAAACACTGCACGTGAACAATACTGATATATCATAATATTTCAACTACGAGAATAATTCTCTAATTATTAGCTTCACGTACCATGAATAATATTATCCCATAATTGCATTTTGCACTGAAACAAGACTGGCAGACAGGCGGGTTTTCACCTTTCAGTCTACCTGCAGTGCCTGCTGTCGTGATTTGGTGTAAAGAAGTCGCCTATCGCAATTCGCGGAATACCTTCACTTAGATAAACTTATTTCTTATTCTGCTAAACCTCCCTTTTATCCGACTTACAGACCACTGCGGGTAGGTTCACAAATTCGGACCTTCCTGAAAACAGTATCGGCGTGACGCAGGGCCACCACCGCAGAGATATCGCAGAACAATCACAAGACAACGGATAAACACCCAGTCCTGTGTTGGGAAGCATATGCGCTACACCTATAGTCACAACGGCAGACACTTAGTGATAATATGCGATAAGAAAGGTTGGTATTATTTAAGCATAGATTTGAACGAATAAATAGAATGAAACGTTCATAGTTATAGCCTTGAAAGGTAAATTAAATAGCTAATAAAGATACTATTTATTATATGATTGGTCTATCATTTGATATTTAGAAGCTGCAAACAGGTTAAATGCTGCACGCTACAGCTGAGTCTCCTCTCTCCCATGCTATGATTTGACGCTCGTAACAATCGTGGCTGAGGTAGCCACATATGTTTCATTAATTGCTTCCGCAATGTATCTACGAAACAATTTTCATTTTAAACTTATAAAACTAACGTAACAAATGAATGCCCAGTTATTACATTTTAATTTAAAGTTTGTTTATTTACTGGGTTAATCTATTAATGATTTGCTGAAGTTTCACTTCTTAAAATATTGACGGTGGGCTATTGCGTATGTTTTTACTTGTAAAAAAGCAGAACGCAGAACGAGTATAAAGTTGCACCTCATTGGATGATGGAATGCAGTAGAGGAAGTGCAGCGATATGGCCAACTTAATATATTTGAAAACAACTCAGACAGTTAGTAAATTATTAAGTTTTCTTGGATGTTTAAAGGAATAGGGACATACATAAATAGAATTAACTGTGCTAATTATACTAATTTGCTTCAAATGGATTTTCTTAGTGCAGCGCAGTGCTATTTTATTATTTTATTAGAAGCATGACGTTATTGGTACTTCTGAATGATGTCATACCGATCGCCCCTTATTTTAATTTCGAGGGAAAATCGCAGATGTGCAGTTCGTGATTGTTTGTGACTGTGAAATGTTGTGTGCGTGGTTCAATTTTTGTGTTTGATAATGAAGGATATGAATAAATGTACGGCCTGAGAATGTCTTCGCGATTTGAAAGGTTAGTTACACATTTTATTGTAGACTATATTTGATATTTTCTGAAGATGAGTGTTTTTAAAATCTCACGAAAACTGTGATACGGTAGAATGGTAAAGTTAGTTTCAGTATCATGTATTGCATTACTTTGCATATACTACAACCGTTTAAAAATAGAGCTGTTTTAGTTTAATGAAGAGGTATAATATATTCCTTTCTTCATGGTAAAATGCAACGCGGTATGATTGAGTTATTTCCATAACCAAAGATAAGTAGAACTTCATTGGGTGCGTGCAGTTGCCTGGGAACTACATTCGGAATGTCACCCATACTAACAATGTAGCGTTTAAAAAATTTCGTTAGCCAGTTTTGCGTTTGTGTAAGAGTTGATAATAGTATTATGAAATACCATTTAATTGGTCAGTTTATTGTTCCAATTTGGCTTCCTCAGATAGGTTATGATGGAATATCCTTTGATCACGAAAATAGGGGAGCCATAATAAAATTAGGCCTATATTTTGTACCTGTTTTCATCTTGATATATTTTTAAAAGATGCACATTAATTCAAAAGAGTTTATTATAATTTTTGTGGTTTTGGCCTGCTACTCGTGTATATATTATGTAGTTAACATTCTATTTGTAAAATATAATGCAATAGTTATTCGAGATTCCTCTTCATTATGTATTGTGTAAAAGAATTGAATGTGGATTCTTACCAAAAAACAGGTTCATCCGAGTTTAACCATATCTTATTGAGCCATCGGTGTAACTCAGTCGGTTAAGGCGCTTGCCTGCCGGTCTGAAGTTGCGTTCGGGCGCGGGTTCGATCCCCGCTTGGGCTGATTACCTGGTTTGGTTTTTTCCGAGGTTTTCCCCAACCGTAATGTGAATGCAAGGTAATCTATGGCGAATCTTCGGCCTCATCTCGCCAAAATATCATCTCGCTATTGCCAATCTACACGACGCTAAATAACCTAGTAGTTGATACAGCGTCGTTAAATAACTAGAATAAAAAAAAATATCTTAGTGAAGTAAAGTGACGTCAAAAACTTTTTCCATTCATTTTTAACTACCGTATGTCCTAATTGTACCTAGTATATGCAGTGTAAAATATTACCATGGCAACTAAAACTTATGTTTAAGCAAAGCCTGCATGGTATAGTCACAGTCCAGTATATACAGTCACGAAACTAGAGTTGTTAGGGTGCTAGGAACAATAGACTTTGCCGGTAGGCCTACTATTTCGCAATGTCTGTAATGAGGCGATATTAGCGACCCTAGTGGTTAGCAACTATCTATGGATGCATATTTACTACATATTGAGCCTCGTGACTGTATTCCAACAAACAAGGTAGGCTTACAATAAAAATGGTAAGGAAAATGTTTTTGATACCGTTGTATTTCGTTCAACCGTACTGTCATTCCTAGAAATGCAAGGTTTATTTCATATTGAACTGTTTCATTCATTTAATGTTCTGCCCAACGGCAGGTCTTTTACTGCAAACCCAGCTTTCTCCAGTCTTTCCTATTTTCTGTCTTCCCCTTTCTCTCTCCTGTGATCCATATATCTCAATGTCGTATATTATTTGATATCTCCTTCTGCCTCGAACTCTTCTGCTGTTCACCATTTCTTTCAGTGCATCCTTCAGTAGGCAGTTTCTTCTCAGCCAGTGACCCAACCAATTCCTTTTCCTCTTTCTGATCAGTTTCAGCATCATTCTTTCTTCACCCACTCTTTCCAAGACAGCTTAAAGTCCTAGTACACGCGAAGTATTTGAAGCTGTCCATTTGCTCTACTGACTGTCTCATTTAGAATTTGCAAGTTTAACTTCTTTACTTTTCTTCCTATGACCATGGTCTTCTTCTTATTTGCATTTATCTTCATCCCATACTACTCACAGCTGTCATTTAGCTATTGAACTTTTTATTTTTTGTTTTATTGGGTTATTTTACGACGCTGTATCAACATTAAGGTTATTTAGCGTCTGAACGAAATAAAGGTGAAATGAGTCCGGGGTCCAGCACCGAAAGTTACCAAGGATTTGCTCGTATTGGGTTGAGGGAAAACTCCGGAAAAAACCTCAACCAGGTAACTTGCCCCGACCGGGATACGAACCCGGGCCACCTGATGTCGCGGCCAGACGCGCTGACCGTTACTCCATAGGTGTGGACTGAACTGTTTATTCATTAATTATGTACATATTTAAATTGTATCTTTTTATTAGTATTTTACACTCATTATAAAGAATATTTACTCAGATTTGGTGCTCAAGTGTTTGTTACGAGATAGTTACCCTTAATAAAGCTTCATTAAGGCCACCATATGTCCGTAGAAATGTAGGATTGCTTTCGAGCCTCAGTGTCCTGCGTTCATAAAACATTTGACGGTACAGCCAAGTTTTTCGAGGCCCATTGTAAACCTGAAGTTTTAATGAATAGAAACCAGGTTTTCGTGCATACAGTCTATTCTATACAGAACTAGAACATATTGACAGTTAAACGGCTTCAAGGTGTCACTCTGGAAACCGCTGAAACCAGCCACCCAAACAGAGTCCATGCTGACAAGTCGCGACTTTTTCACATTAGCACGTGATAGCCAGCTGTTTTGTTCGGAAGTATCGAATCATCGTTACTGTTTTACAGCAAGCAATGGTGTTCTGTCATGGCTATTCTTCTCGTAGTTATTTTGTGTTGATGGAGGTGAATTATTTTGAGTTAAGTTTTAAATTTAATTTAGCTGTGTGAGTATTTCTAACGCGATTTATATTGTTCGTGCATTTATAAAATGTCGCAAGGCAGCAAGTTCTTACTCCCTCAGTTAACGGCAGTTTCACAGAACAAACTTTTACATAATTATAATAATGATCCGAGGCACCACAGCCCATTGAGAACCACGACCGACCAGCCGGCTGCTGGCCTCGCGTCCACATGCCGAAGCAGAGGTGGACGATCATCCAACCAGAATAGAGTTATCGTGTAGTTAATACAATGATCCCCCAGCCGTTATAGCTGGCTTTCGTAATTATTTAATTATATTTGGGAAAATAAATATTACCTGCGTGAAATTTTAAAATCAGTCTCCTTATTTTGAATTGCTTAATTTTATTTGGCGATGTGATCGTGAAGGGATTAATTATATTATCCATCTTGTAGAATCGTCAGAAATAGCATAACTATCAACTTTCGCCATATTTACGTCATCAGGATAAACTGAAGTAGGCCTGATTCCGCGTCATTATTCGGCCTACTGATAATAGACTAATATCTGAAAGCCATCGGCGTAGCTCGGTCGCTTAAGGCGATTGCCTGCCGATCTGGAATTGCGCTCGGGCGCGGGTTCGATTCCCGCTTGGTCTGATTACCTGGTTGCGTTTTTTTCCGAGGTTTTCCCCAACCCTAAGGCAATTGTCGTATAACCTATGGCGAACCCTCGGCCTCATCTCGCCAAATATCTCGCTATCACCAATCCCATCGACGCTAAATAATCTCGTAGTCGATACAGCGTCGTTAAATAACGAAGTAAAAAATTATCTGAAACTCTTAGTTCGGGTAAACCACACGCCCCACTATTTTTCTGTACTGTTTACTACACTGTGACATTCTGATTTATGTAGGCCTAACACTTCTGTAAATTACGAGACATTATTAGCTGATCAGAGGTTGTCCGTGCATCTCTCCTTTGTAACTGTAAATTTATTAGCAGCAATTCTTGATTACGGTTTATACCATAGGCAAAGGCTATATTGTTTACACACTATGTACCATATTAGCATTCACTCATACTATATTATTATTATTATTATTATTATTATTATAGTCAGATTCCGTATGATACAAATTATTACGAGATTGTCAGTTGATCAGTTCCGCCCAGTGAACTCTGTGTATACTAAACAGGAGGCACTACTCAGTGCTTTAAAAGCGTGACGCGAATTCTTCTAACAGAGTTTTTTTCCTTGTCCCTTTTGCTATAAATGCTACGTTATACAATATCAGCTTGTTGTAATCTTCAAAATTATTTGTGGAACTCCAAACTGTTAATGTTTTCTATAGAATGTCAATGGAAGTTACTAAGTTATCAGCCTTGGAGTAAATGAAATCACAAAAATATTAAATAGGCCTACCGGTAGACATACGCAGAAAAATAACGTGGTTTCTAAAGAAATAGTGTCTACGAAACCTAGCGACGTCGAATTTGACTCCCAGCAAACTTTAAATGAACTGGATGTCATTTTCGTATTCTTTTTAGTACCGTGCTATGTTGTCCTCAGGGAAAGACCTGGCATAATGTTTATACGAGATTCTTTATGTAAAAATACTGTATATAGAAAAGACAATAGCGTACGCAGGGCAAGGGTTTATATATTGTTCTTCCTGTAACACATATCGTCAAGTGAAATGTACTGCCTGATAATAGATAGGCTGTAGGCCTACTGTACATTTAAGACAGAACTCAATCAGAGGTGTATAAACTATAGGAGGGTTAATCATGTAATATTTTTGTTCACAGTTATTTACATTGCAAGTTTAATGCCATTGATACTAATTTGAGGACAAGTAAGATTTCAGGGTCAATTAATTTTGGCCAAAATAGCGCAGAGGTAGTTCCATTCGTACTCCGCTAATACAACTCTATTGTTTTACAGCTGCTTCTTCAGTCTTACCAACATAAGTAAGCGTGACATTACGAAAGTTCCACGCTAGTGTACACTGGATTTTTTAAAGTTATGTTTTGTTAGATTACTAGCTTTGAATAGATTACATTAGGTTTAGTTAGTTTAGATATTTCTGTATTATTGCGTTACCATGTTAAGGTACAAGGTAATTTACATTCTTGGCTTCTAGTCGAGTCATACGTATTATATAAAAAAAAGAGAGAAAATCTTCCGACTCCAATTTCACACCGAAAATGAGGGCCGAAATTTGCTGTGAAAGTGGTGGCTGGCGGAGAGGTGCGGGAATTTGAGACAGATTAGGTTAGGTTAGCTTTTCATATGCTTTGAATTTACGAATCTGTGACAGGCCAGGTTAGTTTAGACCAGCGGTCGACAGCACAGAGCACCCTGGGGCTAGCGTCTCTTACCCGCGGAGAACACACTGCACCATGGTGCACTCGTAGCTGCTAGCGGGTATGCTCTCTACCTCTTCCTGCTGCACGACGGTGCACACGGGACGACTCCGCTTACCCTTTACACATTTCAGCGAGTGCTGACGACCACAGGTTTAGACTTTTGCTATGACTTACATGTTGAATGACTCGTAACTCCGAAAATCAAAATTTTAAAAGAGAAGCAAAAAACTATCTGTATACCCAGGCTTTTAGGTATTCTTAACGAAACACTGCTATGTTGCAATAAAATCAGTCTTCTTAATGATGATGTGATTTTATATTGCTGTTTCATTTGGAGCCTGATTGCCGTACCTCTACCAGGTTAAATAAATAAATATTAAATACACATACTCACCTTCATTATGACGCACTTCTCATTTGAAACGTAATTTACTACACTCTCGAACAATTCTGTTTTTCTCCTAATAAGTATCGCTATGAAATGCATATATATCCAACTATATTTCCACAAAAAGAACCCTTACAAATTCCTCGTCTTTCACTTCAAAAATTAGCAGAAGTACCTGTGCTGATTGCTCTTTAATTTTTATTGGCAATAATCTATCTGAAAATTGGCATTAGCCGTTACGTTATGTCCCCCCCAGGAAATTAAAAAAAAAATAGGCGTTTTTGTTACGTATACAATCCAAATTAGGATTGAGACATGAAGTGTATTATTTAAAGGTATACAGTTACAGACACAGCCGTATCTCTCCTTTTATAATACACGTCAAATATTGTGGACACATTAGTAAAAAAAAAAATATGTACCTACAGGTCTCAAGTGAGTTTTAAGTGATTTAATATGTTTTCAAATAATATTTTTGTTTATTTTATTGAAATATTTTATAAAATTTATGAGACAAAGTAAATATGGAATAATGTTTTATATTTATTAGGATAAATTACGTAGCCCTACAGCCACTGCTTATTGTTATTGAACACAGTTGATCCACAGTCTAGTATATACAGTCGCGAAGCTCAATTCGTAGTAAATATGCAAACATTCGGTAGTTGCTCACCACTAGGATCGCTAATATCGCCTCATTACAGGCAATGCAAAATAGTTCCGTCACAGTCGATTGTTTCTAGCATCCTCAAAACTCAATCTTCGCGACTGTATATAGTAGACTGTGGTTGATCCTTAAAATCTTTGATACAGATAGGTAGACATCTTTGTCTGGTTATTACACTATTATTGTAGAATAGCATCTCTGTGAAACAGGCAAGGTACGACAGCCACTCTTACAGAACGTTTTTACCCACTGTTATCAGATGTATAATAATAAGTTACAACTAAATTTTCTTAGGAATGAATTTGTCAGTGTTTCTATCTTCGACATTATTATTACTTACTTACAAATGGCTTTCAAGGAACCCGGAGATTCATTGCCGCCCTCACATAAGTCCGCTATCAATCCCTATATTGTGCAAGATTAATTCAATCTCTATCATTATATCCCACCTCCCTCAAATTCATTTTAATATTTTCCTCTCATCTACGTCACGGTCTCCCCAAAGGTCTTTTTCCCTCCGGCTTCCCACTAATACTCTATATGCATTTTTGGATTCGCCCATACGTGCTACATGCCCTGCCCATCTCAAACGTCTGGATTTAATGTTCCTAATTACTTCAGTTGACGAATAAAATGGGTGCAGCTCTACGTTGTATAACTTTCTCCATCCTCCTGTAACTTCATCCCTCTTAGCCCTAAATATATTCCTAAGAACCTTATTCTCAAATATCCTTAATCTCTATTTCTCTCTCAAAGTGAGAGTCCAAGTTTCACAACCATACAGGAGAACGAGTAATATAACTTTTATAAATTCTAAGGTTTTTTGAAAGGAGATTAGATGACAAAAGCTTCTCAGCCGAATAATAACAGGGATTTCCCATATTTATTCTGTGGTTTTAATTTCCTCTCGAGTGTCGTTTATATTTCTTACTCATTTATTATTGTTAATATGATTTATTATTATTATTATTATTATTATTATTATTATTATTATTATTATTATTATTATTATGCAAAACACACTAGTTCTTTGTAATTCGCTTGCCTATTCCAGTAGTGGGATATCTACTCTTCATAGGTTGGCAGCGTTAGAAAGGCGGCCTAATGTGTCCGAAATTTGTTATCGCGTAGCAATGTGCATGCTGTACGAATTGTTCCTATTTAAGAAACGAAATAATTTGGGAGGAAGGATCGCCACACAGCGCCTTCCATTGGTTATTATTTTCATATTTAATGATTAAATGATATTTTTCATATGCCACGATGGCGCTTACATATATTCAAGTTTCATTTTATTTACTATTGATAACGTCTGTTCAATAAAATGTTTAAATAGTACAAAAATAAAAACTAACCAAATTAAATTATAACATACTTGAATTAATAGTCATGATAAAACCAATACGTAAGAAAATTAACTAAAAATAGCGTCAATATCGATAGTAGAGATCTGAGATGTACTATTTCAGTTCTGGGGGGCTCTGACGGCGCCAAGGTACTACTTTTCAAGGTCTGGCAGCGCCAGGGCACTTTTCGGATTTTCATATTACCGTAAGATTTTGCCGTTATATTAATTAAAAAGTCATGTTTTATTCACATTTAAACAATTTCAAAGTTGGGTAAACTACAACTTTATCTAAATTTGAACCCGTGCATTTCCATCTGACATTCCACAAGTATTCCTGGGGAAATTATTGTGGTGGTGGTGGTGGTGGTGGTTGTGGTGGTGGTGACAACTACCGAAATTCGAAATTCCAGAGTCTGGAAACTTTTTTTGTTTAGAAACGCCTTTGGTGGAGCCTACATTTTGAGTTTAATTAAAATTAAAATTCATTGTGAGTTTTTGTTACACTGTTTTTCGAATGTACAATATTAATTTTTTATTTGGTTGATTAACTATTGTATATCAACTGCTGGGTTATTTGGCGTCGATGGAATTGGTGATAGCGAGATGGTATCTGGTGAGATGAGGTCGAGGATTCTCCATGTATTACCTGACATTCGCCTTACGGTTGGGAATAACCTTGGAAAATTCCGAACGAGGTAATCAGCCCAATGCTGGAATCGAACCCACGTCAGAATGCAAACTCGGATGACTAGACAAACGCGCTACTGCCTGAGCTACGCCGCTATCTGGCATTAAATTTAATGGTCACAATTTAACAATGAAGTTACTACCCTCCTTGTCTTCTAATATTTAGATTCCTAGGCCTACTGTAATACTTCAATATTTTCAGTAGGGCTACATTTCTTTTCGTTGCTGACATAAATGCAAGGGAGAGTAAGAAGACTGAGGAAGCAGACAGACACTGTAGTTTTTTATAGGCTGAGTAGCATAATGTTTTCAAGTCGCTTGTAGACTACACGGCTTTCTGATTGGTTGAATGTCTGTGCTTCGTAACTCGAGAACGGCTGTGTGGGACAGTACAAGGCGGTGTTGAAACATTCATGTGAATTCTGAAAGCTAAAAACAGAGAAGTGCCAAAATGTAATGCAAGCTTTTTAATGGTGATGATAATAATAATAATAATAATAATAATAATAATAATAATACTAATGATAAGAATAATTCTGATTTTGTTTATTGCTCAGAATATTAATACACCATATTAAAGAACAGATAAGCACAGGATGGTCTAAAATCTGAGGGATGACAAATTTAAAAAATGTATTGAAAGTCATTAAATATGTTGTTACTGTTGTCATGTATATTGTATTTTATCTGCATAATAATAATAATAATAATATTATTATTATTATTATTATTTTATATTCGACAGATAATGGAGAAAAAATGGGAGTATAAGGGTACAGTACATCAGTTATTCATAGATTTCAAAAAGGCATATGACTCGGTTAAGAGAGAAGTTTTATATGATATTCTTATTGAATTTGGTATTCCCAAGCATCTAGTTCATTAATTAAAATGTGTGTCAGTGAAACGTACAGCAGAGTTCGTATACGTCAGTTTCTGTCAGATGCGTTTCCAATTCACTGTGGGCTAAAGCAAGGAGATGCACTATCACCTTAACTTTTTAACTTTGTTCTAGAGTATGCTATTAGGAAAGTCCAGGATAACAGAGAGAGTTTGGAATTGAACGGGTTACATCAGCTGCTTGTCTATGCGGATGTCGTGAATATGTTAGGAGAAAATCCACAAACGATTAGGGAAAACACGGGAATTTTACTGGAAGCAAGTAAAGAGATAGGTTTGGAAGTAAATTCCGAAAAGACAAAG
Source organism: Periplaneta americana (assembly GCF_040183065.1). Classification (NCBI taxonomy): domain Eukaryota; kingdom Metazoa; phylum Arthropoda; class Insecta; order Blattodea; family Blattidae; genus Periplaneta; species Periplaneta americana. The sequence continues at coordinate 169,458,217 of NC_091131.1, forward strand.
TATATGATTATGTCTCGTGAAGATTATATAGTACGAAATGGAAATATAAAAATGGGAAATTATCTTTTGAAGATGTGGAGAAGTTCAAATATCTTGGAGCAACAGTAACAAATATAAATGATACTCGGGAGGAAATTAAACACGGAATAAATATGGGAAATGCCTGTTATTATTCGGCTGAGAAGTTTTTATCATCCAGTCTGCTGTCAAAAAAGCTGAAAGTTACAATTTATAAAACAGTTATATTACCGGTTGTTCTGTATGGTTGTGAAATTGGACTCCCACTTTGAGAGAGGAACAGAGGTTAATGGTGTTTGAGAATAAGGTGCTTAGGAAAATATTTGGGGCTAAAAGGTATGGAGTTACAGGAGAATGGGGAAAGTTACACAACACAGAACTTCACGCATTGTAATCTTCACGTGACATAATTAGGAACATTAAATCCAGACGTTTGAGACGGGCAGGGCATGTAGGACGTATGGGCGAATCCAGAAATGCATATAGAGTGTTAGTTGGGAGGCCGGAGAGAAAAAGACCTTTAGGGAAGCCGAGGCATAGATGGGAAGATAATATTAAAATGGATTTGAGGGAGGTGGGATATGATGATAGAGAATGGATTGATCTTGCTCAGGATAGGGACCACTGGCGGGCTTATGTGAGGGCGGCAATGAACCTCCGGGGTCTTTAAAAGCCAGTAAGTATTATTATTATTATTATTATTATTATTATTATTATTATTATTATTTCATTGTTGAAGATTAATGCCAGATGCTGCAATTAATCTATGAGATTAGGAGGCGACCCGGGTTCGATTCCTGTTCAGGTCTGATGGAATTTGTGATGGACTAAAGAGATATTGCACAGTGTTTTCTCTGGGTACTCCCATTTACTTCTTTCCTCCCACCGACACTTTCCATTTCCTATAAATTCGTTTATTATCCTATATTATAATTGGAAAAATCTTTTTACAACAAATAGAAACCTCCAAAGGGTCGAGACAAGGCTGCAGCTTATCACCAATACTGTTCAATATATACATCGAACAAACAAAGCTGTCAAGGAATGGGAATAAAAATAGGAGATAAATTCCTATTTAATTTACAATTTTCAGACGATCAAGTAGTGATTGCCCAAGATCTTTTTGTTTTGGAATTTATGGTCAAAAGATAAAACAAATTTTATGAATCCTGGGGTCCCTCTATAAATTATAAGAAGACAGAATATTTGGCCATTAATACTAAAAGTAGTGATAATATTGTTATAGATGATAAAATTGAAATTAAACAAGTTAACCAGGCAAAATACCTAGGTACCTAAAGCAGAAGGTTTGGCGAAGAGGAATTAAAAAATCGAATTGAACAAAGTAAAAAATTATAACATGTTTAAATTCTGTATGGTGGCATAAACATCTTTGGAAGGATACCAGAAAATATAATAGCAAAATGTTAGTTGAATCTCTATTAAACTACGGAAGTAAAATATGGGTAACGAATGCATATTATAGAAAAAAAATTTTTTCCGTAGAAACGGATTATTTGAGGCGAAGTGCTAGGGTCTCCCGCTTGGACCACATTAAAAATGAAGAAATTAGGCATAGAATGGATGCTGAAGAAACAGTGTTAAATAGAATAGACAATAAGAGTTTGGTCATCTGATGAAAATGGGCGAAGATAGATGGCCTAAACAAATTTACCAGTGGAAATCTCCAGGAAAAAGAGGAAGAGGTAGACCAAAAAGAACTTGGGACAACGAAGTAATGGAAATCATGCACAAGAGGGGGTTGAGAACTGAAGACGCAAAGACAGAAGGCTTTGGAGGATTGGCACAGGAAGACGGCAGTAGCTGTAGAATCTATACTAATAATAAATCTGTAGCCGAAATTTTTCTGGTAATTTTCGATTTTCCAAAAATAATTGGTCCTAACATATATAATTAACCACCCTGAAACCGAAAATCGCTTTTTTGAAATTTTTGTTTGTATGTCTGTCTGTCTGTCTGTCTGTATGTATGTTTGTTACCTTTTCACGCGATAATGGCTGAACGGATTTCGATGAAAATTGGAATATAAATTAAGTTCGTTGTAACTTAGATTTTAGGCTATATGGCATTCAAAATACATTATTTAAAAGGGGGGTTATAAGGGGGCCTGAATTAAATAAATCGAAATATCTCGCTTATTATTGATTTTTGTGAAAAATGTTACATAACAAGAGTTTCTTTGAAATTAATTTGCGATAAGTTTTATTCCTTGAAAAATTTTGATAGGACTGATATTTAATGAGATAAATGAGTTTTAAAATTAAAATAACTGCCATCTAAGGTCGTGTAATGAATTAAAAAACAAATTACTTCGTCTATAAGGGGCCTTGGAAGCAACAATCGAAAGCTATGAAAGATAGCCTACAGAGAATGTTTCTGTGTTTGTATGAAGTAATATCGGAAGCTAAATTAACCGATTTGTATAATTAATTATTATTTCACCATTGGAAAGTGTAGTTTCTCTAGATGGACATAATGCTATAATGTTATTACAGTAAGTTCTGATATAATATAATATAATATAATATAATATAATATAATATAATATAATATAGTATAATATAGTATAATATAATATAATATAATATAATATAATATAATATAATATAATATAATATAATATAATATAATTTAAGTTATTTGAAGGGTTCAGAACCATAGTGGGCGAAGCGCCATTTACTGAATACGTAGAAAACAAGGGTTAAAATTAAGTTATTACCATAATTCAATGGAAACCTATAACAAGTAAAATATAATATACACATTAAATCTAAATGATGTCAATCTCCATTAAACTATGGTTGCATGTAATAAAAATTAAGAAACATGTTAAAGGAATTGTCATTGCACCAAATGAGTGGTCTCTGGACCAAAATGATCGCATTTTAATTATTTAAATACAATTTAAACTAAGTAACATATTAAAGGATCTATCCTTCTATCAAACACGAATGTTCCTTGGATCAAATGTCCTATTTTAATTATGTAATTGCTTTATATTTATTTCTAAGGAGTGCAGCGGAGCGCACGGGTACGGCTAGTCCTAAATATATATCTTCAAGAGAGTACTAGTTAAAAAATAGGAGTCGTTTGGGTGGCGCAGTCGGTATATTGCTGGTCTTTTGTGCACAAGTTTGCGAGTTCGATCCCGGCCGAGGTCGATGACATTTAAGTGTGCTCAAATGCGACAGGTTCATATCAGCAAATTTACTGACATGTAAAAGACAAAATTCCGCCACACCGGCGATGTTGATATAACCTCGGTAGTTGCAAACGTCGTTAAATTAAGCAATTTAAAATTGAAGTAAAACTAGGCTGGGGTGATGTCTTGGGGTAGTACGAGTTTCCGATTTTGACTGATAATTATAATTAGAAACTCTCTGGCTCACCCCGAACAAAGACGATGTTCCGAGAAGAATTAATTATTGTGTGTAGAATTTCTGTATGCAGTAGCGAATTTAGTGCCTGTTTTTATTCCAGTTCGTCCAACCAAATGACTGCATGGATAGTGTGATAGATGAGATTCTTAAAGAAGATAGGCAAGTGATGTAATATAACATTTCATTTGTTAATATTTCGAGTTTAATAACTTTTGAAACAGCCTGTGAATTCGTATGTCAATTGGCAGAAGCTTCTTCTGTTTGGGAAGGTTTGGCAACGTTGAGCGGAGGCGGGATATTCTAAAGTGATATTGATGTAATTTTGCTTGCTCATTGCTTTCGATGTATGTAATGTGTACTTTTTCAACATTACTTTATGCACAAAGGTAAGATCAAGATTCAGAGTAGTGATGTAAATTATTACGGATTCGAAAATAGTGTTTTATTGCAATCAATTAGCTATACTTCAGAATACGGTGTAAGAATGCTACATACATACAAAGACTGCCACTTAAAAGAATTACAAAAAACATGTTTTTTTTTGTTGATAGTACAAAGGTAAATAAATAAATAAAAAAGATATTCCATGCACCGAATATAATAAAATCAACAATGGAATAAAGACGTAAGTTCCTACGAAGTATTCTTAAGCTCCATTCAATTAACGAATTTGTGGCTAGCAAACTGACAGTGTTTTGCGACTTTATGGTGTTTCACCTGTAACGTGAAAGGTCTAGGATACATTTTAATATTATCTTACGCGATTGTCTATTGTGGTTTTCTATAAATACCGTATTTCAGATGCCCAGGAAACCCGTTTTAGTTTGAACATGGCCAGTCACTATAACAATACTGTTATCCTAAATTATTTGTTATAAACTTTTTAAAATATAATTTTAAATAAAAGTAACTGCAGAAAAGAAGCTAAGAATGTAAATTATGCAAATAAAATACAAATATAAACAGAGGAAACTATTGACATATTGTAATAAAGCATGAGGATGTAAATACAGTTAGGCCAAGTATAAAGATCTATGGAAAAATACAGAAACATACCTTTAACATAATACGTAACAAAACAAATCATTATCTATTAAGTATGTGGCAATTAGCGTAAACCCAGTGAACTTTAAATCCTGTAAATACGAAGTGAAAAGAAACATATTTATAACTAATTTATTACAAAAGGAATAATATTAATAAACAAACCTTGAAAACCAACAAAGTAAGTGTATGCATCTACAAATTATACAGGGACATCATTTTATTTTTACTTCAATTTTTATTGTACCTGCGTTTGTAAATGTACTTGACTCCCACCACTTTCACTAATGTCTTTGCTAACGTCAGTCACACAAACTTACGGCCGCTGTTGCTAGCAGTGAAATAAACAGTACAGAGTACAGTGTGTTTCAGAAATATGTTGCATTTTCTATAGAAGGAAAAGCTTATATTATTGAAGTTTATTTTCACACAGGTATGGTGTGTAGCATAACTGAATTTATCTGTGTGGACTGAGCACAAGTGAAGATTAGACTTACCGAAAGTACGGTACCCTATAATATGGTACGGTACTTAACAGCATTATTTAAACAAGAGTTTTGTTTTACTGTTTGTAGGTATGAAGGACGATGATAGAAACTGGAATTATAATATAACCGAATGTGAACAACAGTTTTTTTTTACAATTTCCTGATTATATCATTACGGAATATTTTCGTAGAAATGTCATTAATCTGGTAGATAAATTTAAAGCAAAAGAGTGTACAGAAAGAAAGAAAAGTGTAATATGGCCAACAAAGGTGACAGAAGATGTTGTAGAAGATGCTAGAGGAAGGATGCAGCGAGGTCCTAATAAGTCGGTCAAGAAGCTAGCTGTAGAATTTGGGGTTTCTTACGGGAGTGCTCACAAAATTTTCAGGAATAAATTAGATTAGTAATATGCTGAATGAAGTAGACATTACATAATGAATATAACTGCCTGAAGAGTTGAGTTTGTGAAAAAAAAATTACTATTCTACTGTTTTTCGATAAAATACTGTAAAAGTAATGATCAAACTGAAAATCGTAATACTGTATTTCCCTGTAACATAAATGGATACACTACTTTTCTCTCCTCCTATAGCTAATAAAATGATTTGTTTACATATTGCACTAGTAACACAAAACTCCTGTAATGGAAGGGGGTAACAGTGTTTCCGAGTATAACCAGGTCATTGTTAAAAATGTTGGTAAAAATAAAGTGATGTCCCTGTACAAACTTCTAATATCAGCCAGGGAATATAATATGTTACAAATAAATTTTCTTAAAGACGCAATCCTGTTGCCTCAAGACAAAATATGATGCCATTTTTGCAGCCTTTCAGGAGCGAGAATTTAAAGTTTGAACGATTGTATAAAATCATAGTATCATGTTTCATACCAATTGATTAGAGAGAAAATTATATAAATACCAGATGCTCTCGCGCCTGTTCGCTCTCGCGCCTGTGGAATACCCTACCCAGTGACATCAGAGACTGTCGGAATTTAGTAGCGTTCAAAAGCAAGCTTATTAAGCATTTTCTTACTGCGTAGAGTAGGTTTACTTTGTACCTAATCAATAAAAGAAATGCTTCTCTCTTCTTAACTTTTACAATAAACTGTCTAGCTTTCATTAATCAGTTAATCTTTAAGTCCTTTGATTTTTATTGTATCTGTAAATGTAATATTAATTCTAATTATAATTGTAATTGTTTTATTAATATTGTAGTTGTAATTTCCTGGTAGAGGGGAAGAGAAGCCTGATGGCCTTATCTCTACCAGGTTAAATAAATAAGCAAGCAAGCAAGCAAGCAATTTGCCACAATAGAAATAACATTAGAATGCACAAAATACAGAGAAATCTCATTTTCACCAAATATTGATTCATCACATTTGCCTTGGAATCACAGAATTTCTGTGGAGCCTATATATAGAGGCGTTTCCTCTTAATCGAGTATTTTCTGAGGGTTTTCTATAGCACACTGAAGGTTTTATTGACGAAAAAAGTGAAACAAAAAGACTAATTTTCCGTGGGAAGGTATTTTGGAATGTGAAAAATTAGTATGGGACGTCAGTTGACTTGAAATCATTAGAAAGTAGGTAAACAGTGGAAATAATTGATCGGTACAGATAATCTAAAAGTGATTATTTAACACGTGAAATAAAGAGGTAGAACACTTAAACATAAACGTGAAACACATATTTAACTTCACTTAGTATATACAAGGCATAAAAAAGACCTACGGATTCATATACACGAGGCTTACGAAAAGCCTAAACTAAGCTAATGTAATCTAACCTGTCAGAGATTCCTGCAGCGAAGAACTTACAAATATTCAAGTTGGAAGATTCAGTGTTGCGTGCTATAGAAGAGCCTTTTTCGTGTCCACAGTGACATGTCAGCTAGCGTTGTCTAAAGTGCGGCCATGAATTACGCAAAACGCACTAGCTTTGCGCAGTATGTACTCGCATTGTGGAATATGCTTTTTATAGGTTTACAGCTGTGGAAAGACTGCCCACTATGTGCGAATATTTATTTTATTACCGCGTAGCAAACCCACCGTTGGTCTGTTCTTCATTTAATTATAAGAAAGGACAGAATTTGGTCGGAAAGGTGGACACAGGTCTCACAGTGCCTTTCATAGTTTGTTGAAGTGATTCCACGACATTTCTCAGGTGCTGCGTTGGTGATTACGCATAGGCCTACGTATTGAACTTCCTCCTCATTATTACTATTACTATTATTAATTGTATTATTATTATTATTTTATTATTATTGAATAAATTATCTTTTGTGATAATTAAATTATCGAGTCTTTCCACATCTATATATATAATTTGAACAAGTAATGGAAATTACGGGAAAACGGTTGGACAGATTTTAATAAATGACCCCTCATTCTGAAGCTTGGAACTCAAAGGTTTTCAGAAAAATAGTAGTTTTCAGTGAAATATCCATTTTTAAACATAATTTTTATATTTTCCAAAATCCATCTGCCGTCAGTTTTGAGAACTAGCTAATAGCATTCACGGCCGACTAGATATAACCTTTGCTTATTTGTAAAGGAGAAGCGAAGCGAGTATCAAGTCAGCCGTGTTGCATTTCAGAATAAAACAAAACACACACTACAGTAAACAATATTACACGAAGGCTATGATCTGCAAGAATGCTGACATATGTAGAGCTCAAATTAAATTGGTTATTAAAAACTTAACTTACTAAAAATAATTTATAGGTTCGATTCTGTGGCGTGTAATTTTCTGGGTACAGCTGTGTATTGAACATTAAAAACTACAAAACTTGAGGTGATTTGATGACATTATTACAATTAGAAATTAAATATTATTGTAGTTAATGCCATGATGTGACTATTTTTCATTAATTATACATATTAATGCTATATTGATGAAATGAAAGTGAAACGTTTTGGGGTTATATAAGTAGACGTAGAGAACAACTTAAATTAGATTTTGATTTCAATATTTTACTGAGTGGCGGCTATATAGTATATATAGTATATGTTACTGAAAGCTATAAAACTTACGTAAGATAATATTATTAAAAATCAAATATTTTTATAATTATTAATCAAGAGGGGTTGGGTCTTTATCATATATTTAATGGCGGTGTGGTGTAGATATTTATATGCGTGGTTCTCTTCAGTATTGGCTCGAGAGAGAGTATCTTTCATTGTTATGGAAGCAAATAACTTTCCGAATGTCTGGTACTCTTCATTGAAAATAAATCTGAAAAATGTTTCTTTGAACGTCTAATGAACTTAGTTTGCAGCAGTTGCTGCACAAGCCACTAGTGTTTATATAATTCTTTCGTTACTTTTTCAGTAAACTGTTTATATAGGCCTAATATAAAAACAAAAATTAACAAGAAAAAAGGGTAATTTTAAAGATATGATGGAAATACCTTGCATGTACGAATCTGTAACAGGTTAGGTTTGGTAAGTTTAGGTTAACGTTATGCTGTGCATATATGACCAATTGAGGGGTTTGCCGAAAAAATGGCGTATACGTCAATATGGCGAATTGAGATACATGCAATCTAAGATTTTAAAACGCACCTGAATAAAATGTTATACACGCACTCAGCCCTATCCTGGAGATCTGTACAGTACAATTAAAACAAAATTTCGCTACTATAATTATTCATTACATTTTAAACCGTTTTCCCGAAGAAGGGCGTATAGGTCTATCCGCCTTTCTTCCAGCAAAGCCCTCAATTGCAACTCCACAAAAACCGCAACGATTTTCACTTCCGAAATCACCGGAAGTACTTCAGCCCTATTTTCATCAATCATACCTTTCCCTTGTATCTTTAAAATACCGAATAAAATTTTAACAACTTAATTCGGTAATAATTACAAAACGAAAACACAAAAATTAATAAAATAGCGAGAGTTAACGTTGATAGTGGAGGATTTTCGAATGCCATTTAGTATTCAAATTTATTTTTATTTTTTAAAATAATAATTTTTTTCGTGTGCCATGTGCAGCGTTTGACACAAAAAAACCGATCTCCTATAGCGTGAATTTGTCCGAGCCCACTTTGGGCAGCGCTTGGTCCACACGTCTAGGAAAGGATGTTATTTTCGACCTAATTTACCCCTTCTCCATATGTATGGCTATAGTCTTATGCATACGACTATTTTGACTATTGTATGAGGTGTAGTAAAGGCTAATTAGCATTTACCTGTCTCTGATTGTGTCAAAAATCCTAATAGAACTGGTATTTAAACATTGTGGTGAATTTCGCTGAAGTCTGGAGGGTCTAATTAGTCAAACCCATTCTCCTCACCTCCCCATTGGAGCCTCTGGAATCTTTTAAGGTGCGAAATAGAGAGAGTGGTGTGCGGAAAGCAACGGGAAGCTACCACGTTTATCTTACCTGAAGAAATTGCAAACATAATATGCGAGTCTTTCCGTGGTAAAAAGAAAACAGGAAAAATTGGAGGATGCTGGGTTTGCAATGAAAGATCTTCCCTTGGGCAAAACACTATGAATGAATGTACGAGGTACGATCGAGCACTATGTCGAACGGAATTTTATATTTCTGTGATAATTGTTGTAGGTGTTGACTGAAATGTGTTTGTGACGTACTGTGTACAAAAAAAGTAAGATGAGAAATGGAGCCTACGACAATTGTATGCTGAAGTACGATAATTTTCATAAGTTGGTACGACGGTTACGTTTCCTTAGGCTGACACCTTTGGTAGTATTAGAAGTTGATGATATGTTCAAGAAGATGAGATCATACTTAGATTATATTTTCACCATCACACTGAAAAGACGACGATTTAATTTATGAATTTATTTCGCTTTTATAGAGTATAACAAGGCTTTTGATGATAGATTTGACTGTAATATATTATGGAAATAGGGATTAACCATGGGGTCCCGTCTCAGTTAGTGTTATACGAAGCCTTTACTAAAGAATTGAAATATTGTTTTAAAATCCTGAATGGTAGAAGTGAGGTGATAGAAAGAAAACAGTGAGTTAGACAAAGGTGTTTTTTTCACAAAAACTGGCTCACAGTTCTACCATCTATCCGCAATATGAGGAACCCGAATCACGTACGTGAAGTGGGTAGGCATTGGATACACACACGGACACAATCTCACACACACACACAATCTTAACGTATATCTGGACAAAATATGTTTAACGATGACTTAATATTTTATTCATAGTGGAGTGCATTTTACAGGTTGCAAATTATCAAGTGATAATTAGTTGGAATAAAAATGATTGACAAAACAATATATCGATTGAATGTAATAGTCAGTGATTTTATTATGAAGATATTAGCAAAAAAAAAAAAGATTTATTTTATCAGATCGAAAGTGTTACAGGTTAAAATTGAATTGCATAATGAAATATTGAAACAATTAGTTACTTTCAAATTCTTATGGTGTATCGTAACTAAAGAAAATAATTCGGATATTGCAGACAGAATAAAGATATTGTTTAATTGATTTTATGGAACAAGACGACGTGCTTTGGGCAGATTAGATAGTAAATAGGTAGACAGAGTGATGTTCTACCAGCAGTGAGATCTGGATATTGCGGAAGGATCGAAAATGTAAAACTGCAGCCAGGAAAGGAAGCCGTTAAAGTACTTTGCGGGTTACACATTGATGGACAAAAAATTAAGACATAAGAAATTCTTAAAAAAAAAAAAAAAATGTTAATTTTAATTCAAAACATTAAATATGACTGCTTGTCAGGAACAAGTAGGTATTACAAAAATAGAGATGCACACAGTGTAACAGCTCAGTAACTTGGGTTGCCTAAAATAATAGGTGCTTAGGAAAAGCATACATATTGAGTCTAAACTCCCAGATTCATACTGCTTCGGCAGGGGATTTATTGAGGTTATTACTTCGCTCGCAGTAGAACACTAGTATCGCAAATAACACCACTACGTAGACACCAATCCACAGAGTAGGAAGCAGATGCACATTCAAGACCGCTTTCTCATCAATGTTACGAGAGATATCATAAACGACCAGATTATTGAGCCTATTTTATCGATGGAAACAGTAACGGCCCACTGTATTCGGCCTTTGTGACCCAGCATTTTGGTGTCTTACTCGATTATGTCTCTCTTAATATATGACCGAGTATTATCTTGCAACTCGATGGTCATCCAGCTCACGGAACAAGACCACCTGTTCAAACTTTTTAAATAGAAACTAATATTGTCCGTGAATTGGTCTTAACATTCCTTTACGTGAGTGGCCACCAAGATCGCCGGATTTCAAGTCCATGGATTTCTTTTAGTGGGGCAAAATGGGTTATATTTACGGAACTCTACTCGAAAACAGGGATCATATTGTGGTAAGAATTAGGTAAGCAAGTGAAAATATCTCTCCCTTCATGCTGTCGAGGGTGCAAGAAAACGTTGTGAGACATTTAGTGCTTTGTGCAAAACAGCTGGGAAGTTATTTTAAACATATTGTGTAAATAAAGGGTACACAATAACGAAATGTGTGTATATCCAATGCCTACCCACTTCAATTGCGTGATTCAGGTTCCACATATTACGCAAAGATGGCAGGACTGTAATCAATTTTCAAATTGTACACCACTTCGGCCGGCCACGCTATGTAAGATGTGTAACTGTGGACAATTTTGTTGTGTACTAGGGTATAATGTAAGTGTTCATGTTAGTGCAGTGTAGGGAATGAGTGATGATGGTGATGGAGATGAGGAAAAGAGAAGGGAAAACTGGTACCGGCACGTAGCCTACTCCTGTCGAATAGCATCAAGGCTTATTGGTGCACAGTCTAGTGCAGCGGTCGGCAAGCGGCAGTTTGTCAGACTTTTGCAGGATAGACAAGTAGTTGTAACTGGCGATCAGCATGTCTGTTTTAAACGTAAAGAGTGCATCAAAACCAATAATTGTAGAAGAATAGGAAGAGAAATTATTTTGTTGTGCACAGGAAGAAAATTTAATACGTTTATGTTCTAAAGTACTTAAAGGGTTTCATATTAGCACCACAAAGAGGTATTATACAAAACTCCATTGCCACTTGTACTTTTCCATAATATTAATACTGATTAAGAAAGAGTGCTGCCGAATATAATGTTTTGTTATTATAAAATTTTGAAACTTTGCAAAGAAGTCTAAATGAGGGGAAAAATTGCTCAGATTAAAAAATTTCCCGAAAATTCACTACAATTCAAAATATATACTCCTTAGATCATTTTGTGCTAGGTTTATTTCAATGTTCGGCTCGACATAAATAAATATGTGAGCAATTTTTTCAAAAATGAAACCAGTTAAAATGTAAAGCGCGCTTCCGACTGACGGATCCACATTCATTTGAGCAATTACAAATTGCAACTTATGATGGAGAACCAGATTTCACCGTAGTTCGGTTAATTATTTCTAGACTATACGGCCGAGGTTCAGTCCTCTCCTAACCCCACCCTACTGCTTTCTACCACAGCTTGTCTTGCAAGATGGGCTGCGTTTCATATGACATCGCCTACGTTAACATTTGCCGACGACTGGTCTAGGGGTAAAAAGTTGTACGCCGTCACCTCCCCTAGTCCGGAGGTACAAATTTTAGAGGAAAATTTCTGACCCGCCGGAAATGGAACCCGCGCCGGCTAGTCTGGAGGCAAATGCGTTATCACAGAGCTAAGTCGTCGGAATCACAAAAATAAAAAGCTTTGTTTATTTAGCCTACGTTTTTCCATATGCCGTGATTCGAAGCTTTCGTCTTCAGACTAGATCGTTCCGCTGCTCACCAAAAGCAGAGAAGTTGCCGACTCATCAGGGGTTTGGACTGTAAATCTGCTTGCCCGAAGCACCTACAGTATTAGAGTACTTCAGGCAACACAACTAACAGGGCTGTATTTATAGGTCATTCGGTATCTCGTGAAACCTCCTTGGGCGTGAGGGAAGGAAAAAGTGGACTAAGAAGCAGAATGATAGATGATGCAAAACTCCGAGAGCTAACCAAAAGTGGAGAATTGTGCCTACCTATAAAATCCTACTAAGAATCATTTGTAGTACACCACAACCGTCATGTTATTTGATAAGTGTGATGAGTGTCCCGGAACATTAGATTTAGAAACACAATCACTGTCTGTTTTTGATGAAGCTTTGATAGACTCAATTTCATGTAAACAGTGGGTAGCTACAGACAAAACAACATTAGAAAGCCTGGAAACGTCTAGAGATGAATTTATAAATGTGTTAATTGGAAAGTTAGAAAGGCAGAGGCATTCAAAGAACATTCATTCATTGCGAGGCAAAAGAGAATGTTTTATAAAGAAACAAAAATTAATGTAAAGCATTGGGATTTTCTAGTTACACTAGACTTCTCTGAAAATTATGCTTTCATTATTCAATATTAAGTACCTGGTTTCCATTGGAACAACAATAAGGCAACGGTACATTCTTTTGTTGTTTATCATATGAACTATGACACTGAACTATGACTCTTCTGTAGTTATATCCGATTGCCTGAAACATGATACTGTTGCAGTCCACCTCTTTCGAAAGCAATTAATTTTTTGAAACAGAAGCAAGCTTATGACAAGGTGGAGAAAATATTCTATTTCAATGATGGTGCTCCTTCTCAGTATAAAAACAGAAAGAACTTTATCAATCTGTGCTACCATGAAGAAGAGTTTGGCATAAAGGCAGAGTGGCACTTCTTTGCTACTTCTCATGGAAAGGGACGTGTGACGGAATTGGAGGAACAATAAAACGACAGGCAGCCAGAGCCAGTCTTCAACGTCCAATTCATAATCAAATCGCCACTCCGTTTGAATTATTTCAGTGGTCAGCAGCGAATTTGACCACAGTAACATTCTGCTACGTCAGCTAAGAAGCTGGTGCTCAAATTCGAACGCACAGTACAAGGGACTTTGTCGACACATGCCTGCATTCCTGTCTCCAAATAAAAACTTGTGACAAAAACATATTCTTCTGCAGAAAGGGGCGTGGAAGTCCACAGCAAAAAATGACATTTGATGAGTAAATGTTTGGATGCAGTCTTCTTTCTTTTGTCATTTTACTCGTATGTTTATGAAAACCTGTAATATAGTTAGCTGCTAGACGACACTTCAGGTGTTATGTCTCCTGGCCATCTTGCCTCAGCTAGCTCCCTCCTCACAGTCAGCTGGTTAGATCACGCGCGTACTATTTATTTGTTTATTTGATATTTTCAGTACTTCCTTATCAACGTGCCACCAGTAAAAAATATGTGTTTATTTGTACTTTCAATGAGGAATCTAATCATATATTTTTAAAATATTTTTCCGTGTACAAAGGCGTCTTAATAAGGAAGAATCTAAATTTCTCCACTTCCATAAAAAGTAAGAAAATCTGTTTATATGTCAATATAAATTTTAACTTCTCAGCACTAAAATAAACACCATGATTTTGATCATTCGGTGAAAGGATTTCGGAGCTATAACAGTTCAAAGTTCCTAATTTAAAGAGTTCTTACATAACTATAACAAAACTGTTTCCTGAATTCGTTCCGACCCGTTAATTTAAAAAAAACTGAATCAATATTCTTAGTAAACATAAAGTTATTATTTTTCTTCAACGATTGTCAGTCATCAGCATGCTCAGACGAATTTCTGTTTTCCATTCAATATTATGTTAAAACATGCTATATGCCAGTTAAGCTGAAACTGGCAATATAAATGTAACATTTAGTCCTTCACATTGTCGAACACATAGCTGTCTCACACTATATGCAAGGCCAGTTGCCTGCAGGTCCTACTTTACGTTTACATGGTGCTAATATGTCGCTGTTTATAGTAGTTTTGATTACAGATTATGAAGATTCAGTATTTTATGTTTACAAAACTATATCATCAATAAAATTCACTTTCACGAGGATGGCCAAAGTTAATCTTGGTCCGCTTGATTCGCGTTTCGGCCCACTGCACTGTGCACCGGTCTCCTTAGGAACTCTCTGTACACATGCGAGTGAGGGAAAATATTTTATTCACTGACAGTTCTTTTAGTGGGTTATTTTACGATGATATATCAACATTTTACATTATTTAGCTTCTGAATGAAATGAAGGTGATAATGCCGGTGAAATGAGTCCGGGGCTCAGCACTAATAGGTACCCTGCATTTGCTCATTTTGGGTTGAGGGGAAAACCCCGGAAGGAACCTCAACCAGGTAATTTGTCCCGACCGGGAATCGAACCCGGGCTACCTGGTTTCGCGATCGTCGTGCTAACCCTTATTCTACAAGTGCACTGATAATATTGTCTTCATGATTTTAATCATATTACTGAGGTAAATATGTAGTACATTATTTATGAAATTTGTTGGAACATTGAACAGGATTAGAATTGAAAGTTGCTTTTGAAGGAAGAGTGCGCTTGGGGTATTATTTCAGTTAAGTGATATTAGGTTTATAAAATGTTTATGTTGTAATATATTGCAATTGGGGAGGCACACTACGCACGACAGCTTTCTTACTATGCTTTGTACATTACTCACATTGATAACACATTTCCCAACTTTTTACTGCTGGACAGAAAACCAGGCAAAAAGAGGGGCGATTAAAGTTAGTTCTGCTCTGTCTTATTTCCTAACAAATTATAATTTCAAAGGAAAAAAAAACATTTCCCTCCTGAGACTCTTCTCCGACGATTGCGCTGGTCAAAATCGAAATGCACTTGTTGTCCATGCTTTGTATTGGTGGTTGTTGAATAAATCTCCAGATTCCTTGATGGAAATATGTATGACTTTTTCTGTGCGAGGGCATTCCTTTTTACAAACAAACCGGATGTTTGGTATTTTGGAGAAAAACCTCAGGAAACATTCTGAAATACTGACAACAAAAGAATATCATGATATTTACGGTACAGTCGGTGTCGTTCATATATTGAGTAAGTAGTAGCATATACACAATTTCAGAGATCTGTGCGATTAGGCTACGTAAAAAAGCCAGTTGGCATAAGTGATATGAAAAGAGACTCAGGAAAGTAATGAAAGGAAGCAAACATTACACCAATGTGAAATTGGAGTATACTTACACAATGATTGACCTAAGTAAATGTCCAGTGTCACTACCTAAGGGAGATCATGCCATTGAAAATAATGAGAGGATTGACCCAGGCTTAGTACCACTAAGGAATAAAATAAAAGCAGAGAAATTGTTGGATATAAAAAGTTGTTGCAACAAAGATCAGTGTGAGGAGGATGAAATAGTGGAGTGTGAGTGTATGGAAGAAGAACCTCGCTTATCAATGATCTGAGACTGAACTAAACTGAACAATGACGGTTAAATTTAATAAATTAAATTGTCATCCTATGTTGCTTGCTAAAACAGGTAAACTTAATTTAATAATCGTCATTAAAGTTAACTTTGTATTTGTATAAGAGTCTTTGGAAAGGAATGTGGCCACAATTTAAAAAAAATCCACTTAAATGAGTGTTTTGAATATATGTTTGTAACAAAACCATTTCAGTCCGTAATTTCGGAACAAAACGAATTAAGTCCATGATTTTCAAAACGTCATATATAAGTATTACGCTTGGATAATTTTTTTGATTTTGCACAATAGTACTACCTAATTTTGTGTACAATTCTAATTAAGTTATTGCTTTAAAAACTTTAAATTTATCAGAAGTGTTGGAGCTTTTAGTTTTCGACTCTCCTGAAAAGTTTTGATTTGTGGACACAAAGTGTTTTGATTCCTAGCGCCTCTTATTTAATCGAGGTCTTCTACTACAATAATATAAAAAATTACTAAACGTCATTGCATGATGATTAATAAGAGCTACATTTTTTAAGCCTATATAAAACAGAGATTATGCTGTCTGCCAGTATCATTGCTTACCTTGTGGAAGATTAAATTCGCCAACACATTTAAAAATAATCACATAACATTACATTCACCAACACAATGAAATAATATCACTTAAAATTCAATTTAACAATACCACTGAACAAAAAATAAAGACTCGGTACCACGAAAAAAAATACTGCACATCCGCGTGGTAACATGCTTCCGTACAAAACTCTACACCGCGCCAACAAAACAACAGTCGGTATTCAGCGCTCCAAGCGGCAACATTTGTAAGTTCTTGTAATACCCAAACCGCCATAAAGGAAAGGGAAACTGCCAAGGCTGAAAGGGTATGGGATCGGAGAGGGCTATGGCTGAAGGTACAACAGTCTCCCCTATCTGATAGAAAGGTGTTTAAGAGGGTGTTTTGACATATTGCATGCACATAGTACTCTTCCCAGTGTTCATATTTTATCTGAACGACAGGGCCAGCAAGATATAAATGAAGTGGAGAAAGTTCTTCAAATAATTGAACGCAGTCTCACTACTAGCTCTAGAAGAGTTGGTGACAAACACGAGTGTGACGCACAGTATAGAACAGTGCAGCATCATTCTGGAATTCTATTATTGCTAATGACCGATTGATTCCACACATTTTGTTTATAGATGAATCAACACTTAATAATAACGGAATCAATATCGTGCGAAACTATCACCTATGAGCAGATGGAAATTCTTACGCTACTGTCGGCAGTAATTTTCAGTGTCGTTTCGCAGTTAACGTTGATGTGGTAGTCTTGATAATGATGGCAAATCTATTGGTCCAGCTATTTTAGGCAATAGTCTTAACGGAGCACTTTATCCTGAGTTCCTGAAAAAAAGTGTTACCAGCATACTTGGAGGATGTTCCTTTAGCAAAACGAGCTGGTATATACTTTCAACAAGATGGATCCCCTGCACATTCCAACCGGCCAATGATCTGTTATCTCAGCGAAACCTATCCTGGACATTGGATCAGTCTCGCTGGTGTCACTTCTTGACCACCGCGGTCACCCGAACTTACAGCATTACATTATTGTTTGTGGAGTTGATTAAAGACCGTTCTTTACAAGCGCAAAGTGGAAACAATGGAGCATTTTATTGCGTGCATTTTAAATGCTTGTGGTCACATTAAGGAATGTTTAAACGAGCAACACGGCATCGAGCTGCAAAGTGCACAGAGGTTTACAGTTGCATTTTTGAAGATGTTCCGTGTAGAGAGAAATGGATACTTATGCACAAAATACAAGTAACGATGTTTTAATTTACAATCACCTGCTGTCCTTCCTTATAATATACGGTAATGACCTATGCCAGAATATTACATCAAATGTGAGGCTATTTGCAGATGACTGCATTATCTATAGAAAGATTAGAAATAATTCAGATGTAGAGGCTATTCAAACAGACTTGAATAAAATTTATAACTGGGCGTTAATTCATAGGATGAAAATAAATGGTTCTAAAAGTAAATCTATAACATTTTGTGAAACCCGAGAGGAAACTAGTCTTAATTACGAATTCAGTGGTGTTGTAATTCCGCAAGTACAATGTTGTAAATACCTAGGAGTGTATTTAAACTCCAAACTTTCTTGGAGAGAGCATGTTGATAATGTTACGGGTGAAGCATGGAGGGCACTTCACTTTATTATGAGAATCTTGAGAAAAGCTAGCCTCATATCGAGGGATATAGCATATCTAACGTTAGTGCGACCGTTAATGGAATACGGAACTACATGTTGGGATCCCTATAGAATATATAAGATAAATTCCTTAGAAAGAATCCAGTATAGGGCAGCTAAATTTGTTAAAGGTAAAAGAGAAGATGGAAACGATACGATAAAAGAACTTAAATGGGAAACTTTGGAAAACAGACGTAGGAAAACTAGCATAACATCATTGTATAGAGCACATCTAGGTCAGAAAGCATGGGTAGACATAAACGGCTCGGTTAGAAAAACCAACCTACTATGGTAGGAACGATCATGATTTTAAAATCAAATGTAGGAAACAGAAAACGGATGTAGGTAAATTCTCATTTTTAAATAGAACTATAAATGATTGGAATGACCTACCTGCAGCGGTCTTTGAGGGCTGTCCTTCCTTAAGGAGTTTCAAGAATAATTTAAAAAGTTGTGTATCAAGTGTAAATTAAAATTAAGGTGACATTTAACATTTAATTTTTTTAAGGTGACATGTATTTATTTAGCCTGACGAGCTACTTCCTTGGGTTGAATTGTAAATTATTTAAAAATAGGGTGTAAGAGGGCCTTAGACTAGAAATGTTTAGTTTAAATGTAGTTCTGTTTATAAGTACGGTATGCATAAGGGTGTAATTATTTGACTTATTTGAACTGTTGTATCAGTGAAGCGAGGTGAGTCAGTGGAGTTATGGTTTTACAGTGCAGTGAATAGTTCCGATCAGTGATAATTTATAGCGTCAATGAAATATGTTCTATAGTGTCAGTGAAATGTGTTATAGTGTGTCAGTGAAATGTGTCATAGTGCCACTACAGAGAGTGAGATGAGAGTAAAGTGAAAGACTATTGAAGCTTGTGTAGGGCCTATACATAATTATGTAGGTTGTAATGTAAAATTAGGTATTTTATTTATGTATTATTATTATTGTGTTAAATTGTATTGTGTATTCTTATTGTATTGTGTACAAAATTGTATTGTGTATTGTATAATTCTATTGTGTATTGTAAATTTATTGTGTATTGCTTATCATTTTTATGTGTATTGTTTATATTGTGTATACCACTGCCACCGGGTGCTTGCCCACTTGCAGTGTAAATAAATACATAAATACATACAATGTTCCCGTTCGTCATGGTTTCGATTAGTTTTCTCCAAAAAGTTGAGAATAAGATATATGTTCATATAATATGTTTCTCTTACAATCGCCCATAATTACTCTCATCAGTCAACGTATGGCCCTTTTTTCCTTAATCATTTTAATTATACACAGAGTGTCTCAGGAAAAATGTAAAATACTTCAGGACAATGTAGTTTTGGTTAAACTGCATCGATTTAACCTGATATACCTATGTCCGAAGGCTAACATTTGGGGAGAAATACTGGAACATCTTGCGGTTCCGTGTACTATACTTGACTTGTTATTGATATCATGTGCACACGACACTATCTGGGTACCGCAAGGCCTTGCAACTGAATACACGTTCATTTAACATTTAATTCTGTTGAGTTGTGTCCATTTCCGTTACTGTTGTTGTGTTGTGTTTACATTGCTTTAAATTCTTCAGTATACGGGATTATAGTTGAGTACATTGCTGTTGCAATATTGCAGTGCTGTGTTTTGTTTCAGTCTTGCGATGTCATTCGTGTATTCGCATAGTTAATATGTAGACATGCTTTTTGCGTATGGGTTTTGTGTATTGGCTGCTGTTCACCAGAGACGACGTTTTCCCAATCGAAGGGTTCCATCCAGTGGCATATGCTGTACCTGGAGTATGGGTGTTCTGTCAAAAATTTATAATTGGTCTATAGTCGCACGAGTTCAGTAGAAAATTCAAATTCATTAACTACTCGTCACTACGTGAGTAAATAAACCATCTGCTGTTCTATCAGCACTAACGTCTACAAAGCCCAAGAATCTTTCATAGACATAGCGGAGAACTGTAGATAGTTGAGATTTGTTCTCAATATCAGAAGTTTCATCAAATATTATAAGTACAAATGAAACTGAGTTAATTTCATTTTCTATTTCTTCTTTTTCTACATCAGTAAAGCTTTTATGGTATCATTTTGAATCAATGGAGAAGTTCCTGGAAACATTATGGATGAATTTAGATAGTTATATAAAAGTAAACCATATTTTTTAACACATTAAAAGATTCTAAAAAATTCCTTTTGTTCAAAGAACTATGATTCGTCATGTCCCCTTAGAGAGAGCTCCTGTTTACTAGAAGACAAATAGCGTCAATGATTCGTATTAATACAGCTCTATTTTTCTTTACCTCTTCGTTGTATTTATTGGTATCAGTTCTTCGTTGATCATCAAGTAAAGTATCAATTTACTGGAATAATTTCAAAGAAAAAATTATTCCGTAGCCTGGTATCGATCTCGGGACCATTCGCTTAGCGTACGAATACTCTACCGACTGAGCTACCCCAGGAACCACACACGAACAGTCACAATTCTTCTCATTATATCTACTCAACTCATCCCCATTTAAATTGTGTGGATATAAAGGAAAGAATTGTGACGGTGTCGTGTATGGTTCCTGGGGTAACTCTGTCGTGCGTTAAGCGAAAGGTCCCGGGATCGATACTCGACCCCGGAACAATTTTTCCTTTGAAAGTATTCAAGCCTACTTCACAGGAGCTTCTATCTGAAAGTCAGATTTGCATATCAATTCACTGTTTGCAGGATACATTGTACGTGAGTTTGAGATTTTGAATGTCTTTGCTGTGCACTACACAAGTGATCTAATTCAGCAAATCCATACTTACTGCAAACCTCATTTTTGTTAGAAAACAATAAGCATGGCCAGCAAATTAACCTGTTTTAAATTTCACAATCTGCTAACCATTCTACATCTTCATATTGTGAAATAGAGAAATTTCTAGTGTATTGTCCGATTTTTGTTTTATATTGTTGCACTAAATTCGGAAGTGGCGGGGTAGGTCTACCCCTATTCAATATTATGTAATTATTTCTCTTCTAGTGGGGGAGAAGAGAATGATTATTGCAAAATATTATTTACAGTATACATAAATTTCTTAGTGCTATTAACATTAAATAAGCAATTTAAATTGTTCACCTGCGCTGGCACACAACTATGAACTCTAATAAAATATAAACACAGTAAATTCACTCTCACAAGCAGTCAAACACAATATTTTATTAGGCTACAATTGACAAGTTGAGCTGCCTGTATACAGGCCGACCTGTGAGCTTGAAAGAAGCGAGTATCCCCACCACTCCACAGTGCGCACGCAGAGAATTATAGCAGTAACTCTCAACCGGGGATGTTCTATTGTATGGTCAGGACAACCAGACCAGACCTCATTCCACTTCATCCGGCAGAGCGTAGCCCTTCTGGGGATTGTGTGCACATTCAACCAGCAGGCATTCAAAATATTTAAATGGTAATAAATCAAAATTAGTCTTGAAATATATACGTCAACATTCAATGAGATTACCATGCATTAAATTGTGATAAATTAAAATTGTTGTAACTTTATATAAAAGAATTAAAAAAATGAGATTATCGAATTTACAGAGTATCCAGTGCACATTGATATGAATTTACGGGGAAACGGACTGCAAATGGTACAACGGAGTTCACTGCTGAGCACCCGTAGAATATCTTCAACTACTGGAGTGAGTCGTTCGCGTTTATGGCGAATCCTGCAGCTGTAGTACAGTTCATGGAATCCATAAGAAGGGCAAACTTAGTCATTTGTCTTCTATGATTCTTTATTTTCTTACTGGGTTACCACTTAATATGAAACAAATTTATTGGAAGAGCACAAGATGCAGCATTTTGAATCATGTATCATATTACAATGTTCTGAAACATAGGAAGTTTATAATGCCTATCTCCATTTAAAATTCCGTCAATCAATAATGTCCCAGTCGTTACATTTCGGACATAAGTATGTCAGGTTAATGGGCAATATACAGGCTTGAGAGTGGAGCAGAGATGGTGGCTGCACGGCGTGGCATGATGGTTGGCTGGAGGAGGAGACGTGATGGCTGCCCGGCGTGGCATGATGGTGGGCTGGAAGAACTGAAATGGTGGCTGCCCGGCGTGGCATGATTGTGGGCTGGAAGTTCAGAAATGGATGCTGCCCGGCGTGGCATAATAGTTCGCTGCAGGAGCACAGATGATTGCTGCCCGGCGTGGCATGATGGTGGGCTGGAAGAGCAGAGATGGTGACTGCCCGTCATGGCATGATGGTTGGGTGGAGGAGCAGAGATGGTTGCTGCCCGGCGTGGCATAATGGTGGGCTGGAAGAGCAGAGATGATGGCTGCCCGGCGTGGCATGATGGTGGGCTGGAAGAGCAGAGATTGTGGCTGCCCGGCGTGGCATGATGGTGGGCTGGAATAGCAGAGATGTTGGCTGCCCGGCGTGGCATGATGGTGGGCTGGAAGAGCAGATATGGTGGCTACCCTGCGTGGCATGTTGGTGGGCTGGAAGAGCAGAGATGATGGCTGCCCGGCGTGGCATGATGGTGGGCTGCAAGAGCAGAGATTGTGGCTGCCCGTCGTGGCATGATGGTGGGCTGGAATAGCAGAGATGTTGGCTGCCCGGCGTGGCATGATGGTGGGCTGGAAGAGCAGATATGGTGGCTACCCTGCGTGGCATGATGGTGGGCTGGAAGAGCAGAGATGATGGCTGCCCGGCGTGGCATGATTGTGGGCTGCAAGAGCAGAGATTGTGGCTGCCCGTCGTGGCATGATGGTGGGCTGGAAGAGCAGAGATGGTGGCTGCCCGGCGTGGCATAATGGTGGGCTGGAAGAGCAGAGATGGTGGCTGCCCGGCGTGGCATGATGGTGGGCTGGAAGAGCAGAGATGGTGGCTGCCCGGCGTGGCATGATGGTGGGCTGGAAGAGCAGATATGGTTGCTGCCCGTCGTGGCATGATGGTTCGCTGGAGGAGCAGAGATGGTTGCTGCCCGGCGTGGCAAGATGGTTCGCTGGAAGAGCAGAGATGGTGGCTGCCCGGCGTGGCATGATGGTGGGCTGGAAGAGCAGAGAACTTGGCTGCCCGGCGTGGCATGATGGTGGGCTGGAAGAGCAGAGATGGTGGCTGCCCGGCTTGGCATGATGGTGGGCTGGAAGAGCAAAGTTGGTAGCTGCTCGGCGTGGCATGATGGTGGGCTGGAAGAGCAGAGATGGTGGCTGCCCGGCGTGGCATGATGGTGGTCTGGAAGAGCAGAGATGGTGGCTGCCCGGCGTGGTATGATGGTGGGCTGGAAGAGCAGAGATGATGGCTGCTCGGCGTTGCATGATGGTGGGTTGGAAAAGCAGATATGATGGCTGCCCGGCGTGGCATGATGGTTCGGTGGAGGAGCAGAGATGGTGGCTGCCCGGCGTGGCATGATGGTGGGCTGGAAGAGCAGAGATGATGGCTGCCCGGCGTGGCATGATGGCTGGCTGGAAGAGCAGAGATGATGGCTGGCCGGCGTGGCATGATGGTGTGTGGGAGAGCAGAGATGGTGGCTGCCCGGCGTTGCATGATGGTTGGCTGGAGGAGCAGAGATGATTCCTGCCCGGCGTGGCATGATGGTGGGCTGGAAGAGCAGAGATGATGGCTGCCCGGCGTGGCATGATGGTGAGCTGGAAGAGCAGAGATGGTGGCTGCCCGGCGTGGCATGATGGTGGTCTGGAAGAGCAGAGATGGTGGCTGCCCGGCGTGATATGATGGTGGGCTGGAAGAGCAGAGATGATGGCTGCCCGGCGTGGCATGATGGTGGGTTGGAAGAGCAGAGATGATGGCTGCCCGGCGTGGCATCATGGTTTGGTGGAGGAGCAGAGTTGGTGGCTGCCCGGCGTGGCATGATGGTGGGCTGGAAGAGCAGAGATGATGGCTGCCCGGCGTGGCATGATGGCTGGCTGGAAGAGCAGAGATGATGGCTTGCCGGCGTGGCAAGATGGTGGGTGGGAGAGCAGAGATGGTGGCTGCCCGGCGTTGCATGATGGTTGGCTGGAGGAGCAGAGATTTTTCCTGCCCGATGTGGCATGATGGTGGGCTGGAAGAGCAGAGATGATGGCTGCCCGGCGTGGCATGATGGTGGGCTGGAAGAGCAGAGATGATGGCTGCCCGGCGTGGCATAATGGTGGGCTGGAAGAGCAGAGATAGTTGTTGCCCGGCGTGGCATGATGGTTGGGTGGAGCAGCAGAGATTTTGGCTGCCCGGCGTGGCATGATGGCTGGCTGGAGGGGCGGAGATGGTGGCTGCCCGGCGTGGCATGATGGCTGTCTGGTGGAGCTGAGATGGTGGCTGGCAGGCTGGCGGGGCAGACATGAACATTTTTGACAGGTTTTAGGAAACTATATAAATATTTTCAGGATGAAGGTGTCTCAGAGATAAGAGTAGCAGTTCAAACGTGTTAGTGGAGCATGTATTGAGTACCATGAATGACATATTAATGTAATGATGAGAGTGGAAACAGTAAAAGCTGAACATTGTGATATGGTAAACCTGAAATTTAGTTGTGCAGAGTGGCGATTTATAGAAGAAGAAAAACAAGTTCTTGAAATTGTGACAACATGCTCCAAACAGAAATTTTAAATGTGAAATTGGAGCACTGAAGGAAATTTGCTCTTTCTCAAATATTTGTATTTCTCATATCAGACTTCCCTGTCACCAGTGTGAATAGTTCAATAAAAATAATTTGTTTCATTAGTCGAATCTGTATTTAGAATATTAATACACTTTTATTCATACAAACTTACAGATGTAAGATGACCGGTGTTTTTATTTATCACAATTAACAACCCTTAATCAGATATGCCAAAATGTCACTTTCACGAAACATTTGCTTTGGAACCATAGATTTTTTATGTGGGAGTTGTTTATAGAGTGGTTTTTTTATGTATATATTTATTTATTTATTTATTTTATATTAGAGATTTTCTATTACTAAATTCTGTTTTAAGTAAAATGAAAGTTGTCAACCGTGTCGGCTGTCTTGAGAGGAGATGTCAATATTATTTATTACTCTCGTACGACATTGGGATGTGCAGATTAGCAGCAAGTAGTTGTTTTCGGAAGAATGAGGAGTCTGTTAATAATTATTCACTATTGTGCTGTAATGATAAAGTGTTTTATAAGTTTCTGTTATGAAAGTGAAAAATATAAATTTCTCTAGATTAATTACAGAAGAAAAATTGATTACTAAAAATAATGGAAGACTTAACCATTGATAAATTTAGCAGGCCTACAAAGTAGTACCTGTATGTGCAAAGGCAGGGAGCTGAATCGAAAATGTAATGCCTATGTACATTAAAAACTCTTGGATTTGAGGGTGTGAAATTACAAATAGGTTATTTTGTACGAAGTCTGAGGATAGACTTAGTGCGTTGGCCATGATAAACTTGAGGGTCATCCAGAATTTTAATGAGAAAAAAATGGATAAGTTCGCAGTAAAAGAGAAAAGGGTGAACTTTTCATGCAAGCATCCATACTAAAGCTACGGACTATTGTTTTCTTTGATAAATGTTTAAGAGGTAATATTGTAGTAATTCTTCATGTATGCTTATTTAAATGTTTAGTAATATTTAAAAAAAATGAAAAAAATGCACACCCAAGACGAAAAGTCACGAGCCGCATCACTGATTAAACTTAACTTTAACATGTTCTTTGATTTTTTTCAGATTTTGGGACTATTTGTTTGCTTATGTCAGACTTCTGACAGGCAGGGTTTAACAGAAGAGAGATCGCTTGAGGGACTTTTCTTGGCTCCCAAATCTTGCATACCTATCTGATATTTTTAGATTTTTAATTTGTATAAATTCT
The DNA here is from genome assembly GCF_040183065.1 of Periplaneta americana. Taxonomy (NCBI): domain Eukaryota; kingdom Metazoa; phylum Arthropoda; class Insecta; order Blattodea; family Blattidae; genus Periplaneta; species Periplaneta americana. The sequence continues at coordinate 169,484,487 of NC_091131.1, forward strand.
TTTTGCAGTGTTCAATTTTATGTGTTCACCGTTCCGGATAAATTGAAGCAAGAGTAAAGAAGTTAGACTTGTTGTATCGCTGAGTTGGCAGTAGAGAATTCGATTGATTTCCTACTCGAAGTAACTTTCTAGCAACAAATAATGATGAACTCTTGTTCGATATCGCAGAAAGTATAAAGAATAACTTGATTATTTAGCATTGAAATTAATTAAGTATTTTTCTTCTTCTAACCGAAAAAAAAAAAATGAGTGAAAACACTTTCTTGGTGAAAAAAAGAAAAACAGTTTGTTGGACAAACAAAAGAAGCTGTTAGAATTAACTTCTGAGTACAGCTTAAAAATGGTTTCCTACAACTAACCTTATGTAATCTTGGTTCCATGCACCATCATGGGGCCCGATGTTTTCGAATTACAATACAATATTTAAATGTCAATTGCCTACTTATACATTTTCTACTTTGGTCTTCTTGAAAAACATATATAGAAGTACATTTAATGTTGAGCTAGACTTACCTACAATTGAAACAGACTTCTCAGAACTGACTAGGGTTGCCAACTTTTTTAAAGAAAATACGGGAAATTAAGGAATCGACAGAATTTCACATAGTAAATTGACAGATTATTCCGTTCAATTACTAAAAACGATTTTTTTCTACACTTCGATAACTAGACTTAAATTAAGAGTATTTTGAGACAGATTTCGTAATAGTTGACGTAAATTGCAGTTTCCCCACTGTGATTTGATTAGATGTGTCGTGCTTCTCTTCCGAACATCTGTCCAATTATTGTTCATGAGGAAAAAACACCCCCTTTCTATGAGCATTACTACTTGGTATGCTTGGAACAAAAGCCAGTTTTTTTCTAAATTCATAATACTGATATTGTTTGATTTTAAAGTGATGGCACTAAAGCCCATTTATAGCTAGCATTACTTCTAAAAAGACTGCACATTTTAATATATCTCTTGAACAACAAAATTCATCATATAAACAATCATTCAGGGCAAAATCAAATGCTTAGAATAATGATTCGTACATTATGCAAAAATAAGAGAGGAATATGCTCGAAAAGAAGAAAAATACGGGTTAAAATTAGGGCCAAATACGGGAGATCCCGGGAAATACGGCAGCCCTAGACGTGACAGCTGTAATGCGATAACAACCATCACATTAAAAACCTTATGGTAAATATAAAACTAAATTCATTTTTCTCAGGAAATGTCATGCAACGTAATAGTTATTTATGCGCAAGTGGATTATCTTGATGATTATGGCATGAGTGCATGTTTTTCATACGAACGCTAGTGAGTGTCATAATGAGATTATCCTCCAGTTGGATACAACACTTTACGGCATCTTAGCATTATAAACTGTAGGAAATAAATTATGAAAGAAATTCGGGATCCACAGCTGACAGTCTTAGGTGTTCGTATCGATAAGTTGCGCCTGGCAGTGACACTGAATAAAGAGAAATGGATGACCTTGCAGGCTATGTTACAAATGTTCCTTTATTTTGTTAATAGGCTATAGATAGTTTCTCTAAACCACAGAACTGTTTTATGTGATATTACAAAAGTGTTAAATATTGGAAATAAATTATATGTTACCTTCTGTCCTGCATTTTATTTCTTGTTACGTCGCGCGTAGAAGTGGTAAGCAAGATAGCAAGCGTTCTGGTATTACGTTATAGCGAATACGTCATTGCTTTTATTAGCACGCGTGCTATAGTCAGCAAATTTCGAACGATATTGGATGTACGACAATAATACGTAATAACAACCTGTTTATAATGCTAGGATAGCATAAAATATATCACATTTGTATTTACCTATGCAACTTCAGATCATATTCAAAAGCTAACACCGAAATTTAATTTCTCTACAGATTTATTAAGGATCTTACTTCACTAGATTATGCAAAAATATGAGTAGAACACGTTTTTTGGGCCTAAAATATGCAAAACATTTTAGAGGGTCCGTCAAAATGAAACATGAGACTTACGGTGTCTGTGACACTCAAAAGGCTGGGGGCCACTGGTCTAGTAACAGAGTACAGAACTGCTAGAGATGGAGACAGGAATTAATTATTATATACTGTAAGCCAAAGTTGTCAATAAGCACTGGTAGTGAACGGACGCGGCTCTGACGTTGCGAGTGGAGAGGCATTGCCCTTACGGAAGGAGATTCAATCCAAGACAGTGAAAATGCACAGGAGCGTACAACAGGAGATATTAGCAGGGGCGAAAGAATTAGTAGATCGGAAGAAGGAGATCTAAATTAATAATGAAGGAAGAACAATTAATAATGAATCGAGTACAGACAGGAGATTGAAAGAGCTAAGACAAACGTAGAGGGACACAGTGAGAAGATTGAATTGTTGAGTCGACCTGGTTGGCGAGTTGGTATAGCGCTGGCCTTCTTTGCCCAAGGTTGCGGGTTCGATCCCGGGACAGGTCGATGGCATTTAAGTGTGCTTAAATACGACAGGCTCATGTCAGTAGATTTACTGGCATGTAAAATAACTCCTGTGGGATTAAATTACGGCACATCCGGCGACGCTGATATAACCTCTGCAGTTGCGAGCGTCGTTAAATAAAACATAACATTTAACATTTGAATTGTTGAGACAAGAAATAGAACAAATGAAGAGGAAAATTAAGCAGTACGAAATAAGTCAAAGAAAAAGGAAATTGTTATTCTTCGGAGTAGAGGAAAAGGGACGTGAATTCGCAACAGAAACCGGGGAGACAGTACGCAGAGTATGCTACGAGATCATCAAACTGGAGGTAAGAGCAGAAGACATCGAGGAGACTTATAGAATCGGATTAGGATGTAAAATACCTATTGTGATAAGATTCTCAAATATAGTAACCAAAGAAAAAATATTAAGGAACTTACACAGAGTGCGAGAAACGGGAATGAGAGTTGAAAATGACCTCAGCTACGATGTCAAATATAAAAGGAAGCCATCATGAAGGCGGCAAGAGCGAATGGACACTTTGCAAAATTATATGAAGACAAATTAAAAATCAATGGGAAATTCTACGACGTAGAATTCTCTAAACCAAATGAAGATAATCCAATATATGAATTAAGTACGAAGAAGTGAGAACATCAATATGCAAAAGAGCAGAGGAATCTGAAGACACGAGGCACAACGTACGAATGGGGAAACTGATGGAATTACAATCGTGAGGGAGAAGAATGGTCAAGAGAAAAATAAATGAAGCAACCGCAGTTATGGCACAAACTGGAAAGTAGGGAAATTGAAGAAAATCATTGGCATGGATTAATACCGACCAGCCCACCTAAACAGATATTAAGTGAAGATCGGAATTCGAACTGGGACAAAATATACGTGACAGGTAATGGGCAGTCTGCACAAACATCTGCTAATATACTGAACGCAACCCATTAGTTATTGAATGATACTCCACAACTCGGTCATCATGAAAGCTCTCAACAAATGCCAACAAGGACAGAAAAGTAAATCGTCTACAACTAGCCGTAGAACAGCGAAGAAAATTAAGAAAATCGTCAAGTATGTAATGTGAGCACAATAACATAATATTCTTCTTAGAGAGTCATTCTGTGTTGTTTTCATATCCTCACATAAGTGTTTTAACGAAGTCTAAAGAGCCCACAATACTTGAAAAAGTGTTTGTGATCACAATGGTCTTTTTATGAGTGTCATAAATATCTTCGGTGCATTGCTTTCCATAGTACGGGGCATGTTAAAAGTCCAGCCATGACGGCAGATGACGTCACGAGGGGTGTAATGGCCCCTACCTTCTATTCTATTTTCCTTAGTGGAAGAGGCTAGTCAAGTACTTACTTACTTACTTACTTACTGGCTTTTAAGGATCCCGGAGGTTCATTGCCGCCCTCACATAAGCCCGCCATTGGTCCCTATCCTGAGCAAAATTAATCCATTCCCTATCATCATATCCCACCTCCCTCAAATCCATTTCAATATTATCTTCCCATCTACGTCTCGGCCTCCCTAAAGGTCTTTTTTCCTCCGGCCTCCCAACTAATACTCTATATGCATTTCTGGATTCGCCCATACGTGCTACATACCCTGCCCATCTCAAACGTCTGGATTTAATGTTCCTAATTATGTCAGGTGAAGAATACAATGCGTGCAGTTCTGTGTTGTGTAACTTTCTCCATTCTCCTGTAACTTCATCCCTCTTAGCCCCAAATATTTTCCTAAGAATCTTATCCTCAAACACCCGTAGTCTCTGTTCCTCTCTCAAAGAGAGAGTCCAAGTTTCACAACCATACAGAAGAACCGGTAATATAACTGCTTTATAAATTCTAACTTTCAGATTTTTCGACAGCAGACTGAATGATAAAAGTTTCTCAACCGAATAATAACAGGCATTTCCCATTTTTATTCTGAGTTTAATTTCCTCCAGAGTATCATTTATATTTGTTACTGTTGCTCCCAGATATTTGAACTTCTCCACCTCCACCTCTTGGCTAGTGAAGTAGTGAAGTATAATATGTACAAAATTAGTGAGATCTGAAAATGAAATGTATACAAGAAACAGAACAAGTATTATTAGAAACAGTGTGTGTTCGCTATTAACTCCATATGTAGACGAAATTATTGGAGATCATCAGTGTGGTTTTTGGCGTAATAGATCGACTATTGATCAGATTTTTTGTATTCGACAGATATTGGAGAAGAAATGGGAGTATAAGGGTACAGTACATCAGTTATTCATAGATTTAAAAAAGGCATATGACTCGGTTAAGAGAGAAGTTTTATATGATATTCTTATTGAATTTGGTATTCCCAAGAAACTAGTTCGATTAATTAAAATGTGTCTTAGTGAAATTTACAGCTGAGTCCGTATAGGTCAGTTTCTATCTGATGCTTGTCCAATTCACTGCGGGCTAAAGCAGGGAGATGCATTGTCACCTCTACTTTTTAACTTTGCTCTAGAATATGCCATTAGGAAAGTTCAGGATAACACAGAGGGTTTGGAATTGAACGGGTTACATCAGCTGATTGTCTATGTGGATGACGTGAATATGTTAGGAGAAAATCCACAAACGATTAGGGAAAACACGGAAATTTTACTTGAAGCAAGTAGAGCGATCGTTTTGGAAGTAAATCCCGAAAAGACAAAGTACCGGTATATGATTATGTCTCGTGACCAGAATATTGTACGAAATGAAAATATAAAAATTGGAGATTTATCCTTCGAAGAGGTGGAAAAATTCAAATATCTTGGAGCAACAGTAACAAATATAAATGACACTCAGGAGGATATTAAACGCAAAATAATTTGGGAAATGCCTGTTATTATTCGGTTGAGAAGCTTTTGTCATCTAGTCTGCTGTCAAAAAATCTGAAAGTTAGAATTTATAAAACAGTTATATTACCGGTTGTTCTATATGGTTGTGAAGCTTGGACTCTCACTTTGAGAGAGGAACAGAGATTAAGGGTGTTTGAGAATAAGGTTCTTAGGAAAATATTTGGGGCTAAGAGGGATGAAGTTACAGGAGAATGGAGAAAGTTACACAACGCAGAGCTGCACGCATTGTATTCTTCACCTGACATAATTAGGAACATTAAATCCAGACGATTGAGATGGGCAGGGCATGTAGCACGTATGGGAGAATCTAGAAATGCATATAGAGTGTTAGTTGTGAGGCCGGCGGGAAAAAAACCTTTGGGGAAGCCGAGACGTAGATGGGAAGATAATATTAAAATGGATTTGAGGGAGGTGGGATGTGATAGTAGAGACTGGATTAATCTTGCTCAGGATAGGGATCAATGGCGGGCTTATGTGAGGGCGGCAATGAACCTCCGGGTTCCTTAAAAGCCAATAATTAAGTATAAGTGTGTTCGATATAGTCTAAGTGAACTGAAAATCAAGAACGGAGTGATAAATGTGTCAATTTTGAATGAATTAGGGGAGTGTAATAGGAAGTTAAGTAAAATGATAGAGATAATGAAAATAGGTGAGGAGTATGGCGGGGAGGCTAGCTAGGATAGTGAAGTATAATATGTAGAAAATTAGTGAGTTCTGAAAATGAAACGTACACAAGAAACAGAGATAATAACAACATATTGGCAATGGTGCAGTATGTTTTAGTAACGAGTATTATTAGAAAGCGTGTGTGTTCGATATAAGTGTACTGAAAATCAAGAACAGAGTCCTAAAAGCGTCTATTTTGAATGTTCTAAATTAAGTTGTTAGATTTTAAAGGTGGGTATACTGATCAATTTAAATAGGGTCAAAAGTTAAAATATAAGAGCGTCTACAAAAGGTATATCTGTAATGACTGTAATTGTGGCACCGGATGCAATTTGTGAGGTCCACATTACAGGGATGTAAATGTTGACATTAATATATATACCCTGTAAGTTGAATGTGTGAGCTCATACCTTACTGTTGGTGTGGCGGCGGAGGGGGCGAGGACGGTTGGTCGTCCCCCTTCTTCTCATCTTGGCCCTGATGTTCTGGAATTTCGTCGTCTGTGTAGACCCTCCTCAACTTCCCCCCTCCACCACCGTGAAGCGCCCGGTGTTTCTGTTCTCGTGGGGTACGAAGATCCTCGGCACAGGCGTCTCTTCCGCTGCCAATTCCCCGTCCTGGCCAGCAAGGGCGTTGTAGTCTGGCTCTGGTCCTGGCTCTGGTGGTCGAGGCTTGTATTTGCTGTAATCGGTCACCTTGATTTCCTTTTCGGAGGGGGAATTGAGGCCCTCCTCCCGCAGACGCGGCCACGTATGTCTGTCCTTCAGTATCACCTCTTTCGGGTGGACCCCCAGAGGTACCCTGCCTTTGTCCCCGGTCACGATGCAATAAATGCCGTAGCCTGTGCCCAGTAGAGAGCCTACACCGACCGTTGTTATGGCGGTTGTAACCAGCCTCTCCGGCTTTACTATCTCCCGAATTCTTACGTTTTGCGTAATGAATTTCAGAGCTGATCTGAACATCTTGGCCTACTCAGAACGTATGTAACATAGCAACGGCATTGCTATTGTTGTCATGCATCGTCTCCCTAGCGACCGCAGTTGTTGTTTTGCTAAGTATCGTCAAAAGATAATACCGGAAAGTTCACGGTAAATGTGGCGAATGACTCGCCAGTGCTATCTAGCGGCAGGGATTGTAGGCGGCGAGGATGATGTGACGAATAGCGCGTTGAACTGTGTTTATGAGCTTTGTTCTTCGACAAACATAAGATGTCCTAAGGATTATTCTCATTATAGTTGTAGCCTACACAATATCAGTTAAATGTGGAAATGTTTGTTCTATGTTTTGTAAAAATATGCCTAGCAAAATATACTAGATCTTTCTTCACATTTCCAAAAGATAGAGATTGGGCGTAGTCATATAAACACCAGATTGTTACTTTTCTGTTACAAGATGATGATGATGATGATGATGTTTACTACTACTACTACTACTACTACTACTACTACTACTACTACTACTACTACTATTAATAATAATAATAATAATAATAATAATGGCTTTATTTAACCTGGCAGAGTTAAGGCCGTAAGGCCCTCTCTTACACTCAACCAGGATTAAAACTAGCTTACACAGTTGAACATAAAACTGGATCGGAATTACATACTGATACAATTTAGGTACATAATGAGATCAAAAGAGGTAATTATATAAAATTTACCTCATAAAATAAAAATAAACATAGTGAAATACATATTAATCTTGTTAGAATCAAATACGAATCACATAAAAACAGAAGTCTATAATTCAATAAAAAAATGTATACAGTGAAAATAAAAATAAACACATTAGTATACATATTAGTATTAGCTTACAATTAAGTAGGATTTACATAATTAAACCACAAACCGACAATTGAATAAAATGTACACAAAAATAAATTAATAATAAAAAAACAACACAGTGGGATACATATTGGCGTTAGTGATAAATAAACATGATTTAGATAATAAAAATAAGAACCAAAAATAAAAAAATAAAAACAAATACAGTGGAACACATTCCATTAAATATTTGCAACGCGTTAGGTCTTACAACTCATCATAAGATAGTTTTCTATTTTACATTTAAAAGAAATTAAAGTTCGGCAGCCTTTGACTTCAGGCGGCAGAGAATTCCAGTGATGAGAAGTAGCAACAGTGAAAGATGAAGAATTAGGAGATGATGTGTGGAGTGGTATTTCTAGCGTGTTATCATATTGTGACCGAGTATTTAAGTTATGATACCGAGAAAGACGGTGGAATCGAACAAATAATTAAGAGGGAGTAGAGGTGTGTAAAATTCGATATAAGAGAGAAAGGGAATGTAACTTTCTCCTCTCATTTAACCTGAGCCACAATAATTTACCGAAAGGAGGCGAAATGTGATCGTAGTAGCTGACATTACAAATGAAACGAACATACGCATTATGAACACGTTGCAGTTTCTGGGATAAATCCGCCCTGAGATCACTGAATAAAGCGTCACAAGAATCGAAATGAGGCGTAATAAGAGTCTGTACAAGCGTCTGCTTTAATTTAGCTGGATAGTGGTACAATCTTTTTAATGAGTGAAGAGTGGAAAATACTTTCTTGGGCCTCAGTCCAGGACTTTTTGCATATAACTCGGCATGTACAGGGACATCATTTTATTTTTACTTCAATTTTTATTGTACCTGAGTTTTGGAATGTACTTCACTCCCACCCCTTGTACTAGTAAACTTCCAACCCTTCACGACACAGAGCCGAGGCCGCGTAAGTAGTACTGAGTTACTGAGTATAGTACGTTTCAGAAATATGTTCGCGTTTTCCAGTGACGAAAGAGCTTTCAATATTGAATCATATTTTCGTACGGGTACTGTCGTCCGTTTCCCTACGTCGCATCCCGGTTCCCCCCACCTGCTTCTGTTCGCCCCTTTGTAAAGTCTAGTAGCTGGGCTGTCTTAGCTCTTTTCTGAAAACATTAATTTCTGTTAGGAATTGGACGTCTACGTAATATAATTCAAGTGTTTAAAATAACTTAAATAATAGGGCCTCCTTAAGTAATTAACTGTCACGTGATTCCCCCCCCCCTTCTACAACCCTGCGACAAAACCACTTGAACGGACAGTAGATAGCATTTTTGAGTGATTTTATATTTTCGGATCGGGCAGAAGTGAAGATTGAATTTACAGTACGTAAGGTACTCTTTTATAGAGTAGGTACAGAATTATTTCAACATGAGTTACTCGTACGAAGGACGAAACTGGTAATTGGAATTAGGTACAATAGTCTATAGTGCGATAATATGCACAAAAGAACTGAAGCCTGTATCGAAATGAACGGCCGCCATTTTCTAAAATGTGTTTAAATATCCATATTATGATTGTTTTCCAATTTAACTTCATTCTCTATATTGTACGCTAATGTGCTGTAACAGTACAATATACAATGCATAATTAATACTTCCGAATGGATAGCTCAGTTCGTGTGTAAAACACTAAGTGTTAATACAGTACTGTATTTTGATTTTACAAAAACCTAATGAAAATTATCAAACTCAAAATTGCGATATCTCCTAGTTTACATAAATGGATGAACCACTTTTCTTCCCTCCTATACCTAGTAAAGTGATTTGTATTTTACGCCAGTATCATCGAACTCCGTCGTGGAAGGGGTAGCAAACGGTGTTTCCTGTTTCAATCGTTAATAGAAAGGTATAGCCAGGTTAATATTAAAACTGTTAGTAAAAATAAAATGATGTCCCTGTATTACAGACTTAGAAAATTAAATTGCAGTACATATCCAGTGGAAGTGAGGAAATTTAACTGGAACAATGACAACAGAATAACAGTCTGACGCTAGACGCAAAGTCAGCATCTAAAGAGCTCACAAAATAATGATTTAGAAAACAAAAAATAGTTAAAATTGTTACAAATTTTTACAAACTGTGTTACTTCTGTGTCAGAAGTCGGTCATGCTAAAACTTGCAGTAAAAATTCCTCACTTTCACTGGATACTGGATTGCTCACTACATGTATTGAAACAAACCTGCCAACAATGGTAGCTGTCAAGGAGGCCAACTCAAGTGAAGTAAACATCACACTCAAACACAAAAGTGTCACTTTCTGTCTTAGTTACGTAAATAACTATTGCTAAATGAATATTAAAACATATTGATAACTTAGGGTGTTGTAAATATATCGATGGCGTCGTCGTCTCCTTGTGAGATTAAAAGCAAAGGAATTTTTCAATGCTACATTTTGTTCGGATGAAATTGCTGTACATTTAAAGAACGAAACAAAAATTATTTCATTTACTTTTCACAATACACTGTTCTCTTAAATTGACTCAGCATATTGGGAATTAAATCAATGGGTTTCCTAATGAAATATTTCATATAAAACAATTTTTGTCTCTAAAAGGAAGCAAAAAAAATAACATTGTATTAAGCTTTTTTTCTTTGAAATATCTAAAAAAATAATACACTGAAATTAATGACATCACTTACGTTTCATCCTCTTGTAAATCTTATATTATCCCTTCTTAAGATACTCTTTAGCATAGTAGGCTGACTAGAATCGATGTTCACGTTTCGCTTGCAGGGAGTAGTGACTGGAAACAGTTTTTCGAAACAAACCGACACGGAACTACATTGTTAGGTTAGCAGTCAACGTTTTAAAACTTAATAATAATAATAATAATAATAATAATAATAATAATAATAATAATAATAATAATAATGAAGTAAATGAGAGCGATATGGAATATCATTTATTTTCTAATCATATCCTCTAAAATATGTCTGTGAAAATACAGATTTTTTGTGGTAGTATGTACTACATACATATTAGGTTTGAGTACATCATAGACGTAGAAAACACACTAAGATAGAATAAAGGAAGGGTTTTTGGAATAGAGAGGGATATAATGTATTATTCCATATTATGGATTACCCATAGGAAAACCATTGAAAATAATATCACTGATTAACGTTATAACTTCTTTAATGTTAATATTATAAAATTACCTGGCTGACTGGTTTCGACGTGGTGTCCGTCACTAGGCTTCGGACACTGACGGATACCACATCGAAACTAGTCAGGCAGGTACTTTTTTTATAATATTAATAAAGTAAAAAAGTTACAACTTTAATCAGTGACTTTGCAAGTGTTAAGAGTTTATCCAAGAGCGAAGATCAAAATATTATTAAAAATGATTCACATTCTGCGCACTGTTCATGGGCCACAACTCGCATTGATAGACATTATCCAAACGTCTCCACTGGTATCTTCAACAAAATTGACTCCCACAAAATATGTCGTCTGCATTGCTGTCTTGTGGTTTGGAACGCAGACTTCCAAAATTTTCGTCACACGAATCTTTCAACTTTACTTCACGATGGTTTGAATTTGTTGTCGAGGGCTCCGTAGCTTTCTGCTTTCTGATGTATTCATAACATCCGCCTCAACGACTTAGGATACACCCCACCGTTAACTTCGCTCGCAAAAATCAGTTTGTACGTCATTCACAAAAAAGTTTAACTGCATTATTTGGAAGCAAAAATCAAGCCCTTCAAGACAACCTATGAAGAATCAGATAATTCACAACAGTATTTGTTATATAATTTTTACAGTTTTTGGAAAAAAAAATTTCAAACCACAAAAGACATTTTCTTCTATTGTTGTAAGACCATTTTTCCCAAAGCGCACCTCCCACGTTATGACATTAACTCAAACATAAGGAAGAAGTTACGAGATGGAAGAACCAAATATTGATGATTTGCCGGCATTCCAAAACCGCCTACTATTCCATAACCCCTCGTTTAGTCTAATAATAATAATAATAATAATAATAATAATAATAATAATAATAATAATAAAGCTGTAATAAAGTATTGTCGTATAAGGCTAGTATAAGGAGTTTTGTCTTGTTGCAGGTAAGCGACCCCTCCGAGTGTCCAGATCTGTCGACGTCGACTGTAAGGTAAGTTTTTCTTTAGTATTGACTGGGTATGGTAAAGGTAAAGGTATCCCCGTAACATGCCATGAAGGCACTTGGGGGGCATGGAGGTAGAGCCCCATGCTTTCCATGACCTCTGCACTAGAATGAGGTGGTGTGGTCGGCACCACGCTCTGACCGCCTTTTACCCCCGTATGCCGTGTGGAAAATCTGCTTATAGATGAATGTTTTTTAATGAGAATAATAAACATAGTAATTAAAAAAAAGTATTTCCAGACACTCTACATCATGAGATACATGTCTTCCTTTTCGATGGAAGAAACTAGCCGTATGACATAAGTATTCACGTATGACTTAATTACCGTAACACGTAACATTCAGAAAAACAGCGTCTGAGCTTACTATACTCGTATTATATAGAACGACGTATCTCGTATATCGAGCCGCAATGTATCCGTTGCAGCATTTCAAAAAATCTATTTCTGTATTTGTAGTCAACGGTGTTAATATTCTGGTATTGGAATTCGTTTGAAATATCCCCATTTAGTTGTGAATGGAACTACTATGTGACAGATATTGAAATACAGCCGTAAAATCGACTGTGTAGCCTAACCTTTTTATCAGGTTAATTGGTGTGTACTCATTAGATTGATTACAATGTTCCTAGTAGGCCTAGATACTGGCAGTGAAAAGTTTTGATCAGTGAAAAGTTTATATTTTCCGTGAAATGTGTTCCAGTGTCAGTGAAATGTGTCATAGTGCCAGTGAAGTTAGGAAGTGAGATGAGAGTGAAGTGAAAGTAGTGAAAGAGTATCAGTGCCAAAATGATATACATGTGCATTTATGAATATACATCCTATATGTATAATTATATACTATGTGTACACGGAGGAGAATGAAACGTATGAAATGGAAAGACAGAATAAGAAATGAAGCTGTGTTGGAAAGAGAGGGTGAGGAAAGAATAATGCTGAAACTGATCAGGAAGAGGAATAAAAGGAATTGTTTGGGTCAGTGGCTGAGAAGAAACTGCCTACTGCAGGATGCACTGGAAGGAATGGTGAACGGGAAAAGAGTTCGGGGAAGAAGAAATCGGATGATAAACGATCATGTGCGGAGACTAAGAGGAAGGCAGCGTATAGAAAAGATTAGAGACAGCTGGATTTGCAGGAAATTATGAATGAATGAAATATAATATAATATAATATAATATAATATAATATAATATAATATAATATAATATAATATAATATAATATAATATAATATATATAATATAATACAATACAATACAATACAATACAATACAATATAATATAATATAATATAATATAAAATAATATTATATATACATATATATATATATATGAATTGTAATGGCAAATTAGATTTACTTTAATTAATGTGGTTACATTAAAATATTATTATTATTATTATTATTATTATTGTTATTATTATTAATTGTAATTATTGTCTGTAATTATGTTACCAGTGTCACAGGGTGTTTGAACATTTTCAGTTTGAATAAACACAAATAAACTCTATATTGACTAAGAAGATACAGCCGTTCACCCCTCATCATCTACATTTAATATTAAAGGACAGTGGCTTGGTCACGCCGTGGCTTTGTTCCCATATCATCATCAAAACAGGTACTGACAATACAGATATGTAGGAATTCTAACATTGCGTCTGTTTTGTGAGTAATTTACTCACCTCAATCACATGGGATGTGAATAAGTTTTTTTTATACTAGAGACGTCCTTTCGTTGTCTGCAGAAATTTACCATATAGGGCAAATATAATAATTTCTTTGGATATAAATGACTTTCAGTATCTTTGTAAGAATGGGCAGGAATATATCAAGTGGACAGTAAAGATTGAATTGATATTTGCAGATTAGCACATTTTACAGTATAATAATTAATTCTGCTTCTAGTACATTAAATAGCCTACCGAATTCCTTCAAATTTAACCATTAGCTCAACTGATGAATAATTGTAAACTGAATCATCTTCTTGCTGTACAATTTTTTGTAGAGCCACCAACGAAGCTCAGTCGACAGACTCGCTAGCCTGCGCTAGGGTTTGGGTTAGATTCGCTTTTGGGCTGATTACCTTATTGAGTTTTTCCGAGTTTTCCCCAATCATAATCCAAGTACCAAATAATCTACGGCGAATCCTCGGCTCACTTCATCTAGCAATATATATATATATATATATATATATATATATATATATATATATATATATATATATATAAAAGTCCACTTGTTCCACATCTTAAGACTTCAATGCTAATATAGATATATGGAATACAATAAGTGAAAAGAAATGAATGAAAAATATGCAGATACGACCGATGTACATGAAGCCTGTAGCATGGTTTCCTCTGAGAGGGAAGTAAGGCTGGGACGTCCGTGCAGAAGATTTCCGACACGTAAAAGAAATCTGTACCTGTTGGAGTGCTTTGGGCATATACATTGAATTTGGACACTGAATAGCCTCTGAAATAGAGAAGTTTCTCTGTAATAAATGAAGTACCGATATTGCTACTACTGTCGCTACTACCTGATGTCAACGACCTGAATATTCCACCTGTGAAATTGAATAAAACAATCATCCCGTTTAGCTCTACCGTAAAAAATCTCGGAGTGAATTTCAAATCTAATCTCAATTCGGATACGCATATTAAATATTACATGTAAGAAGGGATTCTCTATTCTCCATTCACTAAAAATATTGTATCATTATCCGTCTAAATTAAAACAGACGCTACCTCACTTCGATTATTGCGACGTTTTGTTCAGTGATCTCAGGATTGATTCCGCTCAGAAAGTACAGCGTGTTCATAACGCGTGCGTCCGCTTCATTTGTAATGTTCGATACTATGATCATATCTCACCTTCTTTCGAGAAGTTATCATGGCTAAGGTTACATGAGAGTAGAAATCTGCACTCACTTTCTCTCTTATATCGAATTATGCATACTTCATCCCCCTATTATTTATTCGCTCGTTTTCATACTCTCTCTCGCCATCATAATATTAATATTCGATCAAAACATAACACGCTAGAAATTCCACTTCACACATCATCTCTGTATTCCTCATCTTTCACTGTTGCTACCTCTCGTCACTGGAACTCTCTGCCGCCTGAAGTCAATGCCGAACATTGAAATCTTTCAAATCCAAGTTAGAAAATTATCTTATGACGATTTGCCAAAGTAACTTACTATTATGACAAGTGTTGTATTGCATGTTTCCACGTATTCACATTTTTGTATGTTCTAGTGATATTTAACTTATTTTATATTTTTGTTTTCATATTTTCCGATAACGGTATATCTATAATGTGATAAGTTGAGCTATATATAATCATAATTTTCCTTATTGTGTGTACCTAAAAATTTTGTATGCTTCGTACTGCACTATTTTATCATTATTATTATTATTATTATTATTATTAGTAATCTTATTTTTATCATTATTATTATTATTATTATTATTATTATTATCATCAATAACTGTCTTAATTTTTATACTTTGTATGTCTCATTTGTTTTGATTTTTTTAAATTGGTTGTTTAACGACGCTGTATCAACTACTAGGTTATTTAGCGTCGATGAGATTGGTGATAGCGAGATGGTATTTTGGCGAAATGAGGCCTAGGATTCGCCATAGATTACCTGGCATTCACCTTACGGTTGGGGAAAACCTCGGAAAAAACCCAACCAGGTAATCAGCCCAAGCGGGGATCGAACCCGTGCCCGAGCGCAACTTCAGACCGGCAGGCAAGCGTCTTAACCGACTGAGCCACGCCGGTGGCTATTTATTTTGACCTGCTATTCACATTTTATTAAGGTTTTTCCTTTCTTTCTGTATGTTATATATTATGTCTGATTTATACTTTCTCGTTGTTTACATTTTGTTATTATTATTATGTTATTCAGTTTTGTGTGTAAAATTGTAGTGTACTATGTAAATTTGCAGTGTTTTTTGTAACGCAGTTTTACTCCTGGTTGAGTGTTAGAGAAGGCCGTATGGCCTTAACTCTGCCAGGTTAAATAAATTATTATTATTATTATTATTATTATTATTATTATTATTATGTCACTACCACTATTACATTTGAACCATAATCTGTCAGGGAGTAAAAAGAGGTATTTACAAAAGACTTGTGATCTTATAGAAACGTTGAGGTTTGATATTTGGTTGAAGCGCTTATGCAGATTCTTTTATTTTGAAAAAAAAAAATATATTATGCAATATTTGCATTGAGTGTTACAAATTATTGGAATCATATCACTTCATTACTTGATATTTTTCAGTTATGCAGAGCTTCTTGAAATAGTTTCTTAATTTTGTTCCGGGGTGTAGCTGTCTTTTGTAGATGTACTTTTCTTTGTGTTTAAAGTGCAGATAGAACTGATCCATCTCCGAGTTGCTCTTTGTAGGTTTACTTGAATATTGAATCTATTACAAGTGGCACATATATGTGACTTCGATAACTTAAATCCAACATTAAAATTTTCGCAAAAAATTTGCCAGAATTTGTCGGAACTCACTTGTGGTTTCTCTTTTCTTCACACCATTTATGACAGTGCGGGTTAATGGTAAGATTACAATCTAAATAAACTGTATGTGAAATCAGTTGCCTATTATATAGTGGCTTTGATATTTACGGTAGATGATCTATCAAAGTTTCTAGAGATTCTGTTGAATTTTTCTTGTATCTCTTGTGCTTGCCTCGTTGGTCACTATGCGAAGCTGTGCTGCCATCTTAATCTGCTTCTTGACAGTCTTTATTCTGGTAGAGCTGGGATGTAATCTATGAAGAAGCGAACATGTGCTTGCATACGTTTGTTTCAACTCCATTTACTTTCACCGTATACATAAAGAACACACTTCGTTGCGATTTCCTTTTCTTCACGTACCTGTATTGAAAGATACAAAAAATAATAGAGTAGTCATAGAGATTTCTCAGACCACAGTATTAGAACTTGGCCTGCACGTAAGTTTCAATAATGTTTACTGACGATTTCTTTATTGTTTAAATTTTCATTGCCTAAAAACAAGTACATGTTCTGAGCGAAATGGCTTCCCATATCCCAAAAAGAATTCAGCCTCTGATTTAACATATTCCAGTACTGGTTTTGGCACTGACATGGTCCCAAATTTGTTTTCTGGAATCACATTTCCGCTATGAGCTATCTTACGTTCCAGACGTAACTTTACTTTTCCTTTTCTTTTATTTCTGTGATCTTCATTCTTCTCTATCTCTCGACTCCGGTTTCGTTTTTTAGGCGAAAGTTCAACTCCTCGTGAAAGAATTAATCCTGAAAACTGAAATAGAATAGGCCTATGTGTTTGTACTTTATGCACTCACATTCCATGTTGCACAGAAACGGTTTTTCTTAATCGCATACTAATTAGAACATACCTGTCGATCGCTGTCCGTAACAGCGCCTGTGGAGTAATTGTTAGCGCGTCTGGCAGCGAAACCAGGTGGCCCGAGTTCGATTTCCGGTCGGGGCAAGTTACCTGGTTGAGGTTTCTCCGGGTTCTCCCTCAACACAATATGAGCAAATACTGGGTAACTATCGGTGCTGGACCCCGGACTCATTTCACCGGCATTATCACCTTCATCTCATTCAGACGCTAAATAACCTAAGATGCTGGTAGAGCATCGTAAAATACCTAGTAGAGATAAAAGAAGAAACATCGTCTGTATCTGGGTTATGATCAGCATCATCTATAGAGACGGTAAGAGGAAGAGCGTCAGTCCTCGGTGCATCCATTACGCTGAATACCGAAGTTGTGTTACGTACTATAAAAGAGTTAGGGCAGTGTGCGCCACAGAGCAGCTGCAAGGATACCATCTTTTGAATACTAACCAACAGAAGTCAGAAACTAGCGTTCACAAAACATATTTTCTTGTACCAATCAGGGTAACACGTAGCAGCACATAAATCAAATTACACAAAAAGGTGGGTTGGGGCAGTGTTGCACCGACTCTTTCAGATATTAACCTAAATATCGAAGACGTTAAATTTGTGGATACGTGCAAATGCTCTGAAATATAAGCGTTTATTGTTTAATATATGTTTAATGAAAGCATTATAGTATTCTTAGTGCAGATGTAGTGAGATACTGGAGGGCGGTTGAAGTAACTGCACATGAGTTCGAAGATATTCAAGTTAAAGTCGTGCACAACCGGTTAGGAAAAATAGAAATGATATACTGCTACTGAACGCCTGGCGCTATAGACAGTATGCGAAGCTCTTCCGTCTCGCGGAGTAGTCCAATGTTCGGTTTAACGAATGTCCAAATCTTTCTCGGGTGGACGGCTCTAATCTAATTGCTCAACGCTTTGTTTTTTTTTTATTTTAGTAGGTTATTTTACGACGCTTTATCAACAGCTTAGGTTATTTAGAGTCTGAATGAGATGAAGGTGATAATGCCGGTGAAATGAGTCCGGGGTCCAGCACCGAAAGTTACCCAGCATTTGCTCATATCGGGTTGAGGGAAAACCCCGGAGAAAACCTCAACCAAGTAACTTGCCCCGACCGGGAATCGAACCCGGGCCACCTGGTTTCGCAGCCAGACGCGCTGACCGTTATTCTACAGGTATGGACTCAATGCTTTGAGGTTACAGTACTCTACAGTACATCTGTTGCTTAGTCAAGTGTTCGAAAGCCCATAAGGCAACTAATGCAAGAGATAATTGGGTAGGGTGGCCATGTTCTTTCCCCCCTCCTCTGCAACAGAGGAACAGATGAAACCAGCGCTGAGATAATTCCTGTGATTTCGTAAGTGAATTTAGATGAATTTATAAGAAATATAACTTATATAGCCTATTTTTTTTGTGAAGATGCAGTTGATCGTATACGCAAGGCATAATAAAAGCCTAAACTAACCAAACCTAACTTGTCACGGATTCGTATATGCAAGGTGTATAAGAATAGGAAAGGATCTACATGAGCGCTAGTTTAGCCCTAGTAACATATTAGACGAAATAGACTTCAGATTGCAGTATCGTAAGAAACGAATAAAAAAAATGAAGTCTAGATAAATTGCATTTGTAATGCTCAGTTATAATGCCTAATTGTGAATGTACAAACGAGGTAAGTACAATCAGTAAACATAATTTAGCCTGTGATTTCTACATATTAAAATATCCGTACGGTGCAACTAAAAATTATTGAATGGTGCAAGAATTTCGTAATGAAGCACTGAATTACATGATTTTATAGTAAGTTAGATTAGCTGTAAGGTAATTAAATTTGTGACGAAGCCAGAAATTTTTTATTTTCTTTTGCCGAATACATTCATCCATCTTTAGGTGCTTTGGTTTGGTTGCATTGAGTATAGCTTGTCATTTAATACCCGGGCTATATATAGTGAAAGTAATAAAACATAGGCCTACAGCTGTTATAAAACGTGAAGTTTTGTGTATGTATTTTACTTTTTACTTATTAACATAGGCTTAATATGTAACTCAAATTACAATAATGTTAACTTCATCACTGTCATTTCCTACAACATTCGAGCCACGCCCCTTTGTTTTGACCAAACAAAACATGGCGGACTAATGTTCAATTGTCTTCAACTAAAAGGCGTTGTAGCCTCTCTATAGTTACATAACTCGTTGGTTACTAGTAACACTTGGGTTTGGAGAAAGGAATGACTCCTTTCTGTGGTTGGCTGCACCATTGAGGGCGTGTCTAGCAATATTACGAATGTTTGATACTTCTAAGTATATGGAAGAGTTAAAGGCTGCTCACGGCTTACTGTGTGATATTTTGTAAATCACAAAGTGGAATTAATATTAATGCAGTGAACAAAACTGCTCTAATAATGTATTTTTAATTACCAGTATTGCATTCAGTAATTTTTGAAAATATGATTATTGTGCAATGTACTGATAATTAACTTGAAACTAAATATGCTTTCCTGTCAAAAAATAAATTCAAAGGCAATATTCTGCAAGAGGGGATTATAATCTTACAGTTCTTAATGTAGAGGTAAACAAAGCATATTGCTATGTGGGACGAAACGATCGGAAAAAGAGGCTCGATAGATGTGGCTTCACGTGTATGGAATTTCCTAAAAATCATGGAGGTGGGAAAGAAGTAACCTTGTTTTCCGTCACATGTGGGGGCCAGAATAGGAATGTCAACTTCATTACTTTGTGTTTACATGCGGTGAATGTAATGGATATTCCTATAATTAACCAGTGTTTCTTCGAGCCCTGACATTCACGCATGGAAGTGGACTCTGTCCATACTAACATAGAAAGAAGATGTAGACATGTGGATGTATTCGACTCTACTGGATGGTATACTATTGTGAGAATGAGATCAGACAAACATATGGTAATAGAGATGGATAACATTCAGTTTTTAGTTTTCAGCCAACTCCAGAAGAAGATGATAAACAACAAGAAAACTGCAGAAAATGGTGACTCTGTAACCTGGTTGAAGCTGGTTTGGGTAGAATACCTGAAAAAGATTCCTTGCGCGATATTTATTCCTGCAGTGACGCATTCCAGGTTCTACGAACCAAGAAAAGAGTTTCCTGCGAAAGTCATCAGAGACTGAAACCGATATTATTCTTTGCCCCACTTATGACTGCTCCATCTGCATAAGCAGAGAAAAGAAAAAGATTTTCTAGATTTGTGTCATAAGGGGATAATACTCCTTAGGTACCATGCATTGTGCCTTGTGGTGGGATAACTAGGAGTAAAATACACAGCCAGTTTTATTTAAGTTCTCATTACAGATTTAGAGTATTAAATTATTTCGAGGTATATTATTAATGTTTTAAAAACATAAAATTACTTAGTCATACGTTAAAAAGTATTGAAATTTTAAAAAAAGGTATATACCTTCGACAGACGGCCCGTTTCGACGTTATGTCACGACTTCTTCAGCGTCTCCTGAACTACTGGTGATCTTGATTCTGCGATGTGCATTTGTCGATAGTAGGAGTGGGGGTGTGTTGCTCTTATGGTGGGGGCTGGTTGTTTATGTGTTATGACGTATCGTGACGTATTGAACTGTAATTGTGTATTAAGTATATGTTGTGGGTATGTTATTGTATGTTTATATATTTCGTATTGTTCTAAGAAGTTTAACTGTGAACTTTTTGGTGTGATGTGTAAAATTTCCATATCTGTTTCTATATTATGGTAGTCATGATTATTGTTGATAATATGTTCTGCATAATTTGATGTGATGTAGGGTTTGGTTATAGCTTTAATATGTTCATTATATCTTGTGTGAAAGGATCTTCCTGTCTGTCCCATGTAAAAATGTGGGCAACTATTGCATTTTAATTTGTAAACTCCAGTTGAATTATATCTATTTGAATGTTTAATGTGATTATTTAGATATTTCTGTGTTGTGTTATTTGTTTTGTATGCTATCTTGTATTTTAGTTTTCTGAATGAAGTTGCAATTTTGTGAGTATTGGTATTGTGATATGTTAATGTTATGTATTTATTCTCGCGTGCTGTTTGTGTTGGTTTGTTCTGTTTTTGTTTTGCCTTGTTTATTAGTGTGTCTATTATGTTAGGGTTATATCCATTGTCTTGTGTTATATATTTTTATCGTGTTTAATTCTTCAGTGTAGTTGTCATTATTCATTGGTATATTAATTAATCTGTGTGTCATTGTACGGAAAGCTGCATGTTTATGCTGTATGGGATGATGTGATGAATTGTGTATGTGTGTTGTGGTTGTAGTGGGTTTCCTGTATATTTTGAATTCGTGTCTGTTATTTGTTTTGGTTATGGTGATGTCTAAGAAATTTATAGCTTGGTTATGTTCTGTTTCTATTGTATACTTTAATTTGGGATGTATTTTGTTGAGTTGTTGATGTAGGTTTTCTATTTTTTTTTTTTTTGTTTCCATTATATAGAACTATTATGTCATCTACATATCGATGCCATTACATTATTTTCTCCGCGTGTTTGTTGTTGTCGGTGTTTAGTATGTGTGTTTGTTTTATGTTGTGAATAAAGATTTCAGCTAATATACTTGATATAGGTGAACCCATTGGTAATCCTTCAGTTTGTGTATAATATTTATTGTTATGTGTGAAATAATTTTGTTTTGTAATAATCTCTGTAATGGGTATAATTTCGTGAATGTGAGTCTGCGGTAGCCTATGTTATTTTTGATAAGCATTTTTCGAAGTATTTCAAATGTTTCTGTTATTGGTATGTTTGTATATAGGTTTTCGATGTCAAATGATGCTAATGTTGTGTTGTGTGGAATGTGTTTGTGTTTTATTTTGTTAACCAGGTCTGTGGTGTTGATTATTGTTGTTGGGTTTTCAAATTGTATACTATTTCTTATAATGTTGTCTATATATTTCGCTAATTTTTATCCTGGTGCATTCTTGTAGTTAATAAGAGGCCTGATTGGTATATTTTGTTTGTGAGTTTTTGGTAATGCATTTAATTTAGGTGCGTGAGATTTAATTTGTTTCAATTGTTGTTTTTTGTTGTTAGGTGAATGTTTCGATTTATTGTATTTTTGACTATTGTTTGATATTTTGTTGTTGGATCTGTTTTTATTTCTGTGATGTTATTTTCATGAAAAAATGTATTAATTTTGTCATTCGTGTCTTGAGCATTCATTATTACAGTGCAATTAGCCTTATCTGCTTTTACAAATGTTAAATTGTGTGCTTGTTGTTTCTCTCTTAATGTCTTTATTGTTTTAATTTCATGCTTATCAGTTATAGGTTTGTTTATTTTATCTATGTTTCTTAATAAACCTTGTCGAATGTGTTCTTGGTGTTGTGCTTGTGTGTTTTGAATTGCTGTTTCTGCATTGATGACCGTTTGCATTTGTTGTGTTCTTGGTGTCTTGTTATATTGTAGGTTATGTTTTAGTCCTTTTTCAAGTAGTTTCGTTTCATTTTGGCTGAATGTTACGTTGGTATTGTTGAATATCTTAGGATGGAATTTGTGTGTGGTGTTGTATTTGGTTTTTTGTTTATGTGTTAATGTTGCTAGTTTGTTTCTATGTCGTTTCTTTATCTTTTAACTTATTTGTGTTATTACTTTGTTCGAATGTAAAATAATTTCCTCTAATTGTATGTAAATATGTCTTATATGCATTTGTATTGTGTTTGTTTTTCATGTAATGTAAATGTTTTATATTGTTTTGTATGTAGATTTTCTCTGCTGTGGCTTTTCTTTTCTGTGCTGGATATGAGTTGTTTTTTATGTTTATGTGTATGTATTTGGGTATTACGTCTCGTTCGAGGCATTCTTGATTGAATTTGATCTTGTGAGATGTCTTGATCACTTTCACTCGCGTAGTTCGATATTGGTGAGCTAAATTACTTATATCGTCGTAATTCATTGTTTTAATTTCTCAGTGAAGAATGTAATGTTCATTTAACTACATTCTGTACTTTATTAATGCTTATTTTTAAGTTTGGGTGAGGCATCAATGAATGAACGATGTAGTAGGGCCCAAATAATATTATTAACAAGTAACTTTGATTAGCTGAACATTCTGTAGGCCTACTATGTTCGTTAGATAAAAAGCCTCTAATGCCATTTGCCTCATTATTTATTATCTCAAGTTCAAAGTCAGAAGTAGATTACTAACATTTAGAAAAAACTGCTCTGTGTAAAAACCAACTGAATTGGGAGGAAAATCTTTACTATTTCAGCCTCTGAATCTCACAAACTCATGTTTATACAATTCATGAGCAGCAGCTGCAGTGAAATTAGATCTCTACACAGCGTTCCATAATGTCTGACAGGAAACGTAAACATTGTCGGCAGAGGTAGGGAGGCGCATAATTGTTACTCAACCAATGGCAGACGTCACAGTCCAGGCTTATCTCGACATTGGGCGGACAGAACGCTTCAGACCGTCCAACTTCAAGATAAGCGTGGGATGTGATCTCTGCCATTGGGGCCGGGTACAATTTTTCCCTTGAAATTATTCAAGCCTGCTTCACAGGGAGGTTCTACCTGAAAACCAGATTTGCATAATATATTTGTTACTATAGCTACGTTAATAGAAAGCCACAATTTAAGTCACACAGAATTGTGGGCACTTAAAGTTCGGTTTCTGGCATCTTCTCAGCCCATTTGAGTTCTGTGGATATAAAGTGAAGAATTGTGACGGTGTCGTGTGGTTCCTGGGGTAGCTCAGCCGGTAGAGCATTCGTGCGGTAAGCGAAGGGTCCGGGATCGATACCCGGCTCCGGAATAATTTTCTCTTGAAATTATTAAAGCCTGGTTCACAGGGAGCATCTACATGAAAGCCAAATTTGTACACTATTAAATAACAATTCCTGTACGTACACTTAAATTGAAAATTTTTATTTGAAAAGCATTTATTTGAAAATATAAATAAAAGCCTCTCCACTGAGTAAAACACGACTTGAGCTTCAGTCCGCCACTGCACTCATCCCCGCTTTCTGCACCCTTGCCCCGATAGCCAGTCCGGAGCAGCTCCCTTGAACCACGGAGCTACGGTGCGTGACATATATATATATATATATATACATACATACATACATACATACATACATACATACATACATACATACATACATATACAGAGTTTTTAAAAAATACTGGGCCTAATTTTAGGTATGTATTTCCCACATGTAGACAATCAAAATAGTTCATTACAACATGTGTCCGGAAATGCCTTATTTCCGAGTTATGGCCTTCACAACATTGAAATTCACCTGAACGTTTTTCTTTCCGCAGGTCGTTGCCGTCAAAGGAGACATTAAGAGGGCACTCTGACAGTTCATTCCGAGGCGAAGGATACATTCAGTGTTGTGTAGGCGTTAGACTGTGCGACATGTATTCAAATCAAGAGCTGGCAGAGATACACTTCATGTACGGTAAGGCGGACGGCAATGCTGCGCTGGCTCGTCGTTTGTACCAGGAGAGGTAACCACAGCGACAATGTCCAGATCGGAAGACATTTGTACGTCTCCATTACCGTCTGTGCGATTATGGAAAATTTAACTCTCCTGGTTTGGGAAGGGGACGACCAAGATCTACAACTCCAGAAGTACAGGAGGAGATTCTGGAGGCTGCGAACATGACTCCTTCTATCAGCACACGAAGGGTAGCGTTGCAAGTCAATGTTCCTCATAAGACTGTCTGGAGACTGTTGAAGGAGTACCTATAAATTGTATCCTTATCATTTGCAACGTGTACAGGCCCTGTCACCAGCAGATTAACGTGCACGAGTTAGGTTCTGTCAGTGTTTCTTGCAGCAGTGTGGTGTAAATCCGAACTTTCCTGCCTTAGTGTTATTTGCAGATGAAGCACATTTCACACGAAATGGCATAACAAATTTCCACAATCAGCATGTATGGGCGTATGAAATCCCACGTGCAACTGTTCCATCTCATCACCAGGTGCGGTTTTCCCTCAACATGTGGGCCGGTATCATTGGTGATCGATTAGTTGGACCCCATGTACTTGTAAACACACTTACGGGGCAGGCGTACACAAACTTCCTGGAAAACACCATACCTCATGTTTTAGAAGACACTCCACTGATCAATCGTCAACACATTCATTATTTGCATGATGGCGCTCCTGCACACTTCAGTCGTACGGCTCGCCGGTACTTGGATCGAAGGTTTCCTGATCGATGGATAGGTAGAGGTGGCCCAATTGCTTGGCCTCCACGCTCACCTGATCTGAACCCTCTCGATTTCTACTTGTGGGGCCATTAAAAATCATTGGTTTATTCGTCTCCGGTGCCTGATTTGGAATCCCTTCGGAATCGAATTGTGGCATGTTCTGAGGACATACGCAATACTCCTGGAGTTTGGGATAGTGTTCGCAGGTCAATGAGACATCGATGTGAGGTCTGTATTCAAGCAGGAGGTGGACATTTTGAACATCTTCTGTAATGGCAACGACCTGCGGAAAGAAAAACGTTCCGGTGAATTTCAATGTTGTGAAGGTCATAACTCGGAAATGAAGCATTTCGGAACACATGTTGTAATGAACTATTTTGATTGTCTACATGTGGGAAATACATATCTGAAATTATGCCCCGCATTTTTGAAACACCCTGTATATAAATTGAATTGGTAATTGAAATTAAGGGAAAACGGCTGAACAGATTTTAATAAATGACCCCTCATTTTGAAGCTGGGAACCCAAAGTTTTTTGGAAAAATGGTAGCTTTGAGTGAAATGTCAATTTTCCTACATCATTTTCCTACTTTCCAAAATCCATCTGTCGTCAGTTTTGAGAAATAATGGGTTTTCAGAATAAAACAGAACACAAACACACTAAAATAAACAATATCACACGAAGACTAAGGGCGGAATTCATAGTCGTCACTTATAAATGAGTGAATCCTTAAGTGGTTACTTATACTCATTTCTAATTCATAGTTGTCCCTCATTCACATAATGAGTGATAACTTAAGTGATTATTTAAGTGAGCTGATTTGTACCCTTTAGTGGCCACTTATTTTCAAAATGGATACTGAGAATGATTTTGAGAATTCTGTGGAGTTTGTTGAACGAAATGAGGAAAATATACGTGTCCCGAAAAGGTATATTAGAGACATGGAGAATCCTCTGGAAATGTATAGTGAACTGGAATTTAAGAAGCGATATCGTTTTCAGATCAATTCGAAGTTGCTGCTCTAGTCAAATTGATCGTTATTTATTTACTTATTTATTTATTTATTTATTTATTTATTTACTTACTTACCAGTACTTACTTATTTACTTGTTTATATATATATTTTTATTTACTTATTTATTTACTTATTTACCCATTTACTCACTTACTTATTTACTCATTTATTCATTTACTCGTTTATTTGTTTATATAATAGGGCAACGCCCCAATTACAACAGACAGTACAGATATTTGTTAAAAAAACATAGAATTGCATATAACAAGACAAAAGAGATAAACAGATACCAGTGTAATTACAAATTAAAAATAAGAAAAAAACAAATAGATACTACCTAAATAAAAAACAGATCTAGATATAAATTAAAAATACCAAATTAAAATAAATTAAAAAGAGTTAAGTATAGATATCATAGCCAAAAATGTAAAATGTAGCTATAATTGGCAAATTACAGAGTTAATATAACACTATGTTAATAAATTCAATATACAGTATTATATAGTAGGCCTAATAGGCTTAATTAATTTTTTAAAGAAATTCACTACTACAGAACACGTGTTCAATTAGTATGATATCTGATTAAAACTATAACCAACATTCAACTAGAATCCAACATATCATGAAACTATTGCTGTATATAACTTATTCAGTACATTAATATTGATAACTCGTTGTTATAGCAACCCACATGTAGAGCTGCTTTCGATTTGTTCAATGAGAGTCAGCTTTTGTTATGACGTCATGTCCGGCAGCTGTAAATGAGCGCTCATTACGTGAAAATAAGTGTTGTCTATGAATTCGGAATTGACTTAAGGGTTCCCTTATTATAAGCAAACACTTATTACTTAAGAGTTCACTCATTTTATAAGTGACGACTATGAATTCCACCCTTAGACCTGCAGAATTGCTGATATATTTAGAGTTCAGATGATTTAGATTCTCTTACATCATAATTCCAATATGTCGATCTTTTAAATTATGGTTTATTTAACGACGCTCGCAACTGCCGAGGTTATATCATCGTCGCTGGTGTGCCGGAATTTTGTCCCACAGGAGTTCTTTTACATGCCACTAAATCTAGTGACATGGGGCTGTCGCATTTAAGCACACTTAAATGCCATCTACCTCGGCCGGGGTCGAACCCCCAACCTCGGACATACTGGGTGTTGAGTTCAAAGTGTGTCATGGCTCGCTGTATGCCATCATGTGGCTAGCCGATGAGCCTAGAGAATTCAATCTTCCTACACTTCCACAGAGGCGCATTATGTATGTGCCAGAGAAGTTGCCTAGCAAGTACGGCGTTCATTCTGAAGAGTACTTACCGATACGTACGGTAACGCCAGTAGTGTTTGGAAACACATACTGAGGCGAGTTTTTTTCTTACTATCGGGGTTATGGGGAGAGGGTCAAAACGATTACTTACGTATTTGTTGACATTAACTTCGACGGTCAACATGATCATGGAGCATATGATTTGTATTGTGGAATGTTGCCGTACGCAACCGATGATATCAAATACCCTGCGTACGACTTGCCGCGCAAAACACAGTTCGAAAGAAGTTATGATAGCACACAGACCGTACACAACGCCATCTGTTGCTACGACGTTCAAGTTATATCGTACACGTTCTCAAGTTCAGATTGAACGCCTTGAATAATAGGCAACTTCTCTGACATAAAAGCTGAAACTCGCTTCAAATCGCTGACTCAAAACAGTGACGTCATGACACACTTTGAAATGAACACCCAGTAGAAGGCCAGCGCAATACTAACTTTGCCACCCTGGGTGACTGTCGATCTTCATTTGTGTAAATTTTTCAGAACGTTTGTGTAATGTTGATAATCAAAAACTTCAAGACTTACTAAAAAGAATTTACAGGTCAGATTCTCTGGTGTGTAATTTTCTGAGTAGAGCTGTCTGTGTATTGGATATTAAAAACTACAAAACTTAAGAATGTTTGATGATATTACCATTAAAAATGAAATATTATTATAGTGAATGCCATGATGTATTTGTCACTAATTATACAGATTAATGCTTTATTGATGGTAAGAAAGTGAAATCTTTTGGGTTTATATAAGTAGGCGTACAGAATATTTGAAGTTAGATCTTCATTTCTATACTATTTACTGAGTGACGGCTATATAGTAGTCTATAGCCTAGAAAACTTACGTAATGTAACAATATTGTTACTGAAATGAAATATTTATATAGTTATTAATCAAGTGGTATGGATCTTTTCGATAGTATATTTCATGGTGGTGTGGTGTAGATATTTAAATATGAAAGAATTTGTAAAACAGTTATGCTACCGGTTGTTCTTTATGGTTGTGAAACTTCACTTAGATAAACTTATTTCTTATTCTGATAAACCTCCGCTTTTATCCGACTTACACACCACTGCGGGTAGTGTTGACACATTCGGACCTTCCTATCACGGTATCGGCATGACGCAGGGCCACCGCAGAGATAACACAGAGCAATCACAAGACAAGGATAACACCCAATCCTGTGTTGGGAAGCACATGCATACGCTATCCACACAGCTACAACGGGAGACACCTATTGATAATATGCGATAAGAACGGTTTTTATTACTTAAGCATTGATTTGAACGACTAAATAGAATTAAACGTTCATAGTTATAGCCTATTTCTTGTTCAATTGTGAATTAAATAAGAACTATATAATATTATATTATTGGTTTTCTCATTATATACAGTATTTAGAAGCTGCGAACAGGATAAATGCTACACGCTAATGTTGATTCCCCTCTCTTCCTTGCTATGATTTGACGCTCGTGGTAGCCACGGTTGTTCCGTTAACTGCTCCCGCAATATATCTACGAAACAATTTTATTTTTAAACTTCTAAATGTAATGAATAAATGCCCAGCAAATACATTTTCATTTAAAAGTTGTGTATTTATAGGGTTAATATTTTAATGATTTGCTAAAGTTTCACTTAAAATATTAACTGCATTGTATATGTTTTTACACATAAGCAAACGGTTTTTACTTGCAAGAAACAGAACGCAGAGTGAGTATAAATGGTTGCTCCTCATTGGTTAAGATAATTGAGTACAGGGAGTGGAAAGATGGCCAACTAAATATATTTGAAAACAATTCAGACGCATAGATATTTAATAAGTAAACGAATAGGAACATACATAAGTGGAATTAACTGTTCTAATTATACCAATGTGCTTCATATGGACATACTAAGCGCATCGCAGTGCAATCTCATTGTTTTCTTAGAAGCATGACACTATTGGTACTGCTGAATGAAATTATACTGAACGCTCCTCATTTTAATTTCGAGCGGGGATCGCTGATGTGCAATACATGATTTTTTGTAACCGGTGAAGTGTTGTGTGCGTGATTTAATGTTCGTGTTGGATAATGGGGGTATGGATAAATCTACGGTCTGAGAATATCTTCACGAGTTGAAAGGTTAGTTACACATGTTTATTGTACACTATATTTGACATTTTCTGAAGATGGTTGTTTGTTAAAATCTTCCATTGATAATTTGAACGGTGAAGCTAGCGTTGAGGTTATTCTGTGATTTCGGAAGTGTAAATCGTTTAAATTAGAAGGTATTTTGGTCAATGTAGAGTACCCACCGCCCACTGAACGAATATTGGTTAAACGAGCGTTGAGCGACTTCCGCCAATTTTGGAATAGACACCGACGCACTTAGGTTAGGTTAGGTTAGGGTTTTTTTATCCCGTCAAGATGGTTTAGGATTACTGTAAAACTGGCGTATGTCTCATATAGTGGGCGGGACATAAGTAACATTCACCGTAAAACGTCGGAAAAACCCAGCCAGGTAGGGGATGAAGTGAGGTGAGGCCGAGGACTCGCCATAGATCACTCGGCATCCGCCTTCGGCCGAGGAAGACTTCGGAAGAAACCAATCAATCAGACCAAACGTTGAAGAATTTTCGTTAATCAGTTCTGCGTTTGTGTAAGATAGATTATAATATTATGAAATACTAGTTAATTGGCCAGTTTGTTCCAATTTGGCTTTCTCAGATAGGTTATGATGGAATCTTCTAGGCTCACGAAATTAGAGGACCTATAATAAAATTAGACCAATATTTTGTGCCATTTTTCATTTTGTTCTATTTTTAAAAGATACATATTAATTCAAACTAGTTTATTATACTTTTTGTGGTTTTGGCGTACTAAGCTTACTGGTGTATAAAGTTAACTTTCGAGTTCTAAAATATAATGCAATAGTTATTAGAGATCCAAGGGTACCTCCGATTTTAACGATGTCTTAGTGAAGTACTTCGTTTAACCGTACTAAGCGTCATTCCTCGCAATGCAAGATCTATTTCAAATTGAACTCTTTCATTCATTCAGTGTTCTGCCCAAGGGCAGGCCTTTCACTGCAAACCCAGCTTTGTCCACTCCTTCCTGTTTTCTGCCTTCCTCTTTATCTTCTCATATGATCTATAACTTAACGTCGTCTATCATCTGATACCTTCTTCTGCTCCGAACTCTTCCCTTGTTCATCATTTATTTCAGTGCATCCTTCAGTAGGTAGTTCCTTCTCAACCCAATCAATTCCTTTTCCTCTTCCTGATGAGTTTCAGCACATTATTTCTTCACCCACTCTTTCCAACACAGCTTATCTCTCGTAGTACACTCCAAGTATTTGAAGCTGTCCACTTGGTCTACTGCCTCATTTAGAATTCGCAGGTTTACCTTCTTTATTTTTATTCCTACGACCATGGTCTTCGTCTTGTTTGCATTTATATTCATCTCATACTGCTCACAGCTATCATTTAGCTATTGAACTGTTTATTCATTAATTATTTGCAAAAGCGTAATGGCCTATTTAAATATTTAAATTGTATTTTTTGTTAGTATTTTATACTCATTATGAAGTATAAATATTTAGATTCCATGGTCCAGTGTTTGTTACGAGATAGTTACCCTTAATAAAGCTTCATTAAGGCTAACATACTTCCCGTAGAAAAGTAGGACTGCGTTCATAAAACTTCTATTGGTACAGAGAAGTGTTTCGACCTTCGTTGTAAACCTAAGTTTTTGTGAATATAGACAGGTTCTTGTACATACAGTATACTGTATTGGTATTGGTAGTTAAGCGGTTTCAAGACGTGACCATGGCAACCGCTGAACCTGCCACCCAGAGTCCATACTGACATTCGCGACTTTTTCACGTTAGCACCACAGTCTGGTATATACAGTCGCGAAGATCAATACATAGTAAATAAGCAAACATTAGATAGTTGCTCACCACTAGGATCGCTAATATCGCCTCATTACAGGCAATGCAAAATAGAACTGTCACAGTCTATTGTTTCTAGCACCCTCAAAACTGAAGCTTCGTGACTGTATATAGTAGACTGTGTTAGCACGTGGTAGCCAGCTGTTTTGTTTGGAAGAATCTAATCTTCGTTACTACAAGTATTGGTGTTCTGCCATGGCTATTCTTTTCGCAGTTGTTTGATGTTGATGGAGGTAGAATTATTTTGAATTTAGTTTTAAATGTAACTAGCTGTGTGTGTTTCTAACGCGATTTATATTGTTCGTGCATTTATAAAATGTCACAAGACAGTAAGTTCTTACTCCCTCAGTTAACGTTAGTTTTACAGAACAAACTTTAACTTAATTATACCTCGGAAAATCAATATATTACATGCATGTATTTTTTAAATCACTCTCTTATTTTGAATAACATAATTTTCATTGGCGATGTGATCGCGAAGGGATTAATTTTATTATCCAACTTGTAGAATCGTCAGAAATAACATCACTATCATCTTTCGCTGTATTTACGTCATCAGGATAAACTGAAATAGGCCTGATTCCGCGTCATTATCAGGCCACTGTTATTAATATCGGAAACTCCTAGCTCAGGTAAACCACACGCTACACTATATTTCTTTAATGTTCGCCACACTGTGACATTCTGATTTATGTACGCCTGTCACTTCCATACGAGATATTATTAGCTGATGTAAGGTTGCCCGTGCATCTTTCCTTTGTAACTGTAAATTTATTAGCATGAAATATTGATATTATTATTATTATTATTATTATTATTATTATTATTATTATTATTATTATAGTCAGAGTCCGTATGATATTATTATTACGAGTTCGTGTCAGCTGTTCAGTTTCGACCAGTGAGCTCTGTACTAAATTGGAGACACTACTGAATGCTTTAAAAGCGTGACGCGATTGCTGAGCGCCTGAGCGTATTGCTATCTCTTTCTAACATAATGTTGTCCTTGTCTCCCTTGCTGTAAATGTTAACGTACACAATATCAGCTCGTCGTAATCTTTAATAGTACATTATGCAACGAGCCTATAATGAAGGTAATTAAGAAGTGAGTATGGATATTTATGAAACGAGCGCAAGCGAGTTTCATAATTTCCTTACGAGCTTCTTAATTACCATTATAGGCAAGTTTCATACGACTTTTTATGCTCGACCATATTTCTAACTTGATATTATTAATTTTCTTTGTATCTGACCTTGGCCAATGTCCCGTATGTTGTGAGATGTACGCAGACGCGAAAGTATTGATTTTTTTCCGAGGAACAGATGTCCACATTGACCTTGCTAGGCCATAAGAACCTACAGAGATAACATTGAAATAAAATTAGACATTGAAAAACGAGATGACAAATTGAATTTATTTGAATATTATTTACAATTAACGCTAATTATTATAGTAACAGAACATAACCTTCTCCGACAGTATTGGATTTCCAGCCTCCGTGACTTTTCGCTAATTCTCTTTCGATTGGATATCCGAGAATAATCGATACTTGCGGTTTTATAACGGTAGAAAGCTGACCTGTCATTGGCTGAACAGTTGTAACCTGAGTCGTCAATGGCTGAAAGACCTGACCTTTAATGAGTAGGTGTACTTTAATGACATGCATTAAAGGTCTGCTACCAGGTGTATAATTACTACATTTCGGCATGGTCGAGCATAAAATTATTTCCGAAACTCCAAACTGTTAATGTTTTCTATGGATGTTACTAAGTTATCAGCCTTGGAGTAAATGAAATTACAAAAATGATATTAAATACCGGTAGACCTACGCAGAAAAATAACGTGGTTTCTAATGAAGTAGTGTCTACGAAACCTAGCGATCCCGAGTTCGACTCCCAGCAAACTTTTAAGGAACTGGATGTCATTTTCGTAGTCTTTTTAGTACCGTATTATGTTGCCCTCAGGGAAAGGCCTGGCATAAGCTAGTGTATACACGGCAATTTTGATGTAAAAATATGTGGAAAAGACAGTGGCGTACGCAAGACTTCTTGTTAGGGGCAAGGGTTTATATAAGATTTTTGTTTGTAATCGTGAAATTATATACTTCTCGATGCATTTCACTTCAAAAAACATATACAATTTTTACTGTGACATTGTTTTCCTATTACGTTTAACACTTTTTTATTAATAGGGTTTTTAAAGAACATTACTAATACTTTAACATTACGAATATCAGATTAAAGTTCCATGTGATAAAGATCACTCAATTTAATATCATAAAATCTCCCCACGGTACACCAATGGCAAGAAGTCTTAACCGCTGTACTGACGTAAAATCTAGGAGGGAAAATGATTAAAAAAGAAACGATAAACATTTTGGGAGTTAAAATAGGTTCTACAATTAATTGCCAGATCAATATACCAGTTTAATATTCCACTTAGCAAAACTAATAACCAAGGAAATATGATTGCATGCTATAAAAGTTCAATACAAAGATGAATAGCAGTTCTATGGATAAACAAAATTCCTTGGTACCAACGAAACGAAATTGGACCACAACAAGGTTAAATCAATATAGAATACAAATCTCTTCAGATTATATAATACATAGTAATAGCCGAAAGAAGTACCAAAAGCAAAATTTGAGCTGTCTAATGGCGAAGAAATGCAATATATGAATATAGCATATCAAAATTTAAATGTATACAATAAATACTGTAACATCTTAAAAAGATTGGTTAGTAAAAATAATTGGTAGATACAATGCAGGTTCTAAATACTTACAAAACATATAATAAATCAAACTTACATACATCACATATTCATTTTGTATGAGGTCTCGTCCACCTCATTGAATACTACACGGCTACTATGAAGTAATATGGCCACAAAGTCATTTAAATATGCGCTCCTGCATGACTTGTATCGTCTCAAATGCAGGTAGTAAGGCCGTAAAAGCATTTACGAGAGAGGTTCGGCCGGTGCCATGGATCGTCTCCCGGCATAGCTCAGTTGGAAAGAGCGCTCAGCGCGCAGAGCTGAGAGGTCCTGGGTTCGGTTCCCGGTGCCGGTACGAATTTTTCTTGTATTAAATAGTAACAAACTTACATAGTTTAGTTTATTTACTTACACTATTGATCATATACATGCAGTAGAATTTATCAGTACATAAGAGAAGTGCTAGTAGTAATCACCAAAATACCAAAAATAATTAATAGAAACAATACAATGAAACCTGCTAGAGCAGAGGAAAACAACGTACAATTTTCACCCTTACTGAAATTTTCTTCTGCAAGTGAGCATGGAACAGGAAACTGTAATTTTACTTGCATTCCAGGGCGAACGTGACAACATTTATTTGTGCAATGTCTGGTAGTATAACTGTGTTGGAAGATAAACTAATTCTCTCTTCGTATTGCTTGGATCCATTGTTTTAGGATTTCAGGACAAGAATGCAAAATTAATATATATGTATATATATGTATATATATACACATATATATATATATATCCTATCGATGGCACATAACCATACTGTTCTAAGTCCATTTTATTTTATTTTTTTTTTCAGGAGAGCACTTTTAAGCTGCTGGCATTCAAAGCTTCATGAAACAATATGGAATAGATTCATAGCAATCTTATGGAGAGGAATATTTACAATTTTGTTCGATTCATATAATTAGGCATATGCACACGACAACTGGAACACAGTGAAACAGATTTCTTTCTTATAAAACGTTAGACTTAGAACAGTATGGTTCTCAACCATCGATATATATATATATATATATATATATATATATATATATATATATATATATGTATATATATATATAGAGTCAAGATTCTAACCTAGGCTTACAGTATCACTTCGTTTTACCTTCGGTTTTCTCGTAACAAAAGCAGAATAAACTTAGGCCTAACTATGGAAATGGATACCACTTCTCATTCTTTGGTCTTCTGAACAACCAAATGTCACACAACGTCTCTCAATTTTTGTTGTATTTATTGCGCTTAATAGAACATGAACTTATAATAATAATAATAATAATAATAATAATAATAATAATAATAATAATAATAATAACAATGATAATAATAATAGTAATAATAATAATAGTTTATTTTAACTGACAGAGTTAATAGATCGACTATTGATCAGATTTTTTGTATTCGACAGGTATTGGAGAAAAAATGGGAGTATAAGGATACAGTACATCAGTTATTCACAGATTTCAAAAAGGCATATGACTCGGTTAAGAGAGAAGTTTTATATAATATTCTTATTGAATTTGGTATTCCCAAGGATATAGTTCGATTAAATAACGCAATTTAACGTTAACACAACCTGTAGGTCTAGGTTATCTGTTACTTCATTAGGTAGGGATCTTGGTCCTGTGGTTACACTCTAATTGTAGAACTGCATCATTGTGATCAGCAAGTGTATTACATCCATTCTTAGAGACTACTATAACACTGCTTCAATCACTGTGGAGCTGCGCTTGAGCGTGGTTTCGATTCCCGTTTCGGCTGATTAACTGGCTTTGTTTTCTCAAGTTTTCCCGAACTGTAAGCAGAATATCAGATAATCACATGGCGAATCTTCGACCTCATACTCTTCAAATAACATCTCATTAGCTTGTAGCTAATACAACGTCGTTAAATAACCGGCTACAAACGTCTTATATC
The DNA here is from genome assembly GCF_040183065.1 of Periplaneta americana. Lineage (NCBI taxonomy): Eukaryota > Metazoa > Arthropoda > Insecta > Blattodea > Blattidae > Periplaneta > Periplaneta americana. The sequence goes on from NC_091131.1 coordinate 169,521,017, forward strand.
AGCCAGGGAATATAATATCACAGTCTAATACATACAGTCGCGAAGCTTGGGATGATTTTTTGCATTTCTCGCGATAGTTGCTAGCCGCTTGGAGCGCTGTGAGTACTAGGAACAATAGACTGTGCCATTGCCATCGTGATCTAATACAGTCCGTAAGGCAGACCACGATCACGAAGGGCGGTTTTTCAACCATATTTCTTTCAAATGTAATGTAATTGCATTAATAAAATTTAAAACAATGATTATGAGACATTTCAGACATAATTCACTTGAGAGTTAAGGTGTAACATTATTTTTGGTGTGAGAATTACGTTGTTCGTATGTGTAATACCTGCCTTTATTTCGATTAAATATTGCGAAATTCTTGTACATTCATTTATGCACGATTCAATAATTTTCAGTTGCACCGCACGAATATTTAGATGTGCTGAAATTATAGGTTATGTTTACTGTACCAGTTGCCCCTTTTTGTCTAATTTTTGTGGTCTCCAATGCCCTGCCTTTACATATGTACAGGTATATTATGTCGTATGAAAATTATAGGTTATGTTTACTATATTTAACTTATATTCCTATATTCGCAAGTATACATTATAATTAAACATAATGTCATGTATGATACCCCTAACATTCAATTTGTCTGTATTTTAATACTAAAATTGAGACTCAATTACTGTATTTATCTACAACATAAGATACATAGTAACACAATCGTACGTACACTAATTTCATGGGAGTGGTATAGTAAATTTTCTGTCTACAATTAAGAAAGGTAAATGTGCTAAATTAAAATCACAATGTAAATTCTTTTTTATTAAACCTCAAAGTAGCTTCAATTCTCAACAAATATTGATGCGAACAGATTATGTTAACATGTAAAATTCTCTTCACATTAAAATAACACAGTTTTATAATTATTTCTGCAACATATTATGCAGCAAGAAGTACACGAAACTTGTGGACACATTGCACTGAATAAAACGTAGCAAAGATACGCAATAAAGTTATAATATAATATTTAATTGAGCTCCATACACTGAAATAGAAAACTCGAACATACATTACGGCGGTCCAGATCGAAAAGGCATTGACTGTGCCGTATTTCGCATTGTTGTGAAAAGTTGTGTAAACTGCGAAATGTTTGTTATCAGTTGTAATAACTGTAAATGGCTAAAATAAAATAATTTGAATAATAATATGGGACAAGGAGAAGTTTGCTGCACTATAAATTCTAAAAGGTCAGAGTTATCCTTCTTCCAAAAGATCCAGGAAGGTGAATTTATAATAGTACATTATGCAATGAGCCTATAATGATAGTAATTAAGAAGCGAGTATAGATGTTTATGAAACGAGCGCAAGCGAGTTTCATAATTTTCATACGAGCTTCTTAATTTCCATTATAGGCGAGTTTCATACGACTTTTTATGCTCGACCATATTTCTAACTTGAAATTATTCATTTTATTTGTATCTAACTGACCTTGAGCAATACCTCGTAAATTGTGAGATGTGCGCAGACGCGAAAGTATTGATTTTTTCCGAGGAACAGATGTCCACATTGACCTTGATAGCCTATAAGAACCTACAGAGTAAACTAAATATTAACTTTGATATAACATTGAAATTAAATTAGACATTGAAAAACGAGATGACAAATTGAATTTATTTGAATATTATTTACAATTAACGCTAATTATTATAGTAATAGAACATAACCTTCTGCGACAGTATTGGATTTCCAGCCTCCGTGACTTTTCGGTAATTCTCTTTCGATTGCATATCCGAGAATAATCGATATTTGCGATTTTATAACGGTACAAAGCTGACTTGTCATTGGCTGAACACCTGTACTTTAATGAGTAGGTGTATTTTAATGACATGCATTAAAGGACTGCTACCAGGTGTATAATTAGCTACTACATTTCGGCATGGTCGAGCATAAAATATAATATATGCTTTATGAAGATTATATATGAACCTTATGTATTTCATATTTCAGTAGTGGACGGAAGGTGTTAATTTTTTTAAAAGAAGACGATATCGAAAGTACAATACATTTTATCGTCTGCTAGGGAAAGAGTCTGTGATGAAGCGATAGTAGCGATCCTGGTGACTAGCAACTATCTATGGATGCATATTTCAACTGTCTATGTATGCATATTTAGTAAGTATTGAGCTTCGTGACTGTATATGCTAGACTGCGATAATATGTTACAAATACATTTCCTTAGACACGAATTCTGTTTCTCCAAAGCCAAATATGATGTAATTTTCTCATTCTTTCAGGAGCGAGAATTTAAAGTTTTAACAACTGTATAAAATCATAGTAAGTTATAGTGTTTCATACCAATTGGTTACAGAGAAAATCATAGAAATAAAATATGCATGTCATATTTTGCCACAATAAAGATAACATTAGGATGCAAAACATACAGCAAAATCTCTTTTTTGCCAAAAATTGATCCATCATATTTGCCTTGGAATCACAAAATTTCTGCACGGCCTATATGTAGAGGCATTTCGTCTTCATATTTTTCAAGGAGTTTTCTATAGCATTCGACACTGAAGATTTTATTGATGAAAAATTGTGAAACAAAATAGTCTAATTTTTAGTAGGAAGATAGTTCGGAATGTGAAGAATTCGTATAGGACGTCAGTTGACTTGAAAACACTAGAAAGTAGGTAAAATGTAGAAATAATTGATCGGTACAGATAACCTAAAACTGATTATTTAATACGTGCAATGAAGAGGAAGAACATTTAAAAATAAACGTGAAACGCACATTATATTTCACTTAGTATAAGCAAGGCATACAGAAGGTATAAACTAACCCAACCTAACCAATGCAAGGCATACGAAAAGCCTAAAGTAAGCTAATGTAACCTAACCTATCACAGATTCCTGCACCGGAGAACCTACAAATATTCAAGATGGAAGTTTCAGTGTTGCGTGCTATAGAAAAGCCTTTTTCGTGGTCACAGTGACACGTTTGCTAGCTTTGTCTAAATTGTGGGCATGAATTATTACGCGAAACGCACTAGCTTTGCGCAATATGTAATCGCATTTTGGAATACTTTTTTTTTATAATTTTACAGTCGTGGAAAGACAGCCCAGAATGTACGAATATTTTTATTACAGCGTAATAATCTCCCTGCTGGTCTGTTCTTCATTTAATTATAAGAAAGGACAGATTTTGGTCGGAAAGGTGGACACAGGTCCCACAGTGCCTTTCATAGTTTGTTGGAATGATTACGTGACATTTCCCGTGTGCCGCGTTTGTGATTACACGTAGGCCTACGTATTGAACTTCCATGTTATTATTATTGGATGAATTATCTTTTGTGATAATTAAATTACCGAGTCTTTCCATATGTTTACATTATTTAATTTTTACGTTTTCAGTAAACTGTTTAAATAATATAAAAATAAAAATTAACAAGAATAAAAGATAATTTTAAAGATATGATTGAAACACCTTGCATATACGAATCTGTAAGAACTTAGGTTTGGTTAGTTTAGGTTAATGTTATGCCGTGCACATATGATCAATTGCAACTCAAAAAAAAAAAACAAACAAACAAACAAATTCACAATGATTTTCACTTCCTAAATCACCGGAAGTACTTCAACCCTAGTTTCACCAATCATAACTTTCCATTATATCTTTAAATTTACCGATCAAAATTTTAACCAATTTAAATCGGTAGTTATTACAAAACGAACACACAAAAATAAATAAAATGGAAGGAGTCAACATTGATAATGAAGGATTTGCGAGTGCCATTTAATATTCAAATTTATTTTAAATGTTTAATATTATTTTTTGTAGGTCATGTGCAGTGTTTGACACAAAAAAAAAACGATCTCGTGTAGCGTGAATTTGTCCAAGTCCACTTTGGCAGCGCCGAGTCCACACGACTACGGAAATGATGTTATTTTGCACCTAAATTATCCCAAGTATATATATATATATATATATATATATATATATATATATATATATATATATAATAAATTATTAATTATTTATACCACTTGAGTAAGGTGCCTCTTGCATGATAAAATTATCATCTTCTCAAATAGTAAGCCTAGGACCTGTTAGTCTCTAATCGTCTTTCGTGAGGTCTTCCAATAAGTCTTTTCTCTCATGATGTGTAGTGAAGCATCTGTCTAGGTAGTCTGAAGTCAGTTGTGTCCGCATTCTTATAGATATTGTGCAGTTGGTGTTATTTCTAATTCGTCTGCAATGTCAGTGTTCTTCTGTAATCTAGAAGACTATAGCCAGCACTTCTTCGTAGAAATCTCATTTCTGCAACTGTGAATCGTTGGTCATCTTGGAGTCGAATAGCTGAGAACTGATTATGCCAGAATTTTATATGATTTAAGTCTTCTATGTCTTTGTACTTTTGTGACTGAAAAGACTTGGTTAATGATTCTCAAAGATTTATTATAATTTTGGATTTCATTAGACATAGCCTAGGCCTATCACATTCTTCAAGGTATCTTAGGATGTAACCTAAATATCTGAAGGAGTTGGTTGACCTGCTCCAGTATGAAATTATCGATGTACACCTTACATCTCACGGGGTGTTTACTCTTAAAACACATTTTTTTCTTGTTGAAATTTCTAAATTTTAAGTTTTTGTCATAAGATTTAGGTGGTGAATAGAGTATTGCAATTGATCTTCGGTATTGTCAAAAAGGTCTTGATCATTTGCATATAACAGAGCATCTAGAGCAGGCCTGGGCACTAATAACTGGTTTGATACACTGCATATTTCCCCTTAAGTCTCCACTCCACCTTCCCCGGCTGAGACGAGTACACAGGAAAGTAAGCATTGTTCAATGACGGATTGTATAAGGCTTTTATGAACTTCGGCTTTCACTGGTCGCCTGAAATATATCACTGATGCACAGTGCCCACTGTGCGTTTGTTTATAAGGCAGTGTAAGCGGAAAGCACATGGGCGGAGTTTTCTGAGTTATTTTTCACTTCTCTTTTGTGCCCAGGTTGATACAGAGTGTTATTTTCTTGCAGTACGATAGATTCATGTACCGTCAAACGCCAATGTCGAATGATTGAACTGATATATATTTGCTTATGAGCAGTGTTGCCAACTCAGAATTCCATTTACCGCTGCACAAGTTTAAAAAACCGCTAAACTGTAGTTAAAAAACTCCAGATTTTTCTTAATACAACACTTCCAAATTCGAAATACGAACTATACATCTTGGGGCAATGCATAAGTGCAACATTTTTCAAGTCTTCTCAGTCCTGCTCGAATGGTCAAACTTGTACTTAGCTTGGAATGTTCCATCCTGTTCCTGTCCTTTTACATAAGATTCATCTGGCTATATAGCCTCTCAAACCTCTGCATTTGACAATGGTAGAATAAGGAAATAAAATGAAGGAATGGCCACCACATGCATCACAGAAAATCGCAACCTAAAATTTGGAATGAACCTTAATGAGATTTGAACTTAAAAAAACCTAATATTTTTCTAATCCTTTGGAAATTGAAATAACACTCACCTCTGCCCAGAAGCGTGCAGTGTCGGAAACATTTTTCCAATCCCTAAAGTTAATTTTCCGCCATTGTATCTCAGCAACTGTTGCCGAGCAACAGAAAAACACTCGCTACTCTTTTTGTGTTTATCTCTATCAGCACGGGTAGTTAAATCTTAATATTTTACATTCAATATCACATTACACCATTTACACCGAGCTTTGCAACTTCTTCCTTCCAATTTTTCAACACTATGTTTTTTCCACACATCTCTAAATTTTTTACTTATGAGTTTGACGCGGCATCATTAAATTATATATAATCTTCAAAATTCAATGAAATAGATCAAGAAAACAGTAGGCCTATACTGGACACTTCGGAAATAACCAAATCACAGTTGGTTCGAAATCTTATTTCACATCGAGCTGGAGACGTGCCTGGCAACAATGAGTTTGGTTTTAAGTTTTAAGTGTGTCTGTGTTACATTAACTACAATGCGAAATGAAAAATTAAATAATAATTCAGTTCATTATCTATTGTCTTTATGATTAAATACATAAATTCATTTACAAAAACAATGCCTACATTAGATTAAGAGTTCAAGGAATGCGGGATACCGTATTTGTACACCAACAATGGATGAGTCAGGAAATGGACGTGGTTGCACCAAATGAAATTAACATAAAAGGTTGATATTTTACACTCGAACAATGAGAAAGTATGAAAATACCAAACTAAACTTTGGTTTATGATTAACTACCATTATTGTCCGCAAGTACATATAACATCTTTACAGGAAAAAAAAAATATCATCTCCTCCAATAGTAAATAGGAATACAAATCCTAGTGATCATAAACAAGGGACTCTATAAGATAGTTGAGATCCATATACAGTGGCTAATCAACTAAAAATTTTAATTCCTGTTGGAACTATAATGATCAAAAAACGCCAGATAAATAGCCAGCCGCTGACGGTAAAAATCTGTAGCTGACCATAGTCCTGAAAACACCAGATTTAGCTACAAAACCGCTGACTTGGCAACACTGCTTATGAGTGCTCAAGACAGAGAAAACGAACCATATGTAGCTGCGTAACAATGCAGAAACGTTGAACTAAGATGAATACGTATGAATTTATCTAAATTAATACTGTACATGAATATAACATATTCATAACGTAAATATATTAGCAAGATTATATACTTAATTTCAGAATGACTGAATGAATTTGAATTTTTGTATGACGTAATTATGATTGTTGGTCTCTCGCACCTTCCACTTAACTCGCCAGCTGCTGGGGGCGTTCGAGTTGGCTAGGGACTCCGCGGACAGCAATGCAGTTGTTCCAAAACTGTGTACCGGTGTAGCAGTGTGTTGCGTGTTGACTGTCGTTTGCAGATATATACTTTCAGTGATGTATAATATTTTTCTAAAGCTCCATAAACGTGTTGCAGCCATGGAGCTCTGCTGGGAATTCAACAGGTATGTCCAGTGCTCCAATGACCACATGTAGTCTACTGTGTAACTCACCTTCTCCACTCTGCGCCGTCATAGAACTTTATTCTTTGAATATACTCCGTTCCATAATGTCTGACAGTAGATGTAAAAGTTACCGGCAAAGGTGGAGAGAAGTATAACTGCTATTCAACCAATGGCATAGATCTCATTCCATTGGTTGTGTAACAATATACGTCTCTCCTGCTCTGTTGGCAATGTTTACTTCTCCTGTCAGACATTATGGAACGAAGTATAGACGCAATACATCATTCTTTCGTGTAATACAAAAGGCATAGACTCCATTCCCAACTTTAATTCGTTAGCAGCATCGCAAAATGAATGGTTGTGCTGCATGTGTGTCTTTATATGTCAATTTATAGCTTTAGAATGGAACGCCTTTATTACATCCTAGTGAACACTCTTATTTAAGTATGTCCATATGCTTTCAGTATGTTTTGTCACTATGCTAAGTTTTACTTATTGTTGTTAGATTAACATAGTACAAAAAATCAAAGCAACTTTTTCAGTCTGAGAATATTGCAACAAATTATTATTAATGATCCAGTCAATGTGATGTTGAGGCACGTAGGTTAGGCTAATTTTGATTAATATTCGCAGCGTCTGTCGACAGAAAACTTGCTGTAATTTATCGAATGATATAAACACACCATAAGCTTGGGTTTCCATTATCAGCTATAGTAGTTGTAGTTGTTGTTACTTAGGCAACTGTCCGAAGACAGGTCTGAACCTCATGAGAGACACCAATCAGGAATCACTGAAGAGGAAACTAAGCCAGGAGATAATGGGGTAGGTATATAAACTATAGGAGGGTCAATAATGTAATTTTTTAAATTTTCCTTTTAATACCAGCAATACTAATTTTGCCTCTGATTGAGGTTCTGGCGGATAGGCTATGTACGTCTATTAACAGGCAGTATATCTCACTTGACGATTTCTGTCAGAGAAATAAAAATTGTTTGTATGCATCTGAAGTCTGATTAGTGTACTTATAGCTTATCGGTGATGTATGTAATGGAGGGGGAAGGGAACTGACCATCCCACCCCATTATCTCCTGGCCTAGTTGCCTCATAAGTGGTGTTTTGCTGGTATCACTTGTGAGGTTCAGACCTGTCTTCGGACAATTGACTAAACAACAACAATAATAATTTGAGGGCGAGTAGGTTTCCAGGTCAATTAATTTTGGCTAAACTAGCGCAGAGATAGTTCCAATCGTACTCCGTCAATAAACCTCTATTGTTTTACAGCTGCTTCTTCAGTCTTACTAACATAACTTAGCGTGACATTAGGAAAGTTTCACGCCAGTGTACACTGGATTTTTTAAAGTTATGTTTTGTTAGGTTACAGCTTTGATTAGATTAGATTAGATTAGATTAGATTAGATTAGATTAGATTAGATTAGATTAGATTAGATTAGATTAGATTAGATTAGATTAGATTAGATTAGATTAAGTTTGGTTAGTTTAGGTTTTTCTGAATTATTGCGTATCACATTAAGGTGCAATTGTATATACATTCTTGGCTTCTAGTCGAGTCATACCTACTATAAAATAAGTTCCTATGCCAATTTCACACTGAAAATGAGCGTCGGAAGTTGCTGTGAAAGTAGAGGCTGACGGAGAAGTGAAGGAATTTCAGACAGGTTAAGTTAGGTTAGCTTAAGCTTTTCGCATGCTTTGAATTTACGAATCTGCGACAGGCCAGGCTAGTTTAGACTGAATGTCTTGCATGTCGCATGATGAACAGAACTTCATAACTGCTAGAAACAAAATTTTACAGGGAAGCAAAAAACTATCTAGATAACGAGGTTTTACGCATTCTTAACGAAACATTGATATCTATATTAATAATAAATCTGTAAGCGAAATTTTTCTGGTAATTTTCGATTTTCCAATAATAATTGGTGTTAACATGTATAATTAATCATCCTGGAACCGAAAATCGCTTTTTTGAAATTTTTATTTGTATGTCTGTCTGTCTGTTACCTTTTCACGCGATAATGGCTGAACGGATTTCGATGAAAATTGGAATATAAATTAAGTTCGTTGTAATTTAGATTTTAGGCTATATGGCATTCAAAATACTTTATTTAAAAGGGGGTTTATAAGGGGGCCTGAATTAAATAAATCGAAATATCTCGCTTATTATTGATTTCTTTTTTAAATGTTACATAACAAAGGTTTCTTTCAGAAAGATTTCCGATAACTTTTATCCCAGGCAAAATTTTGATAGGACTGATATTTAAATCTGTCTGTCTGTCTGGATGTTTGTTACCTTTTCACGCGATAATGGTTGAACGGATTTCGCTGAAAATTGAAATATAAATTAAGTTCGTTGTAACTTAGATTTTGGGCTCTATGGCATTTAAAATACATTATTTAAAAGGGGGATTATAAGGGGGCCTGAATTAAATAAACCGAAATATCTCGCTTATTATTGATTTTTGTGAAAAATGTTACATAACAAAAGTTTCTTTAAAAATGATTTTCGATAAGTTTTATTGCAGGCAAAATTTTGATAGGACTGATATTTAAGGATATACAAGAGTTTTAAAATAACAATACAACACATTTCCACCGCCGCCCCAGATTATAGTGTCGTTGTTCCGTAACTTCTATGTGCAAAATATTAAATTTTTTTAGTAGGAAGAAAAACAAATTTATTCATTCTATGGTAGTAGTGCATAGGAGATCGTGAATTCTTACATTTTCGAAAGAAAGATATATAATTAAGTTATATATTGTATTATTTGCTGCATCATTATTTAAGTTATTTAATAGAGCAAAAATCTGAAAATCGATATGTGACATAGGAGTTATTGCAGGGACGACGACGATAGCTATAATGAAATCAAAACAAATTACTCCGTCTATTTAAGGCGGCCTTGACGTTTATCAATATTAATATGCAGAGAATATTTTGTGTGTTTGTATGAAGTAATCTCAGAAGCTAATTAACTTTCACTATTTGAAATTTGTAGTTTGTCTAGATGAAGTCCACATCTGTGGAGTAACGGTTAGCGCGTCTAGCCGCGGAACCAGATGGCCCGGGTTCGATTCCTGGTCGGGACAAGTTACCTGGTTGAGGTTTTTTCCGCGGTTTTCCCTCAACCCAATATGAGCAAATGCTGGGTAACTTTCGGTGTTGGACCCCGGACTCATTTCACCGGCATTATCACCATCTCATTCAGACGCTAAATAACCTCAGATGTTGATAAAGCGTCGTAAAATAGCCAAATATCACAATCTAGATGAATGTAATGCTACAAATGAGGACAGAGGTAAGATGAAAAGAAATATGTACGCACAGAAAACTTGATATTCTGTCGAAATATTGTGTAACTTGATTAATGCAACTTTATTTGGTCCACATAAAATACTCTAATTTTATACACTCATTTTACCATAGAGATCACTGGAGCTGAGTTATTTTGAAAGGTGTCATGAAATGGCGTTCCTGCGCTCATAATATACCCATATTCGTTTCCTGTGTTTCTTAAAATAATATTTATGTAGGGTATCTCATTTTTTTATTTGCATAAACAATGATACACAACCGAGCGAGTTGGCTCAGGCGGTAGCATTTGAGACACGCATTCGGGGGTCCCGGGTTCAAACCCCTTGGCCGACTAATCTGACTGGGGTTTTTCATGATTTCCCTTAGTCATAAAGGCAAATGGCGGATTGGAAAAGTACATGCCATTATTCATCACTGCCCTAATTACCAATACCAAAAACATTAATCAAAGTCTATAATCAGTTAAATGAACACAAGCCATCTACAACACACAATAGAAACAGGAATCAACAAGAGTAAAAACGGCCTGCTGATATACCCATACATTCTAAACACGCGACATGACCACAGATGTTAAGGCGTGAATAAAATAAACTTAACAAAAGAAAAAGATGCACAGTAAGGTTAACATAAAAATGATCTTCGTACACAATCAACTCTATTAATTTGGAGTGATTTATTAAAGGATGCATTCAAATCTAATTTAGAAAAATGTTAAACGAATTATCTTTGCACCAAATGAGTGGTATCTGAACAAAAATGATAGCATTTTAATTATTTAAATACAATTTAAATTAAGTAGCATATTAAACGATTTATTCTTCTATCAAACACGAATGTTCCCTGGACCCAATGTTCTATTTTAATTATGTAATTAACTTACTTTATATTTATTTCTAATAAGTGCAGCGGAGCGCACGGGTACAGCTAGTGCTGCAATAAAATCAGTCTTCTTGATGATGAGGTGTCTGATTTTCTATTGCTGTTTCATTTTGAGCCATAAATGGAATTAGGCTACGTGATGTTGTTTCTTAACTTCCCAACCAAAAATGGACTTACGAGGTTTTGAAAGGAAAATTGGTGGGAGCATTATTATACTGCTAATAATTCTAAACACAATTCTCGTGTTTATTAACATTATATTTATTGAAAATCATATAATAATATAATAAGTAAAAACAAATTCTAACATCTATATAGACAAAAAAAAAATACATGAAAATATGAAAGAAAAAAAAAAGCTGGAGTTTAAAGCGGTAATAATTAATTGCTCTCTGCCTAGTTATGAGAACCAGATAGTGGACTTTTCCCGTATCCTATTTTCACCCAGCTCCTTAGACGCCATTCTCCAATGCAGAGTGTGTTAAGAAATATGGTCTTACGAACATGAACCATTTTATCATTACAGTCGCGCTCAAACCTCCTGACGTTTCGCGAAAGCCAGTAACATGCGAGCGCGATGTTGTCACAACTACTATATCCGTCATAGTCTCTCAGCGGCAGTACTTTTAAAACTGTGGAGCGCGACCCTTTACCTGAGGTTGGTTTGATAGGAAGATGCAGAAGACTTAATAATAATAATAATAATAATAATAATAATAATAATAATAATAATAATAATAATAATATTTATTATTATCTTCAGACTGCATCGAATGAAATTAAAAGTCACAAAATATAGAAAAGTTAGTTTAGTCAGACATAACTCGCTGAATTTATATCAGTTTTGTAAGTTTTACTTTTATTAGGGTTAATAAAGTTGTCGAATAACACAAAGGCGCAGTTTGATAAAATAAATTGAATGATAGGATTAATTTTAAATAGTAATTTTCTGTACAAATGAATTGATTGAATTGACATGGCCCTAAATAGCATTACGTCCATGCTGTCAGAGCACATTCTTACAAAAATAGCGGTTTTTATATGCCTGTGTCTCGTTTAAGGAAAATGATGATTTAATAAACCATGTATTGTGGGTCCCTATCTCCACGGCATGGCGCGTCCTCAGGTTGCGGATAGAGGAGACGGCCTCCAGATATGGAGGGTAGCTGCGAATATATTGAATAAGCAGTCGTGGACAGCCGATAAGGGGTGGTCCTCCAGCTTGGGGGTTGGGCGAAGGGCTAACAACCCATCACCGTAAAAAACAGCTTGTTACGTATCCCTATAATAAGCCTCGGAATAGGACTGATTCTCTGGCACGACCACAGCAAAGGAATAAGGTTTTGAGATTTGGCACTTGGAACGTAACTAGTCTTTATAGAACAGGAGGGGTAACATTAGTAGCAAAAGAACTAGCTAGATATAGAATAGACTTCGTAGGAGTACAAGAGGTTAGGTTAGATGGGAATGGCATATCACAAATAGGAGATTACTTGTTGTATTATGGGGAAGGAAACAATAATCACCAATTAGGAACAGGATTCTTTGTTCATAAAAGAATGAAATCAGCAGTGAAAAAGGTCGAATTTATCAGTGACAGGTTATCATTTTTAGTACTTAAGGGTAGATGGTGCGACATCATAGTTATAAATGCTCACGCCCCTACAGAAGAGAAAGACGACCATATAAAGACTAGCTTCTATGAGGAATTGGAACATACTTTTGATCAGTTCCCTAGATATCACATGAACATTTTATTGGGGGATTTCAATGATAAAGTAGGACGGGAGGATATTTTTAGACCAACTATTGGAAAAGAGAGCCTACACGCAATTAGTAGTGACAATGGAGTTAGATTAGTCAACTTTGCCACATCGAAAAATTTAATTGTCAAAAGTACAACATTCCCCCATAAGGATATACATAAATATACTTGGACTTCTCCAGATGGATTGACACACAACCAAATAGATCACATCTTGATAGATAAACGGAGACATACTAGTATAGTAGATATTCGAACTTTCAGGGGTGCAGACTGTAATTCTGACTATTATTTGGTGATTGGAGAATTAAGAGAAAGATTATCAGTAGCCAAGCGAGTAGAGCAACAAGTTAATATTACTAAATTCAATATTTTGAAATTAAAGGACGAGGAAGCTAAGCAAAATTATCAGGTCGAAATTTCGAATAGGTTTGCCACTTTAGAAAGTTCCGACGTAGTTGAGAACGAATTAGATGTTAATAGCGTGTGGGAAAATATCAGAGATAGTATCAAAATTGTAGCTGAGCAGAGCATAGGTTATTATGAAACTAAGAAAAAGAAACCGTGGTTTGATGAAGATTGTTGCATGGTAGTAGAAAGAAGGAAACAGGTAAAATTGAAATTCTTACAGGATCCAGTTGAGGAGAAGAGAGATAATTATTTCAATGAAAGACGGGAAGCAAATCGTACACTTAGGAATAAAAAGAGAGGTTACTTGAAGGAAAAACTGAATGAAGTAGAAACAAATAGTAAGAATAAAAACATTCGAGATTTATATAAGGGTATAAAGGAATTTAAGAACGGATATCAGCCAAGGGTAAACGTGATCAAGGATGAGAATGGTGACTTGCTTGCAGACTCTCCATCAATCCTAAACAGATGGAAAAACTATTTTGCGCAACTACTAAATGTACATAGGCCGAATAGAAATGATCGAGACGAAATTGAAATACAAACTGCTGAGCCATTTGTACCCGAACCCATGCTTTCAGAAGTCGAAATTGCGATAGAAAATCTGAAAAAGTACAAGTCTCCAGGTATCGATCAAATTCCAGCAGAATTAATACAAGAGGGTGGAAGTGCATTATATAGCGAAATTTATAAACTTGTACTTGCTATTTGGGAAAAGGAAATTGTACCAGAACAATGGAAGGAGTCCATAATTGTACCTATTTTTAAAAAGGGGGACAAAACCAACTGTGGTAACTTTCGAGGAATATCATTTTTGTTGACGTCGTACAAAATTTTGTCCAATATTCTTTTGAGAAGATTAACTCTGTACGTAGATGAAATTATTGGGGATCATCAGTGCGGTTTTCGGCGTAATAGATCGACTATTGATCAGATTTTTTGTATTCGACAGATAGTGGAGAAAAAATGGGAGTATAAGGGTGCAGTACATCAGTTATTCATAGATTTGAAAAAGGCATATGACTCGGTTAAGAGGGAAGTATTATATGATATTCGTATTGAATTTGGTATTCCCGAGAAACTAATTCGATTAATTAAAATGTGTCTCAGTGAAACATACAGCAGAGTCCGTATAGGTCTGTTTCTATCTGATGCTTTTCCAATTCACTGCGGGCTAAAGCAGGGAGATGCACTATCACCTTTACTTTTTAACTTCGCGCTAGAATATGCCATTAGGAAAGTTCAGGATAACAGGCAGGGTTTGGAATTAAATGGGTTACATCAACTTCTTGTTCATGCGGATGACGTGAATATGTTAGGAGAAAATACACAAACGATTAGGGAAAACACGGAAATTTTACTTGAAGCAAGTAGAGCGATCGGTTTGGAAGTAAATCCCGAAAAGACAAAGTATATGATTATGTCTCGTGACAAGAATATTGTACGAAATGGAAATATAAAAATTTGAGATTTAAACCTTCGAAGAGGTGGAAAAATTCAAATATCTTGAAGCAACAGTAACAAATATAAATGACACTCGGGAGAAAATTAAACGCAGAATAAATATGGGAAATGCGTGTTATTATTCGGTTGAGAAGCTCTTATCATCCAGTCTGCTGTCCAAAAATCTGAAAGTTACAATTTATAAAACAGTTATGTTACCGGTTCTAGTGTATGGTTGTGAAACTTGGACTCTCACTCTGAGAGAACATAGGTTCAGGGTGTTTGAGAATAAGGTGCTTAGGAAAATATTTGGGGCTAAGCGGGATGAAGTTACAGGAGAATGGAGAAAGTTACACAACACAGAACTGCACGCATTGTATTCTTCACCTGACATAATTAGGAACATTAAATCCAGACGTTTGAGATGGGCAGGGCATGTAGCACGTATGGGCGAATCCAGAAGTGCATATAGAGTGGTAGTTGGGAGACCGGTGGGAAAAAGACCCTTAGGGAGGCCGAGACGTAGATGGGAGGATAATATTAAACTGGATATGAGGGAGGTGGGATATGATGATAGAGACTGGATTAATCTTGCACAGGATAGGGACCGCTGGCGGGCTTATGTGAGGGCGGCAATGAACCTTCGGGTTCCTTAAAAGCCATTTGTAAGTAAGTAAGTAAGATGATTTAATAAAACGTACCTTTTGTGCTGCAAATTTCTACTCCAGTGGCAGAGCTAATGGTGAGCCAACATCGTCATCGTCAGCCCCCTCACCATCAGTTTTACTGTCATCTGTGTCACTGTCTTCTTGTAAATTAATGACCACTGGTTCTAAAATGTTTTCCCGACCTAACTCCTTAGCAAAATCTTCCTCTTGTAATTTCACCGCGTGTTTCACGCATTTTACCCAGTCCTCAATTGTCACATTATCAAGTTCCTTATTTACAAGTTCTTTCACATCCGACATTTTAAAGTTTTGTTGTTTCTAGCGACCTCCCTTTTCACCCGGATTCAAATTAGTTCTATTGAATTATTTAGAGGAGGTATTTGGTGTTTATTAATGCTAACGGAATGGTATGGAGCATTTTCCATTATAATTATACTCCCTTCCTCTAGATGATTTAGAAATCTGTTTAAGAACCAATCGCGAAATTATTGTGCCGTCATTTCTTCGTGATAATCACTGGTTTTCTTTGATCTGAATGCCCATTTACTACCTGGAACGAATCCTGTTTCAGCTGACCCTCATGGCAAACAATAAGTTTACGTCCCTTTCCTAAAGTCACTTTAAGACCTCCATTTCTATTTGAGTATTGCCAAACATATTTGAGAGAATGATTTTTGTTGACCCACGTTTCATCAAGGTAAAATGTGGGTCGAGTGTCACCTGATGATCTGATCATGTGCATTTTGCGCAGAAACTTCAGTCTTGCGGCAACGATATCATTCCGTTCCATTAGATATTTTCGCCCATCATTGGTTTTCCTGTAGCGGAATCCCAACCGATTCAATAATCTTTTAGTGGAAGAAACTGAACCTGAGTAATTAAGTTTTTTCTAAGCAGTACTGTTAGTTTGTCAGCTGTCGGAAATTTTCCGGTATCGTAAAAGTAAAAAATTGTACGTCGTACAACGTCGTTTTGGAAGTCGTCTAGATTTGTAACTCTTTTAGGAACATTTATATGCTTTCTAGGAGAATGGAACAATTTATCGGCACCCTGTGTTTGCGCTCTTTTAACTTCTCTGCATACCCGGGACACTATAGAGACACTTAAAGAACACGCCTCGGTAGTCAGTGCTTGACATTTTGAAAAGTTAAGATTTTTACGCATTTCTTCAGAAGAGTATTTCCTAAAGAAATTATAAACACTAAACATTTTCCGAATTTTACTGCCATGTCCACTCGATCCAACATTCCCACTTGTACTGGGCTCAATACGAGACATATTAATTGTTTTGAGAATGCCAAATTGCCAACACACGAAAAAGATATTACATTACACTTTCATATACCGCACTTTAAACAGAGCCAACTGCACTCAACACCATCAGAAATCAAACTGACATTTCAATTTAGTAGTCTCTCTTCTCTCCCCTCACAAAGAGAAAACATAATAGAGTAATGCTGTATTACCTTTCATGAATCATGTATTTCAATAAAGAAACATGCTAATAGATACTGTATATAAGTCAAAATTAGTATACCCGTCTAATACGCGGTCCAGATTAATACGAGGTTTACACGCGGTCCCTTGAACAGCGTCTTATCGGAGTTTAACAGTATTAACCCATAAAATTGGAACCACTGGGAGTAGAAATGTGATTTTTGTTTCTATGTGTTCAGAAAATATTAAGCATTCATCATACATACATGCAGGGTCCCAACAACATACAAATTTTCCCAGCGCACTTGTTATTCGATTTGAGATTTCTAAGCGGCGACTATGCGGCGGGTCTGCGTAGCCCGTATGTTGCAACGCTGCACTGCCGCTATTGGCTATCGCCGATAAGCAGACACACCTGCAAACGTCAGGAGGTTTGAGTGCGACTGTAATTAAAAAATGATAATGCAACGTGTATGATCTATGGCGTATTTCTGTTGTAGTATCTCTGGACATCCTCTGGTTTTATTCGTCGTGGAGTGGAAATATGTAAATGTTGGCTTCACTTGTCGTTTTCCACTGTCTTTGTTACATTTCCACTTACCAGGTTCATTTTTACTGTACCCCTACTCGCTCCTTGTTAATGCTCCTCTTCCACGTTGCTTTATCTATTTTCCACCAGCTAGTTTTCTCTGGGATGTCATCACTTCATATTTTTGCGTCTTTTGGTGTTTGAAACTACGGTATAAGAGTATAACCAATTGGAGGTGTAAAACAGTAATAACTACTTGACCGTGAAAACTACTCATTTATAATACATAATATGTATAATTTTGAAATACAAACCACATCAGAATCATTTTCTGAGGAAATGCCATTGTCGTTTTCACCAGGTACGTATGTTTTATCTTTCACGCTATCGTCACTGTCAAACTCATGATTTCCAAGTCATGTTCAGTCAATTCTACAATTCAATACAATTAAATATTAAAATATATACAATGAGCGATTCGTGAAGTTGAGCACGCTGTCTACGTGTGTGCAAGTTGGCGTAATTTCGGCGACATGGGGTAGCTGATAATAATAATTGCGTCATTACACCAACAAAATGCGTTATAGCTCGAATAACAAAGCATTAGAAACGTAATAATAATAATAATAATAATAATAATAATAATAATAATAATAATAATATTAATAATAATTAATAATAATAATAATAATAATAATAATAATAATAGTAATAATGGTGGCGGCGGTGGTAGTATATTGTCGTATAAGATTAATGTGAGATGTTTTGTTTTGTTTTTTGCAGGTAAACGTCCCCTTCATGAGCCAGCTCTGTTGGCGTCGACTGTAAGGTAAGTTTTTTAATTATTGACTGGGTACGTTCCTGTGGGAAATCTGTTTAGAGATGAATGTCTTTCAACGAGTACAATAAACATAGTAATTAAAAAAAGTATTTCGAGATACCGGTACTCTATTATTATCACGGGATGTATAATTCTTCTTTTCGAAGGAAGAAACTACGAACCGTATGAGAAAACAGCGTCTTAGAACTTACCATACTATTATTATATAGAACGACGTATCTCGTAAATCGAGCTGCAATCCGTCTGTTGCAGTAGCCTACTTCAAAAAATCCTTTTCTGCATTTTTGTAGTCAACAGTGTTTATATCCTGGTATTAAAATTCGTATGAAATTTCCGCATTCAGTTGTGACTGAAACTACCATCTGAGAGATATTAAAATACAGCCGTAAAATCGTCTGGATAACCTTTTTATCTGGCTAGTTGGTCTGTAATCATTAAAGTGATTGCAATGATCACAATATATAGTGCTAGTGAAATTTTTTGATCAGTGAAAAGTTCATAGTGTCAGTGAAATGTGTTCTACTCGTATAGCGTCAGTGAAGTGTGCCATAGTGCCAGTGCAGTGAGTGAGATGAGAGTGGAGTAAAAGAGTTTCAGTGCTAAAGAGAAGAATGGAGCGTGCGAAAAGGACAGACAGAAGAAGTGAAGCTGTGTTGGAAAGAGTTGGGGAAGAGAGAATAATGCTGAAACTTGTCAGGAAGAGAAATAAAAGGAATTGTTTGGGTCACTGGCTGAGAAGAAACTGCCTACTGAAGGATGCACTGGAAGGAATTGTGAACGGGAGAAGAGTGATAGACGACATCTAGATAATATTCATCATGTGCGGGGACTAAGAGGAAGGCAGGATGTAGGAAAGATTAGAGACAGTTGGGTTTGCAGAAAATTATGAATTAATGAATAATTGAATGAATATATATTGTAATGTATGTATGTATGTATGTATGTATGTATGTATGTATGTATGTATGTATGTATGTATGTATGTATGTATGTATGTATGTCTATGCAAGTTGTAATGGCAAATTACTTTTACTTTAAGTAATTAGTTACTTTAAAATATTATTAGTATTATTATTATTATTATTAAATGTAATTATTCTGTGTAATTATGTCTTCAGTGCCATCGCGTGTTTGCCCATTTGCAGTTCTAATAAACACATACAAATAAACAGTGCACTGACTACGAAGATACAGCTGCTCAACCATCCTTCTAAATGACGCCTACATTTAACACTAAATGACAGTGACTTGGTCACACCATCACTTTGTGATGATGACGATGATGATGATGATTTTTTATTGGATTATTTTACGACGCTGTATCAACATCAAGGTTATTTAGCTTCTGAATGAAATGAAGGTGATAATGCCGATGAAATGAGTCCGGGGTCCAGCACCGAAAGTTACCCAGCATTTGCTCGTACTGGGTTGAGGGAAAACACCGGAAAAAACCTCAACCAGGTAACTTGCACCGACCGGGATTCGAACCCGGGCCACCTGGTTTCGCGGCGAGACGCGCTGACCGTTACTCCACAGGTGTGGACATGATGATGATGATGATGATGATGATGATATGGGAACACATACAGACTGTATAGATGAGTAGGAATACTAATATTACATCTATTTTGTGATTAATTTACTCAACTGGCCCACGTGTGTTGCGAATAAGCTTTTTATATTAGAGACGGTCTTTCGTTGTCTGCAGAAATTTTCCATATAGGGTAAATATAATAATTTCTTTGGATAGAAATAACTTTCAGTATCTTTGTAAGAATGGAGAGAAATATTTCAAGTTGACATTGAAGATTGAATTGATATTTGCAGATTAGCACATTTTGCAGTGTAATAATTAATTCTCCTTCTAGTACATTAACTAGCGTACCGTATTTATTGAAGTTTACCCATTAATATATACATGTATAGCTCAAAAGATGAATAATTTTTTAGGTTTGTATGCTATGTAGGCCTATTGTATATTTTTTGTAGAGCCACCAACGTAGTTCATTCGGCAGGCTCGGTAGCCTGGTGATCTGGAGCTGCGCTAGGGCTAGGGTTAGATTCCCGTTTGGGCTCATTACCTGATTTGGTTTTTTCCGAGGTATTACCCAATCATAATGCAAATACCAGGTAATCTACGGCGAATCCTCGGCTCACTTCATCTTGCCAAAAAAAATTGCAATCTTATGAAATCTTGACTTGTTCCACATCTTAAAGCTCAAATGCTAAAGTAAGTTATATGGAATACAATAAGTGTAAAGAAATGAAATGAAAAATATGCAGATCCGACCGATGCTTGAAGCCTGTAGCATGGTTTCCTCTGAGAGGGAAGTAAGGCTGGGACGTCCGTGCAGAAGATTTCCGACATGTAAAAGAAATCTGTACCTGTCAGAGTACTTTGGGCATATACATTGAAATTGGACACTGAATAGCCTCTGCAATAGATAAGGTCGCTGTAATGCAGTCATTACCAACTTGTCGAGTTGTGACGTCGGAGTACGCTTTTCCTCTCGGAGAAGGGGCCCGGAGAAATAGTCAGAGTCGATCTCGGAGCTGTGGCGGATCGTGGATTGTCAGAGCTACTAGCTCTGGTTGAATGTATAGGTCTAATAGTGTAACGTAGAGAATGAGTAATATACTGAAAGGAAAGTAGATATCGGTTCCTTCGATTATTATGAAGCCGTGCTGGCGGCCGTATTGAAATCAGATCTGGGTATACATACCAGTAATACAAAGAAATGCAAAAATGAAAAAGTGTTAGGTACAAAATTATAGTTATTATACACAATAGAAAAATACATTAGTAGTGGTAGTAGTAGTAATAATAATAATAATAATAATAATAATAATAATAATAATATTAGCGTAATACTGATACTAATTATATTTACATATTTTCATATTATATACGGTATGCAAGGAATATCATACTTAAACGGGCAGTGTCTTTTGTCTCATTTTTTTAAATTTCCATTCATTTATGAAGCAACTACAAATATGTAGAATCTACATTGTAGACCTACCAGTTCATGCCAAACATAGATTAGTCTACACATTTCATTGTACAGTACCTGTATTACTCAATCATACTATTTCATCCGATATGAAGTAAAAAATGACATTTCATCTGAAATTAAGGCAATATTTCTCTATCTCACTTAAATTACTCACTTTCAACTTTACACCAGAAAATATAAATTCATTTGGGGCAGAAGAGTACTGCCATTTTTCTGTCATTTGTCTTCAGCACGTTGTAGACAACTGTAGTACTCCATAAATTTATAAACATTAGGACTTAAAAACTTCCTTAGGGCCACAGTTTTCAGTTCCTTTGGGTATCACATTCATTTCTTGCTACGATCCCGTAAATCCACGTTAATTTTCACAATCTTTACAGTAGATAAAAGCATATCACATAAATTTTTAATTTGTCGCTATTTCCACCCGCAAGCTGAGAATCACGACTGTTTTCTCCTACAGATGACAATGAGGATACTTCACTTTGTACATTCCGTTTTTAAGTCATTTCAATTTCCTCCATCTTTCTTTCCTAGGATTGTGAGCTGATACATCAACTTCACTTTGAACAGAAATAGTTATTTTGGGAGACACTGCAGAAATTTCACGGTTGGTGCAATTACTTGCATTTTCATTTATACCTTCAACCTATAAAATAAGATATAACATTATTTAAAGACATGTAGGTAGTTCTGTTATCTAGGTTATATCAGGTGACTTTCTACATCAGTAAAATATGCCTATCTACTAAATAACTGCATTTAGCTTGGGTTTACTCAAAGGGTTTTTAATAAAATGCCAAGCCGCCCAGGACTATAGTTTAGTCTAAAAATAAGTCTACATGAACTTAGGTACATTAAATATATCAGAAAGATACCAAAATTATTTAAGTACTAGCTGTACCCGTGCGCTCCACTGCACTTATTAGAAATAAATATAAAGTAATTACATAATTAAAATAGAACATTGGGTCCAGGGAACATTCGTGTTTGATAGAAGATTAAATCGTTTAATGTGCTACTTAATTTAAATTCTATTTAAATAATTAAAATGCTATCATTTTGGTCCAGAGACCACTCATTTGGTGCAAATATAATTCGTTTAACGTTTTTCTAAATTAGTCTTGAATGCATCCTTTAATAAATCACTCCAAAGTAATAGAGTTGATTGTGTACGAAGATCATTTTTATGTTAATTTACTGTGCATCTTTTTTTTTAAGTTTATTTTATTTACGCCTTAACATCTGTGGTCATGTCGCGTGTTTAGAATGTGTGGGTATATGAGCAGGCCGTTTTTACTCTTGAGTTCCTGTTTCTATTGTGTGTTGTAAGTAGATGGCTTGTGTTCATGTAACTGATTATAGACTTTGATTAATGTTTTTGGTATTGGTAATTGAGGCGGTGATGAATAATGGCATGTATCTTTCCAATCCGGCATTTGGCTTTATCTACTAAGGGAAATCATGAAAAACCCCAGTCAGATTGATCGGCCACGGAGTTTTGAACCCGGAACTCCCGAATGCGTGTCTCAAATGCTAACGTCTGAGCCAACTCGCTCGGTTATATATAATTGTTTATGCGAATAAAAAGATGAGGTACCCTACATAAATATTCTTTTAAGAAACACAGGAAACGAATGTGGGTAAATTATGAGGGCAGGAACGCCATTTCATGACATCTTTCAAAATAACTCAGCTCCAGTGATCTCTATGGTAAAATGAATGTATAAAATTAGAGTATTTTATGTGGATAAAATTAGAGCATTTTATGTGGACCAAATAAAGTTTCAATAATCAAGTTATACAATATTTCGACAGAATATCAAATTTTCTGTGCGTATAGATTTCTTTTCATCTTACCTCAGTCCTCATTTGTAACATTTCATCCATCTAGAGAAACTACAAATTTCAAATAGTGAAGGTTAATTAGATTCTGAGATTACTTCATACAAACACACAAAATATTCTCTGTATATTAATATTGATAAACGTCAAGGCCGCTTTAAATAGACGGAGTCATTTGTTTTGAATTCATTGTAGCCATCGTCGTCGTTCCTGCAATAACTCCTATGACATATCCATTTTCAGATTTTTGCTCTATTAAATAACTTAAATAGTGATGCAGCAAATGATACAATCTACTATAGCCTATATAACTTAATTATATTTCTTTCTTTAGAAAATGAAGAATTCACGATCTCCTATGCACTACTGCCATGGAATGAATAAATTTTGTTTTTCTTCCTACTAAAAAATTTAATATTTTGCACATAGAACAACGACACTATAATCTGAGGCGGCGCACAGTGGTCTATTTCTCACTTTTACGGGGACATTTGCCCTAAAACTCAACCTGCTCAAATTGTAAAACACTGACGTAGAAATATAGCCAGATAGTTGCGTAGCACTTCTAAGTATCTTTTAATAAAATCAGCGGAGATAAAAGAGCAATAACTACATCGTTAAACGGAACAAAATATACACAGCCGTCAGTCGCTGATTGTCATCGCTTTCAGTTGGTTTTTCGTTTTCTTATAGCAAGTACTTACTGTAGTATGTTGTGAATATTTGAGTGTCATCATGGCTGCTGGTCCTTCAGGTAAATTTGGTACTATTTATATCAACATCTTTTGATTCTATCACTATAATACAATTCATTTTTGGATTAAGAGAGAAAAAGCGTCTCAGCGAGTTTAGAACTAAATTCAACAGGATGGGGAAAAAATAACCCCCTTTCTTTCGGGCTAAAGATTGTTTAATATTCTTCATTACACCCATATCTATGTAATAAGACCCCTCTTAATGTGCGTGGGTCTGCGGAAGTTATCTATTACGTTGCCAGGCATGAGTCAGATAGTGACGCGAGTGGACATGTTCGAATTCCTTTTCAACGGAAGTCTTCTTTCTCTAGCAAATACTATTGCTGTAAAGAAGCAAATGATGGACTTCATAACATCGACAGTTCCTCAAATTAAGGAAGAGGAGATAGGCAGTAAAATTTCCCTCTTTTCTAACAAATTGTTACGTCCCAAAGTGGTCCAGAATCCATAATTTTAGGAGGACAAAAATAGAAAATTGACATGTAAAAAAATGAAATAAAACCCTTAAATTATTTTTCCTATATAACTGAGAAACACTGAATTGATTATCTTAATCAGCGAAGGTGGCTGCAAAGCGAGATAAGAGGCCGGTAACATGCCACATTTCGCCACCCAGCATTCTTACTCAGCAAGCGCCGCGAGTCTGCCGTTTTCCTTGTGCTGTAACTCTGTTGTAAGTGGTCGATTCCATTCATATTTGGTATCAACATGTCAAGTAGTTCTTTGGGTATGTAACACTGTTTGTTTTTGTTACATTTAATGTTATTATAGCATGTCAAATTAGCATGAATGGACACGGGACAAAATATAAATATAACCATTGAGTGCAGACTTGACTAAGGTAGAGAAAAAAAACACCCCTTGTTCCGTCCCAAAATGATTTTTTTTTCACTTCCTCTAGTATTTAACTCTATTTTAAATGCAGTCTTAAGGTGCGCAGATTTGCGGAAGTAATAAATTATGCGCGCTCTTCTTTCCAGGTGCAGGAGTGCAATTTTTCTCGATTCGGGCTACAGCTATTAAAATATCTGTGAACTTAATCTGCTTCCGAAGTAAAATTTAGGTTATTCAAGGTAGCAGCTTGTTAATTATGTATCAAATAAGCTTCCTGAGTGCCCAAAAAGTGCAACAGTACCTAAAATGATACATTTTCCCCATAAGATAATTTATCGTTGGAGAGCAAGAGGATAAAGAATATGAGTTTTCTTTTTAATAAACATTGTCTTAGCGAATTACTTATTAAATTATGTTCTCATTGTGATAGTAATGAAAATTTAGAGAAAACTTACCTTTGGAAAAAGTCGTGGCTGTCCAAGAAAGGTTTTCCATTATAGCAAGTATGAGGTCGAAACAAAAACAATCCAGAGAATTAGAGATAGTATACAAAACAAGTTTACTACCTGTAACTATTGTATAAATTTTCATGAAAATCTGTTAGATAGAAGAAAAGTTACTAATTTTGTCTAAATGCATCCCCCTATAAGGGACAGTTCCTCTTATATCAACGTAATCAGATTTTGTACACAAAACAAATGTACTACTTGTAACTACTGTGTAAAAATTCATAAATATCTGTTAGATAGGAGAAAAGTTACTAATTTTGTCTAATTGCGACCCCCTATAAGGGATAGTTCCACTTAGACCAACGTAATGAGAGCTTATATACAAAACATACATGCTACCTGTAACTACTGTATAAAATTTCATAAATACATGTTAGATAAGAGAAAAGTTACTAATTTTGTCTAATTGCGCCCCCTATAAGGGGTAGTTTCCCTTATACCAACGTAATCAGAGTTTGTATATAAAACATATATGCTACCTGTAACTACTGTGTAAAATTTAATAAAAGACTGTTAGGTAGGAGGAAAAGTTACTGATTTTGTCCAATTGCGTCCTCATATAAGGGGTAGTTCCCTTTATGCCAACGTAATGAGAGCTTGTATACAAAACATATATGCTACCCGTAACCGCTGTGTAAAATTTCATAAAAATTTGTCACGTATGAGAAAAGTTACTAATTTTGTCTAATTGCGCCCCCTATAAGGGGTAGTTCCCCTTACACTAACGTAATCAGAGCTTGTACACAAAACATATATGCTATTTGTAACCACTGTGTAAAATTTCATAAAAGTCATTGAGATAGGAAAAAAGTTACTAATTTTGTCTAATTGCGCCCCCTTATAAGGGGTAGTTCCCCTTATACAACGTAACGAGAGTTGGTATACAAAACATATATGCTACCTGTAACTACTGTGTAAAATTTCATAAAAATCTGTTAGGTAGCTGAAAAGTTATTAGTTTGTCCCGCTAAATTTGCATTCTGGACCACTGTGCGGCGGTGGAAATGTATTGAATTTTTACTTTAAAACTTTTGTATATCCTTAAATATCAGTCCCATCAAAATTTCTCTCGGGATAAAACTTATCGGAAATCATTTTTAAAGAAACTTTTGTTATGTAACATTTTTCACGAAAATCAATAATAAGCGAGATATTTCGGTTTAATTCAGGCCCCCTTATAACTCCCCTTTTAAATAAAGTATTTTGAATACCATATAGCCTAAAATCTAAGTTACAACGAACTTAATTTTTGTTCCAATTTTCATCGAAATCCGTTCAGCCATTATCGCGTGAAAAGGTACCGAACATCCAGACAGACAGACAGACAAACAAACAAAAATTTCGGTTTCAGGATGATTAATTATACATGTTAACACCAATTATTTTTAGAAAAGCGAAAATTACCAGAAATATTTCGCTTACAGATTTATTATTCGTATAGATAGTAGCGTGTACCTGTGTCGTTCCTAAGACATTAACATATTATTATTAGGTACTGTAAACGCTAAGTTAAACTGGTTTGCCATACACCACTGCTTCGATCAGGTCAGGACTTGCGCCCTGCTCCGAGAATTGTATGTACTGTAAATTGAATAGTATACTGTATAGGTCAACTGATGAATTGTTTAAGCTTATAAATTGAATTAATCTACTTCATATGAATTGTATAGCTTAACGAAAATAAGTTTGTAAATTGAACTAATTTGATTGTATATGTTTGTATAGTTTGGCTGATGAATTGTATATGTTCTTAAAATGATTACTAGTCTGTGTAGCTCCACTGATGAATTGTATATAGACCTACTGTAAATTGAATGGTATATGTATAGCTCAACTGATGAATTGTTTATGATTTTAAATTGAATTAATATACTTGATATTAATTGCACAAATTTGTATAGCTTAATGAAAGTATGCTACTTTGTATTGTATATATTTGTATAGTTTTGGCCGATGAATTGTATATGTTTTAAATTGAATAGTAATCTATATAGCTCTACTGATAAATTGTCTGTGTTTGTAATTTGAAGTAGTTTGCATGATATGTATTATCAATTTCTGTATATCACAACTGGTTGAATTGTTTATGCCTTAAATTTAATTAACTTGTTTTGTATTATACATATAGCTCAACTTATGAATGATCGTTTGCGTTTGTAAATTTAATAATCTGATTGGCTATGTATTGTATACTTTTAGTAGAGCCATCGATGTAGCTCAGTCGGCAGACTCGCTGGGCTGCTGATCCGGAGCTGCGTTCGGGCTTGGGTTGGATCCCCCTTTGGTCTTTGGTTTCTTCCGAGGTTTTCCCCAGCCGTGGGACTGAAGCCGGATGGTCTATGGCGAGTCCTTGGCATCAACCCCTTTGATTTGATTACCCCCCTTTGATTTGATTACCTGGTTGGGTTTTCCGAGGTTTCCCCCACCGAAAAGGCAAATGCCGGGTAATATTTTGGCGAATCCTCGGACCTTATCTCATCTCACTACATCTCGCCAAAATGAAAAAAAAAAAATGTAAAAAATTGCACAAAATTGTAAAAATTGTATAAAATTACTAAATTGTAAAACTATAAAAATTTGTAAAAATTGTAATTGTAATATTGTAAAATGTTGACTTGTTCCACATCTTAAAGCTTCATTGCTCATGTAAGATCTATGGAATAAAATAAATGAATGAATGAATGAATGAGAGTCTATCTCGATTGCTACGGAGAACGCGAGAAGCTCGCTATGACGTCACAGAGCATTGAGTTGGAAGTGACTGCTGTAATAATTAAAGTATTGTCTCTACCACCTACATCACTACCACTATTAAATTTGAACCGTATTCTATCAGGGAGTAAAAAGGGGTATTTGTAAAAGACTGGTGATCTTATAGAAACGTTGATGTTTTAAATTTGGTTGAAGATCTTATACCGATACTTTTACTTTGAAACAAAATATTATGCAATATTTACATTGAGTGTTACAAATTAATGGAATGATATCAATGCATTACTTTATATTTTTCAGATTTATGCAGAGCGTCTTGAGATAGTTTCTTAATTTTTGTTTCGGGCTGTAGTTGCGTTTTATAGATGTACTTTTCTTTGCATTTGAAGTGCAAATAGAACTTATACATCTCTGGCTTACTTTTCGTAGGCCTGTATAAGTATTGATTCTATTGCAAGTGACAAATTTATCTGAGTTCGGTAACTTAAGGGGAGAGGATGGTATTTTTGATGAAAAAATGACTAAATTAAAAAAAAAGATTCTTTAAAATACTCTGTGATATGTGTGGATCGACATTTTTAAACTTCCTGCATTATGGATTTTTAAGTCACTCGCACACTTTTATTGTTGTTTCCGGTAAATTAAATTTTCAAAAAATTGTTTTTTTTAATACCCTTTGATATGTGTGGAATGCATTGCATAACATTTTGTGGGTATTTGTGACCTTATCGGATGTTGAGACGTCATTTTTAAACTTCCTGCGCTATGGATTTTTAAATCACACGACAAAATGAATATAATTTTTGAACTATTAAAGATATATGCATGAAATTTAAAACACACATTTTTTAGACTATTCGGAAACTTTTCTCTGTAACAAAATTTTGTTAATTGTTTTCATTTAAAAAATACGTCCGTTTGTTTGCAAGAAAGGAAATCACAAAATTGTTACTAAATTTTAATTGTTTATTTTACAAACGTAGGGAGTAATATCAAAATTCTGTTAGACAGTTTGTAGAACATACTTTTGCAAATACATTGCAAAAACTGTTTGAATCTATCTTTAAAAACGGTTTAGATATATCGGTTTTAGTACAATCCTGCATTGTGTATGTTTTTTTCAAATTTGGGCCCCCAAATAACTTTTTTTTATATTTTTATTTGGTTGAGTTGCCATAGCTATGAGCTCTCTACATACAACAAATTAATAATTTACACCAAATAGGAAAACAGTTTTAAAAAATACCATCTTCTCCCCTTAAAAACAATATTAAAATTTTCGCAAAAATTTGCCGGAATTTGTCGGAATTTTCTTGTGGTTTCACTTTCCTTCACACCACTTACGAAAGTGCCCCGAGAAGAGGGACTTAATGGTAACATCACAATCTAAATATAATGTATGTGAAATCTGTTGCCTACTTTAGTGGCTTTGATATTTATGTTAGTTGATCTATCAAAGTTTCTACAGATTCTGTTCAATATTTGTTGTATCTCTTGTTGTGGTTGCCGCGTTGGTCACTACGCGAAGCTGTGCTGCCATCTTTAATCTGCTTCTGGATAGTCTATATTCCACTACAGCTGGGATGCAGTCTTTGAAGAAGCGAACATGCGTTTTCATACATTTGTTTGAACTCATTGCACTTTCACCGTATGCATAAAGAACACAATTCGTCGCGATTTCCTTTTCTTCACGTGTCTGTATTGGAAGATAGAAAAATAATAGAATAGTCATATACATTTCTAAGACCACAGTATTAGCACTAACCCTACATGTAAGTCTCAACAATTTTTACTTACGATTTCTTTATTGCGTGCATTTTTAGTGCCTGAAACAAGTACATGTTCTGAACAAGGTGGCTTCCCATATCCCAAAAAGAATTCAGCCTCTGATTTAACGTATTCCAGTACTGGCTTTGGCGCTCGCATGGTGGCCAAAGTTGTATTCTTGGAATCGCATTTTCTCTGAGCTCTCTTATGTTCAAGGCCTAAATTTATTTTTCATTTTCTTTAATTTCTATTATTTTCATTTCTCTCTCTCACACTCCCCCCTCTCTCTCTTTCGACTCCTTTCTCGCTTTTCAGGCGAGAGTTCAACTCCTCGTGAAAGACTTAATCCTGACAACTGAAAGAGAGGAGGCTTACGTGTTTCTACTTTATGCACACACATTCCATGATGCACAACACACGATGTTTCCTAATCACATACTAATTAAAACATACCTGTCGATCGCTGTTCGTAACATCTACACCTGTGGAGTAATTG
Source organism: Periplaneta americana (assembly GCF_040183065.1). Classification (NCBI taxonomy): domain Eukaryota; kingdom Metazoa; phylum Arthropoda; class Insecta; order Blattodea; family Blattidae; genus Periplaneta; species Periplaneta americana. Next base: position 169,551,247 of record NC_091131.1, read on the forward strand.
TTAGCGCGTCTGGCCGCGAAACCAGGTGGCCCGGGTTCGATTTCCGATCGGGGTAAGTACCTGGTTGAGGTTTTTCCGGCGTTTTCCCTCAACCCAATATGAGCAAATGCTGGGTAACTATCGGTGCTGGACCACGAATCATTTCACCGGCATTATCATCGTCATCTCATTCAGACCCTAAATAACCTAAGATGTTGATAAAGCTAAAAAAACATAGCCTATATCTGGGTTATCATCAGGGTTATCTACAGAGCCTTTCGGGTTAAATATAAATAAAATTTCCAAATCACACCACGAGACTTTACTACTTAAGCAGAAGAACGTCAGTCCTTGGTACATCCATTACGCTGAATACCGAAGTTGTGTTACGCACTATAAATGAGTGAGTTAAAACATCTGTGCCACAAAGCAGCGGCAAGAAAACCATCTTTTTAATACTAACCAACAGAGGTCAGAAACAACTCGAAACTTATTTTCTTGCACCAATCAGGGTCACACGTAGCAGCACATAAATCAAGTTACGCACAAAGGTGCGTTGGGGGAGTGTTGCACCGATTCATTCAAATAAGCGTTAAATTTGTGGATAAGTGTAAATGCTCTGAAATATAAGCGTTTATTGTTTGGTATGTGTTGTTGTTCTTAGTACAGATGCAGCGAGATACTGGAGGCGGTTGGAGAAGCTCCGCATTAACACTGCTTATCATTGTAACCTAAATGCATTGTTCTGATGTTACTATGGAAACAATTTTCGAAATGAAATAGAGCAACTACACGTTTCCAATATTCGTTGCATAGATGTGTTCTTCATAGGAGTATATTTATTTCGCTGTTGCAATTTAAGTATTAATAAAGTAAGAAGACTAATAATAATTAAGTAAACATAAATAAAAGCAATATCAAATAGACGTATATAATCCAGCGCTTGCAAACACAATCCAGCAAATTACCAACACGCTCTGAAAAATAAAGATCGATGCTAGTTGTAGATCTATTTCACTTACAGCTATATTGCTATGTATAGAAGAGTGAGAAAATAATCTTTGTGATTACTTTACATTGTATTATTTTTCTATCTGATAGTTTGTTCTTAGTGCGAACAACAACTTCAATAGCAAATTTGTTTTTAGACTTCGCGTCCTGATTAGATTCACCTACCCGGAAATATGTGAATCGCTTATGTAGATGTTGGTTGGGCATAAATTTCATAAGTATGCGTAGGTGGAGACGGGTTACGGTTTGATTCACAGTGATCGGCTCTCTAAAGAGAAATAGATTCTTAACACCTCTGAATACAAGCCACTTTCTTGCGCACAACGAACTCATGAATAAGTTACGCGTGTTCCTGATAAATTTTGTGATTCACTCAATTCGTTTCAACAAACTTGATCCATTCCGAATTTAATGTTTTTAGTATTAACCAAATATATAAATATTCTTAAATGAAATGTCTGTCATGAAAACCTAATTAATTTTGTAGCTCAAACCCAAGAAATAAAATTGTTACTTTAGTTGAACCTTAAATCTACACATCGAATGGTTTACTACAGGGACATCATTTTATTTTTACTTCAATTTTTATTGCACCTGAGTTTTCGAATATACTTCACTCCTACCCCTTCTATTAATGAAGTTCAACTGTCCTCCAGACAGATCCAAGACCGCCTTAAATAATTAATTATATATTATATAATATCTTATATTAATTAAACAAACCGATATTTACCATTTATATTGTTATCGTTCTTTAGTGACCCTGTGTAAATAATATTGAAGTTATTTATATTCTGTTATCGTTGTTAGCCATACAAGTAATATTCAAGTTATCATTTATATTCTGTTATCGTTCTTAAGCGACATAAATAACATAAATTTAATATTAGGTTTGGAACAATACAGTTGCATAATATTGGTGTTAGTTTTTTTTTCTTTTTATATTATTATATTATACCATCTTCAAACACAATAACATGAAAAGCAGAGACGAGGAATTGAAACTGAGACGTTTACATCTAAATTCCGACGTATTTCCGACTGAACTACGAGGGCACAAGTAAAGAAACATTTGCGGAAAAAGTGGCCCAATCCCCCTCGAAGATTTTCTAACGATTTGTACAAGTTCGTCCAGGATGCGGGGGGCAAAGGCTAATTGGGATTTCCCGGTTCTGATCAGGTCAAAAATCCTGATAGAACTAATATTTAACCCTTGCGGTGAATTTCGGTGAAGTCCAGAGGGCCCAATTAGTCGAATCCACTCTCTCACCGCCACGCTTGGGCCCCTGGGATCTATTAAGATTCAAAAGAGACAGTGGTGTGCGGAAAGCAATGGGAAGTTAGCGCATTTATCCTTCCCAAGAAAAATCGCAAAGATGAGCAAAGGAAGCTTTTAACAGAAAAAGGAGCAACTTCTGGAGACCTCTGGAAAAAGAACTAAGGAAGAGACTAGTGAAGTGTTTTGTGTGGAGTGTGGCACTGTGTGAAGAAAAAACGTGGACATTAGGATGAAATCAAGAGAAACGAATAGAAGCATTTGAAATGTGGATGTGGAGAAAAATGGAACGTGTGAAGTGAACAGACAGAATATGAAATGCAGTTGTGTTGGAAAAAGTGGATGAAGAAAGAATGATGGTAAAACTTATTAGAAAGAGAAAAAGGAATTGGTTGGGTCACTGGTTGAGAAGAAACTGCCCACTGAGGGATGCACTGGAAGGAATGATGAACGGGAGAAGAGTTCGGGGCAGAAGAAGATATCAAATAATAGACGACATTAAGATATGTGGATTATGTGCGGAGACTAAGAGGAAGGCAGAAAATAGAAAAGATTGGAGAATGCTGGGTTTGCATTGAAAGACCTGCCCATGGGCAGAACACTTATGTATGTCCCATGGTGGAAGAATACTGGCGAGGCGGTGCGCAGCTATCGTCCCCTCTCACTTGCACAGATGACGTCACGCTGGGACCAATATCCAGCCTTGGCTTCAGTAAAGCATCACATTGAGGCGGTTGTGATCATCATTATGTTACTCGAAGGCATCGTTGATGAAAATAAATATTTGTTACGGGATATTATAATTATGAACAATGATAATATGCTGACGATACAGCAATAACTCTGTGCACTGAAGGTGAAAATGAATTAATGGACAACCGCAAAATCAACAATAATAATAATAATAATAATAATAATAATAATAATAATAATAATAATTAATAATAATATTTAATCTATTTGTAAATGCATACATTCAAATGTTTCTACTGCAGTGAGAAAGACTTTAACAAGTATATTACTTTTATGAAGTTATTGTAATGTCAGAACAAATATTCTTGTTTTAAAAATCGCAATTTAACGTCTTATAAATTGAACTTGTCCGCCCTTCGACAGTGATCCACGAGCTCGCTAGTCGCTCCGTCTTTGTCCTTCGGAAATCCGTAGTATCTTATGTTGTTTCATTTCGTTTTCTTCGAGTGGCTGTTGTAGCCATACATAACACAGCCCGGCATTCTATTGCATATTTCTTTCGCATAGATTAAAAAAATTCGCGCAACCTTTGTCACCATAACTAAGTCTAAAGCGACTGCTGTGCTTGATTCCCAGCTCTGACCTCCCAGTGTGACGTCACATGCACAGACCCGACGCATTTGTGTCAACGATCCGCCACACCAGTATTCTTCCACCATGTGTATGTCCAGGCTGCTTGGAATGTCGTGGCTGAGAACAGTCGCTATTTGAAAAGAGTCTAGTCGGTTCCATGCCCACTCGACTGCAAGATGTGATCGAGATGTGGGGAAGATAGAATCGTGGCTTTTTGTGGTTTTTTTAACGATTAATTTTTTTTATGTTCTAAGGCAGACGCCAGTAAGTTAGTTTTGTATATGTCACGAAACAGATTTTTGTTGCGAATAAAATCTTTTTTTCTTTACATTTGCAGCCATAATGTCATAATAAATAACGATAAAGTCACGACATAATACATTCATGAACCTGATGTTAATTCTAAAATAATCATAAAAGAGAAAGGAGCAATTATGTATGTTTTGTATCGCTGTCTTAAAAACAATACAAAAAAGAACATAAAAAGCACTTGGTTGTATTCGAACGCAGGACCTCACGCATAAGAGGCAGGAACGCCATCATTACGCTCTTAAGTAGGTAACACAAAGAATACTTGAATTATAACTGTACATATCAGGCAACGTGGTAAAACAACATGTAACATCGCCTGTCTCCGAATTGTAGCGAAAATACCCGAAGGAAACTTTGCTTCTGGAGAGCATCCACTTTTTCTTTTGACAACTGTACATACCTGTAGTACAAACAATGTCTATATAATTCGGTAATAAAACATCAGCTAGAATTGCCGTCTTATAGTAATGAAATGTTCGATTCCAGATTCAAATAGTCATAGGACAGAGTTCCCTAGTTTATATAATGTATCACGTATTTTAAAACAAGTTTGTTCTCTAAGTACTTTATATCATTTCTGTCAATGTTATATTTTCGTTAATATATCTATATGATTTGCTGCTATTGACACTAACTATAATAATAATAATAATAATAATAATAATAATAATATAATCCATCTTCATTCTCAACCTAATCTTTTCTTCTTTCTGAAATTATTATATAACTTATCGCAAATTATAACATATATTATTGTTATAAACTTTATTATTATTATCTTTATATATCCTACTTGTTAAATATCTTATTCTGGTGTTTAAATGTTAGTCTACAAAGTATGTATATTATGACATTTCTATGTTTTTGTCTATCTATTCCTCGCTAGAATTTGATCCTGGTATGACAATTTTTAATTTCATTTTATAAACAACAGAGATATTTGTGTATTGCGAATTATGTAAAATTCGCTTTTAATACCGGTATAATTTGAAAATACATACATACAAAATTATTCACGTTGTAGCATGTCTTTGCTCTGAAAAATAACAACAGGTTTTTAGATTACCTACTTGAGCTGTTAATTTGCAATGAATGGATAAATTGTAGATACTCCAGTCGCAACATTTGAATTCACTTTAAGTTTACTTATAGCCAAAATTTTGTTTTGCAATATAAAACAAAGTAGGAAATGTAGGGTAAATGTGCGTACTGTCTTTGTCAGATGCTTATACTGCCTGCTCATTGAATGATCAAACATGTAACATGACCTATATACTTACTTACGGCTTTTAAGGAACCCGGAGGTTCATTGTCGCCCTCAAATAAGCCCGCTATCTGTCCCTCCCCTGTGCAAGATTAACCCAGTCTCTGTTATATTCCACCTCCCTGAAATCCATATTAATATTATCCTTCCATCTACGTTTCGGCATTCCCAAATGTCTTTTTCCCTCTGCCCTCCCACTAACACTCTATATGCATTTCTGGATTCGCCCATACGTGCTACATGACCTTTAATATGCCTAAAGCCGACATTTACGACTATTTTATAATCTTTCTGCATCCTACCTCGAATGGGGATCACTTCAAACTACAGATTTTAATTTCTCAACTTGGAGTTTTAAAGCAGAACATGCTTACATTGAATGAGAGGACACTGGATAAAATCTACTGGTCGTTTCTCGTCAGAATAGAAATGTGTATTAGATTACTACCAACTAAATATAAATATCTCTAATATTTATATACGGAGAGCTATGAAATGAGGACACACAAAATAGAAGAGGTGATAAGCAAAGTGAAGTAGTCGGTCTGGATGGCGCAGTCGGTCGAGTGCTGTTCGCTTTATGACTCTTAATACACATCAAAAAATGTTACACTTTGAACAATTTAAATTGTTTAATTAAACTCAATTTGTCAGTCTCATTGTAACTGTATACTCGTTATTACCTCTTGTTATATTGTAGCCTATGCAATGCAATTCCTCACATCTGAAGTGGATTTACAAGTAAACTCCTATGTGAATATGAAGCATATATTTTTTATAATTGTGACGCACTGGCTTATTAAGCGTAGATTATTGTTATCAATTATGTAGTCTGACTGCACGTAGATGTTATTTAAATGTGTAGAATAAATAAATGAACAAAATCCCACTAATAAATGTGTTTATTCTTCCTACTGAAAAAATTTATATTTTGCACATAGGAGATATTGTAGGAACAACGACGATAATGTTTTTGTTACATTCATCTTAAGCCAGAGCACGGCGGGTACAGGGTGTAAGGGCGATCTCCTCGTGACTGCCATCTGTGCTGCAGGGAAGAGTGTTTCCGTCTGTTGCAACTGCTACTGAATTCACTGCGATATAGCGATGTTTCCTAGAAACAAAATGGATTTCTTACTAAATAAAAATTTAAAAAATGGAGAAGGAAGATTCTATTATTTTTATCTTAAGCATTTAGTGCGTGGACGTACAGTTATTGAACACCTTTCACCCTGTATAAATTTTTGTACCACCTTTCACAGTTGAGATGCAGCTCTTCGCTTGTTTCATTCTGTATGAACTGAAACAACCCAGACCTCACCACGTGGAGGTGGCTGCATGTCGAGTTCCGCCCTGCCCATCCCAACCACCCTACCATATTTGGGCAAGTGCAATCGAATATTAATTTTTTGTGGTTTGCAATTAACGTTCATATTCTTAGACTTGAATCAATATTTACTTTTCCGTTTTATATTTTTTTTGTCTCTTTTATAACAGTCACTTTTGGAATGATAGAGAAAGTCGGTCACTAAAAATTTGGTATATATATAAATGTTACGTTTTATTTAACGACGCTCGCAACTGCAGAGGTTATATAAGCGTCGCCGGATATGCCGGAATTTTGTCCCGCAGGAGTTCTTTTACATGCCAGTAAATCTACTGACATGAGCCTGTCGCATTTAAGCACACTTAAATACCATCGACCTGGCCCGGGATCGAACCCGCAACCTTGGGCATAGAAGGCCAGCGCTATACCAACTCGCCAACCAGGTCGACTATATATTTTTTTTCACATAATAAGTATAATAATTAAGAAGTAGAATTGACTCTTACCTCCTTTTGCTCCCCTACTTCTGCCCGCCCCCGCGGCTAGACGATGGTCCCGGTAAATCGTCTTCATCGAAAGGTGTTTGTAGATCCCGAAGGATTTTCTAAACCTTCATTCGATGCTTCTGTTCCCTGAGCCATGCGTCGATGCACTCGTAGTCGTCTTGGTCTTCCCAGTCAGAAGGGTGCAATGGCCTCTGGCGCCACGCGTCCTTCATCGGAGGAAGAGGACGGTCAGGATCCCATGGAGCAGCGTCGGTGCGCTGTCGGGGAGTCTTGCGTTTGCTCTTGCCCGGGGTTACTTTGCCTTTCCCCTTCGTCTCTTGAGACTCAGGGGGGAGGTCAAATGTCACCGTCTTCTGAGGGCGACCGGGATCCCGATCTTCTTTTTTATCTTTCTTAAGGATAGAACGGGGGGAGGTGGAGGTGAAGGTGAAGGTGAAGGTGAAGGTGAAGGTGGCGGTGGGGATGGGGATGGAGATGATTTTGATGAGGAAGGTAATGGGGATGGGGGGAATGACCTTCGTTTGGCTGTGATTATTGGTGTGGGGTGTGCGTAATAATATTTAAATTGGGTGACATACCGGGGGTGTTCTGGCTGTGATGACGTGGGTGAGGAGGGAGTTGGATCAGGAATCTTGGAATCATTCCTGTCCGCTAGGCTACGACTATTCCATAGACAATAGCCTCCTACTCCCACCGTCCCCAGCATCGTCACAATTCTGACCAATTCTGGTCTCCCTAAGGAGAACCGCGTTGCGCCTCCCGAAAATTCTCGGCGTCCCGCAATCGCAGATACTCCTTTCAAAACCGAAAGCGCCGTTCGCATCATTTCTAACTTTTTCATAGAAAATGGCAAACCACAGTGTTTCCATGGAAACGATCCGTCTTGTCGTGTCTGTCGGCCATTGTTGATGACGTCGGACGACAATACCCAAAGGCGCGAGTACGTTGAAATACCGATACAATAAAAGATGTGAACGTTTTCACGTCTTCTATCCTTAAGATAATATTATTCACTTCGTTCATACTTAAAAATTGGTTGCTATTTTATAGCTAGACGAGTACTAAATGCTGACACACAAACATGTAGAAATTATAATATTTTATTAGAATGCAATCTGCCTACTTATACATAGGAAGTATTCAGGGTGGGTTACTACTCATTTTGACTTCATACAGTGATAAATTTTAGAGAATTTCTCTGTTGTTTAATTATGCTGTTCCATAAGATATTTTATACTGACAAGGGAGTGTTGGCATACTACAGCTTTTATTATCGAAATATTAAATGTGTAGAGACGACGATGAATGCCCGTTATTGGACGCAAACGGGTTTGAATAAGTAATATTTTAATGGAAATGAAACTGTAACAATTTCGAAACATTTACAATGAAGTTAGAATACTCAGTTTAGTGCATTGTACTCTTCCCAGCAAGAATATGCTTACTAAGTTTATTTTGAATTCTGTTTAATTCCTACAATCTATGATGTCACTGGGTGGCTATTCCACAAGCGCTGTAGCGAGATTGTGTATGACGACGAATACGATGATGTCTTATGTGTTGGTGTGACTAGTATGCGGCTATTTTGGGTGCGTGTGAAGAGATTGTGGTTCGATGATATGTAACTGAAGCGAAGGCAAGGTAGATATATAATATAGAGTTGTGAAGGATTGGGATTGGCATAGTCGAGTGTCCTGTTTATGAATATATTACATGTTAGGGCTTTGTTCTTAGTTTTGTTTCGTTATGGTGCTTAAGGAGGAGCTGAACTGAATTTTGATAATAATGAGGAGTTGAATGCAGTAAGGGCCCTCGAGAGGTTTTGCCCTTTTTGCGTTCAACGGCTTTTTAGAATCTTTAAACTTTGCTTAGTATGCCTGCTAAGTTTGGTTATAATATTTTAACAACAGAGCTCAGGAGAGACTGGAGAGAGAACGAGTGTTAAACTCTCACTTCCGGTATCTTCTTCAGCTGGTGTTGTGTTATGTGCAAAAACTCAAGTTCTTGGCTAAAAATAGTTTAATAAAGAGCAAAAGGGTGATAATTATTTATTTAAGGAGATTTTTGATAAGTATTATTAAGATTAGCCTTGAATAATGAGTACAGAGGATATTGCATACTCTTCTAGATGGAGAAATTGACTCAGAAGATAGTCAGCAGCCTGGGCCTAGGAAACAGAATCAGCGAATCGAAAGGAAACGAAAACGAAATAGGGGCACATCATATTTGAATACAAGTGGCAATTTGTAAGAAGTAAACTATAAGTAGGTTATTTTACGATCCTTTATCAACTTCTCAGGTTATTTAGCGTCTGAATGAGAGGAAGGTAATAATGCCGGTGAAATGAGTCCGAGTCCAGCACCCAAAGTTACCCAGCATTTGCTCAAATTGGGTTGAGGGAAAATCCCGGAAAAACCTCAACCAAGTAACTTGTCCCGACCGGAAATCGAACTCGGGCCACCTGGTTTCGCAGCCAGACGTGCTAACCGTTACTCCACAGGTGTGGACTAAGAAGTAAATCTTTTCAACTTGTTAGTAAGTGTTGTCCTAAGAAATGTGTCGAAAGAGTTTATAACCAGGTCGATTGTTTTAATTGTTTCTATGAATGTGGTGAAAATGTTTATTTAACTGGTTGTATGACACCACAGCCTATAAAACGGGCTACAGTCGATGCAGACAAAAACAGAGCACTTTCATACGTTTGTTTTGTTAAATCTAGTGGACAAACAGTTGTAACATGCCAAAAGTTTGTGTTGCATCTCTATAAAATATCAAGAAAGAAGATACGTGTGACTCAAAAAAAGGCTTTAGAGGGCAATTCGATCAAGGACACAGGAGGTCGTCACAAGAACCATCCAAATATGGTTCAAAGCAGTGTTTGAGATTTAGCAAAAGAAAACCTGGAATCACTACCACACAAAACATCTCATTATTCAAGGGAGAAATCAAGTAAGAAGTATTTTTAAAATCCTAACCGAAACGTTGAAATCTTATTTGAAGTTTTCAAAACTTACTACAAGGAACATACTGGATTAACGCTGAAAATTGGCCAGAAGTGCTACTTCAACTTTTTCAAGACCTTTAAATTTTCATTCAAAACTTCAAGAACGGACGTTTGTGACTTTTGTACAGAGTGTTTAATGAAATTAAAAAGCAATCCTAATGATCCGTGTAAAATAACATGCTTTACATCAAAGCAAGATTGAAGCGTACAAGAAAATAAAGAAACGATACATTGGGGAATGTCGGGAAGCTGGGAGCACTGTTTTAGGTTGGAATTTGATTGCGCTCAAAACCTCCCTCTGCCAAAACTCAGCGTAACATCACAGTTTTATAAGAGGCTACTCTGGCTGTATCTTTTCAACGTGCACTGCCATAATGATGGTAAAAGCAGTTTTTATTGCTTTTTAGAAAGTAAGGGTAAAATCAAATATATGTTCTTTCGTTCATGATTTCTTGATGTGCAAAACAAAGGACGAGAGGTACAAACCAACTGAAATAGTTTTGTTTTCTGTTGCAGCAGGAGGTCAGAACAAAAATAGAGTGTTTATGGCTTTGTGTTCATGGATTTCTATGTTCTTCATGTATTCCCTGTAAGGGGACACTCCTACAACCAGTGCGATCGCAACTTTGGACTCTACAGTCAAAAATTGAAAAGGATTGAAAATGTGTACTGTGTATCACAATACATAGACATTTTTAAGAAATGCAGGCAAAATCTATTTCCATTTAATGTTGTAGATGATTCCAAAATAATAAGAAACTGGAGTGAGGGCCTCAGTGCAGCTTTTGGTAGACTTAAACCAAGATCAGAATCAATCCCTTTTAGACTTCAGTCATATTGCAGACTATCTAATACATCACTGGGCACAGTTTCGGGTTCACCTAACTATGCTGGTTACTATACACCATTCCAATTTGCGAAAAAGAAATCCCTTCCTGATAACTTGTAACTACTACCCCGTGAAGCTACTGGTGTTAAGAGAGCAAAAGAAAAAAGATATTCGAAGTTTGTTTCGCTTCCTAGATTAATCATCTCGAATGTGGTATGAAAAAGTCCTTACAAAGGCTTAACAAAATGATGATGAGGAAGAAGAAGAAGAAGAAGAGGAAGAATAAGACAATGAAGATGATTAGGCAAGTGAAGAAAGAGAAATGAATGTTTTTTTATTTTATTGGGTTATTTTACGACGCTGTATCAACATCTAGGTTATTTAGCGTCTGAATGATATGAAGGTGATAATGCCGGTGAAATGAGTCCGGGGTCCAACACCGAAAGTTACCCAGCATTTGCTCGTATTGGGTTGAGGGAAAACCCCGGAAAAAAACTCAACCAGATAACTTGCCCCGACCGGGATTCGAACCCTGGCCACCTGGTTTCGCGGCCAGACGCGCTGACCGTTACTCCACAGGTGTGGACGAAATGAATGTTAGACTACTATTTTTATAAAGTTGTGAACATTAATAACATAATATGAATAATAACATTTGTTTGCATATTTTATTAATATGTAGCTTAAGTTAACTTTTTAAAATTCAATACACATTCTTTGAAGATGAACAGTTTGTAATTTTATTCTTGCTTATTATTTTTAAATTTTAAGACAGAATACAACAAAATATATGTATTTATCATTACCATAATATGTAATCAGTCTGTAGGACTGTTGAACGCAAAAAGGGCCCTTGAAGTGTTATTATTAAATTCATCTCTCACACACTTATAATGATTTTAACATCCAAATTAAAGTGCAATCCTGCCAAAAATGGCCAAAACAACTAAAAAATATAGTAGTGTTACTATGGAGCGTGCCATAACATTTCCATGGTAATTTGACGACTTTGAAGGTCATTATCTCAAAACTGCTTTTTTGGGTTGGGCCCTTATTGCATTCAACTTCTCAATTTCTAAACTATAATACATACAGTAACTGTATTTTTTTTTTTTTTTTTTGCATACTAGTTCTGAGCAATACTTGGTACATACAATGCAGATTTTCAAAGCTGTAGTGTAAGTAATATTGGCATTATTAATTAATTATATTAATTTTATATTAATATTTTTATATCAATATAATTCCTGTCTTTTGCCATAATTTCACAAAATTTTCAATGAAGTTTATTCTCAAGCTATCTTATGGCATGGGATAATATAATTGCCTTTAATTAGCTGAAGCTTTAATCATGTTTTGAATTGAAAATTATTGAATTTAATCATTTGAAAATTAAAAAGAAATCATGCATTATAGGGAATTACATATTTTAGACCCAATCATACTTTACAATTGCATAATATTGAATGTTAATTATCAAATAATGGAATATAGTAAAACAGCGCAAAAAATCAGAACAATGTGTCAATAAATGTGGGAGTAGATAAGTTTTGAAAAAATGATTGCGTATAAAACATTTAAATCCAGAAAATAGACACCGAAATTTAAATGCATTCTACATACATCCTGAAACTCTGGTATCACTTGGACTCACATATGTAGTAACTGAAACGGACTCTTTGTCTCAGTGTGCGAACAAGTATTAGAAAATTAAGGAAAACCACAGTTATTTTGAGATAAAAAGAGGAGAAGCCTTGCAGAGGGAGCAGATGTGACCCATCGTGGCATTTAAATAGGTAGCAATTTTGTAGATGTAAACAAATAGAACTTAACCTAAACCAGCGTTGTCAGACACAGCCTAAACGGAGCGGACCGCTCCACTATAACTCGTAGCGTGCTCCGGTGCTTCCACAGACATAAGCAAGTTCACGCTCCGACTGGACGTCTCTACCACCACAACCGGTTTCGGAGCTTACAACTCTGACACTACTGACCTAAACAATAACAGCGATAGCAGAAGACTGGTGGAGAAACTACTAGCAGACACTGGGAGTTCAGTGGCGACTCTTGATTTTTTTTTTGTATGTAGGATATGAGATTGATGACTGATGACCAAGACAGAAATTAATAATAATAATAATAATAATAATAATAATAATAATAATAATAATAATAATAATAGAGCAATCAAATTCAATAAAATAGGGCTATGTTAGTTTTTGACTCACCATTCTTGAACTGGCAATTTATTTGTAACGAAGTTCGATTCTCCTCCCCTTTTTACTTGCGAACATGGCTCCTAAGCCATTGTACTGCCCGATATTTACCGATGCTCCGTCGTACGTTTGTGCAATTAATTTCTTGCTGAAGTTAAATTCTTCTAAATGATCAAATGCAACTTCAGATTTTGTTTCGCTGTCATGTCATCTGAAAATCCAGTTAATTCTTGTATTTATTATAGCCTATTTTATTTACTTTTATGTAATTTATTTTTATTCTTTTTATATTTAATAATAATAATAATAATAATAATAATAATAATAATAATTTGTTTATTTATGCTGGCAGAGCTAAGGCCATTGGATCTTCTCTTACACTCTACCAGGCCACAAAGTAAACAAGCAGTGAAAATTTTACATGATTATATCATTTTAAATTATTTATTATTTCGTTATTCCATTCTTTTAAAATAACCACTGAAATGCATTTAAGAAGGCTATAAGGATACTTGAAAATTCTTATTGTAATCTTTGACAGGGTCTTCATCACCCAGAAAGAAGGGTCGTAGTATTAGGATTCACGGTCATATCCTCATACGCGGTTAAAGTCAAGCCATGCTCCGCCCTCAGCATCCTCCCCTGCCCACTTAATTCACTGCTAGAAAAAACCGTTTGCTGTAAGACATTTGGATGGTTCGTCAGAAATTATCTCTGAGCTGTGCAGTGGCGACAACACACGACAGAAAGTGGAAGCTTAAATAAAATTATTACGTCAGCTGCATTGAAGATCAAAATATGTAATTAAAATGTTTTCTGTCCTGAGAGGCACGAAATTAAACGGTAGGATCATTCTCATATCCTTCATGGAGGAATCGCCACTGTGTGAGTTATACGACTACACCGGTAGTGGTGCGGCGATTCCAGTTGGTGTAAGAAGATCTAAGCTCTTTCTACTGGAAAATCTTTGAAATAAAACTATGTCGCTTCACTTCACAAGTTAATAGCTAACACCTTATTGATGAGAACCTAGCTTTAACTCAAAATGAATACAGTAAAACCTCGTTGATCCGGACTAATTGGGATATAAGCTGACCGGTTTAAGTAAAATAACCTAAAAGAACAGTAGAAAGTGCATTAAAACTCCGTTTATAATAATAAAACACGTTTATTATAGTTTAAGTACATAGGCCTGTATACACTTTATAACACAGTAAAATATAAATAAAATATAAATATTATATATATATATATATATATATATATATATATATCTGCACCAAAAATCGGAGGATTCTTGATGTAACCGCACATTAGTCTGGGTCAGTACATGACAGTACTGTATTTGATACCTGCCTTCAGTGTGCAAATTTGGAAATCAATGAATATTCCAATTATTTTTTTATATAGTATAAAAATCCCAGTAGAGAGATTATTTGAAGTTTGGAAGAGGAGATGTCCTGTCCTGGCACTAGAAATGAGGGCGAAAATTCCTCAATATTGGCGACCATTGTAGCGACAGCAGGTCTGCACAACATAGCTAATGAGGTGGCAGATGTGCCTGTGGTGCCGGTCGTTACAATGGAAATGCAGAAAGAACAGCATTAATGAACACAGTGTTCTGCAGGCAGTAATTATATTTTTCATACCTCTATTTATTTATGTATTTTTTTACATTACAGTATTAACTATAACCTAATTATGTGTGAGAAAAGTTAAAAAAATCACTGCGAGAAATGCCGGTACTGAAATAATAATACTGAATATTGTGTATGTAATTATTGATTCAAAATAGTTAAGTAATAATTTATTTAACTAGCTAGCTAGTTAGTACAAATTAACATTATAAAACAAAAATGTTTCTAGCCACTACCGTAAGAGGCAGGCTCGTGCACGGTGTGGTCTTAGTCAATAATGTAACATTAAATTTACAAGGACAGTTTACTAAATAAGTAACTTAATTCAGGCCATTAAATAACACAAAAAAGGCAAAAAAAAAAAAGGAGGAAAGAGAGAAAGAGAAAAAAAAGCATTTAATAGAAGTTGACAATAAGAGAGAAGCTAGTGATATCCAATAAAAGCATGAATACAGTCGACAGAAATAAAAGGTAAAAAAATACACGCGCTTTTTAATATATTTCATGAATAATTTTATAAATCTCCTTTTTAAAAGCTTCAATTTTCAGTATTTCAAATTTGGAAAATTGTTTGTAATTTAATTATAAGTATTGAGCCGAAACTAGTACCATGTTCAAGGGCTGCACTTGTATGACATTTAGGCTCAATTAATGAGAAAGTAGACTTTTGACTTCGTGTACGATATTCATGTCGATTAGATTTAAGTTTTATTTGATTTCTGTGGTAGTAAGTTAGTAAACTATATTTATAAATTTCTTCAAAACGGTTAATACTTCAAAATCTGTATAAATTAAATTTTTTGGGTAATCGATATTTTTGTTAGAAAAATTTTTATTAATCTTGTGTGTAATAAAATATTATTCTCAATTCCTGCTTAGTGATAAAATTTCGAAGGATTATGAATTAATAAATTGTCTTTCTTATACTTGTACACATAAAATCAAGTTGTTTATTACAACGTAAATGTTGATCTATAATAATTCCTAAATATTTGACTGTGTGGAAGGTGTTAGAAGTGGCCAATTACAATCATTATTTGTTAATTCATTACACGTAATATTATGTATTACTAAGTGATAATTATTCATAGATGGAGGTAAACCTTCCGCTGTTAAAGAAAATGGAATATAGGTAGTTTTATTAGTATTTAAGGACAGGAGATTAAAGTCAAGCCAATTTTTCACTACGTTAATTCCATTGCTAGCCTTTAAATAAGTGTTATCACAATTTTCCCCATTAAATGTTTGTACAGTATTATCTGCGAAAGAAAATATATTACCACCTTATTTCTTTAGAACAATTTTCAACAAATTATTAATAAGTAAGTTATATATTATAAATAAGATTGGTTCTAATACTTTACCTTGTCATATTCCAATATCGATCAATTTATAATTGCTATTATAATTGTCAGTTATAACATTTGATATCTATTTTCTAAATAAGAACGAAAAGGATTGAGTACAACTCCTCTAATACCAGTAGTGTCTGACACCGATGCTATTGGCTCAAAGGACAAGGAAATCGTATCTGGGGGAACAGGGGGGAATATAAGCAGAGTCTAGTATATACATTCGCGAAGCTCAATACGTAGTAAATATGCAAACATTAGATAGTTGCTTACCACTAGGATCGCTAATATCGCCTCATTACAGGCAATGCAAAATAGTACCGTCACAGTCTTATTGTTTCTAGCACCCTCAAAACTCAAGCTTCGTGACTGTATATAGTAGACTGTGATATAAGGTACACATATTAACTGACAAGTACAAAGGATGCAGGATTTAAAGCCACTGAGATGAAGCTTACAGCAAATACAGTAGGCCAGTAATATTAATTTTATAATCTCAAAACCTCTATCGTTATTGATTCATAATTTTCATCAGTCACTACGTATCGTCCCTGTATTTTACATTTCAATGCAGAGAAAATCTCTGATATCCAACTGGTATAATTCACTTTATTGTATAGCACTGGGTCAGTCACTAACCGCTGTTACTATATGTGCAATAAGCAGACAATTAGTTGTCACACAATTAGAACGGAGAAGTTCATTTGTCTCTTCTTCGACAAAGTTATAGTTACATACTATGCCTATTTTTTCATGGTTCTGGGTTAAGAAGAAAACTAATAGACTTATTCAGAATTGCCGTAAGCTTTTAATAATGCAAACAACAGCAGTGATGTAGTAGTTTATAAACTAGAACAGAAAATAAGATACAAAATTGACTGACCTCTCATAAGTGTGTTCAGGTTCTGTACATAATATTATGGTGCAAAAAATTTGACTTTTCACGATGTTGGTATGTGAGATATATTAAACAGGAACATAAGATATTTTCAGCATCAATTTTATTGTAATCAAAATAAGGTTTCAAACTACTGTGTTATTATATCTGCAGTGCTTGGAAAAAGTAATATCAGTCAGTTTTTTCACAAACTTTTTTGATAATTTATTGACAACTCACACTGGTTTATGCCGATTTGGTTTTTTTCTTTATGAATTATTGTAATGGGATAAATACTTATGTATCTTTTTCCAAGTGAGCAGATGTTCCGTAAGTTGTCAATAAATTATTAAAAAAGGTTTGTGGAAGCTGACTTATGTCCCTTTTCCCAAGCACTGCAGATATAGGTCTATAAGAAAATATTTGCATGCAACAGTGCAATATCTCTCTTACAACAGTAATTTGTTCCAACCCTCGCAGTAGGAGTAACACTTCCATAGCCAGTTTCATATATTTCAACCTGAAAATGTCATAAGTAAGATTAAGTTTGACGCATGGCCAATGATTTATTATATACTATTTGTTTCATCACAACTTATCTGTTCTGCACTTCTCTCCTTTCGTGTCCTCCTCTTCGAGCAGTTATATAAATTGGTTTTAATCATAAAATGAAGAAAATAACTACGAAATTGACAATGTATGGGCCGTTCAGTGCATAACATTGTAAAATATCTTGCTAGACTCTTTTGTTCTAAACTTTAAAAATATAACACACTGTTGTTACAACTGGTTCCCAAAACATAATTTCTCATAAATAGTTATCTGATTGTAAGCATCATATTTCCTTTTCAACAATCAGTTTAGTGTTTCCAAAACTTCTGACCACAATATTGCAGTAATTCAATACCGGTAATGATAGCTGTGACAACTATAGTGTACGGTTCTCTGGTGTCGATTAATTTATATTGTCACATTTATTTTTTAATTTTGCTGTAGAATATGCCATTAGGATCGTTCAGGAAAACAGAGAGGATTTGGGATTGAAAGGGTTACATCAGCTGCTTGTTTATGCAGACGACGTGAATACGTTAGGAGAAATATTACGGAAAACATGGGAATTTTAGTTGAAACAAGTAAGGACATTGATTTGCAAGTAGATCTCGAAAAGACAAAATATATGATTATGTCTTGTGGCGAGGACATAATACGAAATGGAAATACAAAAACTGGAAATTTATCCTTTGAAAAGGTGGAAAAATTCAAATACCTTCGAACAACAGTAACAATTATAAATGGTACTACTGTGTTGATTACTACAGTCAGACTACTTGAGTTGATTACCTGCAAAACTATATTTAGTATATAGATGTGCATTGGAAAGAGAGGAGGCTGTTCATTAGTCTTTATATGAAAGAACGAGTCAAAGTCAGGATAGCAGAAGAAATGTCTGAAGGAAGTGGAATAAGGAAACGACAAGAATGTCTTTATCACCCACTCTGTTCAACATCTACTTGAAGAATTTAGTGAAGAACTGTTTTCATAACATAGGAGAGATGATAGTAGGAGGAAGAAGAATGAAGTGCATTAGATTTGTTGATGATTTGGTGTTTTTAGCAGTAGAAGAGAAGTTATTAAGGGATATGCTGGTGGATGTAAGTGACAGCTGTGAGCAGTATGGGATGACGATAATGCTAATATAGCGGAGACCATGGTTGTCAGAAAAAATAAAGAACATAAACATGCGAATACTAAATGAGAGAGAGCAGATGAACAACTTCAAACATTGGGGGGTACTATAAGCTGCTGCCACGAAATCGAAAGAAGGATAGCTATGACAAAGAAAGCTTTTAATACCAAAAGAATAATTCTCTGCGGATTTCTATAAAAAACTAAAGAAGACACTAGTGTAGTGCTTTGTGTGGAGTGTGTCATTATATAGAGTTGAAACGTGGACATTAGGACGAGCTGAAGTGAAGCGAACAGAAGCATTTTGAAATGTGGATATGGAGAAGGATTAATAGTGTTTTGCCAAAGGGGTGGTTTTTCACTGCAAACCCAGCTTTTTCCAGTCTTTCCTACTTTCTGCCTTCGTCTTTGTCTCCACATATAATCCATATATCTTAATTCGTCTATCATGTGATATCTTCTTCTGCCACGAACTATTCTCTCGTTCACAATTTCTTCCTGTGCATCCTTCAGCGGGCAGTATCTTCTCACTCAGTATCCCAGCCAATTCCTTTTCCTCTTTCTGATCAGTGTCAGCATAATTCTTTGTTCATCCACTCTTTCCAACACAGCTTCGTTTCTTACTCTGTCAGTCCATTTCATACGCTCCATTCTTCTCCATATCCACATTTAAAATGCTTTTATTCGCTTCTCTTCACTTCATCATAATGTCCATGTTTCTTTTCCATACAATTCTACATTCTACACAAAGCACTTCACTAATCTCTTCCTTAGTCCTTCCTCCAGAATTCCGCAGAAGATGCTCTTTATTCTGGAGAAGGATGGAGCCTGTGAAATGGACAGACAGAATAAGAAATGAAACTGTATTGGAAAGAGTGGGTGAAGAAAGATTGATGCTGAAACTGATCAGAAAGAAAAAAAGGAGTTGGTTGGGTCACTGGTCGAGAATAAACTACCTACGGAAGGATGCACTTGAAGAAATTGTAAAAGTGTTATGAGTTCGGGGCAGAAGAAGATACGTGATAATACACATTAAGATTGTGAATCATATGCGGAGATTAAGAGGAAGGCAGAATATAGGAAAATTGAAGAAGGCTGGGTTTGCGATCAAAAGTGTGCCAATGGACAGAACAATGCGTATGTATGTACGTGGTATAGTCATTAAGTTCTAATACTGATCGCATAGTGGCGTTGTGGTGCACTATAGCGCATAGGTGGCGCCATGGTATGATACCTTGTCAGTTAGTCTCTCGACCCAACAAGAGACAGTTGAGTGCATGCACTGTAAGCAGAACTACGGTCTTTGTTGTGACGGTGATTTGAATGCGCGCGTCGGAACTCGAGTATGTTGCAGTTTGAGCAACGGGCAAACGTCACGTTCTGTCAGAAATTAGGCGAAACTGCTATAACCGATCATAACTGGAGACGAAACATGGTGTTTCCTTTACGATCCGCAACTGAAACGACAATCCGCCACCTGGAAAACGTCATTATTTCCACGACAGAAAAATCCGCAACAAGACAGGTCAAAAGGCAAGGTGATGCTTTAACAGTTTTTTTTATTCAAATGGAATTGTTCACATAGAATTCATCCCACAAGGTGCAACTGTAGACAAGATCCTCTACAAAGAGATTCTTGGCCGTTTAAGCAATTCAATTCGTCTTAAGCGTCCTGAGCTTTGGCATAGGAAGAATTGGCTGTTGCTACACGACAACGCCCCTGCACATCGCTCCATCCTTGTCCAAGAGGAACTTGCAAGGCAACAGGTTGCTGTTTTGCCACACCCTCCGTACTCATCTGATCTCGCACCATGCGATTTTTTTTCTCTTTCCCCTCATGAAATGAATCCTACGAGGGCGTAATTTTTATGCGGCCGAAAAGGTCATGACTGCCACAAGAGAAGCCGTACGGCATCTTCCTGCCAACATCTTTCAGCGGTGCTTCCAGCAGCTACACCAATGTTGGCAGACTTGCATAGCGGCCAACGGCGACTATGTTGAGGGAGGATATCGATCTGTTTAAGTGTACGCCGTATCACGCGGCATCTTCTGAGACATCCAGATTCTTGTGGGTGCCTACCCTTCAGGCGTCAGTGTCAGAACTTAATGACTGTACCACGTATGTGTATGTATGTATGTATGCATGTATGTATGTGTGTATGTATGTATGTACGAGGCGCATCCAGAAAGTAAGTTTCCCGATTTTTCCCCTTGAAAATAAACGTAATTAGCCGTGTCAATTGCGCATGGGTAACAGATCTATGACGTATCAATCATATGCCAGCCGGACGGGTCCCGCCTGGTGCCAGTAGCGTGATAGCAGTAGTCCGAAATGGAAGCTCTTATTCCTTCTCCCGCCGCCTGCGAGGTTCGGTCGGTGATAAAGTTCTTTAATACACAAAGCATTGCGCCAATTGAAATTCATCGGCAGCTCTGTCAGGTCTATGGGCCGAACATCATGAGTAAGCAGATGGTGCGTCGCTGGTGTAGGCAGTTTTCCGAAGGTTGTCAAAGTGTCCATGATGAAGAGCGCAGTGGGCAACCGTCCCTCATCAATGATGATCGTGTTGAGCTGGTGCGGCAGTGCATCGTGGAGAACCGTCTCTTCACAATTATGGGGCTGAGCAGCCATTTTCCGCAGATACCCCGATCCTTGTTGCATGTGATTGTCACTAAGCACCTGCTGTTCAAAAAAGTGGGTGCCGAAAAACCTTACGCCCGAACACAAAATGCAACGTTTAGGAGCAGCACTGATATTTTTGCAACGGTATCACGATGACGGCGACGAGTTCCTCGACAGGATCGTCACGGGCGATGAGATTTGGATTTCGCACTTCACCCCAGAAACCAAGTAGCAGTCAATGCGTTGGCGGCATAGTGGGTGTCCGGTCAGGACGAAATTCAAACAGACGCTGTCGGTACGGAAAGTGATGTGCACGGTGTTCTGGGACAGGAAGTGCTCTCTGCTCATTGACTTCCTTCCAAGAGGTGAAACAGTGAACGGTGACCGTTACTGTGAAACACTGCGAAAATTACGACTTGCCATTCAAAACAAGAGAGGTGGAATGCTTACTGCAGTTGTTGTGCTCCTCCATGACAATGCTCGTCCACATACGGCTCGGCGCACAGCAACTGTTTTGACGGAATTTGGCTGGGAGTTGTTTGATCAGCCACCCTACAGCCCTGATCTTGCTCCCAGCAATTTTCATGTTTCCTTGCACCTCAAGAAATTCCTGTCCCCCGGTGAGCGTTTTGGCAAAGACGAAGACCTGCAGACGTCTGTCACACACTGCTTCCGTTCACATGCGGCAGTGTTCTACGACAGAGGGATACAAAATTTGATCCCACGATACGACAAGTGTCTCAATTCTGATGGTGGCTATGTTGAAAAATAGCTGAAACATTGCTGTACCTTTTGCCAATAAATGTTTTCCTGAAAGTGTGTTCTTTTTTTTAAATAGGGAAACTTACTTCCTGGAATCGTCTCGTATGTATGTATATACATATGTGTGTGTTTTGAGGCGATTCAAAGGCGACTACGTGAGTTGCGGAGTCAGGGAAAAACAACAACAAAGCCAGTGAAGAAAAATGGAACGGATCCAGGGAGCAGTGATGAAGGAATAAAGATGAATATTAAAAATAAACATTATGATTTAAGAAGTTGGTGTAGTGGGGAAAATACAAGAAAATAGTATGGGGGACAAGGATATCAATAGGAAGTGAAGTGGAGTGAGGGGGAGGATATAAGTGGAGAAGTGGGGAAATATACTCGTAGATGGATAGGTCGGTGAACGAAACGTGGCGAGATACATTTAAAGAGAACATAAGTGGAAGAGAGAAGGAAGTAAGTTATGACTTGCATAAATTTGCTGTGTGGGATGGCACTGTATAAAAAAAATATGTGAAGTGTCACCTCACTGGATGTGCTTAACGACAAATATATATCATTGTTGAAAGATTTTCTCTTTTTATTCTTCGTAATTAATTTAATGTGTAAACTTAAACAGTACAAACTCTATGCTTTCGAGCTTTACTATATCTAGTACTGTAACCTAACTTTTATTTTGAAACCCCCTTTTTTAAACAGTTGAACAGAAATATAGAACTAATTTTAGTTGGTTCTTGAATACATTGATATAGATAGTGGACCTTGCAAAATAGGCTAACCTGTGCTTTATGAATACTGATGGCAGCTTCCATACTACTGAGTGAATACATATCATTTCTGTTCACTATTACCAATCACCAGTTTTCTTGCAGTAGATTCTGCATTTTTCTCCAGAATAATATCAACGTGGGTTATAAAATTATTTCAATAGATAGAGTATAAATGCATCCTACAGTAATCCAAATCCTGATGCCAGGAATAGAATCTATGCAGCCGCGGTATGATGTGCAGGGGCGTACCAGCGTAGTCGAGAACAGGTGCGGAGATGCGCACAGGCAGTAGCGGCTTACGGTGGACCAACTGCAGAGAGGATGGGACACTTGCACCGAGGGAGAAGGAAAAAGATATCTGAAACAAGATAACTGACGGCAGTACCAGCAAACTGATGATATAGCAAGGCAGAAAGAGGCACAGTGAACTAATAGAAAACAGTGAGCAAATAGAAGGTGTATTCGCAATGTTAACTTAATGCAGCAGGTAGGCCTAGAGTTGTAAAAATAACATTTGATAGCAACAAGCATTATATGACACAGCTTTAAACCCAATTTTCTAAACCGTACCGTTCTCCGTTGTGCATAAACATCAGGCGACTTGTCTCAAATTGAGAATTATGCATTTGCTTCACGTAGTAAGATGCTTCTACAGTAGAACCTGTCTGAAAGAATCCATGTCTGCAGCTATTAACGCTGTTGACGTAGGTAATGTTATTTTGTCTGATGTCCATGATCAATTCGCTCAAATTTCAAATCAGTCTATCTAGTACTATTAGATAGCTCAAAGTTCTCTCCGTCAGATCAGTTAATTATAAAGGCTGCAATTAAGAACAGAAAGGAATTCACATTTAAGCCCATTCATGCTGGAGATATCTTTTTGGATCCGCTGTACAAGGGGTCGGCTCTGATTGCAAATCAGGAGAACGAAGCATTCGACTACGTCACTGATGTAGCAACGTGCTAGGTCATGACAGTGACATAACTATGCTAACTTACCCGAATTTAAAGAAAGCAAAGGCAATTTTTCCCGAGACAGTTTATGGGTTGCTGTACAACGTGTCTCACCTTCTACCTGGTGGAGGGGATTGTGTGCCAAAAACCGGAAAGATCTCTGGCATTTAAACTTCTGAATGTACCCCAATCATCGGCCGCAAATGAGACAACTGGTCAACCCATGGGCGAATCCACACAAAAACTAGGAACATATTTTCTTCGGCAACAACCGAAAAGCTTCTGTGCAACGGAATCTCCGTTACAAGGATGATACACCAAAACGAGTTGAGAACGAAGGACCGCAATTGTCGTCCGATATAGGCCTACAAGGAAATTTAAATTGCAATTTGAGTATAATGTGCTATATTGTTAGCTACTGAGACACAATGAGCAAAATATCGACGCATTTTTGTTAGGCTATTGTGAACTGCTTCATATCTCATATAGGCCTACAAAGTTTCGAGTGTAGGCTTTAAACTGTATTTTTTATTATTATTATATCTTTTCAGTATGAACTTGCGCTATTCATCTTCTATATATATATATATATATATATATATATATATATATATATATATATAATGTGAACTGGTAATGGAAGTTACGAGAAAACAGCTGAACGGATTTTAATAAATCACCCCTCATTTTGAAGCTTGGAACCCAAAGTTTTTCAGAAAAATAGTAGTTTTCAGTGAAATATCAATTTTGCTACATTATTTTCCTATTATCCAAGATCCACCTTTCTTCAGTTTTGAGAACTAATTGCATTTCAGCACGGTCGTGATTTCAGAATAAAACAAAACACACAATACAATAAACAATTGCCATTACACGAAGGCCATGAGCTGCAGGATTGCTGACATATTTAGAGGTAAAATACAATTGGTTATTAAAAACTTCAATCGCCGGTTTGTCCAAGTATTGTTAACACTTAACGACTGTTAAACCTTCAACTGTTCGATAAATCAGTTTTTCCATTTGTTCAACACCAGTTTGGCTTAACAGATTCTTAACCGTTTGTTAACTTTAAATGTAGGATTTCAGGCCGTTAACTCATTTAACAAACAGTTAAACATGTTGGATAACACCACAGCTGTTCAGACAAAAGTTGTGAAAATAATATGTTATATTTCTCTTTGAGTAATGTTTAGAGTAAGGGCCGGTTTCACCAAGCTTCAGAAATCAGTCCAAATGAAACATTAACTAGTACTGAATACTAAAATATTTCCACGAGTAAAGTTTGTGTGTGCGCTGTCTCCGTAGAAATCAAGTCGAGCAGCTATATGTGCCTCGTCGCGCTTGTTATGTCATGGCTTTTCGATAGAGCAGTCACTAGCGATTTGGCTCGCCATCCCTAGGGCCCGTGTTCGATTCTCGATAATAACTTTTTTTTATTATCGTAACTAATTTTTATAGATATTACTTTTCTTCATTTTTTTAATTTTGTGTAATGGAACGAATTATTTCGCAATTCTGGCTCCACTAGGATAATTTAAAAAACTCTTGGGAGATCAATTTTCTTCCCGAAATAAAACAAAGATAAACAATCAAATTAAAGAAAACTAAAATAAATACACATGTGGATCTAATACATTGTCCACATGCCACCGGCATCTATCACTGCCTGGCATTTTCGGGGCATTGAGTCCACCAGATCGCGGAAATAGTTCTGGTCCTCAGCAAAATCTTCCTAGGTAGCCAGACCTTGATATCAGAACTACAAATTTGATTGGTGCAATGTATGTTGGCTACATTTTATTCCCAGAAACACTTGCGCGGTGATTACAAATTTCATTGGTGCTAGGTATTGTATTCCCAGTAAGACCTGCGCGGCGATTATTTAATTTTATTGGTGTTTGTTGTATAATTACCAGGGAAAGGATTTATATGTAAATACATATTTACTTATAAAGCTAATATAATTTATATTTTGCATTATCTTTATGTTTCACAATGTGTAGGGTTGAAAAATCCTACTTTTATTTTCCATATTTTTCCATATTTTAGAGTTTAGTACATATTTTCGTTAATTTCCATATATTTTCCATATTTCATATAAAACAGTCCATATTATATTAGGTTTAACAATAAAACAAAACAAAATTCCATTAACTTTTAAAAATACATTTCAACAATAGAGATTTAAACACATGTTCAGTAATCCCTTTAACATCAGAGTTATTTGAAAATTAGCAGTCCTATCAACAATGGGAAAGTAAGTTACAAAACTGTATTAATTTAATTTAAAATTTTTAACAGACTTCAGTTGTGCAGCTCAACAGTTAAATGCCAGTCAGAGTACACATAGGTTCAGTTTTGTAAATCATACTATAAAGACGGTAAATATGCCAAAATTACGTCATTCAGTCAATTTAAAATCAAAACTAACAAGTTACATTTCAGAATTTAAAGAAGATGGTTTATCAACTGACAATAAAATATTATTTTGTAATTTGTGTCAGTGTGCAGTATCATCTACACAAAAGTTCCTGGTGCAACAACACATTACAACTAGTAAACATCAGGCCAACAAACAACTAAATTCCAAGCAGAGACAATTGTTTTTAACACAACCAACAACATCGAATGTAAGATCTGAGTTTAACATCGACCTGTGCCGTTCTCTCATCTCTGCTGATATTCCTCTCTACAAACTAAAGAATAAGGTCTTCAGGGAATTCCTTGAAAAATATACTCAACATACAATCCCGGATGAGTCAACACTTAGGAAGACGTATGCTCCATCCATCTACGATGAGACAATACAGAAGATAAGAGATGAAATTAAAGATAGTTCAATTTGGGTTTCCATTGATGAGACTCCCGACAAAGAAGGTAGACTTGTTGGTAATGTAGTTATCGGTTTGTTAAGTGAACAATATTCTGAACGAATTCTTTTACATTGTGATGTTCTAGAAAAGTGCAATAACAAAACTATAGTTAAACTGTTCAACGAAGCTATGGGTATCCTGTGGCCAAAGGGTATTATGTACGATAATGTGTTATTCTTTATTAGCGATGCTGCCCCTTATATGGTCAAAGCTGGACAAGCATTATCTGTTGTATATCCTAAATTGACTCATTTTACTTGTGTGGCGCATGCATTTCATCGTGTGGCAGAAGTGGTCAGAGACAATTTCCCTAAAGTAGATTTGTTGATTTCATCAGTGAAAAAAGTATTTCTCAAAGCTCCCAGTAGAGTTAACGTGTTGAAAGAAATGTACCCTGAAATTCCATTGCCACCAAAGCCAATTTTAACTAGATGGGGTACATGGCTAGAAGCAGTTGAATATTATGCCGAACATATAGACTCTATTAACAATGTTCTCCTTGCATTGGACTCTGAAGATGCAGTCTCAATTGATACTGCGAAAACAGTTACCTGTGACATAAGTGTGAAGAATGACTTAGCTCACATTCAGCATACATTTTCATGCATCATAAAAACGCTCAAAAGTCTCCAAAATAGGCACCTTTCACTATCTGAAAGTTTTGAAATTATAAATAGTACTGTGGAACAACTGAATCGTGGTAGAGGTAAAGTTGCAGATGCAGTAAGAGCTAAGGTGGACACTGTACTTTCAAAAAACCCTGGATATGAAGAACTACAAAAGGTTGTTGCTGTGATGAGTGGTGAATCAACAGTGAAGATTAACTTGGACTTATCCCCAGCAGACATTGTGAAATTGAATTATGTACCAGTTACTTCTTGTGACGTCGAACGCTCTTTTAGTCAGTATAAATCTATCCTCAGAGACAATAGAAGAAGATTCACTTTTCAGCACTTGAAAGAAATGTTTGTAACCTATTGTTATGGTAACAGACAATAAAAATTGTGTTTTGTTGAAACTACATTGGAAGATAAGGTACGTCCATTATATTTTTTGTTTAGTTTGATTAAAATGTACCAATATTTAACGTACATAGTCATTTTTTTATAATTTTAAGTCCATATTTAATTCCATATTTTGGTAAAAATCCATATTTAATTCCATATTTTGGTAAAAATAACTACATATATATTTACATATTTCATATATTTTTAGTCCATATAAATCCGTTCCCTGATAATTACATTGAATTCGCAGCAACACTTGCGCGGCGACTACAAATTTGATTGGTGCCAAGTATGTTGGCTAAATTTTATTCCCAGAAACACTTCCGCGGCGATTACAAGTTTCATTGGTGCTAGGTATTGTATTCCCAGCAGGACCTGCGCAGCGATTATTTAATTTGATTGGAGTTTGTTATATAATTATATCGAATTCCCAGCAACACTTGCGCGGCGACTACAAATTTCATTAGCGCAATATATGTTGGCTATATTTTATTCCCAGCAACACTTGCGCGGGGATTACAAATTTAATTGGTGCAAGGTCAGTTGGTTACATTTTGTACCCAGCAACACCTACGAGGCGATTAATTAATTTGATTGGTGCAAGGTGTATTGGAGTAATACCAGCGCATAGGTCATTGTGTGCACTCAAATTTGGGTTTCTGGCATCTTGTCAGCCCATTTGAGTTGTGTGGATATACTCGGCCGCGGAACAATTTTTCTCTTGAAATTATTAAAGCCTGCTTCTCAGGGAGCTTCTGCCTGAAAGCCAAATTTGCATAATATTAAATAACAATTCCTGTACATACATTTAAATTGAAAATTTTTATTTGAAAAGCATTCATTTGAAAATATAAATAAAAGCCGCTCAACTGAGTAAAACACGACTTGAGCTTCAGTTCGCCACTGCAGGCATCCCCGCGCTCTCGACCACTTGCTTTCTGCACCCTTGCCCCGAGAGCCAGTCCGGAGCATCTCCCTTGAACCACGGAGCTACGGTGCGTCACACATATAAAGGTAAAGGTATCCCCGTAACATGCCATGAAGGCACTTGGAGGGCATGGAGGTAGAGCCCCATGCTTTCCATGAATGAGGTGGTGTGGTCGGCACCACGCTCTGACCGCCTTTTACCCCCGGGAAAGACCCGGTACTCAATTTTTATAGGAGGCTGAGTGAACCTCGGGGCCGTTCTGAAAGTTTGGCAACAAGAAAAAATCCTGTCACCACCTGGGATCGAACCCCGGACCTTCCAGTCCATAGTCAGCTGCTCTACCTGGCCGCCCGCGTCACATATATACCGTATATATAATTTGAATTAGTAATTGAAATTGAGGGAAAACGGCTGAACAAATTTTAATAAATGATCCCTCATTTTGAAGCTTGGAACCCAAAGCTTTTCGGTAAAATGGTAATTTTAAGTGAAATGTTAATTTTGCTACATCATTTTCCTACTTTCCAAAATCCATCTGTCGTGAGTTTTGAGAAATAATGGGTTTTTACAATAAAACAAAACACAAACACGCTAAAATAAACAATATCACACTAAGGCTAAGACTTGCAGAATTGCTGATATATTTAGAATTCAGTTGACTCAGATTCTCTCACATCATAATTCCAATATGTCGATCTTTTAAATTATGGTTTATTTAACGACGCTCGCAACTGCCGAGGTTATATCAGCGTCGCCGGTGTGCCTGAATTTTGTCCCAGAGGAGTTTTTTTTTAAATGCCACTAAATCTAGTGACATGAGGCTGTGGTGCTTAAGCACACTTTAATGCCATCGACCTGGGCCGGGATCGAACCCCCAACCTCGGACATAGAAGGCCAGCGCTAAGACCTACACTAACTTAGCCACCCAGGGCAACTGTCGACCTACATTTGTGTAAATTTTTCAGAATGTTTTTGTAATGTTGATAGGCCTAATCAAACACTTCAAGACATACTAAAAAGAATTTACAGGTCAGAGTATCTGATGTGTAATTTCCTGAGTAGCCTACAGCTGTATTGGATATTAAAAAGTACAAATCTTAGGAATGTTTGATGACATTATAATTAAAATTGAAATATTATTATAGTGAATGCCATGATATATTTGTCACTAATTACACAGACTAATGCTGTATTGATGATGGAATCTTTTAGGTTTATATAAGTAGGCGTACAGAATATTTGAAGTTAGGTCTTTATTTCTATACTATTTACTGAGTGACGGCTATATAGTTGTCTATACAAAACTTAAGTAATATAACAATATTGTTATTGAAATGAAATATTTTTATAGTTATTAATCAAGTGGTATGGGTCTTTTCGATAGTATATTTAGTGGTGGTGTGGTGTAGATATTTAAAGATGAAAGTTAGAATTTATAAAACAGTTATGCTACCGGTTGATATTTATGGTTGTGAAACTTGGATTCTCACTTTGAGGGAGGAAGAGATATTAGGGATGTTCGAAAATAAGATGCTTAGGAAAATATTTGGGGCTAATAGGGATGAAGTTATAGGAGAATGGAGAAAGTTACACAACGCAGAACTGCACGCATTGTATTCTTCACCTAACTTAATTAGGAATATTAAATCCAGATGTTTGAGATGGCAGCCCATGTAGCACGTATGGGTTAATCTAGAAATGCATATAGAGTGTTAGTTGGAAGAAATTAAGGGAAAATACCTTGAGGGAGGCAGACGTAGATGGGAGGATAATTTGATAATTGATTTGAGAGATGTGGGATATGATGGTAGAGACTGGCTTAATCTTGCTCAAGATAGGGACCAATAGTGGGCTTTTGTGAGGACGGCAATGAACCTCCGGGTTCCTTAAAAGCCATTTATATGTAAGTGATGTAGATATTTTTGTTTGTGATTCTCTTCAGTATTATCTGGAGGAAGCGGAAAAATTATAATGCCTAAGGGAAGACCAAAAGGTATTACTTACTGATAAAACAAGAGGCCTGCAAAATGTTGTGGTGTCTCGATCACTTTAGCAAGATCTCTTAGCAGGAGAAAGTGATTCTACCCTCTACATTTGAAGGTAGTTCACGAAACATGCAGCAGCTATACCAAGACGCTATGTCTATTATTGGAAAACATGGCAAATCTGATATTTTCATAACTCTCACCTGCAATTCGCAATGACCTGAAATAGCTACTGCTTCACTTCCACATGAAAAACGGACTGCTCGTCCTGACATTGTTACTTGCGTTTTCGCATAGAAACTCAAGAACTGATGGTGTATAGGTTCAGTAAAAGGTATTTAGCATGAAGAAAACCATTCAGAGGGTTATGTTTCATTTTCCAGGAAACAAATAACGTCCAAAATGGCTGGTATTCTTCATTAGAAATAAAGTTGAAAAAATTTTAATTTGAACTTCTAATTAACTTAGTTTGCAGCATTTGCTGCACAAGCCAGTAGTAGGCTATATGTATAATTCAAAGAAAATCAATCAATATGCATTTAGAAAAAGGCTGTGACTTAGTGCAAATTAAACGTACCTGTAAACAAACAATGCGATATGATGATTACGGTTCTTTGAATAGTATAGCCTAAATAGGTAGAAAATCGCTTATTATATTCTCTGTGAAAATATTACACTTCTTTTTAATAAAAATGTAAGGACATCATTAATACGAAGCAATTTATATTTTTTATTTCTATTAACTCTCATTAGCCCTACCACTACATATGAATAGATAATAAAAAGACATATTAATATTACTGCTTTCAATGTGGAAAAGTTGTCTTCAAGGACTTTCAGAATCTTGTCTAAGTTTAACAATCTCCAGGTAATTTTCATATTCAATGGACAGAATAAAGTTGATCAAACTGTGCGAACGTTCTTGCTGCATTATTGATCTCAAATAATAATAATAATAATAATAATAATAATAATAATAATAATAATAATAATAATTCTGTGTGTTTGGGTAAAGGGAGATATAAGTTATAAAAATGAGTTTGGAGATAAACGAAAATTAAACGTCGAACCCTTATTGCAAATAATTTTCTACACAAATAAAGCACATCAACTGTTAGTATTCTTTGATTTTTGCATACACATTTGTAAAATTTAACTTGTGTGTTCATCTGGGGGGACAAAATTCCATCTGCACAAAAAAATGACTTATTCCCCTTTACCCGAACACCACAGAATTATTCAAGTACATGCAACATTGGATTTTCTTCATTACTTTTCTAACATGCTATTAAAAATCTGCGATTTTATTAACAACTGTTATTTTCTGAAATGTTGAGAGCTGTGCAGTTTAGTATGTGCTGTAAATTCATAGTTGAATCTTCTTCCCTACAGAGAACACATTTTGGTGAAGTACAGCATAAACCCCAATTCCGAAGAGATTCGCTGCCGAAGACTTACGTCCAGTTACTAGCCTGAAGATATCCGTTGTTGTTCTTGGAGAATTGAAATGAAATGAAATGAAATGAAATGAAATAGCCTATTAGTGTCCCTTAGAAGGGCTAAGGCCTCCTGCAAGAGGGAAAGCTCTGGCTCCGTTTTGCTCACGTGTCGAGCTAGTGTACTACACATCGACAATTATGACTAAATATTAACACTTTGTCACTTAATTATAACCAAGATATTCAACACTTTTGTCATTTAGGATTCTACTCATTGCTGTTAGTCTGTTCTGCGCGTACGAATCTAAATTTTATTTTTTTTAAATATCACACCATCTAAAATTATTGTTATTATTATTATTATTATTATTTTTATTATTATTATTATTATTATTATTATTATTATTATTATTATTATTATTATTAAATATTGTATGCTTATAATTTTTATTTATTTATAATTTTGCTCAATAATACGATATATCAAAATGATACCTTTGTTGGATTGTATTTCTTTTCTTTGATGTCAAATAAGTTTTGATCTGTTTAAGCGTGGAAAAACTTTTCTTCTTTCGCAACAGTCACTAGGATTATCAGAAAGATCCGAAGAGCAATATAAATAAAATAATTCGGATTTTAATTTCAGTTGAAAGAATTATTGTCTTCAGTACCTCACTCCACAAGCCTGTAACCATTTAAATTTATGTTATTCACTTATTCTTGTGTCTGTTCTACTCTCACATCTCTCATTGCCACTTCCAGACCTGCTGCGCATTTTCCTATAGTATCCACAGATAAGTTCTGAGAATAAAAATCATTGCGAGGCCTCCATAGGCGTGGGGCCCAATTGGGATAAATCGGCCCAAACAGCTTAAAGCCGGCCCAGTTCATATTTATTTTCTAGTCACATTATATTAGTTACTTTTTACACTGTACGTAAACAATACTGATATATCATAATATTTCCACTACGAGAATTTTGCTTCACGTACCATGCATAATATTGCCGCATAATTGCGGTCTGCTCTGAAAGAAGACTGACAGATAGGCAGATTTTCACCTTTTAGTCTTCCTGCAGTGCCTGCTGTCGTGATTTGGTGGTCAAACTTGTGAAGAAGTCGTCTACCGCAATTCGCGGAATACCTTCACTTGGATAAACTTATTTCTTATTCTGCTAAACCACCCCTTTTATCCGACTTACAAACCACAGCGGGTAGTGTTGACACATTCGGACCTTCCTATCACGGTATCGGCATGACGCAGGGCCACCGCAGAGATAACACAGAGCAATCACAAGACAAGGATAACACCCAATCCTGTGTTGGGAAGCACATGCATACGCTATCCACACAGCTACAACGGGAGACACCTATTGATAATATGCGATAAGAACGGTTTTTATTACTTAAGCATCGATTTGAGCAAATAAATAGAACGTTTAGTTCATAGTTATAGTCTATTTCTTGTTGAAATGTGAATGGAATAAGAAATATATAATATTATATTATTGGTTTCCTCATTAGTCTATATGCAGTATTTAGAAGCTGCGAACAGGTTAAATGCTACACGCTGCTGTTGATTCCCCTCCCTCCCTTGCCATGATTTGACGCTCGTGGTAGCCACAGATGTTCCGTTAACTGCTCCCGCAATATATCTACGAAACAATTTTATTTTTAAACTTCTAAATGTAATAAAATATATATCCCTAGATAATACATTTTCATTTAAAATTCGTGTATTTATCGGGTTAATCTGTTAATGATTTGCTAAAGTTTCACTTCTTAAAATACTGTCTGCATTGTGTATGTTTTTACTCGTAAGCAACGGGTTTTACTTGCAAGAAACAGAACGTAGAGTGAGTATAAAGTTGCTCCTCATTGGTTGATGGAATGAAGTACAGGGAGTGGAAAGATTGCCAACTAAATACATTTGAAAACAATTCAGACGCTTAGATATTTAATAAGTAAAGAAATAGGAACAAACATAAATGGCATTAGCTGTTCTAATTATACCAATCTGCTTCATATGGACTTACTAAGCGCTTCTCAGTGCAATTTTATTGTTTTATAGAAGCATGACACTATTGGTACTGCTGAATGATATTATACCGAACGCTCCTCATTTTAATTTCGAGCGGGAATCGCAGATGTGCAGTTCATGATTGTTTCTAACCGATGAAGTGTTGTGTGCGTCATTTAATTTTGTATTGGATAATCGGAGGATGTGGATAAATGTACAGCCTGAGGATATCTTCGCGGGTTGAAAGGTTAATTACACATTTTTATTGTACACAATATTTGACATTCTCTGAAGATGATTGTTTCTTAAAATCTTCCGTTGGTAAAGTGAAAGGGGAAACTAGCGTTGAGGTTGTTCCCGTGATTTCGGAAGTGAAAATCGTTTAATTTAGAAGGGATTTTTTGTGGCAATTTGGTTGATGGTATATATGACATAACAAAAGCATAAACTAGCCAAACGTAGGTTGCCACAAATTCATTTATGCAAGTACGCGAGTACGAAGGAAGCAACTTCAGCGCTACTTCAGCTATTTAAAACCATGATAAATGGTAGAACGGGAAGGTTAGGTCAGTATCATGTAATGCATTACTTTGCATGTAACACAACCGTTTAAAAATAGAGCTGATTGAAGCTCAATAAAGGGCTATAATATATTCTTTTAATTTATTTATCTATGAATTTATACTAGACTTAGTTTTTATGCATGGATACATATCCGAGTGTGCGTGCGTATGGTAAAATGCAACGCCATATGACTGGGTTATTTCCAGAACCAAAGATAAGTAGAACTACGTTGAGTGCGTACAGTTGCGTGAAAACTATATTCTGCAACGCATAAAGTTGGGTTATAAGATCACAGCAGTCTGTTTTTCATAGTGTAGCTTTCATTCATTGGATGTTACATTAGCAATGAAGCTTTAAGATGTGGAAGAAGTCAAAATTTTAAAAGATTACCACTTTTTGGCGAGATGTAGTGAGATGAGGCCGAAGATTCGCCAGCAGATTACCTGACATTTGCCTTATAGTGGGGGAAAGCCTCGGAAAAACCCAACCAGGTAATGGGACCAAACGGTGATGAAGTGAGGTGAGGCCGAGGACTCGACATAGGCCACTTGGCATCCGCCCCATAGCTGAGGAAAACTTCGGAAGAAACCAGTTAATCAGACCAAACATTTAAGAATTTTCGTTAACCAGTTCTGCGTTTGTCCATGTATTGTGGTTCCCTATCACCACGGCATGGCGCGTCCTCTGGTTGCGGATAGAGGAGACGGCCTCCAGATATGGAGGGTAGCTGCGAATATATTGAATAAGCAGTCGTGGACAGCCGATAAGGGGTGGTCCTCCAGCTTGGGGGTTGGGCGAAGGGCTAACAACCCATCACCGTAAAAAACAGCTTGTTACGTATCCCTATAATAAGCCTCGGAATAGGACTAATTCTCTGGCACGACCACAGCAAAGGAATAAGGTTTTGAGATTTGGCACTTGTAACGTAACTAGTCTTTATAGAACAGGAGGGGTAACATTAGTAGCAAAAGAACTAGCTAGATACAGAATAGACTTCGTAGGAGTACAAGAGGTTAGGTTAGATGGGAATGGCATATCACAAATAGGAGATTATTTGTTGTATTATGGGGAAGGAAACAATAATCACCAATTAGGAACAGGATTCTTTGTTCATAAAAGAATAAAATCAGCAGTAAAAAAGGTCGAATTTATCAGTGACAGGTTATCATATTTAGTACTTAAGGGTAGATGGTGCGACATCACAGTTATAAATGCTCACGCCCCTACAGAAGAGAAAGACGACCATATAAAGAATAGCTTCTATGAGGAATTGGAACATACTTTTGATCAGTTCCCTAGATATCACATGAAAATTTTATTGGGGGATTTCAATGCTAAAGTAGGACGGGAGGATACTTTTAGACCAACTATTGGAAAAGAGAGCCTACACGCAATTAGTAGTGACAATGGAGTTAGGTTAGTCAACTTTGCCACATCGAAAAATTTAATTGTCAAAAGTACATCATTCCCCCATAAGGATATACATAAATATACTTGGACTTCTCCAGATGGATTGACACACAACCAAATAGATCACATCTTGATAGATAAACGGAGACATACTAGTATAGTAGATATTCGAACTTTCAGGAGTGCAGACTGTAATTCTGACCATTATTTGGTGATTGGAGAATTAAGAGAAAGATTATCAGTAGCCAAGCGAGTAGAGCAACAAGTTAATATTACTAAATTCAATATTTTGAAATTAAAGCACGAGGAAGCTAAGCAAAATTATCAGGTCGAAATTTCGAATAGGTTTGCCACTTTAGAAAGTTCCGACGATGTTGAGAAAGAATTAGATGTAAATAGCGTGTGGGAAAATATCAGAGATAGTATCAAAATTGCAGCTGAGCAGAGCATAGGTTATTATGAAACTAAGAAAAAGAAACCGTGGTTTGATGAAGATTGTTGCATGGTAGTAGAAAGAAGGAAACAGGCAAAATTGAAATTCTTACAGGATCCAGTTGAGGAGAAGAGAGATAATTATTTCAATGAAAGACGGGAAGCAAGTCGTACACTTAGGAATAAAAAGAGAGGTTACTTGAAGGAAAAACTGAATGATGTAGAAACAAGTAGTAAGAATAAAAACATTAGAGATTTATATAAGGGTATAAAGGAATTTAAGAACGGATATCAGCCAAGGGAAACGTGATCAAGGATGAGAATGGTGACTTGCTTGCAGACTCTCCATCAATCCTAAACAGATGGAAAAACTATTTTGCGCAACTACTAAATGTACATAGATCAAATAGAAATGATCGGGACGAAATTGAAATACAAACTGCTGAGCCATTTATACCCGAACCCACGCTTTCAGAAGTCGAAATTGCGATAGAAAATCTGAAAAAGTACAAGTCTCCGGGTATCGATCAAATTACAGCAGAATTAATACAAGAGGGTGGAAGTGCATTATATAGCGAAATTTATAAACTTGTACTTACTATTTGGGAAAAGGAAATTGTACCAGAACAATGGAAGGAGTCCATAATTGTACCTATTTTTAAAAAGGGGGACAAAACCAACTGTGGTAACTTTCGAGGAATATCACTTTTGTTGACGTCGTACAAAATTTTGTCCAATATTCTTTTGAGAAGATTAACTCCGTACGTAGATGAAATTATTGGGGATCATCAGTGCGGTTTTCGGCGTAATAGATCGACTATTGATCAGATTTTTTGTATTCGACAGATAATGGAGAAAAAATGGGAGTGTAAGGGTACAGTACATCAGTTATTCATGAATTTCAAAAAGGCAAATGACTCGGTTAAGAGGAAAATATTATATGATATTCTTATTGAATTTGGTATTCCCAAGAAACTAGTTCGATTAATTAAAATGTGTCTCAGTGAAACATACAGCAGAGTCCGTATAGGTCAGTTTCTATCTAATGCTTTTCCAATTCACTGCGGGTTAAAGCAGGGAGATGCACTATCACCTTTACTTTTTAACTTCGCGCTAGAATATGCCATTAGGAAAGTTCAGGATAACAGGCAGGGTTTGGAATTGAACGGGTTACATCAGCTTCTTGTCTATGCGGATGACGTGAATATGTTAGGAGAAAATACAAAAACGATTAGGGAAAACACGGAAATTTTACCTGAAACAAGTAGAGCGATCGGTTTGGAAGTAAATCCCGAAAAGACAAAGTATATATTATGTCTCGTGACCAGAATATTGTACGAAATGGAAATATAAAAATTGGAGATTCATACTTCGAAGAGGTGGAAAAATTCAAATATCTTGGAGCAACAGTAACAAATATAAATGACACTCGGGAGGAAATTAAACGCAGAATAAATATGGGAAATGCGTGTTATTATTCGGTTGAGAAGCTCTTATCATCCAGTCTGCTGTCAAAAAATCTGAAAGTTAGAATTTATAAAACAGTTATATTACCGGTTCTTCTGTATGGTTGTGAAACTTGGACTCTCACTCTGAGAGAGGAACATAGGTTCAGGGTGTTTGAGAATAAGGTGCTTAGGAAAATATTTGGGGCTAAGCGGGATTAAGTTACAGGAGAATGGAGAAAGTTACACAACATAGAACTGCACGCATTGTATTCTTCACCTGACATAATTAGGAACATTAAATCCAGACGTTTGAGATGGGCAGTGCATGTAGCACGTATGGGCGAATCCAGAAATGCATATAGAGTGTTAGTTGGGAGACCGGAGGGAAAAAGACCTTTAGGGAGGCCGAGACGTAGATGGGAAGATAATATTAAAATGGGTTTTAGGGAGGTGGGGTATGATGATAGAGACTGGATCAATCTTGCACAGGATAGGTACCGCTGGATGGCTTATGTGAGGGCGGCAATGAACCTTCGGGTTCCTTAAAAGCCATTTGTAAGTAAGTAAGTAAGTTCTGCGTTTGTGTAAGGGAGAGAATAATGTTATGAAATATTAGTTAATTGGTCAATTTGTTCCAAATTGGCTTCCTCAGATAGGTTATGATGGAATCTTCTTGAATAACGAAAATAGAGGAGCCATAATAAAACTAGGCCTATATTTTGTACCAGTATTCATCTTGTTCTATTTTTTAAAGATACACGTTAATTCAAACGAGTTTATTATAATTTTTTTTTGTGGTTTTGAA
The DNA here is from genome assembly GCF_040183065.1 of Periplaneta americana. Lineage (NCBI taxonomy): Eukaryota > Metazoa > Arthropoda > Insecta > Blattodea > Blattidae > Periplaneta > Periplaneta americana. Next base: position 169,589,871 of record NC_091131.1, read on the forward strand.
ATACAAATTTTTTAAATTACAGTAACGTATAGTTACGTAAATGACTGGAACAGCTTTCTTACAGCATATTAATTATTGGAATTGCAATATTTAATTAACTAGCCGCCATTATGGCTAGAGCGCTGGACTTTCCCGGGTTCGATCCCGGTGTACTCCGGATTTATAAATTGTGTTGGGCAAGCTCGTGGTCCAGGTAACACAGGAGTTTTCTCCAGGAATCTCCGGTTCCCCTATGACATCCCAACAAATCTCCATTGTCATCTCATCGAGGGCTCGTATGGCGCACCCTGAGCAACGACTATATCGGTAAATTGGTCTACATATCTGCCTTCATATGAGTGAATGATGTAAGTCAAGTGCCCGCCATTGGTTATATATGTATATATATATATATATATATATATATATATATATATATATATATATATACACACACACATGGAGAGTTGGGTAGTATAGGACATCGGGTAATATCGGACAGTGCGTTTCTTTCTTTATTTAGTGTCAATGGAATTGGTGACAGCGAGATGATGCCGAGGATTCATCATGTATTACCAAGCATTTATTTACGGTTGGTGAAAACGTAGGTAAAACCCAAGCGGAAATCGAACCCGTGCCCCAGAGAAATTTCTGATCGGCAGGCAAGCGCCTTAGCCGACTAAGCTACGCCGATGGCTGAATTGTTATTCTAACCTGTTTGTTACGATTGGTTTGACATCACTGCGAACGTCCTACCACTTCGCGTTCTCGAGTTACACTGCCTCGGTAGCCTACGATCCGCCAATTCATGCCTGAAGTTCGTTGCTTCCGCGTATTAGTCTACTAGATAACGTCACCCTCTCAAACTCAAGATCACGTTGGATACTTGATTCTTTTGCTATCGATCGCCGTATACCTCATTGGAATATGTCGTGTAGTTTAGGAATTATATGCGCGACAAAGCTGACCTGAAAATGTGTTGGTCGCCTTTCTGAAATGGCATCCTAGTACCGGACCGAAATTATAAACGAATTAACGTCAGAAGTTGTTTACTTTACTATGTTAAGTTAGTTATAACTTCATTATTAGCCACCGGCGTGGCTCAGTCTGTTAAGACGCTTACCGGTCTGAAGTTGCGCTCGGGCGCGGGTTCGATCCCCGTTTGGGCTGATTAAATCGTTGGGCTTTTTCCGAGGTTTTCCCTAACCGTAAGGTGAATGCCAGGTAATCTATGGCGAATCCTCGGCCTCATCTCGCCAAATACCATCTCGCTATCACCAATCTCATCGACGCTAAATAACCTCGTAGTTGATACAGCGTCGTTAAATAACTAACTAAAAAAACTTCATTGTTTTATTTTTAGTGTGCGCAGTAAGCTGTTTAATTTAAAGTTGCATGGGTGTGCTTGGCAGGCAGGCGAATTACTTCTGTGACGCATGATAAGCAGGTACAAGTAATTAGGCTGGACAGCTCATTGTGATAAATTTTAAATTGCCGCTAAGATAATTCTACCGGTGAGTTAGGAGTCGGGTTGTTAATTTTGTGCAACCTGTACCAGCAGGTATCCGCTAATACTTCTCTGCTTCTGTATTCACTCTGATATTCGTACAGACGATATAACAACACTGACGTTATTGTGATCAGTGGCGATAAAATGATAGGCAATTGATAAAATATAAATTTTCAGTTGTTAATGTTTCTAGTTTAAAAAATTTTGAAACAGCCTGTGAATTCGTATGTCTATTGGTAAACTGATGTCAACGCCATCTCTACACAGCGACTTCCTAGCTTACAGTATTTCGCCTGTCGCACAACTCGTGAGTGGTTTCATTGCATTCGATTGAAAAATCTGCCGTAATGTAAACATTATCTCCGTATAATATGGTACTGAGTTTGTTTCAAGACTAGGAAAAGTTTTAATTTCTATAAGTAGTTACGCTGATACGCTAAAATCACGACCATCGGTCTTCAAGATTGCGTTTACCAGTACTATTGTGTAGTGGGTAGTTTTCCTTGACAGTATTCGTTCGTTGGAATCTGTTTGTGTGCACGTAAATACTGTAGTTTCTGTGGACTGAGTTTGATTAAAGTTCGGTGTAAACCTTAAGATATAGGAATAGATTACGAAGGGAACGGTGCAACATAACGGTAAGTTACATACCGATGATTCACAGCAGTGATGTCAAAGCAAGCGGATTTTTCTGAACTTGACGTCGTGCGCGGGCAGCAAGCGCTAAGTATGGAAAGAGGAAGGGTTGTGTATGTGAATAAGCAACCTCTTGGATTGAGAAAACAGTGGTGCACAAACTTCAAATTGAACGCGAAATTTTATGTCGTTATTTTTATATGACTTCTTTCTCTTTAATATTATCTATATTGTCTGTAAAACAAAAGTACTAACACTGATTTCTTAATATTGCACTTGTGTTTTAAATCTTAATAACATAATACAGAGTTAAGAAGGAATATTCACTTATATTCCACAGTATTATAATATTATACTGTATTAAGTGGATTCAAATTTAAATTTATTCACATTTTACATTTGAAATGATACTTATGAATATATACCCGAAATGAGCATATGCTCGTGCTCAGGTACAGTCCAGTAGCCTTCATAAATTTTAAAGAGGTCAATAATTAAGTTGATGTTAGAAATAATTGTAATAATAATAATAATAATAATAATAATAATAATAATAATAATAATAATAATAATAATAATAATAATAGAATATTTGTGACGGAGATGATACAAAGACAATAATACAAATTCATTAATTATAATAATGATAATAATAATAATAATAATAATAATAATAATAATAATAATAATAATAAAATAAATACTAAGACGGATAAAATAAAGTATAAAACCACTAGCGACAATTAACACAACTTAAATAAGCATATAATAACCAGAAAAAAGAATGATGAACTCGAAAATCAACAGAAAAGTTCGATGTATCGCAGACGACAGCAACCGCCGTATTGACATTGTGTTGTGCATTATTGGTAGTAGGGGAGAGCTGAATGTCTACGTTACTGCCGTTCTCTTCGAATCTTCTCATACAATCATGGGAAGTTAATGCTGAAAAACAAAATGTCTACGAGTCAAACTGTTCATTATTACCAGGATAAGTACAAATAATACTGAAATATATTAATCAAGTTTCAATTATAGATCTTCCCCTTCGTGCAAGAGGTACCATATCAAAATATTTTATGAATGGCGGGAAAAATATAAATTTCAATAGCTCTCTAGTGAGAGAGATGGTGACAAGTACAATCAAGTGTATCTGTGGCGATGCTAAGAAAACCATTTATTGGGGATATACACTGTTATTAATTAAGAAAATGATCTATTCATATTTATTACAATGTTTTATCTTATAGGGTACATGCATAAGATAAATACAATAAAAATTAGTACCATATAATGCTAGTAACACTCAAAAAATTATAATAAAAGTTTTCAAATATCATGCAAACATTTTCACTTTATTTTTAAACTTAAGAATGTGTAGATTGCTTAGGTCTGGATTATTTTTCAATACTGAATTGTATAATCTTGGTCCATAATTCCTACTGTGTCTTAATCCAGCCGTAGTGTGGCATTTAGATTCTGCCAAAAGAGTTGGGACATTTCTTCTGGTGTTATGTATATGTTTTTCAGTTATAAAATTCATTCGATTTTTGTGAAAATAAATTAGTACTGTACGTTTATATATTTTCTCAAACTTTAGTACTTGGAATTCAGAATAAATAAATTGTGTCGGATAATCAAGTGGTTTATGCAGACAAATTTTGATGATACGTTTTTTAATAATATTAATGGAGTTAGGGTAGTCTTTGTCATTCCACCCCATCCTATTATTCCGTATTGGATGACTGATTGAAACAAGGCTAGATAAACTACACGAAGAACATAGATAGGCATATATGCACGAAGGGTTACAAAGTTGTGAATTGTTTTCCGTAACCTATTACATAAATATGTTACATGTTTATTCCATCTTAAATGTTGATCAATGACAACACCTAAGTATTTTACTGGCGTGGATTCTGTCAAGGAAGAGCAATTACAATCAATCAAGTTTATGTTACTGCAATTGTGTATTTTTAAATTTGTATCCTTATCGAGTTTGTTTTTACTCAGACTAGAAGCCGTTAATGTAAATGGAACTGCAGTTGTTTTTTAATTTTTCAATGAGATCAAATTTTCATCTAACCATTTCTTAATTATATTTATACCTCTATTAGCATTTAGGTAGGCATCATTCCAATTCGATACACTAAAAATTACGGCTGTATCATCGGCATATGCAAATATATCTCCAGATGTGTTTCCTATATCAATATTTAGCAAGTCATTGATGCATATTAAAAATAGTAGAGGGACTAATACCGTACCTTGCGGCGCACCTATATTTATATTACGAATGTCACTGTGTTGATCGTTAAATTTCTTTAATTGGGATAGGTTACTTAAGTATGACTTAAATAAATTTAAAGCGATTCCTTTAATACCGTAGGCATGAAGTTTAGAAGTGAGTATATTATGATCTACAGTATCGAAGATTTTTTTGAATATCTAGAAAAACTCTAGACATTTTTACCCTAGTCTAATTCTTTAATAATACTTGATGTTACGTTCATAATAGCATCGTCCGTGCTCATGTTAGTACGGAAGCCATACTGCTTTTGACTTATTAGATTGTTTTTTTCTAAGAAATTAATTAGTCTGCTTTTAATACATTTTTCTAATAGTTTAGAGAGACTTGGTAAGAGTGAGATGGATCTGTAGTTATTGAGATTGTTTCTGTCACCAGATTTGTATATAGGTATTACTACAGCACATTTTAGATCAGTTGGAAATACACCTTGCAATAGGCACAAATTAAAGACAAGGGTTAATGGTTTCGATATAGTTAAATAATCATTTTGAGTGTTCTAGTAGTGATACCATCAATATCCGCAGTCACATTATTTTTTAAAGTTTTAGCAATAGTTATAATTCCTTTATCACATACGGGAAACATGAACATTGATGATGATGATGATGATGATGATGATGATGATGATGATGATGATGATGATGATGATGGACAAGAAAAGGAAGAAGAGAGTCTTGTGTTTTTGTTTATTTTTGATGCTATATTGTGTCCTATGTTTGTAAAATGAGTTAAGTTCGTTTGCAATATCATAATGATTCTTAATAATTAAGCCATCTTTATTTAATATTTCCATAATACCGCAGCTTTTATATGTTGAAACGTTGGTAGCTTCGTTAATAGTCTGCCAAAATCTTTTGGGGTCATTCCTATTGTTGACAAATTTCTCTGAGTAGTGACTAACTTTCATATTTCTTATAACGCAAGTTAAGATATTTCTGTACTCTTTATATTTTTTTGATAAATCTTCATTCAAAGGTTCACGTTTTACTTTTTTTTTGGCTAGTTTGTCTCTTGTGCGTATTGATTTAACAATATCCGAAGTGATCCAGTGTTTAATTTTTTATATTTACTGGGTAATTATTACAAGTATGAAAGGTATATTTAGTTATTAGATCGCGGAGTATTTTGTAAAAATTTTGAAAACTAACTTCAGCGTTTAGGGAATCAAAAACCGTTTCCTAGGTCTCTGAGCTAACATTTGAGACTAAGTCTTTGTAATTAATATGTTGCTTGCAATTATTATGTGAATTTATGATGGGATCCTTAATAATATTTTTAGTAGTGATAGTGACTAGTCCAAATACCATATAATGGTCTGTAATTGCACTATTATATACTCCAGATTTGAAATCAAATTTAATAGATGTTTTGAAGAATATATGATAAAGGCATGCATTATATCGAGTAGGAGCATTTAAGTATTTCAAAAAACCATATTCATGCATAATATTCAAATATCTGTTGCCAGAGTTATCTAAATTGTGTTCTAAAATTTGAATATTAATGTCATCTAAAATGATATGATTTTTAACGTCTTTTAGTTCATACAGAGATTGTTCCAAGCTATTCAGGAAATCAATTTTGCAGTTAGTTGGAGATCTGTAAATTGCTGTTCGAGAAAATGGAGTATCGTCAAAATGAATAGAGTTACAGTGATTAAATTCTACATTCTTTAAGCTTTAACGTATTTTTATAGCCAAGTAAGTCGAAATCGTTATCATGATCGATTCAGGCTTCAGTAAGAACTATTATATCGAAAAAGAAAGTAAACTTTTCTAGTAATACACAAAATTCACCATAATTTTTATTTATATTACGAATATTTAGGTGAAGAATCTTTAAATGTGATAGGCTAGTGCTAATATAATTGTTACAGACAGAGAGGTCTTCAAAATTTTCTGTGGCGTTGTTGTTTTCGTGGTAGTACTGGTTAAGTTTATTTATAATATTATTGTGTTCCATTGTTAGTTAACATTAAGAAAATACTAGAAAGTATACGTTTGGAATAATGTGCAAGACTTTACAGGTTATTTATGTCATATGTACTACTTATCTTAATAACCGGACTTCTTTCATCTCTGCGAACCAGTACTTTTCCATCCCTTGTCCAGACGAATTGGTAGCCTTTGTTCCTGGCGGCATCTCTTGCGCTATTCAGCAGATTTCTAGTCGCGGCTGTTAAATGGTCCCCTGCTGAGAACCTTCCGGTAGGTAGAGTCTCGTTCAACTTCTGAAGTGGGATGCCGGGTCCGTTGTTGTCCTTTCGCGCCTCGTTCTTGTAGCATTGCAGCCATTCATCCTTGCTCCTTCTCTTCATGAAACGGATGACAATCAGTGGCGTATACTGGTTTAAGGGTCTGGGCTACCACTGACCCTATTGTTACACAAAATATATTTTAAAATCCCTATAATAAAATTCCTTACATATTTATGTGAATTCCAGACGTCTTGATTGGGACAAAAATACGTTGATGACTTCGTCCTTGAAATTACAGTTGGGCCACTTGCAAAGTTTCTTTAGAAATGACTTTTCAATGGACATCATTGCCAAGCTGGATAAACGTTCTTGTGTATGAGTTGATCTACAGGAGGATTTTATTCTCTTCAACGCAGAAAATATTCTTTCTACCGATGCTGACGTAGCTGGTATTGTCACAATTAATGTTGCCAATTTAAGGACTTGAGGAATAACTTGGTTCAGCTGGTTTTCATATATGGCAGATAATATTTCATGGATAGGTTTGTTCGAAAAATCACAGACTTCTGCTGAATATATTACACTTAATTCATTTTTCAAACGTACTTGAACAAAGTGATTGTTATAGGACTGAAATAATTTGTTTAGTGCCTCATTCGGGAAGTTTTCTCTATAAGCAGAAAATTTTTGAGAATCTAGATGTGTGAACTGAAGCTTTCCATAATCAGAAAATCTGTCAGTAATTTCCATGTGCATACGATCTAGTATGCTGTAGTACAGCTGCCTGTATTTCAATTCATCATCTCCTTTTCTTCGCTTTAATGGTGGTTCCATTGTATTGGCTGAAGAATTTTCATTTTCCATATTACTCCATATGGACAGAAACCCACTACGTCTGAACTCGGATATAGTATTTTTTAACTTTGATATCTCTTGCAAGCAGTATGCTATGTCTAGACTCTTTGTCTGAAGAATATTGTAGAGCACATCTGTGTGTGCGAACACTCTAGCATAGACTTCAAGAAGAAATATATTATTCATTTTACTGCTTTAGGCTTTCAACATATTATTTTTAAAGACGTTCAATATAGTAATAATTATAAATTGGAAACTTACCAGTGCAATTTCACCTAAATTGCACTGTTCATTATTGTTTTTAAATATTTTGCACGACAAAAGCAACATTGGTACTACGATTCACAAAACTGCAACCACAGTCTCCTGCCAGACGGAGGGTTTATCAAATACTGCCATCTATAGTGCTAATGCTTCAACTTGGACGGAAACTGGAAAATCAATATTCATGCAAAAAAAGTTTCACAATAGAAAAAACTGGTGGTGGTGCTCCAGTGACTTTGAATGACTGCACAAATGTGACAATTAATTTTAATGTGCAGAAATAAATAATTTTGTTATAATTAATTTTAATGTGCAGAAATAATAATTTTCATAAAGTATTAAAATGAAAAATAAATCATTACATAACTTACCGTTTGTTTTAAGTTCGCATTTATAGACTGGGGGGAAAAAATGACAGACGTATATCACGGCCTGTTGGAGTATAGTAAACACAGAAAATACTTTATGGGAACAATGTTGAAGATAGATATATTTGTTTTGCAAAGTTGCCGTCATTGAACAGAAACAAGATGGAGATTTCATTGCAACTAATTAGAAATTCCTCTTTCAGGTATGTAATAAACGATCTTCGCACAAAATAATGTACGATACACGAGCGGTATGTTTGTTTTCATGTACTCGGAAATTAAAAAAGCTCAACTACGTTTCGCTTTTTCAATCTTTTCCTCGAACTTGAAAACGTCAACATAGGCCTACGGCTCTTTTAACGCATATTACTATTGTTTTACCTTGTACAACCCGGACAAAATTAAACCTATTCTTATTCAAACTTAAAACAATGTATGAAAAGTCTACTCACTCTTTTTTAATTAAAAGTATTTTTTTAAATTCCAACACGACTTTGTTGAATATACTGTATCTTAAAGAATCAGCAGTAAAAATTTCAGTTTCCTAAGGTAAAATCTGTAGAACCCTTAGCAATGTGAATGTGGGGAAGTGGGAAAAAATTCCGAAATATGAATATGAAGTTGACATGCATTGTAAACTGATTGAGCGCAGCCATTTTAAAGATAACCATATTGTATCGTTATACTAGACATTCATTCATAGTGTTCTGCCCAAGGGCAGATCTTTCACTCCAAACTCAACATTCTTCAGTCTTTCCCATTTTCTGCCTTCCTCTTAATCTCCGCTTATGATCCATATAGCTTAATGACGTCTATCTTCTGATATCTTCTTCTTCCCCGAACTATTTTCCCGTTCACCACTCCTTCCAGTGCATCCTTCAGAAGACAGTTTCTTCTCAACCAATTTCTTTTCCTCTTCCTGATCAGTTTCAGCATCGTCCTTTCTTCACCCACTCTTTCCAACACAGCTTCGTTTATTATTCTGTCTGTCCATTTCACACGTTCCATCTACATTTCAAATGCTTCTATTCGCTTCTGTTCACTTCGTAATAATTTCCATGTTTTCTGCCCCGTAAAATGCTACACTCCACACAAAGCACTTCACTAGTCTCTTCCTTAGTTCTTTCTTCAGAGGTCCGCTGAAAATGCTCCTTTTTCTATTAAAAGCTTCCTTTGCCGTTGCTATCCACCTTTTAACTTTCTGGTAGTAACTCATGTTACTGCTTACAGTACACCCCACTTGCTCTACTGCTCTACTGCCTCATTTAGAATTCGCATGTTTACCTTCTTTACTTCTAATAATTGTGTTGGTGCAGGTGTTGTGTCGGTGTCGTGTATAGTCCCTGGGGTAGCTCAGTCGGCAGAGCATTCGTGCGCTAAGCGAAGGGTCTCGGGATCGATACTCAGCCCCGGAACAACTTTTGCTTGAAATTATGCAAACCTGCTTCACAGGGAGCTATTACCCGAAAACCAGATTTGTATAATATATTCGTTACTGGAGGTACGTTAACAGGAAGCCACAATTTAAGTCGCACAGAATTTTGTTGGGTTCTGGCGACTTGTCAGCCCATTTGAGTTGTGTGGATGTAAAGGAAGAATTGTGACGGTGTCGTGTATAGTCCCTGGGGTAGCTCAGTCGGCAGAGCATTCGTGCGCTAAGCGAAGGGTCCCGGGATCGATACCCGGACCCGAAACAATTTTTCCTTGAAATTATACAACTCAATGTGTTTTACGAGATATTGTACAGTATTCTGATCCTTTCCACTTCTTGATGCTGTAATATTATGGATGACAGGTAAGTTACACTTAAAATGACAAGGAATTAGCTTAATTAAGTTCTTAATAGGAAAAAAGTTACACCATTGTAAATATATTATAATTAATATTGTTATGTTTTTTAGGAAACCCAGTTTTATATCTCCTACAAAAAATCTTGTTTAGAAAACATCATTAAATTAAACGTATTTTAACTCGATATATTTCTTACTTCCAATACAGTATATTTTAAAGAAAAAAAACATATAATTCATAAACAATCACTTACATACACTGTAATTACTTCTAAGATTTCAAATTTAAAATATTATAATTCACTCTACACAATTAGCACAGCCAAAACAACGGCAGTTACTTGCTGCACTCTATCGTCGAATCTGGACAACAATGTTCCACGCGAAACTCAATGCTAAGAAAGAGGAATGAGCAGACAGTTACGCAGCCATAAGATGCGATCCAGCAGGCAGTGGTAGAAATGAAAATGTCTACGCTGTTTCCAATAATCTGTAATTTTCAATTGTCACCGTTTCCATGGAAATTCCCAGTTAGACATGTCATGATTTCTTCGAAGAGAGGATATCACATTTAAGTGTATCAAACTTCCCTGTTAATGGGGATGGAACCATAAAATGTTGCGAATGTGAACAAAGAGCCATGTGCATTGCAAAATTCACAACGAAGTTCGATGACGATAACCAGGTAACTATTTTCAAGATGAAAGCTATTCATGTCCTGCTAATTTCGGTGATGTAGAAGTAAACGAAACAGTACAGCTTTTCAAACGCAGAGCTAAAGTACATTCTAACGAACCTCCGACTGCAGTACTACGGGAAGTACTTATCCGAATGAACCAGACGAGTTAGGCCCTGCTGAGGGTTTTACGCGAGAAATACTTTGTTCAATAGAGCTCAAAATGTAAACAGGAGTTCTTTGCTAAGATCGGGAATAAGTGGGTGGATATTTAAACTTATGGTTATATAATATAAAGTGGACAAGGAAATTTATGAACGAATAGGACAATAAGCTCCGAAAGTTACCCAGCATTTAGTCTCAATAGGCAAAAAGAAACGTCTTAAAATAATAATAATAATTAATAATAAGATTAATAAATCATGGTGCTAGTTTCGCCCAAGACTTTATAATAAAATTACAAATCATTTTCCAAATTTGAATATTTTAAAATTGAAGCTTTTAAAATAGAAATTTGTAACATTATCCATGATATATAGTACTAACAAATGTATTTTTTTTTTACCTTTTATTTCTGTCGACTATATTCATGTTTTTCTTGAATATCACTGGCTTCTGTCGGATTGTCAATTTATATTAAATGTGTATTTTTCTCTCTTTTTCTCTTTCTTCTTTATTCTTGCTGTTGTGTTGTATTTATTGGTTTGAATTAAGTTACTTGCTGCATTTAGTAAACTGTCTTTGTAGCTTGAATTTTATGTTACATTATTGACTAAGACCACACCGTACACGAGCCTGGCTCTTACGGTAGTGGCTAGAAACATTTTTATTTTATAAATTTAATTTGTACTCACTAGCTAGCTAGTGAAATAAATCAATAAAATAAAATTAAATTAAATATTAAACAAATAAAGTCAGAAAGAAAATTGATAATAGAAGTGTAACTGGATATAATCAAATGAATTGAAATGAATATAATCAAATCATAAAATAATAGAATTAAAATATATTAATCAAAATATGGTAATATTTAAATATTGTACTTATTTAATTTTAATTTTTTATTTTTTATTTTAATTTAATTTAATTTTATTTATTTATTTATGTATTTATTTATTTATTGACTTATTTATTTATTTATTTATTCATTTATTTATTTATTTATTTATTTATTTATTTATTTATTTATTTATTTATTTATTTATTTATTCATATTTTGAATGTAAAAATTTTTTCTTGTGGAAGAACTTAAACTTTTACATTTAAAAAGTAGTTCGAATTGAATTTCGTTTTCAGCATCGTAATGAATTTGCGTTCTCCCTACTAGTCCAGATTTAGTCCTGCGTCCAACTAGACGAATGGAAAAAGTAAACAAGCCTAGCATATCCCCCCAACTCCGTCCAATACTTCGCTATCAGTAAACCTGCGTCTCTCTCACTGGGAACCGAACATCGAAATCTAGTGATGATTGATAAATGCTGGGAGTATAAAGACAGAAATTGTTAATTTAATATAGTCTAATACTAAAGTACTTAACTGTGGTATTAATTTCCAAACTAACTCAATTCTCTGTAGTAATAACTTATATTGCAATCACAAATAACCTATTGGCATCATATTTATGTGTGAATTAGTGTCCTGTAATGTAAGAATATGAGAGAGGCAGCCAAGACAGTACAAACTTCGTCTTATTTCATGTGAAAAACTAATCGCAAGATCTGTGCTAAAATCCTTAAGCGTAGCCTAAAACAGAAGAGGGTGTTAATGGACGACAGCGAATATTTTTGTAGCTACATTTACCCCGAAAATGAAAATTTTATCTCAATTTGTTGCAAAGTTATTGATGAGCAAACAGTGTATTCATTATTTGGGCTACTGTGTATAATTACATTTTGAAATTTGTCAACCTTTGTTTCCAAATTTTTTCGTCTCCTGTAGTCTATATAGTTTCCCTGGCCTTCATATAAGGTGATGCTAGAAACGTTCGTTTTCACAAAACCCTCAAAATTCTATTTTCATCGCTTCAAAATAATAACTCTATGCTTCATATAATATTGACAAGCGAGAAAGCAAACAAGTAATTAAACACTGCAGCGGAAACTGAAGAAACAATAATCAGCATATACAATTAGCGTGAAATCAGGGATTTGAGAGTAGAGATTTTAAAAAAGATTATGCAAAATAAAGCCAACCTCAAGTTCCACGGTTGCTGGGTTAAAATAACAAAAGACGCACGGGCGGTCAATAACTCAGCTAGCGGTCGTGTTCCTCTAAGTCTGTAATCACCGCTGCGGCCATTTTGCTCCGATTCGGAGGCTGAAAAATAATTCAGAGCGCAAAACGTCACGTGACGCATTGAAATTTATGACAATAAAATATAACATTCTATGTGGCCCTCCAGTGTTAATTTATTTCTGCTCCTGGTCTATGAGGGCCACTATTCCTAATGGGTCCGAGGTTCACAGTTTCAAATGGACCTAACGTACGGCCAATAGACATAGACTTCAAAGGATGTAGTACGTTGTTATCATGATGATCATCAAAATACTCTTATTTTAAAGGGTCTTGATTGATTTTTCTATATGCTAATTTATAGCTGCATACTCTTATTTCATTCATTCTGTGAACACAACCTATCAATTTGTCCTGATACTCTCACTCCTTTCTAAAAGATAAAAAAAAAGCGAACTTCACAATTTCTAATCAACATGCAAGAAAAAGATCGTAAAGGACACGGCGGCGAACACGGATAGCAGGGAGACAACAGAAGTAAAAAGGCTTCGTGACGAAACTGCAGCGAAAAGAAGTAAGGAGAAGGCGTCGTAAAAAATTGCGGTGAACAGAAGTAAGAAGAAGGTGTCGTAAAAAATTGCGGTGAACAGAAGTAAGAAGAAGGTGTCGTAAAAAATTGCGGTGAACAGAAGTAAGAAGAAGGCGTCGTAAAAAATTGCGGTGAACAGAAGTAAGAAGAAGGTGTCGTAAAAATTGCGGTGAACAGAAGTAAGAAGAAGGTGTCGTAAAAAAATTGCGGTGAACAGAATTAAGAGGAAGGTGTCGTAAAAAATTGCGGTGAACAGAAGTAAGAAAAAAGGTGTCGTAAAAAATTGCGGTTAATAGAAGTAAGAAGAAGGTATCGTAAAAAAATTGCGGTGAACAGAAGTAAGAAGAAGGTGTCGTAAAAATTGCGGTGAACAGAAGTAAGAAAAAAGGTGTCGTAAGAAATTTGCGGTCAACAGAAGTAAGAAGAAGGTGTCGTAAAAAATTTGCGGTGAATAGAAGTAAGAAGAAGGTGTCGTAAAAAATTGCGGTAAACAGAAGTAAGAAGAAGGTGTCGTAAAAAATTGCGGTGAACAGAATTAAGAAGAAGGTGTCGTAAAAAATTGCGGTGAACAGAAGTAAGAAAAAAGGTGTCGTAAAAAATTTGCGGTGAACAGAAGTAAAAAGAAGGTGTCGTAAAAAATTTGCGATGAATAGAAGTAAGAAGAAGGTGTCGTAAAAGAATTGCGGTGAACAGAAGTAAGAAGAAGGTGTCGTAAAAAAATTGCGGTGTACCGAAGTAAGAAAAAAGGTGTCGTAAAAAATTGCGGTGCACTGAACTAAGCAAAAGACGTCGTAACAATTGCGGTGCACTGAACTAAGCAGAAGACGTAGTAAAAATTTCGGTGCACTGAACTAAGCAGAAGACGTCGTAAAAATTGGGGTGCACTGAACTAAACAAAAGACGTCGTAAAAATTGCGGTGCACTGAACTAAGCAGAAGACGTCGTAAAAATTGCGGTGCACTGAACTAAGCAAAAGACGTCGTAAAAATTGTGGTGCACAGAACAAAGCAAAAGACGTCGAAAAATTGCGGTGCACAGAACTAAGCAAAAGACGTCGTAAAAATTGTAGTGCACTGAACTAAGCAAAAGATGTCGTAAAAATTGCGGTGCACTGATCTAAGCAGAAGACGTCATAAAAATTGCTGTGCACTGAAATAAGCAAGAGACGTCATAAAAATTGCGGTGCACGAAACTAAGCAAAAGACGTCGTAAAATTGCGGTGCACTGAACTAAGCAATAGACGTCGTAAAAATTGCGGTTCACTGAATTTTGTTTATTGCTCAGAATATTAATACAGTGTATTAAAGAACAGATAAGCACAGGATGGTCTAAAATCTGAGGCAGACAAATTTAAAATGTATTGAAAATCATTAAATATGTTGTTACTGTTCTCACGTATATTGTATTTTATCTTTATTATTATTACTATTGTTATTATTATTATTATTATTATTATTATTATTATTATTATTATTATTATTATTATTATTTTGTATTCGAGAGATAATGGAGAAAAAATGGAAGTATAAGGGTACAGTGCATCAGTTATTCATAGATTTCAAAAAGGCGTATGACTCGGTTAAGAGAGAAGTTTTATATGATATTATTCTTGAATTTGGTATTCCCAAGAAACTAGTTCGATTAATTAAAATTTGTCTCAGTGAAAGTACAGCAGAGTTCGCATAGGTCAGTTTCTGTCAGATGCGTTTCCAATTCACTGAGGGCTAAAGCAAGGGGATGCACTATCACCTTTACTTTTTAACTTTGCTCTAGAGTATACCATTAGGAAAGTCCAGGATAAAAGAGAGAGTTTGGAATTTAACGGGTTACATCAGCTGCTTGTCTATGCGGATGTCGTGAATATGTTAGGAGAAAATCCACAAACGATTAGGGAAAACACGGGAATTTTACTGGAAGCAATTAAAGAGATAGGTTTGGAAGTAAATCCCGAAAAGACAAAGTGTATGATTGTCTCGTGAAGATAATATAGTACGAAATGGAAATATAAAAATTGGAAATTATCTTTTGAAGATGTGGAGAAGTTCAAATATCTGGGAGCAACAGTAACAAATATAAATGATACTCGGGAGGAAATTAAACACAGAATAAATATGGGAAATGCCTGTTATTATTCGGTTGAGAAGATTTTATCATCCAGTGTGGTGTCAAAAAATCTGAAAGTTAGAATTTATAGAACAATTATATTACCAGTTGTTCTTTATGGTTGTGAAACTTGGACTGTCACTTTGAGAGAGGAACATAGGTTAAGGGTGTTTGAGAATAAGGATCTTAAGAAAATATTTGGGGCTAAGAGGTATGAAGTTACAGGAGAATGGAGAAAGTTAAACAACACAGAACTGCACGCATTGTATTCTTCACCTGACATACTGTAATTAGGAACATTAAATCCAGACGTTTGAGACGGGCAGGGCGTGTAGCACGTATGGGCGAATCCAGAAATGCATATAGTATGTTAGTTGGGAGGCCGGAGGGAAAAAGACCTTTACGGAGGCCGAGGCGTAGATGGGAAGATAATATTAAAATGGATTTGAGGGAGGTGGGATATGATGATAGAGAATGGATTAATCATGCTCAGGATAGGGACCACTGGCGGTCTTATGTGGGGCGGCGATGAACCTTAGTGTTCCTTAAAAGCCAGTAAGTATTATTATTATTATTATTATTATTATTATTATTATTAGTATTATTATTATTATTGTTATAATTATTATTTCACTGTTGAAGATTAATGCTAGATGCTGCAGGTAATCTATGAGATTAGGAGGCGATCCGGGTTCGATTCCTGTTTAGATCTGGTGGAATTTGTGGTGGACTAAAGAGATATTGCACAGGGTTTTCTCTGGGCACTCCCATATACTTCTTTCATCCCACCAACACTTTCCTTTTCCTATAATTTCGTTTATCATCCTATATTATAATTGGAAAAATCTTTTCACAACAAATAGAAACCTCCAAAGGGTTGACACAAGGCTGCAGCTTATCACCAATACTGTTCAATATATACATCGAACAGGTATTGAAACAATGGAAACAAAGCTGTCAAGGAATGGGAGTAAAAATAGAAGATAAATTCCTACTTAATTTACAATTTGCAGACGATCAATAATGATTGCCCAAGATCTTTTTGTTTTGGAATTTATGGTCAAGAGATTAAACAAATTTTATGAATCCTGGAGTCCGTCTATAAATTACAAGAAGAGAGAATATTTGGCCATTAATACTAAAAGCTGTGATAATATTGTTATAGATGATGAAATTGAAATTAAACAAGTTAACCAGGTAAAATACCTAGGTACCTAAAGCAGATGGTATTGGCGAAGAGGAATTAAAAACCGAATTGAACACAGGAAAAATTATGACACGTTTAAATTCTGTATGGTTGGATAAACTTCTTTGGAAGGATACCAAAAAATATATTGACAAAATGTTAGTTGAATCTCTATTAAACTACGGAAGTGAAATATGGGTAACGAATGCATATTATAGAAAAAGAATTTCCGCCGTAGAAATGGATTATTTGAGACGAAGTGCTAGGGTCTCCCGCTTGGACCACATTAAAAATGAAGAAATTAGGCATAGAATGGATGCCGAAGAAATAGTGTTAAATAGAATAGAAAATAAAAGTTTGGTCATCTGATGAAAATGGGCGAAGATAGATGGCCTAAACAAATATACCAGTGGAAACCTCCAGGAAGTAGAGGAAGAGGTAGACCAAAAAGAACTTGGGACAACGAAGTAATGGAATTCATGCACAAGAGGGGGTTGAGGACTGAAGACGCACAAGACAGAAGTCTTTGGAGGATTGGCACAGGAAGACGGCAGTAGCTGTAGATTCCTAAATATATATCTTTAAGAGAGTAATAGTTATAAAAATAGGAGTCGTTTGGGTGGCGCAGTCGGTATATTGCTGGTCTTTTGTGCACAAGTTTGCGAGTTCGATCCCGGTCCAGGTCGACGGCATTTAAGAGTGCTCGAATGCGACGGGTTCATGTCAGCAAATTTACTGGCATGTAAAAGACAAAATTCCGGCACACCGGCGATGTTGATATAACCTCGGTAGTTGCAAACGTCGTTAAATTAAACAATTTAAAATTGAAGTAAAACTAGGCTGGGGTGATATCTTGGGGTAGTACGAGTTTCCGATTCTGATTGATAATTATAATTAGAAACTCTCTGGCTCACCCCGAACAAAGACGATGTTCCGAGAAGAATTAATTATTGTGTGTAGAATTTCTGTATGTAGTAGCGAATTTAGTGCCTGTTTTTATTCCAGTTTGTTCAACCAAATGACTGCATGGATAGTGTGAGGGAAGAGCATTCTTAAAGAAGTTTCGGACACTATTTATAAACACTCGCGTCCACCGCTGTGGAGTAATGGTTAGCATGCCTGACCGTGAAGAGCGGTCCGTGTTCAAATCCCGGTTGGAACAATTCGCTTCGTTGAGGTTTTTTAAGCATTTTTGCTCAACTCGTTAAGATATAATGCTGGGTAACTTTAGGCGCTGTACCGTGGACTCGCTTCGCTGTATCATCACCATCTCATTCAGACTCTAGATAATCACAGCAATTGTTAAAGCGTCGTAAAATAACTAATTAAAGAATTAACACTCGCTTCTTAAAGAAGTGTTTGCTACCAGTTACAAACCTCTTTTGTTACGTTTAGCTTACATAGAAGGAAGCAATGTCCAAGTGAAAAGGAATTTGCTCTTAGTGTTTGTTCAAACATTGTAACTCACTAATATGTTTCTTTAGATGCGTTTGACTTCTGAATGCCAACTGGAATGTTAATTGCGTGTATGTAGTTAATCCGTACAGTTTATAAAACGTGCAAACAAACGTTTTACTGTTGAGTTAATAAAAATCAAATTTTGTGTTTTCCGCCATTTTTCTGCGTAGGCCTAGTAAATTATATGATTTTGACCAATAGGTCAAGAAAAACTATAAGTAGTGATGCGATTTTCAATTGAATCAGACCTGCTTCGAAACTCTTGAAATGTGAAAGTACAGAGTGATTCAAAATGATGGAAATTTGTTGTGTACACTTACTATAAAGAACAATGCAATAATATGGTGTGCATCTGTTGGCTAAACCTTCAATGTATTAACTGGCACCTTAGACACTGGATGTAAGTGCTCTGTGCCACTTGGCACATCACGTAATTTTCAGTCCGATCGTCAAATTCTTGTTGCACTCTCTGTAACATTTACTCTTTATAGATACAATCACAGCCATATTCCTTTGCCTTAATTTAATGTTTGTTTTGTAATGTACAATCACAGACGGCATTCTTCAACCCGAAAGACAGAAATCGCATGGAGTCAGGTCTGGTGACCTGGGAGGTCAACCGTGCGCTGTAGGCCAGACAGTGACAGTAGCATTTCCATCCCAACGATACAGCAGATGTCCAATGAGAGAAATGCGGACTTGATTTTAGAAATGAGGTCTAGAGCAATACAGCTCTAGACCTCATTTGTTGGAAAGCGGAGAAAGTACAGACGAACCTTTGCATTGCTGTTATAGAGCAGGTGTCCTCAACTGAGCGTGGCGCTAGTTGCGTGCAGCGTCTCGCCTGCTGTGTAGCGATGTCTGTGCAGGCGCACGGACACATTTCGTTCTCTGCAGTACACAGTGGCGGAACAGAAATGTCAGAAGAAGCGATGTCCGACAGATCATCCACGCTATTGAATTTGTTATTATGGAAAGAGTCAGTTCTATTTGCTGAAAAGTCGTGAGTGCCCACGTTTATGGTTCATGGTTTGTGGTAAAGTTCTGAATAACAGAAGGAATTCCAACTCACAACGATATTATTCGTCCTATCACTCAAATGATTATGAAAAATATAGGGGAGAAGAACGAACTACTCTCATCCAAAAATTACTAATAAATAATGTGTATTATATTAATAGTAATAATAATAATAATAATAATAATAATAATAATAATAATAATAATAATAAACTAAATATTAAACATTCTTTCCCTAACTCTATCGATACAAAAGTAACTAATTTTTGCATTTCGTTGTCTTAAAGTAAGATTAATAAGCTCGTTTGGCATTTACTATGTTTCTAGAAAGAAAAAATGTGTGTTAGATATACTGTACAGGAAAATAAATCCCTTATATATAGGCCTACTGTAGTTTGATGGGGAATAAATATTGAATATAGTTTATTAATTTTTATTAGTTTATATTTGTGGCCTTTATTTTCATGTAATAATTTAATTTACGGTTGTTGAAAGAAGGAATAATTTATGTTAAACATAAAATTGAAGAAACTCTTTCTAGCTTTATGAACAAAATGGATCGTTAAACTCAGTTTATTATTTGGCTAATTTCAGTAAATTTAATGTGCAGGGTTTGTTTACTAATTTGCCAGAAAAAATTAGTGATTGCATGTTTTAAATTCTTTAAGTTCTAGGATAAATTTTATTACACATGTTTCAAATAGAAACACATGGAATTGTGCATAACCAATAGGCTGTAAGAGTATAAGGGATATGGACAACTCTTGAATGAATGTACTGGTAAACCGCCACTAACCCGGTTTCAACCAGCGTTGCCAACCTGAACACGAGCGAGTCGGCTACAAACATCCCGAAATTCAGCTACAAAGACTGAAATTAAGCTACGCTCAAAACTTGTAGAATTTGCGTATTTGTTGTTCAATCTGCTGCGTTTAACGATGATTTCATTGCGCGTTATATTAATTTAATAAAAATAATTCGAAAGAGCTACGAATACTATTATTATTATTATTATTATTATTATTATTAATATTATTAATGGGGTTATTAATGTTAATATTCATAGTAATCATTATTTTTTACAAACCGAAAAATCAATACATAGGCCTAATCATCAACACACTTCTATAGGTTTGGTAAAGCGTTGCTAACCCACTCTACAAAGCATGCAGCAATATAAAAAAGGGGAAGTGCCGGTATTTATTAACTCACCTAATGAAATCTAGTTGATCCTTCTGATAACACTTGCTAACACATACAAAAAAAGTCACAGTGCCCACGTGTTTACATATTTGTCTAAGTATTTATAGGTACATATTTACAGTTACAATTTTGTAACACTAACACACATTGAAGAAGCCATCAACCTCTTTTTCTTCCTGTTGTTCGTCACTTGGTCCTACCTTAGGATATAACACTGACTTGTCATTGATCTTAGCATGCGATGATAACAGGAGACCAATCAGTGTGTTCGTAGCAAGCTTATTACGTGAATTAATTCCTCTTGAATGATTGACACTCACTGTCAGAACTCAAGATGAAATCACAACACACTACACTAAACTGCACAAAAAAGTTACATTTACTAAATATGTCCTATCTTAGTAGAACTCGACTGACTGGAAATCAGACACATGTAAGACTGTTTTCCTTATTTCCAGTATACTGACGGAGGAAGACGCCATAAAAGAAAATAAATAACAATGAAACATAAGACTCACACATTTTGAAAACTGGCCGTTCCCGGCCTTCCCACTCATATCTCATTGCCAATTTGTTGCGACATTTCGTGCAAAACATTGTAGGCCTAAACACTGTATCATCAGAAAAGTAAAAGGTAAAAGGTAAAGTTATCCCCGTAACATGCCATGAAGGCACTTGGGGGGCATGGAGGTAGAGCCCCATGCTTTCCATGACCTCGGCACTAGAATGAGGTGGTGTGGTCGGCACCACGCTCTGACCGCCTTTTACCCCCGGGAAAGACCCGGTACTCAATTTTATAGGAGGCTGAGTGAACCTCGGGGCCGTTCTGAAAGTTTGGCAACGAGAAAAAATCCTGTCACCACCTGGGATCGAACCCCGGACCTTCCAGTCCGTAGCCAGCTGCTCTACCAACTGAGCTACCCGGCCACCCTGTATCATCAGAAAACCTTTCGTAAAGTGCGGTATGTCTGGAGATATTTTAGAACTTTAGAGATAGCCCTTATTCTTGAGTAATAAATAGAACCGAGGATCAATGTTATGTTTACAATATTTTGCACCAAGTGTCGCAACAAGTGGACAATGGGATAGATATGCGTGGGAAGAGCCAGTTTTTAAAATCTAAGGCCCGATTGTATAAAACTCCCTGACTAAAGATCAACTTTGATCGAAGATCGAAAAGTGAACCGAGTTCAGACATTTCTTCTATTGTATAAAACTTTTCTGCGATCAAATTACCTTGGTTCAAATGCAATCTAAGTTCACGTGAAAAGGATTTGGCAACATCGCATAAACAGGTGAAATACGTGATGCGCGGACCATGTTATACAGGTTTGTTCAGTGTTGCCAATCTAGCGACTTTAACTCTTTTTCAACAACAATTTCTTTTAACTTTTATATTGCTTAAATAGGGATTTAGTGACCTTTTTAGCAACCCATAGTGACAAAATTTAATCTTTCTTTGTTGATAATGCGAAATCTAGCGACTTTACAACTACTTTTTGGCGACTTTCCGTATAACACTCTGTTGGAGACACTGTTTTTTTTTTGTGCAATGTAAATAATGGCGGACAATAAGAAGACTGTTCTCCAAGTTGTTATCATGTTATGGTGTTTGATACTGCTAAACATAATACAGCTTTATAAAACGACAATTTTCGTTTAGTAATATAGTTAATTGAACATTTATGTATGTGCCTATCATATCCATTAATAATTAATGGTTGTTATAAACATAATATAATTATAGGTTATGTTATTTGATACTGCTGAACACGATAGAGCCTTATAAAATATAAGAATGTTTGTGTATTCAGGCAAGAAATTGAAAGAAATGTGTATAAATGTACCTAACATATCTATTAATATTAATAATAATGGATATTTTATTTGCACAATCTGTCACTCGTATATTTCAAACAGAAAAGAAATAACTGAACTTGGATCATCTAACTTAATCGGAGAAATTTCTTCAGTCAAAGTTGACTTTAGTTTGAGACAAATTAATCTCAGATTAGACTTTATACAACACAAAATTCCAAGTTCAGCTGAAACAAGGATCAATTTAACCTCTGATCTAAGATTAAATGGTTTATACAATCGGCCCTAAGAGGCTTAAGTTTCATTGTTATTTGAAGTCGGAGTACGGTTATTTTTGTGGAGTAGGCGACCCCTAATAAAAACTCTGCTGTGTGCCGGGAAGTTCACCAACAGAGGAACTGTCAGGTTACTGGTTTACTTTTGGTGGGTAGGCGACCCCTAATAAACCGCCCGACGGGTGTCTGCAAATTCATGAGTACAGAAATTGTCAGTTAGGTAATAAACGCTATTCACATAACAGGAAAATAAAACTGAAAATAGCAATGCTATCCTTGCCATAAATGTGGGTCACATTGTTCAGAATTCAGTCTGTGACACAAAGTTTCTACCGGTATATTTTCGTAATTTTAATGAGGAAGTGAGGAAATTATAGTGGGTATTAATATGAGAAAATAAATTTGTTGAAAGAAAGTGTTTACACATAAAAGTAGAGTATTCACACATGGTCGCTCGGTTGAATCTCAATTCGGCTACATTTTGACATTCGACTACGACCATTCTGCTACAAGCTACATGACTAAAAATTAAGCTACGTTTAGCCGAATTCGGCCACGGTTGGCAACGCTGGTTTCAACTATCATCCCCTCCCCTCTCCTGCACAGCGACCGATTCAGGTGTAGACTTGTGCAATGTGCAGCTCCTACTAGCACGAGTGTGCGGTCGGTTGACGACGCCTGTTATGTCTGTCTTTACTTACTTACTTACTGGCTTTTAAGGAACCCGGAGATTCATTGCCGCCCTCATATAAGCCTGCCATTGATCCCTATCCTGAGCAAGATTAATCCAGTCTCTACCATCATAAACCACCTCACTCAAATCCATTTTAATATTATCTTCCCATCTACGTCTCGGCCTCCCCAAAGGTCTTTTTCCCGCTGGCCTCCCAACTAACACTCTATATGCTTTTCTGGATTCGCCCATACGTGCTACATGCCCTGCCCATCTCAAGCGTCTGGATTTAATATTCCTAATAATGCCAGGTGAAGAATATAATGCGTGCAGTTCTGTGTTGCGTAACTTTCTCCATTCTCCTGTAACTTTATCCCTCTTAGCTCCAAATATTTTCTTAAGATCATTATTCTCAAACACCCTTAATCTCTGTTCTTTTCTCAAATTGAGAGTCCAAGTTTCACAACCATATAGAACAACCGGTAATATAACTGTTTTATAAATTCTAACTTTCAGATATTTTGGTAGCAGACTGGATGGTAAAAGCTTCTCAACCGAATAATAACACCATATTTATTCTGTGTTTAATTTCCTCCCGAGTGTCATTTATATTTGTTACTGTTGCTCCAAGAATTTGAATTTTTCCACCCCTTCGAATGATAAATCTCCAATTTTTATATTTCCATTTCGTACAATATTCTGGTCACGAGACATAATCATATACTTAGTCTTTTCGGGATTTAGTTCCAACCTATCGCTTTATATGTTTCAAGTAGAATTTCCATATTTTTCCTAATCGTTTGTGGATTTCTCCTAACATATTCACGTCATCCGCATAGACAAGAAGCTAGTGTAACCCGTTCAATTCCAAATCCTGTCTGTTATCCTGAACTTTCCTAATGGCATATTCTAGAGCGAAGTTAAAAAGTAGAGGTGACAATGCATCTCCCTGCTTTAGCCCGCAGTGAATTGGAAAAGCATGAGATAGAAACTGGCCTATACGAACTCTGCTGTAAGTTTCACTAAGACACATTTTAATTAATTGAACTAGTTTCTTGGGAATACCAAATTCAATAAGAATATCATATAAAACTTCTGTTTTAACCGAGTCATACGCCTTTTTTAATTCTATGAATAACTGATGCACTGTACCCTTATACTTCCTTTTTTCTCCAATATCTGTCGAATACAAAAAATTCTGATCAATAAGAGTTTGTCTTTGCTAGTTGAAAACGTAAAGGACTTGTATTGTGAAAACAGCATTTTTGCACACTTTATCCCCTAGTGGCGCAAGTATGAAACACATTTCCCGAATATGTAAAATAGAATCTTTGATAGTTTGGCTGAGAATTGAGGCACGTCATGTTTGCATCATTTTGAATCGTGATATCCGTGCCACCTTCGTAATGCTCTTCATTTACGAGTATAACTAAATGAATGCATATGCCACATTTAAGTGTAGTTTATACAGCTTTACAATATTACATCAATTGAGGGACTGATAGTAAGGCACAGTAAATTGTACAGCTCTGCTGTTATGTACTCATAAATCCCAAATGTTAGGGATGTGTATTATGCTGTAGGATAGCATCCTCCGATTGAGGTTCTGGCTGATATGTTCATATATTATTAGGCAGTACATCTTACTCGACGGTTCACTCCTGTGAAGTAACGGTTAGCGTCTGGTAGCGAAACCAGGTGGCCCGGGTTCGATTATCGGTCGGGGCAAGTTATCTGATTAAGGTTTTTTTTCTGGGGTTTTTCCTAACCCAATATGGGTAAATTCTGAGTAACTTCCGGTGCTGGACCCCGGACTCATTTCACCGGCATTATCACCTTCATCACATTCAACTTAGACGCTAAATAGCCTAAGATGTTGATAAAGCGTCGTAAAATAACCTACTAAATTAAAATCATTTGATATGTGTCAGAGGAAGAACAATTGTCTGTATGCATCTGCAGACTGACTAGTGTAATATGTACCTAGTCGGCGCTGTATGCAATGGAGGAGGGAAGGAACTGGCCACCCTACCCCATTATCTCCTGGCCTAGTTGCTTCATAGGTATGTCTTCTTGGTGTCACTTGTGGATTTAGACCTGTCTTCGAACAGTTGACTATACAACGACAATACATATGAGGAGTTGTGGTATGTCCCCTTCCCTCAATTGTTTCTTGTAAAGAAAGTGCCCGTCTAACTGAGAGGATAGCCTAGGGACATCAACTTCTAGGTAAAAGGTAAAAATGTAAAGGTATCTCCGTCACACAGCATGAAGGTAGCCTACTTGGGAGGCATGGAGGTAAGGCCCCATGCTTTCCATGACCTCGGCACTAGAATGAGGTGGTGTGGTCGGCACCACGCTCTGACCGCCTTTCACCCCTGGGAAAGACCCGGTACTCAATTTTATAGGAGGCTGAGTGAACCTCGGTCAACTCATAGGTATGAATTAGCCTATTATGGTCGAATCTCTGTAACTTGTTTCCATTATGAACATCTTATGTAACTGTAAAGGTACCACATTACTGGTACCTACTAAATTTAATTTATATTCAGTATATTTCTATAGTTTATTAACATATAATTTCAATATGAAATTGAAGACTTGAAGCAAGTAAGGATTTAAGAGTTACCCTCACAATTTGGAGGAACTTGAATCTTAACATACGTTGAAGCTATTGGAAAATACACGTCCCGCTGTATACGAACGCCAAATACGAGGCGCATCCAGAAAGTAAGTTTCCCGATTTTTTCTCCTAAAAAGTTAACGTAATTAGCCGTGTCAATTGCGCATGCGTAACAGATCTATCACGTATCAATCATATGCCAGCCGGACAGGTCTCGCTGGTGCCAGTAGCGTGGCAACAGTGGTCCGAAATGGAAACTCTTATTCTTTCTCCCGCCGCCTGCGAGGTTCGGTCGGTGATAATGTTCTTTAATGCACAAAGCATTGCGCCAATGGGCCGAACATCATGAGTGAGCAGATGGTGCGTCGCTGGTGTAGGCAGTTTTCCGAAGGTCGTCAAAGTGTCCATGATGAAGAGCGCAGTGGGCAACCGTCCCTCATCAATGATGATCGTGTTGAGCTCGTGCGGCAGTGCATCATGGAGAACCGTCTCTTCACGATTACGGAGCTGAGCAGCCATTTTCCGCAGATATGCGATCCTTGTTGCATGAGATTGTCACTAAGCACCTGCTGTTTAAAAAAGTGTGTATCAGGTGGGTACCGAAAAACCTGACGCCCGAACACAAAATGCAACGTTTAGGAGCAGCACTGACATTTCTGCAACGGTATCACGATGACGGCGACGAGTTCCTCGACAGGATCGTCACGGGCGATGAGACTTGGATTTCGCACTTCACCCCGGAAACCAAGAAGCAGTCAATGCATTGGCGGCATAGTGGATCTCCGGTCAGGACGAAATTCAAACAGACGCTGTCGGTACGGAAAGTGATGTGCACGGTGTTCTGGGACAGGAAGGGCATTCTGCTCATTGTCTTCCTTCCAAGAGGTGAAACAGTGAACGGTGACCGTTACTGTGAAACACTGCGAAAATTGCGACTTGCCATTCAAAACAAGAGGCGTGGAATGCTTACTGCAGGTGTTGTGGTCCTCTATGACAATTCTCGTCCACATATGGCTCATCACACAGCAGCTGTTTTGACGGAATTTGGCTGCGAGTTGTTTGATCATCCACCCTACAGTCCTGATATTGCT
Source organism: Periplaneta americana (assembly GCF_040183065.1). Taxonomy (NCBI): domain Eukaryota; kingdom Metazoa; phylum Arthropoda; class Insecta; order Blattodea; family Blattidae; genus Periplaneta; species Periplaneta americana. Next base: position 169,616,728 of record NC_091131.1, read on the forward strand.
CCCAGCGATTTTCACGTTTTCATGCACCTCAAGAAATAAAATTACATTGTTGTTCAGTAATAAAATTTACAATATGTTACAAATACATTTTCTTAGAGACTAATCCTGTTGCTCCAAGACAAAATGTAATTTTTGCAGTCTTTCAGGGGCGAGAATTACACGTTTTAACGACTTGTTGAAAATCATAGTATCTTGTTTCTTACAAGCTGGTTAGAAATTTATAGAAATACGATATACATTATCATATTTTCCAACAATAAAGATAGGCCTAAGAATAGGATGCACAACATAGACTAGAGAAAAATCTCATTTTCGATAAAAATTGATTCATCACATTTGCCTGGAAATCACAGAATTTCTCTAGTGCCTATATGTTGAAGAATTATCTCTTAATATTTTCCCAGGTGTGTTCCACAGCACGCGACACTAAAGGTATTATTGACGAAAAAAGAGTAAAAAAAAATAATTTTGAAGTCGTTCGGAATATAAAGAATTGATTTGAAAACATTACAAAATAAGTAAAAATGTGAAAGAATTGATCGCTGTAAGGAACCTAAAAGTGATTATTTAATACTTGAAATAAAGATATAGAAGACTTCAAAATACAGTATAACACAATCGCATAGCCTATTTTACTTCACTTAGTGTATGCAATGCATACAAAACGTCTAAACTAAGCTAATGTATCTTAACCTGTCTCAGATTCTCGCACCGGAGAACTTACAAAGTTAGTTTTTAGTTTCAGTGTTGCGTGTTATAGAAAAGCATTTTTCGTGTCCGTAGTGACATGTTCGCTAACTTTGTCTAAATTGCAGCCATGAATTGTTACGCAAACCGCACCAGCTTTGCACAATATGTGATCGCATTGTGGAATCTGCTTTTTATAGATTTACAGCTGTGGAAAGACAGCCCAGTTTGTCCGAATATTTATTTTATTACCGAGTAACAATTCCATTGCTGATCTATTCTTCATTTAATTATAAGAAAAGACAGACTTTGGTCGGAAAGATGAACATAGGTCCCGAAGTGCCTTTCATTGTTTTTGGAGTGATTTCACGTACCTATTGAACTTCCACGTTATTATTACTGAATAAATTATATTTTGTGATAATTAAATTACCGAATCTTTCCATATGTTTATGTAATTCAATTTTTACGTTTTCAGTGAAAATAATATTATAAAGAATAAAATGTAATTGTAAAGATACCAAATAAAATTTTAACCAACTAAAATAGGTAATTATTAGAAAAGGAAGAGACAAAAATTAATAAAACAAAGCAAATCAACATTGATAGTGGAGGATTTGCGAGTGCCATTTAGTGTTCAAGAATTTATTTTAAATCTTCTAAATGATTTTTCCTAAGTCATGTGCAAAGTATGTTGGCTAAATTTTATTCCCAGAAACGCTTGCGCGGCGATTACAAATTTCATAGGTGCTAGGTGTTGTATTCCCAGCAGGATGTGCGCGGCAATTCTTTAATTTGATTGGTGTTTGTTGTATAATTATGTTGAATTCCCAGAAACAGTTGCGCAGAGACTACAGATTTGATTGGTGCAATGTATGTTGTCTACATTTTATTCCTAGAAACACTTGCGCGGCGATTACAAATTTCATTGGTGCTAGGTATTGTATTCCCAGCAGGTTGTGCCCGGCGATTATTTAATTTGATTGGTGTTTGTTGTATAATTATATTGAATTCCCAGAAACACTTGAGCGGCGATTACAAATTTCATTGGTGCTAGGTTTTGTATTCCCAGCAGGACCTGCGCGGCGATTACTTAATTTGATTGGTGTTTGTTGTATAATTATATTGAATTCCCAGCAACACTTGCGCGGCGACTACAAATTTGATTGGTTCAATGTATGTTGGCTACATTTTATTCCCAGAAACACTTGCGCGGCGATTACAAATTTGATTGGTGCTAGGTATTGTATTCCAGCAGGACCTGCGCGGCGATTATTTAATTTGATTGGTGTTTGTTGTATAATTATATTGAACTCCCAGCAACACTTGCGCGGCGACTACAAATTTGATTGGTGCAAAGTAAGTTGGCTACATTTTATTCCCAAAAACACTTGCGCGGCGATTACAAATTTCATTGGAGCTAGGTATTATATTCCCAGCAGAACCTGCGCGGCGATTATTTAATTTGATTGGTGTTTGTTGTATAATTATATTGAATTCCCAGCAACACTTGCACGGCGACTACAAATTTGATTGGTGCAAAGTATGTTGGCTAAATTTTATTCCCAGAAACACCTGCGCGGCGATTACAAATTTCATTGGTGCTAGGTATTGTATTCCCAGCAGGACCTGCGCGGCAATTATTTAATTTGATTGGTGTTTGTTGTATAATTATATTGAATTCCCAGCAACACTTGCGCGGCGACTTAAAATTTGATTGGTGGAATTTATGTTGGCTACATTTTATTCCCAGAAACACTTGCGCGGCGTTTACAAATTTCATTGGTGCTAGGTAGGGGAGACTGGGGCAAAGTGGTCACCTTAAGAGAAAAGAAGCTACAGAACGTAAATTAGCTTTATTTTCCTCTCACAATCTTTGCTACTAAAAAGACGTTTCCTTCCCCTTTTTAATGCAATCATTACGAATTGTTTACTAATTCAATTTTTATGCAATCAAGAATTTTTTGTTTGTCTGCACATTGACCACTTTACCCCAGGCCCTGGGTAATGTGGTCCCCCAAAAATAAAGATACTTCTAAATGAATGATTACAGTTATATTATGAATTTTTTCGACAAAAAATGTATATTAATCGTTTTTATCCAATAGTGCACTATTAATTCACATTGCAAAAAGACAAAAACAAAATATAGTAGTGAAAGTAGAACATAGCACAATGGAAAAAGGAACGCTGTCAACATTCATACACAAAACCTGTGTTAGTTTAAAAAAAAAATAACATAGCATGAAAGTAGAATTAGGATAAGAAAGAAGTTATTGTAAACATTTCTAAACACAAGCTAGTTTTTGTGCGAGATAATATATTTTTTTTATTTTTTAAGTTTATTTACACAGAAATCACATTTGAAATCGGCGCTGCCATCATCTTCAAACACAGCATATTCCTCGTGAGCCCATTCTAAGCATGATGAACAACGTATCCATCCTTCACCTCCGGTTGACCTGAGATAGCCTATGTGTCCTTACAGAAAATGCACTCCGCATCATCATTATCACTTCCTTCCTCGCTGCTTGTTTCTTCACGAAGAGCGACCTTCGTCGTTTTCTGTTGCTGTTTCTTAGTTTCAATGTGATTATTTTTCATAATATTTCTCTGCACTCCCTTTATTGTGGACTGTTTGTTGTCCTTAGTTTTGTCTTTGGCTCCTTTGTCCTCTCTCTCTTGAGCCAATTGATTTTTATACGGACTGCTGGTCAGGATTTCAGCTGAACCTGTTTTTCTCTTTTGGGAACGGGCAACAGTGGATTTGGGTGGAGAACTGATATCTTCCAGATTTGCTGTGAAGGATGAACTAGGCTGGGGAGAAATTGCTGCAGGAAGAATGATAATGGAACCATCCATTAGGCGTATCTGAGGATGTGGATGGAACTGGGTCAACAGGCAAGGTTTCTGAATCGTTAGAAGATTCTACATGATTAAGAGGCCTGTCAGTAGGCAACGATGGAGCAAAATCCGTATCATCAAAAACATCTTGATCAAGAGGATATAATCCACATTTTTTGAAGCCATTTATTGCATTTGTAGGTGTTGCTGCTCGTAGATAAGCCTCTCCAAAAGTTTACTGACCTAAAACTGTGTCTTGGTTCGAGTTCATTACTCTTCTCTTAAGAGTCATTCTTGGAATTCCGAATAATTTGCTGGCTTTTTTTCCAGCCCATTTCACCCTTCCTAACACACCTGATAGCCTCGCGCATTTTTGTTGGACTCCAGCTCTATTAGGAAGTTTTGCGGGGTCGATTTCTAGACATTGTATCTGTATTCTGCAACAACAAAGAAATAGTCACGAATTTAACAATTTCTGGGGCAAAATGGTCCCCTAGACAAAAATGGGGACCACGTTACCCCGACCGCTCTATTTCCAAAAAATTCATGGCTACGGACGGATACCATCTTGTATAGTTTCGATAAGCATTGAAATATGTAGTATAGAACTGGGTCTTACTTGAGCAATAACTTTATATAGTAACTCTCCTAATGACAGAACGTACAGTGGTATGAAACAGGAAGCTTACGTTACATCAGATCTAAAAAAAAAATGGAATTTTCTCTGTATCTTATCATTTAACACGTCCAAACACTTCAGCAGACACGTACGTAATGGCTGGACAGAGAAGGAAGTACTACGGAATTCTAAACGGAGATGGCAGCACCAACTGGAGAGATAAGTAGGGGGTACCACTTTACCCCGGGGGACCACTATAGACAGGTCTCCCCTATTGTATTCCCAGCAGGACCTGCGCGGCGATTATTTAATTTGATTGGTGTTTGTTGTATAATTATATCGAATTCCCAGCAACACTTGAGCGGCGACTAAAAATTTGATTGGTGCAATGTATGTTGGTCACGTTTTATTCCCAGAAACGCTTGCGCGGGGATTACAAATTTAATTGGTGCAAGGTCTGTTGGTTACATTTTATACCCAGCAATACCTACGTGGCGATTACTTAATTTGATTGGTGCAAGGTGTATTGGAGTAATACAAGCGTATAGGCAATTGTGTGCTCTCAAATTTGGGTTTCTGGCATCTTGTCAGCCCATTTGAGTTGTGTGGATATACTCGGCCGCGGAACAATTTTTCCCTTGAAATTATTAAAGCTTGGTTCACAGGAAGCATCTACATGAAAGCCAAAGTTGCATAATATTAAATAACAATTCTTGTACATACACTTAAATTGACAATTTTTAGTTGAAAAGCATTTATTTGAAAATATATATAAAAGCCGCTCCACTGAGTAAAACAGGACTTGAGCTTGGGTTGGGGACAACTCGCCACAGAAAATTGGCCACAGAGGCCAACCTACCAGTATTGCATGATATTTCGTAAATTATAAAATACTACTGACTTCATGTTGAATGAAAGATTTGTATGTATCCGAAACTAATTATGAAAGCAATGGGATAGTTGAACGATTTCTCTTTTTATTCTTCGTGATTAATTTAATTTGTAAACTTAAACAGTACAAACTCTATGCTTTCGGCCTTTACTACATTTAGTACTGTAACCTAACTTATATTTTGAAACCCCCTTTTTATACAGTTGAACAGAAATGTAAAACTAATTTTAGTTGGTTCTTGAATACATTGATATAGATAGTGGACCTTGCAAAATAGTCTAACCTGTGCTTTATGATTACTGATGGCAGCTTCCATACTACTGAGTGAATACATATCATTTCTGTTCAGTATTACCAATCACCAGTTTTCTTGCAGTAGATTCTGCATTTTTCTCCACGATAACATGAACGTGGGTTATAAAATTATTTCAATAGATAGAGTACAAATGCATCCTACAGTAATTCAAATCCTGATGCCAGGAATAGAAGCAATGCAGCCGCGGTATGATATGCAGGGGCGTACCAGTGTAGTCGAGAACAGGTGCGGAGATGCGCACAGGCAGTAGCGGCTTACGGTGGACCAACTGCAGAGAGGATGGGACACTTGCATCGAGGGAGAAGGAAAAAGATATCTGAAACAAGATAACTGACGGCAGTACCAGCAAACTGATGATATAGCTAGGCAGAAAGAGGCACAGTGAACTAATAGAAAACAGTGAGCAAATAGAAGCTGTATTCGCAATGTTAACTTAATGCAGTAGGTAGGCCTAGAGTTGTAAAAATACCTTTTAGTAGCAACAAGCATTATATGACACTGCATTAATTATGGTATAATACGTATGAAACGACACAATTTTCTACACCGCAACGTTCTCCGTTGTGCATAAAAATCAGGCGACTTGTCTCAAATTGAGAATTAGGTATTTGCTTCACGTAGTAAGATGCTCCTACAGTAGAACCTGTCTGAAAGAATCTATGTCTGTAGCTATTAACGCTGTTGACGCAGATAATGCTGTTTTGTCTGGTGTCCACGAGCAATTCGCTCAAATTTCAAATCATCCGATCTAATACTATGAGATAGTTCAATGTTCTCTTCGTCAGACATAAAGGCTGCAATTTAGAACAGAAAGAATTCACATTTAAGCTCATTCATGCTGCAGAGAGCTTATTGGATCCACTGTACAAGTGGTCGGCTGTGATTGCAATTCGGGAGAACGAAGCATTCGACTACGTCACTGATGTAGCAACGTGCTAGGTCATGACAGTGGAATAATTATGCTAACTTAGCCGAATTTAAAGAAAACAATGGCAATTTTTCCCGAGACAGTTTATGGATTGCTGCACAACGTGTCTCACCTTCTAACTGGTGGAGGGGATTGTGTGGCAAAAACCGATAAGTTCTCTGGCATCTAAACTTCTGTATGTACCCCAAACATCGGCCGAAAGTCAGGGCAACTGGTCAACCCATGGGCGAATCCACACAAAAACTAGGAACATATTTTCTTCGGCAACAACAGAAAAGTTTCGGTACAACGGAATCTCCGATACAAGGTTGATACACCAAATCGAGTTGAGAATGAAGGACCACAATTATCGTCCGATGTAGAGGTGAAGTGATCTTGCGAATTGTTGCAACTTTTAATTAAAACAAATCATATTGGTACAAAATATTTAAGTTTTGCTTTCTGTGATTTCGTGGAATCTATTGTGAAAGAGTACCTAACGTTATTTTGCAAGAATGAGCGTAGTTGTATTCCATTAAAAGTGTAAGCCAAAGTCAATATCTTGCGAAGTATTGCAATTCAATTTCTTTTTATTTTCGTTTTATTAATATTACTACGTTTACATTAGTAAAAGAGATTCACTTCTATTTATTTGACGTAGGCTATACGTACGAAAGAGCCATAATATTATTTTCATGAGATAAATATACATTTTTCAAAACAAAATAATGTTCATAGTCCTTGCAAGCATTCATGTCACCAATCCAACAATGTTACCAATATACAGTGAAACCTGTTCAAGACGGAAATGACATGGTCCTAATTTTTTTCCGTTGTGGACAGGTTTCCGTATTATTCAGGTGTGACATTAAAATGGAATATTTTGTCATTCATGTACATGAAAAACAAAATGGCATGCCGCAAACTGCAAGAAGTACAAAATATTCCATTTAACACTCATCACATTAAATCAGCTTTCTGTCGCTCATTACGTTGGTGAATCATCTTGATTAAAATCTCATTTTCTGTATAAATATTATCATAACTCATTCATTAGTCATTAAACATTACTAAAGTTTACTAATCTCATTCTATTTAATATCTAACACTATATTCTAATACTGTACTGCATATCACTGCACATTATTAATTGGACCAGGAGCCATCTATTAGAAGCCTTGAATTCTGGTTTATTTAATTTCTTTCCCAGTTCAATAGCTTGCTTTGCAGAATAGATCCACAAATTGACTTGTTCTTTCAAAGGTCATGAAGAACCCACTCCCACAACAGTTAATTTATTTCCACATAACAGTTCCTTTCTGGTTCCTTTTGTGTCACCAATATTGGTCGCACGCCACTTACTCATTATGATCTTTATTTTTTAAAATGTCACACCTGAGTTTTCCACAACTGTACTCCAATATTATTTCACATAGACTTTGTTTCTAATTTTCCTTTATCTCGATAACTTTTACTTCATCACTTAATGTTAATGCCACATTTTATGCAACTTCTTTTTTACCTGGAAATCACTACACTTGCGCTCTGTTTAGCTACGACAGTATACGGGTGTGAAGCATTGAAAATCTTTGAAGGGACTCGTCTGCCTAGTCAACAGGGTAATAAAATTTATGACCGACAGGCCAACACACCCTCTTACCCTCTTGAATTTTGCAAAGAAAACTTGTTTTTATCTTAGTGACCTACATATTTCGTATATTCCTTGAAATTACACGCTGTTTCAAAATATAGTTACAAAATATAGTGTGTCCAAAATATTGTTTCCGTTTTGAACAGTAGCAGACAGTTTCCGTTTCCGCGTTGGACAGTTTCCGTTTTATTCAGGAAAATTACACATAATACATACAAATTTCGCAGGGACCAATAAATTGTTCCGAAATAGACAGGATTCCGGATTATTCAGGTTCCGATTTGAACAGGTTTCACTGTACTATGTATTTTACTGTAGGCTATAAAACCCCGTTTCGGTGTTTTAGCCTACCAAACATACGGCTCTGGTATTAAGCGACGGCGCAACTCTAGGTAGGTTTATTCATTTACACGAATTCAATCTACGCTGTTAAGGTCGGAAAATTAATAGAGTATCAAGTGATTGTAGATCATATTTTAGTTTTTCCCGCTAAACGAAATCAAAATTATGTAGGTCTATCAAACAACAGACAGTGGAATCTTTTTCCGCACGTTGGACTGCACCTTTTCTACTGTATAATTTTCATATGAAGGTCATAACGACTCACTGTCACTTCCATAATGAAAACACTGTGTCACATAATTTCCCACTCGCTGGAAGAATACCACATCACGAACAATTTCACTTTAACTGTGTTAATCTGAAGGTTATGAAAGTTTTTCAAGGCTTGTCATATGGAATTGTTATAAACAACACTCAGGATATATATGCTACAGGCTGAAATGGAATAACTATAATTCTATTGTGGGTTAACTCATTTCTTTTATAACACCGTCCAAATAGGAAGTGTGGTTACTCCGCTCATACAAATGAGCCGCTGCAATGTTGCATTTGTGTACAATTCACTTTTATTGCTTGCTTTCTGCGCAGTTTCTTATGTAAGTACAAGAAAATTTAAATTGCAATTTCAGTATGATGTGCTATATTGTTGGCTACTTAGATACAATGAGCAAAATATCGGGCATTTCTATTAGGCTATTGTGAACTGCTTCATATCTCATATAGGTCTACAAAGTTTCGAGTGTTTAAACTGTATTTTTATTAATTTTTTAGTATGAACTTGCGCTATTCATATTTTATTTATTTATTTACTTATTTTTAAATTTAGTTATTGTTTATTTATTTGTATGTTTGCTGATATAATTATTAATTCTTTTATTAACTTATTTATCTGCTTATTTATTTTTATATTTCTTTATTTATTTATTAACTTATTTATCTGTCTGCCTATTTATCTATCTACTTACCTATCTACCTATTTATGTATTTATTTATTCATTTATTTATTTATCTATCTACCTACTTATTTATTTATCTGACTACCTATTTATTTATTTATTTATTTATTTATTTATTTATTTATTCTGGTAAAGTTAATGCCACGAAGCCTTCTCTTCCTCATTGCCATAAGTGAAGTACACATTCAGACAATAACAACCCTAGTAATAGCCTACTAGCGTAATTTTTTATTTAGGCCTAGTTATTTAGCGACGCTCTATAACTACGCATTTATTTCACGTCGATGGGATTGGTGATAGACGTTATTTGGGGAAATTAGGCCCAGGATTAGCCATAGATTACCTGATATTCGCCTTACGGTTGGGGAAAACCTCGAAAAAACCCAATCTGGTAATCAGCCCAAGCGGGAATCGAATCCATGTCGAACTCAACTCAGGTTCGGCAGCCAAGCGCCTCAGCCGACTGAGCTACGCAGCTGGCTACTACTAACAGTAATACATAATATCATTATGTTGCAGATTGAGCTTAGATATAATAAAGTATTAACTAAATATCTATCTTACACAATTAAGTAATTTACAGTTTATATCCTAATTCTAAAATATATCGGTTAATGCAAATAACCGAAAAATACAGTTTGGTGCAAAGCAAAGGATCGAATCTTGTATTTATCGCGCGATCGGCCTCCTTTTTATTCGAGCAACGGATATTGACTACAATATGAGCAGGCGTTTTGCGGTATCTCGCAAATTAGTTGGTGTAACGAATGTTGGCTACATTGTATTCACAGGACCACTTGCGTGGCGATTACAAATTTGATTGGTGCCGGGTATTTAGTTACATTGCATAACGATTGAGCGGCGATTACAGAGTTGATTGATGCAAAGTAGATAGATATATGGATTTATTGAGTAATATTATACATATAAATTTTATGTTATCATAATTTTGTTTAAAATCCAATTCACGGGTCTTCTGACCGTACGTGCTTTGTACCCGAAACAAGTCCTCCTTTGTAGGTCCCCCCACCTATGATTACATCCAACTACTCTCTAAAAGAACACACACATTAAAATGGATATGGCACGATAAAACACATTATGGAGTTTTACGCGGCATCATTAAATTTATATGTCCACACCTGTGGAGTAACGGTCAGCGCGTCTGGCAGCCAAACCAGGTGGCCCGGGTTCGAATCCCGGTCGGGGCAAGTTATCTGGTTGAGGTTTTTTCCGGGGTTTTCCCTCAACCCAATACGAGCAAATGCTGGGTAACTTTCGGTGCTGGACCCCGGACTCACTTCACCGGCATTATCTATCACCTTCATATCATTCAGACGCTAAATAACCTAGATGTTGATACAGCGTCGTAAAATAACCCAATAAAAATATATATAAATCTTCAAAAATTCAATGAAGTAGATCAAGAATACAGTAGGCCTATACTGGACACTTCGGAAATAATCAAATCATAGTCGGTTCGAAATCTGATTTCACATCGAGCTGGAGACGTGCCTGGCAACAATGAGTTTGGTTTTAAGTTTTAAGTGTGTCTGTGTTACATTAACTATAATGCGAAATGAAAAATTAAATAATAATTCAGTTCATTATCTATTCTCTTTATGATTAAATACATAAATTAATTTACAAAAACAATGCCTACATTAGATTAAGAGTTCAAGGAATGCGGAATACCGTATTCGTACACCAACAATGGATGAGGCAGGAAATGGACGTGGTTGCACCAAATGAACTTAACATAAAAGGTTGATATTTTACACTCGCACAATGAGAAAGTGTGTTAATACCAAACTAAACTCTGGTTTATGATTAACTACCATTATTGTCCGCAAGTACATATAATATCTTTACAGGGCAAAAAAAAACTAAAAAAAAACTTAAAAATATCATCTCCTCCAATAGTAAATAGGAATACAAATCCTAGTGATCATAAACAAGGGACACTATAAGATAGTTGAGATCCATATACAGTGGCTAGTCAACTAAAAATTTTAATTCCTGTTGGAACTATAATCATCAAGAAATGCCAAATAAATAGCTAGCCACTGACGGTAAAAATCTATAGCTGACCATAGTCCTGAAAACACCAGATTTAGCTACAAAAACCGCTGACTTGGCAACACTGCTTATGAGTGCTCAAGACAGAGAAAACTAACCATCTGTAGCTGCGTAACAATGCAGAGACATTAAACTAAGATGAATACGTATGAATTTATCTAAATTAATACATGAATATAACATATTTATAACGTAAATAGATTAGCAAGATTATATACTTAATTTCAGAATGACTGAATGAATTTGAATTTTTGTATGACGTAACTATGATTGTTGGTCTCTCGCACATTCCACTTAACTCGCCAGCTGCTGGGTGCGCTCGAGTTCGCTAGGGACTCTGCGGACAGCAATGTAGTTGTTCCAAAACCGTGAACCGGTGAAGTAGTGCGTTGCTTGTTGACTGTCGTTTGCCGATAGATATTTCAGTGATGCATAATATTTTTCTAAAACTCTATAAACCGTTGCAGCCATGGAGCTCTGCTGGGAATTCAACAGGTATGTCCAGTGCTTCAATGACCACATGTAGTCTACTGTGTAACTCACCTTCTCCACTCTGCGCCGTCATAGAACTTTATTCTTTGAGTATACTCCGTTCCATAATGTCTGACAGTAGATGTAAAAGTTACCGGCAGAGGTGGAGAGAAGTATAACTGCTATTCAACCAATGGCATAGATCTCATTCCATTGGTTGTGTAACAATATGTCTCTCCTGCTCTGTTGGCAATGTTTACTTCTCCTGTCAGACATTATGGAACGAAGTATAGGCGCAATGCATCATTCTGTCGTGTGATACAAAAGGCATTAGACGCAATACATCATTCTGTCGTGTGATACAAAAGGCATAGACTCCATTCCCAACTTTAATTCGTTAGCAGCATCGCAAAATGAATGGTTGTGGTGCATGTGTGTTTATATGTCAATTTATAGCTTTAGAATGGAACGCCTTTATTACATACTAGTGAACACTCTTATTTAAGTATGTCCATATGCTTTCAGTATGTTTTGTCACAATGCTAAGTTTTACTTATTGTTAGATTAACATAGTACAAAAAATCAAAGCAACTTTTTAAGTCTAAGAATATTGCAACATATTATTATTATTAATGATCCATTCAATGTGATGTTAAGGCACGTAGGTTCCATAGCTTAGGCTAATTTTGATTAATATTCGCAGCGTCTGTCTACAGAAAACTTGCTGCAATTTATCAAAGGGTATAAACACACCATAAGCTTGGGTTTCCATTATCAGCTATAGTAGTTGTAGTTGTTGTTACTTAGGCAACTGCCCGAAGACAGGTCTGAACCTCATGAGTGACACTAACCAGGAGTCACTCAAGAGGAAAGTAAGCCAGGAGATATTTGGGTAGGTATATAAACTGTAGGAGGGTCATTAATGTAATTTTTTACATTTTCCTTTTAATACCAGCAATACTAATTTTGCCTCTGATTGAGGTTCTGGCGGATATGCTATGTACATCTATTAACAGGCAGTATATCTCACTTGACGATTTCTGTCAGAGAAATAAAAATTGTTTGTATGCGTCAGAAGTCTGATTAATGTACTTGTAGCTAATCGGTGATGTATGTAATGGAGGGGGAAGGGAACTGACCATCGTACCCCATTATCTCCTAGCCTAGTTGCATCATAAGTGGTGTCTTGCTGGTATCACTTGTGAGGTTCAGATCTGTCTTCGGACAATTGACTAAACAACAACAATAATAATTTGAGGGCGAGTAGGTTTCCAGGTCAATTAATTTTGGCTAAACTAGCGCAGAGATAGTTCCAATCGTACTCCGTTAATAAACCTCTATTGTTTTACAGCTGCTTCTTCAGTCTTACTAACATAACTTAGCATGCCGTTAGGAAAGTTTCACGCCAATGTACACTGGATTTTTTAAAGTTATGTTTTGTTAGGTTACAGCTTTGATTAGATTAGATTAGATTAGAGTAGATTAGATTAGATTAGATTAGAGTAGATTAGATTAGATTAGATTAGAGTAGATTAGGTTAAGTGTGGTTAGTTTAGTTTTTTCTGAATTATCAGAATTGTGCAATTGTACATACATTCTTGGCTTCTAGTCGAGTCATACCTATTATAAAAAAAGTTCCGATGCCAATTTCACACTGAAAATGAGGGTCGGAAGTTGCTGTGAAAGTAGAGGCTGACGGAGAAGTGAAGGAATTTCAGACAGGTTAAGTTAGGTTAGCTTAAGCTTTTCGCATGCTTTGAATTAACGAATCTGTGACAGGCCAGATTAGTTTAGATTTCTGAATGTCTTGCATGTCGTACGGTGAACAGAACTTCGTAACTCCTAGAAACAAAATTTTACAGGGAAGCAAAAAACTATCTAGATAACGAGGTTTTTACGCATTCTTAACGAAACACTGCTATGTTGCAATAAATTCAGTCTTCTTGATGATGAGGTATCTGATTTTCTAGTGCTGTTTCATTTTGAGCCATAAATGGAATTAGGCTACGTGATTTTTTTCTTAACTTCCTAATCAAAAATGGACTTACGAGGTTTTGGAAGGAAAATTGTGGGAGCATTATTAGTCTACATTACTAATAATTCTGAACACATTTCTCATGTTTATTAAACAGTATATTTATTGAAAATCATGTAATAATACATTAAATATAAAATTCTGACATCCATTTATATAAAGAAAACGTAAAATATGAAACGGAAAAAAGAAACTGAATGTTAAAGCGGTAATGATTAATTGCAGTAGGCCTATGCCTATTTATGAGAACCAGATAATGTACGTTTCCCGTATCCTATTTTCACCCAGTCCCTTACACGCCATTCTCCAATATAGATTGTATTAAGAAACGTGGTTTTACAAACATCAACTTTTTACACTTAATTAAGAAATGACAATGCAACGTGTAAGATCTATGGTGTATTTCTGTTGTTGTATCTCTGCGACGTTTAACATTAACATGCTCAACATTATTCCTCAAAAAAAGGTTTGCGCTCTCTCCATGTCAGGTTGTCCCAGACATTTTCAAACAAGATTTTCCTTTCGTCGTTGCTGATTGTTTTACAGCCTCTGCTTTTATTCGTCGTAGAGTGGGAACATTTACATAGTGGCTTCATTTGTCGTTTTCCTTTGTCTTTGTTACTTACTGTACCCCTTACAGTCCTGACCTTGCATACGTCGTTCCTTGTTAATGTTCCTCTTCCACGTTGCTTTATTTAGTTTTCGCCTGCCACTTTCTTTCTGGGGTGTCATCACTTCATCATTTTATTTCGTATGAGGTGTTCCTTTTGCTGCAATTATGCTCTAATTACTGGTAGCAAATTGTTTCTCTAGACACAATCTCGCCATCAGCTTTGCTCTACTCTTCGTTATCTGTAATAAGTAAGAACAGGCATTTCTTTATGATATCTGCATTCATTTAATTAGGCCTTTAGTAATAAAATGTGCTCGTACCGGGCGGAACCTCGCGTCAGAAATTAATGCTAATTATTTCTAAATAAAAGTGGAATACAGCTGAACACCTGCTGAAGTGACAAGTACTTGAAGTTTTAATTTTCATGCGCAGATAATACGAGCTTTTGAAATTTCACGATAGATGCTTGTGGGAGTGACTTAGAAGTATGAGTCTTCGCCACCAGATGTAGTGGTATTGTAAAAGCCTGATCATGATGAGATCGCATGTTTCAGCCAGAATGGAGTTACTAGGTTTTGTTCATCATGCGACATACGAATCTGTAATAGTTTGGACATCCTTTGCATTTATGAATCAGTGATACGTTAGGTTAGTTTAGACTTTTGGTATGCCTTGTATATACTCAAAATTATTTTAAAATGTTCTCCTTTTTGCTGTCTGTCTTCATTTCGTAACCCTATTGGAAATATTTACCAAAAGCGTACGTTTGATTATCTTACACGGAAAAAAAAATGTCATGAGGGGGGGGGCAGATAATTTTTTTCTTCTTCCACCCTGTAAATAATGTCAAAATAAGTTCTTATACAAATTTTGGCCAACGAGACAATTACGAGGGATGTCAAGAAGGTAAGTTTCCCTGAGGCCGTTTACAGAAAGAAAACACAATTTCATGGAAAGATTTATTGGAACAGAATGTTGAGCTCACCGGAATTGAGACATTAATCATACCATGGGATCAACTTGTGTACCCCTGTGTCGTAGAAGTCTGTCGCCTGGGATCGCAACCAATGTGAGACCGTTGTCTGCACCTGTCTGTTGTTCCCCATGTGTATGTTTGCTTCTTAGTTTAGCATAGAAGACGTTAAAGTCCGCTATCCGGGCGGTTTACGAGAAGATTCAAACGACAGCGTTGAGTTCGGAGATTTTCAAGCTCTGGGAAAGGCAGGGTGAATTTTGTTTAGTGATGTACTGGTCTGTGAGAAGCTACTGTAATGGCACATATAAAATCAAAATCACATTATGAAAACTGTTTTTTTCATTATTATTGCTTGTTTTATTATTTTAGACTTTATTCCATTAATGTAAATTATGCGTATTTCGTATAACATCTTATTTTTTGTTTTATAGTTCTACGTTTCCTTCCTTCACTAGAAACCACCATATAATATTAATTGTAATTGTATTCTTCATATTGCAGTTGCAATCCGCTAGTAGAGGGGAAGAGAAGGCTGATGACCTTACCTCTACCAGGTTAAATACTATTATCCATTATCATGCACCTCTCATTTGAAACGTGATTTACTACTTTTTCGAATAATTCTGTTTTTCTAGTAAGTATCGATATAAAATGCTTATAATTATATTCAACTCCATGTCCACAAAAATTTCTTACATTCCAAGACTTTCACTTCAAAAATCACTAGAAGTACCTGTGTGCTGATTTCTCCTTAATTTTTATTGATAATAATCTATCTGAAAATTGGCATTAGTCGTTACGTTATATCTCCCGCCAGGAAATTAAAAAAAAAAAATGGAAAAAACGTCGTTTGTGCTACGTATACTTGCTGTTGATCCAAGTTAGGATTGACACAAGAAGTGTATTATTTAAAGGAACTGTTACAGACACAGCCGTCTCTGCCCTTTTATAATACTACACGTAAAATATTTTGCCATGCACACATTAGTAAATTAAATATGTACCTACACGTTTCATGCGAGTTGTAACTGATACACAATCATGATCTCAAATAAAATGTTTGCTTATTTTAGAGAAAAAAAATTTTAAAACTTAGGAGACAAAATAAACATGCAATAATGTATGTTTATTAGGATAAATTACATAGCCATACAGCCACTGCGTCTTGTTGCTGATCCTTAAAGTCTTTGATAGAGATAGGTAGGTACAGACCTCGGATTTTATCTCCCGGTGAATGGCAGTTGGGATTCGAGAGCTTGTAATGGTTGAGGGCGATGAGTACTAATACACCAAACAAAAATATTAGGTCGACTAGCTCCAAATTAGACTGTTCTCCCCGTTAGTAACTTAATGTGTGTGTCGGAAGTCGGTTTGGGTCTGCAATATTGCCAGAGTTATTATTATTATTATTATTATTATTATTATTATTATTATTATTATTATTATTATTATTATTTATTACTACTATTATTACTACTATTATTGTTTTTATTACTATTATTATTAATAATACTTACTTACATATGACTTTTAAGGAAGCCGGAGATTCGTTGTTGTCCTCGCATAAGCCCTTCACTGTTAAGAATAATGCTAAATCCTGCATGTGAACAATGAGATTAGGAGCTTTAGTGTAAATCCAGGTTTCATCTTTAATTTGTTAAACATGAATATTATCGAAAGAAATTGCATTCATTTAGTTGTCCACTGAACACTAATATTTTGTGATCTCTACCGACAGACTTCATATAACTGCCTTTCACTGGTTAGCGCCGCAATGCCACATCTGTGGCTACAGTACTAGCGCGCTGGCCTTCTATGCAGGCGGCCGGGGTTCGATTCTTGTTCATATCTGGATGGAATTTGTGGTGGACAAAAGAGACAAGGTAAAGGATTTTCTCGAGGTATTCCCATTTGCCTTTTTCATTCCACCAACACTTTCCACTTCCTATCATTTCGTCTATCATCTTAAAGAGACTAATAGTAAAAAAAAAAATATGTTTCGCTCTGGATGGCGCAGTCGGTATATTGCTGATCTTTTGAGCACGAATTTGCGGATTCGATCCCGGCCCAGATCGATGGCATTTAAGTTTGCTTAAATATGTGTCAGCAAATTTACTGGCATATAGAAGACAAAATTCCGGCACACCGGTGACGTTGATATGACCTCGGTAGTTGCGAGCTTCGTTAAATAAAACATAATTTAAAATTGAAGTAAAAATAGGCTGGGGCGATGTCTTGGGGTAGTACGAGTTTTCTATTCTGACAGATAATTTTAATTAGGAACTGTCTGGCTCACCCCGAACAAAGACGACGTTCCAAGAAGAATTATTACTGTGTATAGAATTTCTGTATGCAGTACCGGATTTAGTGCCTGTTTTTATTCCATCCAGATGATGGCATGGATAGTGAGGGGAAAAGCATTCTTAAAGAAGTTTCGGACGCTATTTATAAACACTCGCGTCCACCGCTGTGGAGTAACGATTGGCATGCCTGACCTTGAAGAGCGGTCCGAGTTCAAATCCTGGTTGGACAATTTACTTGGTTGAGGTTTTTTTTCAAGGTTCTTCCTCAACTCATGGTAACTTTAGGCGCTGTACCCTGGACTGACTTCGCGGGCATTATCATCTCATTCAGACTCTAGATAACCACAGCAGTTGTTAAAGCGTCGTAAAATAAGAAACTAAGAAAATAACACTCGTTTGTTATAGAAGTGTCTGCTACCAATTACAAACCTCCCTTGTTACGTGTACATAGAAGGAAACAATATCCAAGTGTAAAGGAAAGCTGCGCTTAGTGTCTTCTGAAGCGTTGCAACCCACTAATATGGTTCTTTGGATGCATATCACTTCTGAATGCCAGTTGCGTATATGTAGTTAATCGTACAGGTTTATAAGACGTCAGATCATAATGTTTTACTGTTGAGGCAATAAAAATAAAATTTTGTGTGCAATCCAGAATATACCTAATTTAACCATCATATTTTGCTGCATAGGCCTACTAAATTATATGATTTTGACCAATAGGTCAAGAAAAACTATAAATAGTGAAGCGATTTTGAAATGAATCAGACCTGCTTCGAAACTCTTGAAATGTGAAAGTACAGAGTGATTCAAAATGATGGAAATTTGTTGTGTACACTTACTATAAGGAGCAATGCAGTGATATGGTGTGCATCTGTTGGCTAAACCTTCAATGTATTAACTGACACCTTACAAACATTGGATACAAGTACTCTGTGCCACTTGACACATCACGTAGTATATCAGTCCAATCGTCAAATTCTTGTCACACACTCTGTAACATTTACTGTTTATGTGTAGTCACAGCGATATTCCTTTGTCATAATTTATTGATTGTTTTGTAGTGTACTATAATGGAGAAAAAATGGGAGTATAAGGGTACAGTACATCAGTTATTCATAGATTTAAAAAAAGGCATATGACTCTGTTAAGAGGGAAGTATTATATGATATTCTTATTGAATTTGGTATTCCCAAGAAACTAGTTCGATTAATTAAAATGTGTCTCAGTGAAACATACAGCAGAGTCCGTATAGGTCAGTTTCTATCTGATGCTTTTCCAATTCACTGCGGGCTAAAGCAGGGAGATGCACTATCACCTTTACTTTTTAACTTCGCTCTAGAATATGCCATTAGGAAAGTTCAGAATAACAGAGAGGGTTTGGAATTGAACGGGTTACATCAGCTTCTTGTCTATGCGGATGACGTGAATTTGTTAGGAGAAAATACATAAACGATTAGGGAAAACACGGAAATTTTACTTGAAGCAAGTAAAGCGATGGGTTTGGAAGTAAATCCCGAAAAGACAAAGTATATGATTATGCCTCGTGACCAGAATATTGTACGAAATGGAAATATAAAAATTGGAGATTTATCCTTCGAAGGGGTGGAAAAATTCAAATATCTTGGAGCAACAGTAACAAATATAAATGACACTCGGGAGGAAATTAAAAGCAGAATAAATGTAGGAAATGCGTGTTATTATTCGGTTGAGAAGCTCTTATCATTCAGTCTGTTGTCCAAAAATCTGAAAGTTAGAATTTATAAAACAGTTATATGATCGGTTCTTCTGTATGGTTGTGAAACTTGGACTCTCACCCTGAGAGAGGAACATAGGTTAAGGGTGTTTGAGAATAAGGTGCTTAGGAAAATATTTGGGACTAAGAGGGATGAAGTTACAGGAGAATGGAGAAAGTTACACAACACAGAACTGCACGCATTGTATTCTTCACCTGACATGATTAGGAACATAAAATCCAGACGTTTGAGATGGGCAGGGCATATAGCACGTATGGGCGAATCCAGAAATGCATATAGAGTGTTAGTTGGGAGACTGGAGGGAAAAAGACCTTTAGGGAGGCCGAGACGTAGATGGGAGGATAATATTAAAATGGATATGAGGGAGGCGGGATATGATGATAGAGACTGGATTAATCTTGCAAAGGATAGGGACCGTTGGCGGGCTTATGTGAGGGCGGCAATGAACCTTCGCGTTCCTTAAAAGCCATTTGTATTTGTATATTATATTTGTAGTGTACTAACATAGACGGCATCCTTCACATATGTTCCCTCTAAGACAGAAATCGCATGGAGTCAGGTCTGGTGACCTAAGAGGTCAACCCCGCGCTGTAGGCCAGACAGTGACAGCAGCATTTCTATTGATTAAATTAAATAACCCATGTGTAATTTTTTCGGGCTGACACAATTATTTAGTCATTTATTGAATGTTACTTTTTCCGTAAATTAGGATGCAACGTATTATAAAAATGGTTATACTGAAGATTCTATAAATCGTAGAAATTCCGTATTTATATCATTTTTAAAGTACAATAATTGCAGTATGTAGAACTGCGTTGGCATTAGAATGCTATTCGAATAAGAAGTCGCTGTGCAAATAATTTACTGATGGTGTGTTTGGGTTGGATTGAGTGAGACCGCGCGCCGGAGCATACAGCTGCACAGCGAGAGGGAGTAATATATTGTCAGTGGTGCGGTATTACTATACGTAGATAAACAGATAACCTCTAGTTCTGAAAGCACGTAATGTCCCTTCAACACATAGCAGTTTCCCTTTAATTTATCTAACAATAATTCCTAAGTCTTTCGGAGTAGGTATTGTGTCATGTTGTGTTGTGTGCATGTGAGTTATTCAAAGTCAAATCAAACACCTATATACGAAGCGTGACTATTTAGTATTTGCTTAAATCTTCTAAAATATGTTCTGCAGATCAAAATAAGAAGTCTGTATTTTTTTCTGGGACCATACTTAAATATTTTACTATTATTTATACTCTTATAATTATATGACAAATTCATGCACAACGCAGTATGAAAATGCTCATTCTTAAGATTCTGTGCATCATAGACGTTGAGTGTTGGTGTCATTTGAAATGGGAACAAATGGAATATTATATTAATTGATGTATTGATGTGGTTGTTATAGAGGGTCACTTTTTAAACAATGATTTTTTTATAACTTACTTTAAAAATGCAAAAAAAAAAAATTATAATCTATTATATTTTACATAGAACTACGCTGATTTCAGATTGCTTTAAAGTAAGAAATAACTTTAAAAATAATATATTGAAGATGTGTGCGAGCTTAGGGATGATTGAGAATGCCAATAAAGAAGAAAAAATTATCTAAAAAAAAATCCAAAACAAAAAATGCAGAAAGTTACAGATAGCCTACACTTAAACATAAAATATTTCATATCACAGAAGACACAACTTCAGCTGAAAATTCAAATAATTCCAATATAATACAGGAACTGATAGACTTCTTCCATGAAACAGACGTCAGAAATCTCAAAATACAAATATTAACCATTTTAAAGTAAAATTCAACAGCATTTTAATATCACCACTCACATGATACGAATTTCTAAACAAGTACTCGTAGGAGCAGAAAAGAGGATTTTGGCTACTCCTAATCCTAAATCGAGAAAAAGTTTGGGAACATTTATAGTAGAGAAGGTTGTTCAATTTTATAATTCTGATGATATGAGGAGGGTTATGGCTGACAAAAAGAATTGCGTTTCAGATAAAGAAGATGGAAAGAGAGTTCACAAACAGAAAATATTAATACTATGTAATCTTAAGAAAACTTACCAGTGTTTGAAAGAGCAATGTCCGTATATCAAAATAGGGTTTTCAAAAATTTTCAAACTTAGACCAAAGGAATGTGTATTCCCTGGAACAAGTGGCTCGCACTCAGTTTGTGTCTATGTTCATCATGAAAGTGTTAAATTAATGCGTAATGGAATTAATAATATTATTTATAATATTCCTTTTAAATTTTTACCATTAGTGAACACAAATAACATAGCCATATTTTCTACTCAAGGTACCAACAAGCAAAAGTGGTACGAGGTATCTTACAACTTCATTCTTTTGTTCCACTGACACAATCTCAGGCCATAATAAAGAACTATTCACTTCAAAGAGAGAGTAAAATGGTGGACATTAAATAGAATTGGTTGTAGGTGATTAGTTTTAAAAGTGCAGTGTTGTGTAAACTGTAGTTATTCTTACAAGTGTATATTTGCAAAAAAAACATTATTTAAATACAGTACTATATTACATAAATTACGTGAAAGAGTTATATTCCGACCGTAGAACAGTGTAAAGTGGTCACACGACTCTCCACGATTCTTGCAACAGTACTTATGCAGCCAGTGAACTCAAGACGCGCTGCTTGGTGAATCATTTAATTATTCTTCAACGGCGGAGAATAGCATTCTGATTTTTTTAAGGATGGTTAAAATAATTTCAATGTAGGCCTATTTAAGGATTTTTTCTGTAATTTTAAAGTAAGCCGCTGCCATTAAAACATATTTTATATGTTTTAAATACTTTTTAAAACAAAGTTAACAGACTTATATTTTATACTATTATGCGAAGAACAAGGTATGTACTGTCACCTTCAAATTGAGACAGAGCAAATCTCTGTGATGATTATTAGTGGAGATGATCACGTTTAACAATAATGATGCGTGAATTATTTCGGAATATTTGATAACACATATCTACTACAATAATCGATATAGACAACAATAATAAAACACGTATTTATTTTTCAATCCATAGAATATGTAAAATTTGTTTCGTCTGAATCAGAGACATGAAAGTCAATTTGAGGTAAAATTTGTGCTATTTGACGTGGAATGACTCATGTTCAATGACAGAAATGCGGACTTCATTTTCGAAATGAGGTCTAGAGCTATATTGTTGGAAAGGGGAGAAAGTACAGACCAACCTTTGCATCGTTGTTATAGAGTTTGTCTTCGCTAGTTGAACGTAAAGACTTGTATTATGAAAACAGCATTTTTGCACACTTTGCACAAATCTCTAGTGGCCGAAGTGCGAAAGAAATTTCCCGAATATGTAAAATCGAATCTTTGACAATTTAGCTAAGAATTGAGACACATCATGTTTCCATCATTTTGGATCACGGTATCCATATCACCTTCGTAATGCTCTTCATTTACGAGTATAAGTCAATGAATGCGTATGTCACATTTAAGTGTAGTTTATACAGCTTTACAATACTCGTTTCCTGTCGCATAAATTGAGGGACTCACAGTAAGGCACAGTAAATTGTAGAGCTCTGCTGTTACGTACTCATAAATCCCAAATGTTAGAGATGTGAATTATGCTGTTGGTTCTGGCTGATATGTTCATATATCATCAGGCAGTACATCTCACTTGAGTCCACTCCTGTGGACTAACGGTTAGCGCGTTTGGCCGCGAAACCAGGTGACCCGGGTTCTATTCCCGGTCGGGGCAAGTTACCTGGTTGAGGTTTTTTTTTCGGGGTTTTCCCTCAACCCAATATAAGCAAATGCTTGGTGACTTTCGATGCTGGACCTCGGACTCATTTCACCGGCATTATCACCTTCATCTCATTCACGCCATAAATAACCTAAGATTTTGATAAAACGTTGTAAAATAACCTAAATTAAAATCATTTAACGATGTGTGTTAGAGGAAGAACAATTATTTGTATGCATCTGCAGACTAACTAATGTAATACGTAGGTAGTCGGCGGTGTATGCAATGGAGGAGAAAAAAAAACTGGCCACCCTATCCCAATATGTCCTCATAAGTGTGCCTTCTTTGTGTCACTTTAGGGTTCAGACCTGTCATCGAACAGATGACTAAACAACAATAATATATATGTGGTTTGTTCCCTTCCCTCCATAATTTCTTGTAAAGAAATTGCCCGTCTAACTGAATGGATAGTCTAGGACTTCAACTTCTATGTATGTATTTTGTTTGCAGTATGAACATCTTACATAATTGTAAAGGTACCATATTAACGGTACAAAATTTCACTTATATGAAGTATATTTCTTGAGTTTATTAACATATGAAATTGAAGACTTGAAGCAAATAAGGATCTGAGTGTTATTTTCACAATTTCGAAGAACTTGAGTCTTAACACACGTTGAAGCTATTTGAAAGTACACTCCCCACTGTCTATGAACGCCAAATAAAACGATAAAGGAACGAATCTGGACTTCGGTTTTTATTTTTGTTAACTGGTTATATAATACGGTAAGTTGTTATTCCATTAAAACCGCATATTTCACGAAAATGCCAATTCAAACCTATATTTACTTCATGTACCTACTCAAATATGCAATGTTAGAAAACGAATTTGTAAATAGAAAAATTGAATGTACTGATTTCAAACGCAGACTTTTAAGCACATAAGCTTTCATATGCAGCTTATGTGGTCTTTAACATGGCTGTATTGTCTATTTATGACTAGCTAATAATGTATTGTAAGATGCCCAAGGCGGAATTGTTAAAATACTAAAATAATATTAGAAAAGTTTAACCTGAAGTTTACATTTTTATGTAGAGCATACTTACTACATTGAAGACAGTTTCACTTAAATTCGCAGCTATAACTTACAATTCTTACAGGCGTGCTTGCATCTGAACACTTCTGCCACTGATATGATAAGTTGACGTGTTTCTTTGTGATTGCAGTTGGAGAATCACTCACGAGTCTTGGCATTTCTCAGCATTAGTAGCCAACCATTATTCATATTGAATGATACTTCTACTTCTGCCGTTGAGGTTCCAGTTTTGTATGTTTTATGCGGCCACTAATATTTTCGTACTTCATTTCAGTGTCCCACATGGTCGCTCATGGAAAGCACGCAGAAGTGGTTCAGTGGAGGAAAGACAGGGGATCTGACAACGAAAGGTAAGGTATATTATTTTACATTCAATTTATGTTGGTTTTATGAAGGATATTGTCTGCGCAGAGCACTTGGGGTTTAAAGTAACTGCAAGAAGCTCAATTATATTTTTAGTAATTTCAGCTAATGTCGGGAGGAAGAGGCCTACTGGCCTTAGCTCTGCCAGATTAAATTATTATTATTATTATTATTATTATTATTATTATTATTATTATTATTATTATTATTACTACTACTATTACTACTACTAGCCGTACCCGTGCGCTCCGCTGCACCTGTTAGAAATAAATATAAAGTAATTACATAATTAAAATAGGACATTTGATCCAGGGAACATTCGTGTTTGATAGAAGGATAAATCGTTTGATATGTTACTTAATTGAAATTGTATTTAAATAATTAAATTGCGATCATTTTGGTCCAGAGAGCACTCATTTGGTGCAATGACAATTCCTTTAACATGTTTCTTATTTGTTATTACACGCAATAGTTTAATGAAGATTGACATATAATTTAATTTTAATGTGTAAACTTTATATTGCTTGCTATATGGTTCCATTGAATTATGGTAATAACTTAATTTTAACCCTTGTTTTCTACGTCTTCAGTAAATGGCGCTTGGCCCACTATGGTTCTGAAACCTTCAAATAACTTAAATAGTGATACAGCATAAACAGTGATATGTAATTATATTTCTTTCTTTCGAAAATGTAAGAATTCACGATCTCCTATGTACCATTGCCATGGAATGAATAAATGCGTTTTTTGTTTCTACTCAAAAATTTTATATTTTGCACATGGGAATTACTGCAGGAACAATCTGAGGCAGCGGTGAAAACCTATTGTATTGTTATTTTAAAAGTCTATCAGATCTACCAAATTTTGCATAGAATAAAACTTATCGGAAATCATTTTTAAAGAAACTTTTGTTATTTAACATTTTTCACAAAAAAGCAATAATAAGCGAGATATTTCGATTTAATTCAGGTCCCGTTAATTGAAGTATTTTGAATGCCATATAGACTAAAATCTAAATTACAACGAACTTAATTTATATTTCAATTTTCATCGAAATCCGTTAAGCCATTATCGCGTGAAAAGGTAACAAACATATAGACAGACAGACATACAAACAAAAATGTCAAAAAAAAAGCGATTTTCGGTCTCAGATGAATAATTATACATGTTAACACCAATTATTTTTGGAAAAGCGAAAATTACCAGATAATTTTCGGCTACATATTTATTATTAGTAGGTATATATTATATTATATTATATTATATTATATTATATTATATTATATTATATTATATTATATTATATTATATTATATTATATTATATTATATTGTATAGAAAGTGCGTTGATAACGGATGTACTCCGATAAGAAAGTTTTTAATTTGTTGTGGGGACTCTTGAATCTCAGAAGCAACAACTTTTTACAACAGCGCAACATAATCTGCTTGGCTCATTACCCAATTTTTTTTGCATTGCATTTATTGCATATATAGTCTAATTTATGTATTTTAACACGATTCGATTGAGCATAGTTAAAATATGAATTATAAAATAATGGATTGCTAAGCTAACGTACTATTACTGCATACTAAATCAATACACTCCCGTTGTTCGTTAATTCTCTGAGATTAAAATAAGTGTGTACATAAATATTATTTTAAGAAATACAGAAAACGAATGTACAAAAAAGCCTATCAAATTTTCTGTGCATAGGAAGCTATTTTAATCTTACCTGTCCTCGATCTACTAGGAAGTTACTGTAATAACATTATAGCATTAAGTCCATCTAGAGAAACTACACTTTTCAATGGTGAAATAATAATTAATTATACAAATCGGTTAATTTAGCTTCCGATATTACTTCATACAAACACAGAAACATTGTCTGTAAAGCCTCGTTCACACTTTTCAAGCAACTTGAATTCAAGTCACGTGATTTCAAGTAACCTGAATTCAAGTCTCAGTTCAGACATATTCAAGTTATTTTGTTTTCAAGTAGTATAAAATGACGTCGTTGGATGTTGTGCAATTAGGAATTTCTGTAGTAGCATACCTCCGTGGCAGGGAAATGATAAATATATTGAAGAAAGGGAAGACGCGTTGTTCAGTATGGGTTAGGAATTAGCTTAGTAAGAGAATACACGACTTTTGACCATTACAAATAGAATAAGTGAAATCTTCAAGCAGATTTGATAATTCTTATCGCAAAATATGTAATAAAATATTAGCAAGTCTGATTTACCATAATTGAAAATGATTATCTTGAAGCTGTTAGAGTTCCTAAAAAAATCTATCAACCACACTGAACCATGCCAGATTCGGCGATAAATGTCATCCCTGCAAGCAACGCTCTTCTTTTCTTAATCTCTCTTATTTTCCTCACTTCTTCTCTTTCTACAGTTTAATGGTTTTTATTATTGCCTTTCATAGGCTATCTCGTGAGTCCAAGTTAAAATCTCTGCTGTTCAGTTCTACAATTAACTCTTCCTTCCTTGGCAGCTTCCTTTGCATATTTATTACGAAACTTTTCTGTTTCTATAAACCGCAGGCCTTCGTGAATTTTATACAACTTCAGAAACTCAAATACTTGGTCATTATTTCACTTACTACTGTTTCCTATAATTTTAACATTTCCAGTAGAACAGAAAAACAATCAGCTGTTAATTTAATGTCTTAAAACAGTTGTTAATTTGAATTCCCGCGCTTTTCTCCTTGAATTCAAGTTATCAAGTGACGTTCACACTTTTCAAGTATTCCTTCAAGTCAAGTAAAAAGTAGAAAGGGATCCAACTTCACTTGAAACTTGAATTCAATCCGTTAATTGATTTCAAGTCAACTTGAAACATAGTTCACACTTTTCAAGTTCGTCTTTCAAGTGACTTGAATTCAAGTTACTTGTGAAAAGTGTGAACGAGGCTTAAGCTAAGTTTAATAGCTTTCGATTGTTGCTGTCCAAGGCCCCTTTTTCGATTGTTGTTGTCCAAGGCCCCTTATAGACGAAGTCATTTGTTATTTCATTGCACCGTCTTAGATGGCATTGTTATTGTAATATTAAAACTCATTTATCTCATTACATATCAGTCCTATCAAAATTTTGTAAAGAATAAAACTTATCGGAAATCATTTGCAAAGAAACTTTTGTTATGTAAAATGTTACACAAAAATCAATAATAAGCGAGATATTTTGATCTATTTAATTCAGGCCCCCTTATAACCCCCATTTTAAATATAGTAATATATGTTACAAGAGCGGTATGTTGACGTTTTCATGTTCGAGGAAAAGGTTGAAAAAGCGAAACGTAGTTGAGCTTTTTTAATTTCCGAGAACATGAAAACAAACACACCGCTCGTGTATCGTACATTATTTTGTGCGAAGATCGTTTATTATATACCTGAAAGACGAATTTCTAATTAGTTGCAATGAAATCTCCATGTTGGTTTCTGTTTAATGACGGCAACTTCGGAAAACCAAAATATCTTTCTTCAACATTGTTGCTATAAAATGTATTCTGTGTTTACTATACTCCAGCAGGCCATGATATGCGTCTGTCTCCCCCCCCCAGTCTATAAATGCGAACTTAATTCAAATGGTAAGGTTATGTAATGATTTATTTTTCATTTTAATATTTTAACAATATTATTTATATAACATATTGCAGTAATAACATCGGCATCTGGAATCTTGTTCATTTTTTCACGGCTTCCTTAATGTTACTTGCATCAGGAATGCAATAAGTTTCTTGGAGAAGTAGACTTTACTTAATTTTTGCAAATATTTAAAAACAATAATTAACATTGCAATTTAGGTGAAATTGCAGTGGTAAGTTTCCAATTTATAATTATTACTGTGTTAAACGTCTCTAAAAATAATATGTTAAAAGCCTAAAGCAGTAAAATGAATGTCGCGCTTAAGCGGTAAGAAGAGGGAAATTGTTATGTGTGTTACGTTGGGAATACTGAATGTGGTATTTCACACTTACCGCGTATTGGTTCTGTGCGGAAAACAAGCAAATACGCACGATCTCGCACAAAAGTATTTTGAATGCCATATAGCCTAAAATCTAAGTTACAGCGAACTTAATTTATATTCCAATTTTCATATAAATCGGTTCAGCCATTATCGCGTGAAAAGGTAACAAACATACAGACAGACATACAAAAAAAAATTTCGAAAATGCGATTTTCGGTTTCAGGATGGTTAATTATGTATGTTAGGACCAATTATTTTTGGAAAATCGAATATTACCAGAAAAATTTCTGCTACAGATTTATTATTAGATTTTTATTATTATTATTATTATTATTATTATTATTATTATTATTATTATTATTATTATTATTATTAGATTGTCTGTAGAAGTCGGTTAAAGATGATAAAATAAAAAAATGTTCACAGAATTACATAATATATTAAAATAAGAATTTCCTTGTAAAATTCTGCACAGTTTTTCAGTCAATATTTATATTTAGAGGAGCACATTTAAGTTCACATTTCACTTTCTCAGGGATTGATATAGAATCATTAAGCTACAATCCACACTTTTCTAGTGTCTGTATTGCTTCGGCAGATTTTATAATTTGTGCCTGTATTAAACTCAAGTCTCCCTCCAATGTTTTGCTTTTAAAAATATTCTTTGAACGTTAAATCGATAAAGTGTTACTTGGATTTAGACCATAAAGAACTTCCTTACTAGCACTATGATTACCAGAATAAAAGAGGACAGCTTTTACCTCCAGCGGATAAAAATTGGTTCTGGGTATAAAGAGAGTTTCAGGGAGTTTTCCCTGTAAGCATTAACTCGCATAGAAATTTTTATAAATCTTAATACAAGAATTTAAAGAATTCTCTTCAAAAAACTTTCCCGTATGACTTTTGCTACCCCATTAAGCCAGCACATACACGAAACATAACGTGAATTACATGAGGAGAAATTAATGTTAGAGTTGAGTGAGGTCCCATTTATGTTCATTACCCCTCTGGCCATAATATTTTTAAATCATCGTCACAAAGCAGGAAGTGATTACTTCCCTGTAAGACTCTATTTTAAGCTATTGATACAAGTGATCAAAAATGGTTTTCTCGACTCGTCTTCACTTAGTTTTCCAACGAGAAAGTTGGAAACGTGGCGTCCACAGGCTTTTGAAGTATTAAACAAAATAAAAGTTATTACAAGGTTCGAAGTTACGAGAAACAGGTTAAGAATATGTTTTTTTTTTTTTTTTCGCGCGAGTATTTTCGTCGATGTCGTTCACGAAACCTCTTCACATCCTTACGTCTAGCCTCTTGTGCCTCTTGAATTAGCATTCCTATTGGTAAGATGGCTAATTCTATTATGTGCCTATCATGAATGAAAGTTTTATGTACACTGACCGACATCTAGTACCGTGGATATAGCCGTAGGTAAGTACAAGTTTGTTGTATCACATGTAAATGAAATAAAGACCTCAAGATTAATGGGGGAGTTGTTAGACATTGCGCGCAGAATGGCATAAAATAGTCTTCTTAATTCTGTGATAGACAAAAATAATTCTGGATATTAGAAAAATTGGCATGCGGTATTGCCCTCATTTGCATTACCGCTACCCCTCGGTACAAGACAATCAACCAATAATCCCATTTCCAGTCTAAATTAACCTGTCATTGTCTTTTCTTGGCAGCTAAGATTCTCTTTTCTTCCTGGTTTTGGACTTGCCATTTTTTCAATTTCTGTCGATACGAAATGTGCAACAAGCATTCATTCATTTAGTGTTCTGCCCAAGAGCAGGTCCTTCACTGCAAACTTAGCATTCTCTAATATTGCCTATTTTCTGCCTACCTCATTTTTTCCTCATTTAATCCATATATCTTAATCCCATCCATCATCTGATATCTTCTTCTACCCCGAACTCTTTTCCCGTTTACCATTCCTTCCAGTGCATCCTTCATTAGACAGTTTTTTCTCAGCCAGTGACCCAGTCAATTCCTTTTCCTCTTTCTGATCAGTTTCATCATCATTCTTTTTTCACATACTCTTTCCAACCCCGCTTCATTTCTTATTCTGTCTGTCCACTTCACACGTCCTATTCTTCTGCCTATCCACATTGCAAATGCTTCTCTTCACTTCGTCGTAATGTCCACGTTTCTGCACCATAAAATTCCACACTCCATTCAAAGTACTTCTAGTCTCTTCCTTGGTTCTTTTTTCCAGATGTCCGCAGAAGATGCTCCTTTTTCTATTAAAAGCTTCCTTGGCCATTGCTATCCTCCTTTTAACTTCCTGGCAGCAGCTCATGTTACTGCTTATAATACACCCTAAGTATTTGAAGCTGTTTATTTGCTCCACTGCCTCATTTAGAATTCGCAAGTATATCTTCTGTACTTTTTTTCCTATGATCATTTCCTTCATGTTATTTGCATTTTTTTCATCCCATACTGCTCACAGCTTTCATTTAGCTCCAGTAGCATATCCTTCAGTATCATTTCCTCAGCAAATCTTAGGCACTTTATTCTTCTTCTTCCTACTATCACTCCTCCCATGTTCTGAAAACAGTTCTTTACTAAATCCTCCAAGTAGAAGTTGAACAGGGTAGCTGATAAAGCGGATCCTTGACGTACTCCTCTCCCAATTTCACTCGTTGTTTCATATAAAAAGATAACTGAACAGTTTTCTTTCATCTATATTATGAGAAGGAGATAGGCCAAAATTAAACGCACTGACGTCACAAAGCGTTTCTGCAGATTCTACATTCTTCATGGTTCTTTGGTGTGCAGCTAGATACAGTATGTAGCATATTTATGTTGATGAAATCTTATAAATGTCACTGCAAATTTTGCCATCCAGCATCATCAGTAATAATTTAGAAAACACATTTACTTATTTTATAGCTACCATCTCCGTCGTTGGTATAAAATATTGAATTTGCTACTCCATTTTATTTAATTCCTTGAGTGACATGTCTTTTGCATTTTTTCAAGAGGCTGTTTTACTGGTTTACAAAATCGTGTAGGAAGAGGCCTTGAATTCTTATAAAATTTTTGTGGCAAATTACTATAGTAGGCATGCGTTTCTAAAGGTACTGAACATATCAGAAACATATCTGGATTATCGTAATGGCTTGACTCGTCTAGTATATTGAATTTCTGTTTATAACGACTTTCCCTCCATTACTATTACTGTCACAACCCCACTTAAATACAATATTCAGTTCATATCCACATGTAATAACCCTTTCAAGTGTTTCTTGTTGTACCAACACCAACCTATTTATTGTATGGTCAAAAATGGCTTGTAATTTTATTTCGGCTGGAATATCAGTTATTTCAACTTTTGCTTGACGTGGATCACATACCTTATTTGCTTCCTACAGCTTGTCGTAGGAAATACACTCAGGGACAAAAAAAAACGGACACTTTAATATTTGCTGGTATTTTGCAAAACATTATCTTCTCATACAATATTATGGTAGCCATCTGTTGTTATGGAGACGTGTATACATTGTTGATTGTTTTTGTTTTATAAACAAGCCATTACAACCAAATGTTCCAATTTTGCTTTCGGAGTCTCAGCTATAACAATTTTGTCTCAACCATTTTGTGCTTCATTATCTTTATCATTCGTTATTTCTTTACTTTTACATTTTATGAGTTTAAATGGGGTTGTAACATTTGTCTTAAAACAAGATGCGACCTGAAGATGTGCCTCAAGCTGTAGCCCTTTACGATGATGGACGCAGTGTACGTTACATTGCAAATGTTATGAATATGGCTAGAAGCACAACCCATGATGCCATAAAACGGTATAGAGAGACCCTAGAATATACCAGAAGACCAAGTTCGGGTCGTCCAAGAGCTACAAATCCAAATGAAGACAGGTATATGGTGTTGAGAGTTCTTAGGGAGCGCAACCTGCCAGCTACTAGTGTAGCCCAGCAATTTGTTAACATGCATGGACGCCCAATTTCGGCCAAAACAGTTAGAAGGAGGTTGAAAGCAAGTGGACTGATATCAAGTAGACCTGCAACTGGTCCCAGACTTCTCAGGATGCATCGAGTTGAACGACTGCGTTTTGCAAATGATCACAGGGATTGGAGAAATGGACGTGGAGCTGTGTTCTGTTCACCGATGAGTCCCGTTTCAATCTGTGCTCACCTGATGGACGTGAAAGAGTTTGGAGAAGGAGGAGAGAACGATTTTCACAGTGTTGCATTTCCGAAAATGTGCCGTATGGAGGTGGTGGAGTGATGGTTTGGGCAGGAGTGTGTACGGATGCTCGTACAGAGTTGGATTTTGTTGAAAATGGAAGACTAAAAGCTGATAGATATATAAATGAATGTTTGGCTGATCATGTTGTGCCATTTGGCCAATTTATAGGCGATAATTTTGTTTTAATGCATGATAATGCACGGCCGCATATTGCCCATGCGGTCGGAGATTATCTCAAAGAAGTGGGAATCCATGTTCTTCCATGGCCAGCAAGAAGTCCAGACATGAACCCAATTGAACACATGTGGGACATGCTGGGACGGCGTGTTAAGAATAGACGACCGAGACCAGAATCATTACAAAAGTTGAGGCGAACACTTGGCGAAGAATGGGAACTTATTCCTCAAGAAGACATTGCTAACCAAATTGAGAGCATGCCAAGACGTATGGATGCAGTTATACAAGCCAGAGGGGGTAATACCCATTACTGAAAAGAGTTTTTAATGTTTAAGGCACCATAAAATGAAAAAACAGTTAGACCAAACGATGCCATAGTTATACGCCCTTTGTATTTTTTTGTAAATTTTCTCATCAGAGATTTTTTTTTCAAATGTTGTCGTATAAGGTGCTAAATGAAACATTATTTTGTTTAAATGGGTTTTGTTTCATTTTGAAATAATTGGCAACAAAATACAAGCAAATATAGAAGTGTCCGGTTTTTTTTGTGCCTGAGTGTATTACTGCTTCTGATTTTAGAACCCATTCTTGTATTCATATATTATCGCTTAATCAACTTATTTTTCACAAAATAAAACAAAGTTTCCTCCGGTGTACAAGGTGTAGGGGAGAAATGGTGATTCATTTGCTTTCTTACATTTGGAAGCTCTAGGATGGTTAGTTCCTGTTACTTAACCTAAAACAATAGCTGCAAGCCTTCTTTCTGACAATCGAAGAGAGTCCTGTGTTGCGAATGATGATTATTCTTATGTAGAAAATTTCTCTGTAAGAGAACGAACAAATTTCTTACCTTTCTTATGATTTTCTGGATGTACCAATACCAGAAGATAGTAAATGAAATTTTTAAACTCAAAGTTGTGTTTGCAATTAATTTATGAACTTTTTAGGGAACTTCAGACTTTCCTGCAACCAGTTACAATACATTTTTTTTTTCCATTCCTTAATTAACTCAACCCCGAAAACTCTAAACTGTTTTCATGAAAAACAAATTAATACGTCCTGTAAGAATTTCTGTATGCTAAATTTATTTTGTACAAAATCACCTAAATCTTGGCATATTATGTCTAATTGGTCCATTCTCGTCATTATCGGCAGAAACCGTTGTTTCTGCCCTGAAATAAAATAGATTTTTCTTCAAAGGCGCAAAGATCGACAAATCTGAAAATAAGCATTGTGAACATCAAAAGTTTACCTACATTTTCATCTGAAAAGTGCACCACTTGCTGAGACCTGTGATAGTTAAAATTATATTTGAATATGGTACATTCAATTTCGTTTATACTGTAAACAAGTCTGTATATGTATATGGACGGATTTAACTAATTTACATTCCCTTAAATTGAACAAAAATTGTATGAATCTAAAGTACATGCCTGTGAGTAACACTTCCATTTCAAAATAATACAATATAGCACTTGAATAGCTTTCGCAACGTATCCACACTTCATATGCTAAAACCAAGTCTGGTGCGCAGTTATGCAGCCTTATCTGTAAGTCCACTTAATGTCTCTCCAAGCCGCTGTAACCTACTGCAATCTTAATTTCTTTGAAGTTGTTGTTTAGTCAACTGTCTGAACCTCACAAGTCATACCAAGAAGGCAACACTGAGGAGGCAATTAGGCCAAGAGATAATGGGATAGAGTGGTCAGTTTCTCTTCCCTTTTCCTTGAAGGATGTTAACGTATAGATGTTTATCCAAACTATAAACATAGAAATGGTCGATTTTGTGAAGATCGATAAATTGAGATTTTTCCTACTAAATTGAGCATCTGGCCCACTGCACTGTGGACCGGTCTGCATAGGAACTTTCTGTACACATGCGAGTGAGGGAATATATTTTATTCACTGACAATATTATTCTTCGTGTTTTTAATCACATTACAGACGTCAATATTACATTATTTCCGGATTTTGATGCAACACTCAACAGAGTTAGAATTGAAATCTGCCTTCGAAGGAAGAAATGTTTATTTTTTTGTTGTGAGCTTAGGGAATTACTTCAGTTGATGTGGTACTAAGTTTATAAAGTGTTGTAATACATTATATTGTCACTGCAAACGAATTTGCCGACCACATTTCGATTCAGAACCCTTAGTTATGTACTATTAGTATGTTTCGGTTCGATCCGAAGGAGATATGCTTGTGCATCTGAGGGATCATTTTTTGCGGAACGTATAAAAAATATGAGCTGCTTTAACTGAAAAATAAGTATAAATAAACGACTTAATGTTTTAACATGTAAATAAAAAAATTGACGTTTCTGTGTTTTCCCCACAATCACTTTCATCTTTTTTTCATACTTGATATGTGGGTCATCCTAATTCATTAAGGGTAGGAATACGTGATAATCAATTGCTTAATATTTACGTTTACAAAAAAAAAAGACAGTGTTATATTGCCCGTATAGATTAATTATTAACATATTTGCACCTTCTTTATATTTCTTGCTGTAAAATAAAATAACTTAGAAAATATAACTTAATGTATTACCAAGTCTAGCATATAGTCACGAAGCTCAATACGTAGCGAATATGCATCCATAGATAGTTGATAACCACTAGGATCGCTACTATCGCCTCATCACATACAATGCGAAATAGTACCGGCACAGTCTATTGTTCCTAGTACCCTCAACATCTGCGTTTCGTGACTGTATATATTGTATATACTAGACTGTGATATTACTATATACTATGCAATGTACTTTATTGGTCTGGTCGACCTGGTTGGCGAGTTGGTATAGCGCTGTCCTTCCATGCCCAAGGTTGCGGGTTCGATTCCGGGCCTGGTCGATGGCATTTAAGTGTGCTTAAATGTGACAGGCTCATGTCAGTAGATTTACTGGCATGTAAAAAACTCCTGCGGGACAAAATTCCGGCACATTCGGCGACGCTGATATAACCTCTGCAGTTGCGAGCGTCGTTAAATAAAACATAACATTTATTGGTCTGTCTTCATTAGACATTGCTGTTTCATATTATTCTCAACAATTGAAATAGGAATTATAAACCGTTATGGCTGAGTCGTCATCACCTCTCCCTCATGCCGTTCGGAACAGTTCGGCTTCAGTATTCGTGGAGGACATATTAATATCTCTATTTACAGTATTGAGCCTTGCGATATACAATTTAATAAATAAGTAATGTCCAACTAATATATATGTATATAAAAGTTAGATATTTACAGTTAATAACATACTAAATTTTCCCATAAAATATTGGCTGCGATCAGTATGTTATAAATTAAAAAGATATAGCAACAATGAGTATCAATTATTCCTGACTACATGATGCGATGAGGACGGTGGTAAAGGATAGCCAACTTTACAAGGTCGAAAAAGTAAACTGGTGTGATTGTGTCTTCCCGTAACATTTGCATTAAAAGTAAATAAATAGAAGTAACCTATAGGTAAATGAGAAGAACTGTGCTGTTTATATCAGTTACTTTTACTTCATTCACATACAGTATACATATCTTAAGGAAATGCAATGATTTTACTGGACATTACGATATTTTGGTACTACTGTAAAGTAGTGTGTTGAGCGTTCTCGTCTCCTCGTGTGATTCAAAGCGCGGACGCTCGGTGGGTGATATTTCAGTGAATGGTGAAGTGTTAACTTAATACATATCATACAAATATATCGTAATATGTGCGTGGTGAAAAATTGTAAAATACAGAGCTTCCAAGGAATTTCTTCGCGAGTTGAGAGGTTAGTTTAATGTTTATAATTATTATAAAACATATATGGCTCCTATTTTAAATTAATTGTCAAATCTTCCGTCGACATATTACCACACAAATATTACACAGTACGACAGATGTTCCATTCTTCGAGGAGATACTTCAAAATACTCATTTTTCTCCGTATCGCATTGATTTCTGTATAGAATTTACGCTGGAAACTTTGATAGTAAATGAATCGCTGTATGAAATAAGGGCTTCAGTCCACATTTTATCGAATATGAGTTCTGCAATGCTTGGAAAAAGTGGCATAAGTAATTTGCCAGAAAAATTTTTTATTAGTTTATTGATAACTTACGGAACATCTGCTCGCTTGGGAAAAAAGACATAAGTATTTCTCCCATTAGAATAATTCATACAGAAGAAAATCAAATCGACATAAACCAGTGTGAAGACAGTTTTTTCCTTCTCCTTTAAAATTAACTTTTTTGACTTGTGCCAATTTTCCCGAGTACTACAGAGTTATTGTTGAAAATTGGTATGTTACTTATGGTTACATCGATCTGTGGTAGAAGGTAGTCAGTCGCATATGTCTATACAAAAATACGAGTTCCTATTTTAAGTGACATGTGCAGAAATGACCTAAGTCCAGGACTGAAGTCTTTTTTGCATATAACTCGGCATGTATTACAGATTTTAAAAATTACATTTGCAGTGCGTATCCAGTGAAAGTGAGAAAATTTGTTGGAAAATTATTTCATTCATTTATTACCATAACTCACTGTTCTCTTAAATTGACTGAGAATATTGGAAATTGCTGCAAATCAATGACTTTCCTATTGAAAGTTGTTATATAAAACAGTTTTTGTCTCTGAAAGGAAGCAAAGAGAACAAAATTGTATTAAACTTTTTTCTTTGAAATATCTCAAAGAATAATACACTGAAATTAATGATATTACTTTAGGTCCATCCTCTAGTAAATCTTGTATTGTTCCCATCTCAAGATACTCTTATGCATAGTAGGCTAACTCGAATCGATGTTCATCTTTTGCTTGCAAGGTGTAGTAATTGGAAACAGTTTTTCGAAAAAAAAAAAAAAAAAAAAAAAAAAAAAAAAAGACTCGGAACTACATTGTTAGGTTAGCAGTCAAAGTTTTATTAACTTAATAATAATAATAATAATAATAATAATAATAATAATAATAATAATATGATATTTATTTGTCAGTCAACTTTACAATTCACAGTTATGGTGGACCTTCACATTTCTGTTTTTCGATCCACCATCCCTTTATTACACACAACTCTTTTCTATTAGTGTATTCTTTGCCGAGAATTTCTTGATTACTTTCTAATGTTCTGTTAAGACTGAATTGCTATATGTCCTTCCCTCTCTATCCTGTTCTATTCTCTCCCTCCTACCTAGACTGTCTCCCTTCCATTTCTCGCTCACCTATTAAATATTGCATATTCCTTCTTTAATATTTGCGTAATAATAATAATAATAATAATAATAATAATAATAATAATAATAATAATAATAATAGTGGAGCAAATGAGAGGGATATGGAATGCCATTTTGTTTTCTAATCCTACCGTCTAAAATACTCATATGAAAAGACAGTTTTTATGATAATGCATATTACATTTATTAGACATAAACATAGAAAGAACATGATGCATGCAATAAACACAATTTTAAAAAGACCAAAAATATTTAAAGGTTGGGTTTATGGAATAGAGATATACTATATGGAATACCCATGACAAAACCATTAAAAATAATATCACTGATTAACGTTACAAATTCTTTACTGTGTTAATTATTACAAAAATTACCTGGTTGATTGGTTTCGAAATGGTGTCCGTCACTAGGCTTCGGGCAATGACGGACATCATGTCAAAACTGGTCAAGCAAGTATTTTTTGTAATATTGTTAAAAGAATTTATCAAAGATTGAAGTAAAAAATATTATTACAAAATTACAAATATATGGATATGATTCCTATTCTGCGCACTGTTCATGGAGGCCACATCTCACACTGAATACCTCATTATCCTTTTATTATTTTGAACATGCAATAACTTCATAAGTATCGTTTATAGGTATTTTAAAATATTGAGTCTTACAATTAGAAGTTGCTTATAAAAATGTGTTAATAGTATACTGGGTGTTCAGTTCAAAGTGTGTCATGGCTCGCTGTATGCCGACATGTGGCTAGCCGATGAGCCTAGACAATTCAATCTTCCTACACTTCCTCAGAGGTGTATAACCTATGAGGCAGAGAAGTTGCCTAGCGAGTACGGCGTTCATTCTGAAGAGTACGTGCCGATACGTATGGTAACGCCGGTAGTGGCAGGCATGTGAACTATTTTGAAATACGTACTGTCGGGATATGGGGAGAGGGTTAAGACGATTACTTACGTATTTGTTGACCTTAACTTCGACGGTCAACATGGACACGGAGCATTTGATTTGTGTTGTGGAATGTTACCGTACGCAACCGATGATAACGAATACCCTGCGTACGACTTGCCGGCGCAAAACACAGTTCGAAAGAGGTTATGGTAGCACACAGACCGTACAGACCGCCATCTGTTGCTACGACGTTCAAGTTATACCGTACACGTTCTCAAGTTCAGATTGAAGAAAGCCTTAAATAATAGGCAACTTCTCTAACATATAAGCTGAAACTCGCTTCAAATCGGTGACCCAACAACAGTGACGTCATGACACACTTTGAAATGAACACCCAATAGTTTTACACGGAACAAGACGTGCATAAGCCATGCATATTTTTCTTACCAATAAACGCTACATAGCTGGCGTTTTATTATACCAGTGTTAAACAGTATGTCATAACTCCATCATTTTATTACGTCGTAACTTTTTCTCGTCACATATCGACGAAATCTCGTTCGATTTGTATTACCCGAAAATCGATAGTACATAGGTACTTACTGTTTACGTAACATATCGCGGATGGTTTAGAGCACATATCTCACATAGAAAGAAATGAGATGTGGGAAAAAAATACGATTTCCAAATTGCGAAAATACAGAAAAATTAAGTACCACATAGGTCTACAGTACTTTAATACGTCATTGTGTATATTAATAAATGTCTTGCATAATAGGTAGGCATTATATTAATGTCATAAGAATAAAAATTTAAAAAATCCATAGCGATACAGTACTGAAGGGCCAAGACCGACCAGCCGGCTGCTGGCCTCACGCCCACATGCCGACGCAGAGGTGGACGATCATCCAACCAGAATGGAGGTATCATGTGGTTAGCACGATGATCCTCCCAGCCGTTATAGCAGATTAGCGAAACCGGATTTTCGCTACCTATCGTAGTTCCCCCAGTGCCTCACGATGCTGGGTGGGCACCGGTCCCATACACTGGCCTAAATTTCATGAGAAAATGTATTCCTCCATGAGGATTCGAACCAGCGCGCATTCCGTAACGCGAGTCCTAAGCAGGCTGCCTTAGACAGCGACTCCACGGGGACAGCCATAAGAATACTCAGCTCATATTTTACAATATCGTAAACGTATGTTTTGTTCATAAGTAGGACGAGATATATGCGGTACGTATTCTGTCTAAAAGGGCAAAAGAAGATATTGTAGATTGTGTAGTCAACTGTCCGAAGACGGGTCTGATACCAAGACGACGCCACTTATAAAGTAACCAGGTCAAGTGATGATGGGGTAGAGTGGCCAGTTTCTTCTCCCCCTGCATTGCATGCATTGCCGACTAGCTACATATTACACAAGTCAAACTTCAGATATAAATTTAAGAGGCATGATGGGGCCGATAAGCTAATTACTATAAATGACAATTAAAATTTATTACATGTGCCGTCTATGCTTATCCTTATTTAACAAATATATTGGTTATACAATATTTTGTTACATAATATATCTATTTAAACGTTTTCGGCTCTATGGAGCCATCATCAGAAACAAGTAAGCCCATATGTATGGTGTGAGTACACTATATGTTGCCGTACAAGTAAACTCAATTAATATTAAAATTTAAAATTACATGTTTCTATGTAAAATCAATAATTGTATGGCAGAAATTACAACGTAAATACAAAGCGGCTTTCTGCCTCCAGTGAACTCAAGAACACATCCTCGTTCATCACACTGTTGCCCCAGCTCCTACCGAATATGGAAAGCTACATAACCATCAAACTGGACGACAATTAATTCTGATCTTAACAATTTTAAAGTATTTTAGTTAATTTTATCATCAGCAATTGTAACACCTTATTACGGCCCATAGAGCCGCTTTGTATTTACATTGTAATTTCTGCCATACAATTATTGATTTTACATAGAAACATGTAATTTTAAATTTTAATATTAATTGAGTTTACTTGTACGGCAATATATAGTGTACTCACACCATACATATGGGCTTACTTGTTTCTGATGATGGCTCCATAGAGCAGAAAACGTTTAAATAGATATATTATGTAACAAAATATTGTATAACCAATATATTTGTTAAGTAAGGATAAGCATAGACGGCACATGTAATAAATTTTAATTGTCATTTAATCAGATATAAAGCTAAAATGTCTAAATAATGGTTATTGAAAGAGAGACTTTTTCTGCCAATTTATTTCAAGTAGAAGGTATGTTTTCTTTATACTGAAGAAAACATAATTTAACCACTTATAATATTCAGTCCTAAATTTACAGTTACAAGCACTTAGATTTCCACTCGCACCAGAGCCCTGCTTTCTTATATTCATGTATACTTGACGCCATTTTGTAACTTCTTTGGTGTAGTTTTTGCAGAAAATTATAAGAAAATTTGATTCAAAGTATCTGTCACCATTATTTTTAATTATTCAAGTTAGAGACAAGTGCAGTTAGAACGAAGTCAAGCGTGCTTTGATCCATTCTCTACTCCAAGAGGACAGGGAAGGATATATTAAAAAAAGAAAGTCATGACGCATTCATTTTTTCCGAATTCGAACACAGAATATATAATATGGTCACCGTATTCATAGATCTAGGACTAATTAAAATTAAGTCAATAATTCATTTCTTCCCCATGTGCGAAGACTTCAACGTGATATTAAAACTTCAGTTCAGAACTTACAAATCCACCTGCTTCAAATCTTCTTTTACAATTTCAGCAACAATTCGTATATATTGCTTTGTGAATCAATATTTTGCTTTAAAATTCTCATCGTTGAATTTAAATGGATAAAAACGAGTTTTCTAGTT
Organism: Periplaneta americana; assembly: GCF_040183065.1. Taxonomy (NCBI): domain Eukaryota; kingdom Metazoa; phylum Arthropoda; class Insecta; order Blattodea; family Blattidae; genus Periplaneta; species Periplaneta americana. The sequence goes on from NC_091131.1 coordinate 169,658,720, forward strand.
CTCTATTTTTGTATAGTCACAATTATTTATACCATCAAACCTTCAATGCTCTCTGTATTTATTAAATAATCGTCTAAATCTATCATTTCGATTGTATAACTTTCTTTACAGAAGATATTTAGCTCAGTTTTCGAAAAAAAAAAAAAAAAAAGTAGGGAAACAAACGATCAGCTGTTTACAGAGTCGGCCATCTTGTCCTTCTGTACAAGACTTACACTAGTGGGTTAGGTTCTGTAACGATTATCATGTGTAATTGTACACCTCTTATATAGTTACGTTACGTTTTACGTTCCAACGGTGTATAAGTCCAGTGCAACCTTCATACTGTACCCGGGTAGCTCAGTTGGTACGTTAAACCAAAGGTCCCGGAACAGTTTTTCCCTCGAAATTATTCAAATCAACTTTACAGGGAGTTAGGCCTATACGTGAAATCTTGATTTGCATAATACACGTCACTGTTCGTTAACAGAAAGCCACAATTTAAGTCACACAGAGTTAGTGTGCACCCGAAGTTGGTTGACCACTTTGAGGTCTGTGGATATAGAGGGAAAAATTGGATCGGTGTCGGGTAGAGTTCCAGGGTAGCTCAGTTGGTAGAGCGTTGGTACGTTAAACCAAAGGTTCCGGGTTCGATGCCCGGCCCCGGAACAACTTTTCCCTCGAAATTATTCAAATCAACTTTACAGGGAGTTATACCTGAAATCTTGATTTGCAAGTTGTTATTCATATAGAATGCTTCTTAACTGCTGTAAGTACACATGCATTATTATTTCACTGAAAAGTCATTTGTAATAAGATGGAATGTTCGTTTTAAGAAAGGATATAATTTTTAGCTAACGAAAATGTACTTTCAGCTTTCTGGTCGCTGTAGTTTCACACTGCATGTTGTTCTTGAAGATAGGTCATTGAAATATCTAGAAGACTCAATGACGTGATCTGCCTTAACTGCTTAATTTGAAATCACATTTGAAGCCCACCAAGACAACCTATGAAGAGTCAGACGATTGAAAACGTATTTGTGATGTAGAATGGGAAAAGGGACCTCTTTCGCCAAACTAAAATTTACAGGAGAGCTGAAAAACGAAGTTAATAAAAATTAAATTATTTTGTTTTCTATTTTAGTTTCTTATAATTATTTTATAAAGATATAATAATAAAATTTCACTAAATATATGTTCAAATGACAAATATAGTTAGGATTATATGAGTTGAACTTTAACCATCTTTTCTCAAAACACTGTTTTTCCTATTGGAATTCAGAATGTTACATCCTTGTCGAGTTTTTAGATTGTTGGTTCAATTTTGTATTAAAATGGGTACACATTCATCCTTTACAAGAAGAATTGGAAAAGTCAACTGAATTTTTCCTACAATAGGTTCCTTTTCCCTTTCCGCATCTCATTTGTTATATAATTTATACAGTGCAAATCTGTAAAAAGGTTTCTAGCCACAAATGAGATTTTCTTCTATTGTTGTAAGACCATTTTTTCCAAAGCGCACCTGCCACGTTATGATGCTAACTGAAACATAAGGAAGAAGTTACGATAGTATCCACGAGATGGAAGAACCAAATAGTGATGACTTGCTGGTATTCCAAAACCGCCTAGTATTTCATATCCCCCCTTTTAGTCTAATAATAATAATAATAATAATAATAATAATAATAATAATAATAATAATAATAATAATAATAATAATAATAATAATGCAGTGATAATGTATTCTCATATAAGGCTAATATAAAATGTTTTGTTTTGTTGCAGGTAAGAGACCCCTCCATGTGTCCAGCTCTGTCGACGTCGACTGCAAGGTAAGTTTTTTTAAGTATTGACTGGGTACGTCCCTGTGGGAAATCTCTTTATAGATGGATGTCTTTTAATGAGTACAATAAACATAGTAATTTAAAAACATAATTCGGATACTCTATCATCGCAGAATATTTAATTCTTCCTTTTCGATGGAAGAAACTACGAACAGTATGAGAAAAATTTTGACATATCACTTGATTACCGTAACACGTAACATTCAGAAAACAGCGTCTAACTTTATTACACTCGTATTATATAGAACGACGTATCTCGTAAATCGAGCCGCAATCTGTACGTTGCAGAATTTCAGAAAATCTATTTGTGTATTTTATTTAGTCAACAGTGTTTATATTCTGGTATTAAAATTCGTGTGAAATTTCCACATTCAGTTGTGAATGAATCTACCGTCGGAGAGATATAGAAATACAGCAGTAAAATCGTCTGTGTAACCTTTTTATCTGGTTAGTTGGTCTGTAATCATTACAGTGATTGCAATGACCGCAGTTTATAGTGACAGTGGAAAGTTTTGATCAGTGAAAAGTTTATAGTGTCAGTGAAATGTGTTCTACTCGTATAGAATCAGTGAAGTGTGCCATAGTGCCAGTGCAGTGAGTGAGATAAGAGTGAAGTGAAAGTAGTGAAAGAGTATCAGTGCCAAAGAGAAGAATGGAGCGTGTGAAATGGTCAGACAGAACAAGAAATGAAGCTATGTTGGAAAGGGTGGGTGAAGAGAGAAAATAATGCTGAAACTTATCAAAAAAGAAGTAAAATGATTGGTCGGACCACTGGCTGAGAAGAAACTGCCTACTGAAGGATGCACTGGAAGGAATGGTGAACGGCAGAAGAGTTCGGAGAAGAAGAAAATATCAGATGATAGACGACATTAAGATAATATGGATCATATGCCTCGACTAAGAGGAAGGCAGGGTGTAGGAAAGATTAGAGACAGCAGGATTTGCAAAAAATCACGAATGAATGAGTGTAGTATAATATAAAATGTATGTATGTATGTATGTATGTATGTATGTATGTATGTATGTATGTATGTATGTATGTATGTATGTATGTATGTACATGTAGGAACTTTTATTAGAATATTGTGTGCTGGTGGTCTTCTATTTGTATTAGGTTCGGTAGCAGACCATTTGCATGCATAGAAATTCAATGAAACACCATTTGGTTGGTTTGCATCTTTATCCACTGTATCCGAGTCGTAGTCTTGTACTGAATCCGTGTCATGTTCAGAATTATAGTCCAGTTCATTTTCGACTTCACATCCACTCGCATCACTGCCTTCACTTTCATCTACAATACTGTTTACAAAGCGTGGGAAACCAGAATCGAACACTGATACACTTTTACGCGCATTAGTAGCCACTATGAAAACTCGTTGGTTGTACATTGACAAGGTGCAGATACACAACTGAAGTTGTGGGGACGAAAAGGATACCACTCAATATTTTAGCTATTACTGGAAAAAATAACGTTACTTGATGGTCAGTGACACAGCTAATGGATTAAGCTTGACAAAAGAAAAAGGTACACAAAAGATTAGAGAAAGAAAGCAATGGTTAAAGAATGTCAGGGGTATACAATTTGTATAGTAGGCTACCACCAAAGATCCCACAACTCCGTTTCAGGGTTGAATACAATTACATTTAATGGAAACAATGGAGTGGGATGAGACGAAAAGATTTATTGAAGCATATGAATTGGAAAGTTGTTTGTGGAATGTGTTTGACAATAATTATTACAAGAATAAAGACTTGAGAATTCGGGCATTGTCAAAACTAGCTGCGACAGTCATTTGGAGCTTCATTGCGAGAAGGATTTGGAATATCTACCGCTTCCACATCCTATTCGTCAAGTCTTCACTGACAATGCGATTCAAAACTGCCAGCAAGAAGGACAGGCTCTGAATGGAGTAGTTTTGCAGGTACTCAAGAGTCGCATTCCATCCTATTGTATTCACTAAACAAAGACTCCTTATAAATTCTTGAATATACGGGCGCTAGCGGTAAATGTCGAAGTTCAAGAAAATTTTCTCAGTATCCTTCAAAGTAAGATTTTTTTTTTCAGCAGATGAAAGAGTGTATTAAATGGATGATGAGCATATTAAGCGATAAATTTTACATGGTTTTATATAGGGATGTGAACGGACCGGACGAAAAGAGTGTATAATGCGAGATAACTTAACAAACGGGCTTGTATTATCGTGGTTTCACTGTATATCAAAAGTTGATTTCCTTTGTTCTTTGAATTCCCTAGACCTACTGTATGTTCTTTTATTTGCCTGTGGAAAAATTTTAATATTTTCTTCCCACCTTATTCTGTGGAATGTGCAAAATGGAACCGACACTAAACTGTCACGAGTTATGACAAATATATGTCTATTGTTTTCACACAGGTACAAATAGGGGTGGCTAGGCGTCTCACTTGAAACAAATGGATGTGAAATTAGGGAAAACCAATTTGTTGCCAAACATTTTAAAGAGGAGGGTGTGTGTGACACACGGCGACTGAAGGGCCAAGAGTGGTTTTCTTTTGTTACCGTAGGTATAACAATGGAATATTGTAACTGACCAGCAGCTTCAGACTTCGATTCTCTTTGTGTAATTGAATCTTATTGAATGCAACCGTCTATTTCTCTGACAAAATGGGGGACCAGGATCGACGGCTGCTTTTATTATTGCGACAATTTCGAGGTTGTAAAAATAGCTATTTTTCATTCGTTTGACAACAGTGAAGGTTTGTTAGCGGACAGTAGGTGATCATTTTCATTTGAAAATTTGCACAAGGTACGGTATTCGTTGTAGATTGCAAGTCAGGTCTCATAACATAGATAAAATGAAAATTTATAAAAATAAGTGAAAAAAAATTATATGCCTTGAAATTCCTTAAATTTTCAGTTTAGTGTTCTGGTTGTTATTCTAGGTATAGTTTATACAGGGACATCATTGTATTTATACCAACATTTCTAATATTAACCTGGCTATACCTTTGGATTAACGGTTGAGAACCGGAAACCGTTTGCTACACCTTTCCACGACTGAAGTTCGATGATATTGGCGTAAAATACAAATCACATTACTCGGTATGGGAGTGAAGAAAAGTAGTTCATCCATTTACGTAAACTAGGAAATATCGCGATTTTGAGTCTGATAAATGTCATTAGGTTTTTGTTTAATCCAAAGTTAGTACTGTATTGACAATAATATTTTGTTTACTCGCATGATCTCAAGTAGGTTTAGTGATTGCAAGACACACCCCTAGCAGAATTAGAAAGGCGCTAATGTAATTTCTTACGAAACAAATTGTACTCCCACAGTACCATCCCACCCCTTGGGTCATGACGTCATGTATACTATGAGAGTTTCGAACTTCAGTCTCGTGAATTGGTGACCCTAGGCCGCAGTTTGGTTATGGCCCTAAAGGGAAGAATAAAGAGCAAAACAATGCTCCGAAAGTAAATGTTGAGTGTTTGTTTTATAGCTATTTAGTGTAAGTTACATACTCATATTGCAACTGCGCGTCTTACTTAACACGGTTGTTCCGGTAGGTCTAGGTTATCTTTGACTTCATTAGATAGGGATCTTGGTCCGGTGGTTACACTCTTACTGTAGAACAGCGTCATTGTGATCTGGAGGAGTATTACATTCATTCTCAGAGACTACTATAACACTGCTTCAATCACACGTTCTCTTCGATGTGGAGCTGCGCTTGGGCGTGGTTTCGATTCCCGCTTCGGCTGATCAACTGACTTTGTTTTCTCAAGTTTTCCCGAACTGTAAGCAGGATGTCAGATAATCACATGGCGAATCTTCGACCTCATATTCTTCAAAAGACATCTCAATGTGACTAATCCCATCGACGTTAAATAATCTTGTAGCTGATACAACGTCGTTAAATAACCGGCTACAAACTTCTTATATCAGCCAGGGAATATAATATGTTACAAACACTAATCATGTTGCTCCAAGACAAAATATCACTTTTGCAGTCTTTCAGGAGCGAGAATTACAAGTTTGAAAGACTTGTTTAAAATCAAAGTATCATGTTTCTTACAAGTTGGTTAGAAAATCATAGAAATGCGATATACATTATCATATTTTGCCATAATAAAGCTATGCCTAACATTAGGATGCACAACATAGACAACAGAAAAATCTCATTTTGGCCAAAAATTGATTCATCAATTTTGCCTGGAAATCACAGAATTTCTGTAGTGGCTATATGTTGAAGCATTATCTCTTAATATTTTCCCAGGTGTCTTCCATAGCACGCGACACTGAAGGTATTATTGACGAAAAAAAGTAAAAGAAACTAATTTTCAAGTAGTTTGGAATATAAAGAATTCGTATAGGACATGAATTGATTTGAAAACATTACAAAATAGGTAAAAATGTCAAAGAATTGATCGCTACAAATAACCTAAAAGTGATTATTTTTCACTTGAAATGAAGATATAGAACACTTCAAAATATAACGCAAACACACATTTCACTTCACTTAGTATAGGCTATGCAATGCATACAAAACGCCTAAACTAAGCTAATGTATCTTAACCTGTCACAGATTCTCGCACCAGAAAACTTACAAAGTTAAAGTTGGAAGTTTCAGTGTTGCGTGTTATAGACACTGCCTGCTGGATCACAACCTATGGCTATTTACACTGCCTGCCCAATCAACGGTTATGGGCGATTAGCCACTAGGTGGCAGGTAGTGATTTTTCCATATACTGATTATGTTAATAGCGGTGGGTACTGCCTTCCACCTAGCTGCAAAAGAAGTTTGATTGAGCAGGCAGTTTACGCAGCTATAGGATGCGATTCAGCAGGCATGTGCCGTTTATATTTCGGCACATCTTTCTTGTCCTTTCTATTTCTTTTAGATTTTTCTATCTTTATATTTTTCTCTGTTAGTTTTATTATTCTAACTTTTCATAGATGGTTTGTAGTTTTTTCTTTCTTATCTAGTTCTTCTTACTTTTCGTAGATGGCCTTTCTCTCAACTTTCTTTTTTTTATGCTCTGTTTCTGTTCCTATAACCTATGATAATTGATACCGAGGGAGCATTAATTTTTTGATCCGGGGAGAATTAATTATTTTGTAATAACGCTTGCTGATTGGTCAAAACGATGGTGTGATTTAGATTTGGTCGGTGAAGCGAGTTTCATCTCGAATGTAACGTTAGTCTAGTGGATGGGCTCATGGAGGTAAGACGCGTACAGGGTACAAGCTCCTACGTAGGCCGGGGATCGAAGCGGGTTCGATAAGTTTACCAGGAGTTGTATTGTACACCGTGTTGTGGGATCCTGTGTAGAATCACAGAAGATATTAGTCCAGTGGAAGGACTCGCTAAGGTTGAGGTGTGCCGGGAAGTGAGAGTGTTGTGAAGAGTACGAGCTGCTACGTAGGTCGGGGATCGAACTGGGTTCGATAAGTCTACCTGAAGCTGAATAGTACTCGGAGTGCGGCAACCTGCGAGGGAATTGTAGAAGGTATTCGGGTGGAAGCTAGCTGCGAGTTTTGGGATGCACTTATTAGTTTGAGGTGCTATCATTTTCCTGACTGATTTACGTTCAGTCAACTCTGATGAAATACTGGTCGGTATTTATATTCTTGGTGGATCGTTTCTCTAGTTGTGATATACCGAAAAGCCGGCCTCTATATATAATCAGTTCAGCGAGTTGGTTTTGGCTTATGTTTAATCAAGTTTTTGCAGTAGGACGAATTTAAACAGTATGGAATCCACGACGAAGGCACCCATTGTTGTATCACGTTTGAGGGGTGACCAATCGGTATGTAACGGGTATGTGTGTGTTGAGTGATGGTTATGTCAAGGCTGTTTGACAAGATGGATGCCAGCGTGGGCAAACAACTATCTATGTAAGGTAATTAGCTGGATTTGGTCTACGCTACACTGTTAACAGGAAATGTTAAGTGCTATGGATTTATTTTGCCTGTTCTAATAAATAGTTGTGTTTAATAGTGAGTGTGTGTTATCACTTGAATACCTCGACACCCAGATTACCATCCTGATCATAACGATTCATGGCAGGGTTAGTTTGTTATTTAATTGTCTTATTTCCCATCTAACAAGTTTAGACGATTAGATGAAGTGGGAGTGTGCCCGTGCGCGGTGCAGGCAGTGGTTATAGAGAAGCATTTTTCGTGTCCGTAGTGACATGTTCGCTAGCTTTGTCTGAAATGCAGCCATGAATTGTTACGCAAACCGCACCAGCTTTGCACAATAAGTAATCGCATTGTGGAATCTGCTTTTTATAGATTTACAGCTGTGGAAAGACATCCAAGTTTGTCCGAATATTTATTTTATTACCGCGTAACAATCTCACTGCTGATCGATTCTTCATTTAATTATAAGAAAGGACAGACTTTGGTCGGAAAGATGAACATAGGTCCCGAAGTGCCTTTAATAGTATGTTGGAGTGATTTCACGTAACTATTGAACTTCCACGTTATTACTGAATAAATTAACTTTTGTGGTAATTAAATTAGCGAATATTTCCATATGTTTATGTGATTCCAGTTTTACGTTTTCAGTAAAAATAATATTATCAAGAATAAAAGGTAATTGGAAAGATACCAAATAAAATTTTAACCAAATAAAATCGGTAATTATTAGAGAAGGAAGAGACAAAAATTAATAAAATAACGCAAATCAACATTGATAGTGGAGGATTTGCGAGTGCCATTTAGTATTCAAATTTATTTTAAATCATTTAAAATTATTTTTCGTAGATCGTGTGCAAAGTATGTTGGCTAAATTTTATTCCCTGAAATGCTTGCGCGGCGATTATTTAATTTGATTGGTATTTGTTGTATAATAATATTGAATTCCCAGCAACACTTGCGCGGTGACTACAAATTTGATTGGTGAAATGTATGTTTGCTACATTTTATTCCCAGAAATACTTGCGCGGCGATTACAGATTTCATTGGTGCTAGGTATTGTATTCCCAGCAGGATGTGCGCGGCGATTATTTAATTTGATTGGAGTTTGTTGTATAATTATATTGAATTCCCAGCAATACTTGCGCGGCGACTACAAATTTGATTGGTGCAATATATGTTTGGTATATTTTATTCCCAGCAACACTTGCGCGGCGGTTACAAATTTCATTGGTGCAAGATCTGTTGGTTACATTGTATACCCAGCAACACATGCGTGACAATTACTTCATTTGATTGATGCAAGTTTTCTAGGATACATTGAATTCCCAGCAACACTTGTGCGGTGACAACAAATTTGATTGGTCCAATATTATGTTGGCTATATTTTTGTCCCGACAACACTTGCGCGGCGATTACAAATTTCATTGGTGCAAGGTTTCTAGGGTATATTTTATTCCCAGCAACACTTGCGCGGCGTCTACAAATTTCATTGGTGCAAGGTTTGTTGGGTACATTTTATTCCCAGCAATACTTGCGCGGCGATTACGAATTTCATTGGTGCGAGGTTTGTTGGGTATATTTTATTCCCAGCAACACTTGCGCGGCGTCTACAAATTTCATTGGTGCAAGGTTTGTAGGGTATATTTTATTCCCAGCAACACTTGCGCGGCGTCTACAAATTTCATTGGCGCAAGGTTTGTTGGGTATATTTTATTCCCAGCAACACTTGCGCGGCGTCTACAAATTTCATTGACGCAAGGTTTGCTGGGTACATTTTATTCCCAGCAACACTTGCGCGGCGATTACAAATTTGTTTGGAGCAAGGTGTATTGTAGTAAAACCTTCTGGATCGAAACATGGTCGTAATGTAAGTTGTGTGTCGGCTTTTCTATTTGAGTGTATGAAACGCGTGCAATAAATTACTTAATTGCGCATCAGTGCTCAATTTTATTTAGTGTAAAGTGTGCATAAAATCCGTTCACTTTTTATTGCATAATATTTTGTAGAAGTAATTACGAACTGTGATATTTTAATGTGAACATAGGTTTACATGTTATCATAACCTGTTTGCTTCAACCTTTCGCAGTTTAGAATGGGAGCTATATTGTGATTTAATAAAGTAGAATTTATATTGTTGTTTTAATTTAGCACATCTCTCTGCTTTCGTTACTTGTAGATAGAAAATTCATCACAGTCACTTCTATGACATTAGCTGTACCTACGTTTGTATGTTACTTCCGCTGTTAGCTAGGCCTAATAGATAAATACAGTTCAATACAAGCCATTATAAAAAGAAAGAAGTAAATGATACAATTAATATTTCATTTAGTGTAGCATGTACATGACTTCTATTAACTTCTTTTAAAATATGTTGCAGGAATAATTGTAAAAGTATGTTATTAGCCTACTTATTTAATGTGAAGAGAATTCACCAAGTTAACGTAACATGTTTGAATCAACATATAAAGTTCAGAATGAAAGCTATATTATTTAGATTTAATGAAGAAGAATTTAGGATAAAGATTAGTACTCGGTTATGTTCTTTACTTGTAGGTAGAAAATTCACAAGTCCCTCCTATGAAATGTGCATATGGTTATATTATCAGCTCTACTAGTAGGTAGTCAATAAATATAATTCATTGCGACCCAGCATAGAAAGAAATAAATACAATTGAGATATATACAAATTGCATGTGCTGGATTCATACATAACATTACACTTAATTATAACGTAGGGATAACTTGCGAATATAGAGATATAAGGTGAATACAGTAAACATAACCTATAATTTCTATATGGCATCATAATGTATGTAATGGCAGTGTATTCGAAAACATTAAAAGTAGATAAAAAGTGTTATATTATATAACTGCTTCTTAATTTGACCTGAATACATTAAGCATTCTTGATCTTTGTGCTGAAATTTTTATCAGTACCTACTACTAGTGAAAATTTCTATTCTCAAATGTTTGCTTTGACTGTGATATAATAAGAATAGGCACCCAGAACAAGGTTTTAACCAGAATATCAGAATTTTTTCAAAAATGGGGGAAAAAAACGTAGAGTGCTGTACATGCTTTTAATTTTTTAGAGCGAGGTTGAAAATCAGACATGTGCTGATATTAATACGAGTAGCTACAAGCATTATACATAGCACATAGCGCATCATTGTCAGTCATTATTCAAGAAAAAGTCTCGTTACGAGAATTTAGATTTATATTCTTGTTGTGGGCGGCTGTTCAATTATTTAGCAATATATTTATTAATGTATTAACACAGTGGTCTGAAATTACAGTAATTGTGCTACCACATTCCCATTCGACATAATAACCTTGTAAATCTAGTTTCTTTTTTCTTTTCGGAGGAGGACCCGGAGGCAAGTACCGCAGCCTTAGGCTTATAGTGCAGCTTCTTTATATTGGGATGATTGTTGAAGTCTATTAGGATCGCTCTTCAAGCACATGATTCACCGCATGGTGTCATTGTATCGATTCAGCCATAACATCCAGTCCTGACAGGAGACCTGATCCTCCGCCTTCCTGTGAAGTTATCCTGCGTTCTCCTTAGATCGATGGCATCTGTTCGCAATTTATGTGCTTGAATCTGCTGCATTCTTGACCATAAGTACACGTCACAGTTGATTCCGTGACTCACTAAGGCGTCATCTGTCCCAGTCCACTGTAAAGCCCCTGCTGCTTTGCTGGATATATGCAGCTCCTGCAGACAGATGCCGCCTATAGGCAGGTCTTGGAATCACGTCCGCCATGTCCTGCTGGTAACCTGTAACTATATTGAGATGATTAATTAAGACGAAATGAGTCCGAGGTGCAACGCCGAAAGTTACTCGGCAATTCTGCTTCGAGTAACTGATGAAAAACCACAAAAAACCCAACGAGGTAACCTGTCCCGACCAGTATATTGAACCCGGGCTCTCTAGTTTCAAGCCAAGAACGCAGACCATTGCTCCACAGCGGTGGACAAAAAAATCTAGTTGCTCAACGGTTTGAGGTTACAGTACCCTATATCAGTACACTACAGTACATCTGTTGCTTAGTCAAGTGTTCGAAAGCCCATAAGGCAATACTCATAAAGCAACTAATCCAAGAGATAATGGGGTAGGGTGGCCATGTTCTTTCCCCCCTCTACTGCATACATTGTTGATTAGTAACAGGTGAAACCAGCGCTGAGATAATTCCTGTTATCTCGTAAGTTAAATTAGATGAATGTATAAGAAATATAGACTATATAATTTTTTGTGAACATGCAGTTGATCGTATACGCATGGCATAATGAAAGCCTAAACTAACCAAACTAACTTGCCACAGATTCCTATATGCAAGGTGTGTAAGAGTACGAAAGGATCTACCTCAGCGGTAGTTTAGCCCCAGTAACATATTAGACGAATCACACTTCAGATTGCAGTATCGTAAGAAACGAATAAAAAATTGAAGTACAGTATAGACAAATTGAATTTGTAATGCTTAATTATAATGGGTAATTGCGAATATAGAAATGAGGTATGTATGATCAGTAAACATAACTTAACCTGAAATTTCAAGATATTAAAATATTCGTACAATGCAACTAAAAATTATTCAATGGTGCATAAGTGAATGTGTAAAAATTTTGTAATGATGTTTGCTTTATTTAAATTAATTACGAGATTAGGTACTGTAACACTAACGAAAATTTTACGATATCACTTTATAATTTTTAGTATAAATATTTCTACCTCTCTTTTGTTCAAATTGTGTATATTATAAAGCATCATATTATATTTTATATTAATTGTGAAGCTTAGGCACGCCAAGATGGAGTATATTACTGGCCACTGAACGAATATTGCAGACTGTTCTTCTTCCTGGCAGTACGATCTACTTCCACTGGATGGCTCCACTGTTGCCAACATATCGCCCAGAAATCTCGCTAACTTTTCAACGAAAAGTAGCTAAATCTCTCCAAAGTTTGTGTAAAAATCTCCAGAAATGTCGCTAAAAGTTAATAATAAATATCACTAAATAAAAAAAGAAAAACATACATATGCGTCGTCATCAGCTTCTGCGGAGTCTGGTGTGGGAGCAGCTGATTGTGAATACACTGCACTTGGCCAATCATTGACACTACACTTTCTGACAAATTGTATCACTTTTTAAATGTTATATTAAAATATATTAAAAGCAGCAAAAACTACAGTCTTATTTGCTTCACACGAACTGTCGGCACTCAATTTCCTCGGGTCGGTTCGGAGTGGAAAATCTCCGCGTTGCGAGGAAGAACCTAGATTACATCAGCTTCGTGAAAACTATATTCTGCAATCTATAAAGTTGGATTGTACGAGTAAGATCATGGCAGTCTGTTTTTCATAGTGTAGCTTCCACACCGCTTAAGTTACTAATAGCACACTTTGTACATTCATTCATTCATTCATTCATTGGATGTTACATTATCAATGAAGCTATAAGATGTGGAAGAAGTAAAAAATTTAAAAGATTAGGCCTACCATTTTTGGCGAGATGTAGTCAGATGAGGCCGAAGATTCGCCAACAGATTACCTGACATTTGCCTTATAGTGGGGGAAAGCCTCGGAAGATCCCAACCAGGTAATGGGACCAAACGGGGATGAAGTGAGGTGGGGCCGAGGACTCGACATAGATCACTTGGCATCCGCCCCATAGCCGAGGAAAACTTCGGAAGAAACCAGTCAATCAGACCAAACATTTAAGAATTTTCGTTAACCAGTTCTGCGTTTGTGTAAGGGAGAGAATATTGTTATGATAAATTAGTTAATTGGTGAATTTGTTTAATTTGGCTTTCTCAGATAGGTTATGATGAAATCTTCTTGAATAACGAAAATAGAGGAGCCATAATAAGACTAGGCATATATTTTGTACCAGTTTTCATGTTGTTGAATTTTTAAAAGATACACGTTAATTCAAACGGTTTATTATAATTTTTTTTTGTGGTTTTGACCTACAAATTTTTTTAAATTGCAGTAACGCATAGTTACGTAAATGACTGGAACAGCTTTCTTACAGCATGTGAATTATTGGAATTGTAATATTTAATTAACTAGCCGGCATTGTGGCTAGATCGCTGGACGTTCCCGGGTTCGATCCCGGTGTAATCCCGATTTATAAATTGTGTTGGGCAAGCTCGTGGTACAGGTAACACAGGCATTTTCTCCAGGAACCTCCGGTTCCCCTATGACATCCCAACAAATCTCCATTGTCATCTCATCGGGGGCTCGTATGGCGCACCCTGGGCAACGACTATGTCGGTAAATTGGTCTACATATCTGCCTTCATATAAGTGAATGATGTAAGTCAAGTGCCCGCCATTCGTTTTATATATATACAGGGACATCAGTTTATTTTTACCAACATTTTTAACATTAACCTGGTTATACTCGGAAACACTGTTGCCCCCTTCCATTACAGGAGTTTGATGTTGCTAGTGCAATATGTAAACAAATCATTTTACTAGGTATAGGAGGAGAGAAAAGTAGTGTATCCATTTATGTTGTAGGGAAATACGATATTACGATTTTCAGTTTGATCATCACTTTTATGGAATTTATCAAAATACAGTAGAGTAGTAACATTTTTTTTTTTTTAAACTCAACTTTTCAGGCGGCTATGTCCATTATGTAATGTCTACTTTATTTAGCATAATTAATTATTGTTGTTAACATACAATATAGAGAGTGCATTTAAATTGCGGGGCTCATAAGTAAAGGGCTGTAAGTGCACTTAAGTTACTTTTGAGAAAATGGGGTTTCAATATTTAAGCTTTGGTAAAATCGGTGAAATCTTTTATTTAAATTTTAATGTGTGATGAGATTAAAATATCCCTTTGCCACTAAAATTTTAAATACTTTAGCTTACACACTGCTTGCACTTAACTCATGTTATTACAAATGTCACTAGCATTCCTTTGCTTCTAGCCACCTCAATTCAAAATAAGCTAATCTGAATATTTAAACAAGTTGCTGAAAATGGTTGCCGTTCATTACAATGCAGGCTTCAATTCCTTACGCATATTATTAAAAACATTTTGAAGCGTATTCTGTGAAATTGAATTTATCGTTTCTTGAATATAATTTTTTAGTACGATATTATTAATATAGGTTCTTTCTTCTATAGAAAACGCAACCATATTTCTTAAACACACTATACACTGCAGTGTTTACTTCACTGCTTGAAGACTTTGAATGCAACAGCGGCCGTAAGTTTGTGTGTCTGACGGGAGCAAGGACATTAGTGAAGGGGTGAGAATGAAGTACATTCAGAAATGCAGGTACAATAAAAATGCAAGTAAAAATAAAATGATGTCCCTGTATATATAAATATATATATATATATATATATATATATATATATATATACACACACACACACACACACACACACACACACACACACACACACACACACACACACACACACACACACATGGGAGAGTTGGGTAGTATCGGACATTGGGTAATATCGGACAGTGCGTTTCTTTCATCTACCACCAGATGGTAGTACCTGAATAACATGGTAAACGTCAGCAATGACATTTAACTCTAAAAACTCGGTAGGCTACGTCTTCGCGGCTGAGGCTCCTGGGAGTAGCCTCTTATATGGATTGAGAGTAGAATAATTATCATCGGTTGCTATAGTAACCATTGTGCTCTATCTTTTGCTACTTGCAGCTTATACGCCTGCTTCCATTTTCGATGCATATGCCTCGAAATTTTGAGTTTTCTCCCTTCTCTCCATTTCACTCGCGAATTTTTCCAATTCAACCTGTCGACTGCTGATTGTTAAAGAATTGTTATTATTTTTGTAATTTGTTATTTAACAACGCTGTATCAACTACGAGATTATTTAGTGTCGATGGAATTGGTGACAGCGAGATGATGCCGAGGATTCATCATGCATTACCAGGCATTTATTTACGGTTGGTGAAAACGTAGGAAAAAACCCAAGCGGAAATCGAACCCGCGCCCCAGAGCTATTTTTGATCGGCAGGCAAGCGCCTTAGCCGACTAAGCTACGCCGATGGCTGAATTGTTATTCTAACCTGCTTCGTTACGATTGGTTTGACATCACTGCGAACGTCCTACCACTTCGCGTTATCTGGCCGCGAAACCAGGTGGCCCGGGTTCGAATCCCGGTCGGGGCAAGTTACCTGGTTGAGGTTTTTTCCGGGGGTTTTCCTCAACCCAATACGAGCAAATGCTGGGTAACTTTCGGTGCTGGACCCCGGACTCAATTCACCGGCATTATCACCTTCATATCATTCAGACGCTAAATAACCTAGATGTTGATACAGCGTCGTAAAATAACCCAAAACTTCCCGTTCTCGAGTTACATTGCCTCGGTAGCCTACGATCCGCCAATTCATGCCTGAATTTCGTTGCTTCCGCGTATTAGGCTACTAGATGACGTCACACTCTCAAACTCAAGGTCACGTTGGATACTTGATTCTTCGGCTATCGATCGCCAATCTCATCGACGCTAAATAACCTCGTGTTGATACAGCGTCGTTAAATATCCAACTAAAAAAACTCCATTGTTTTATTTTTAGCTTGCGCAGTAAGCTGTTTCAGTTAAAGTCACATGGGTGTGCTTGGCAGGCAGGCGAATTACTGCTGTGCCGCATGATAAGCAGGTACAAGTAATTAGGCTAGACAGCTCATTGTGATAAATTTTAAATTGCCGCTAAGATAATTCTACCAGTGGGTTAGGAGTCGGGTTGTTAATTTTGTGCACCTGTACCAGTAAGTACCGCTACTACTTCTCTGCTTCTGTATTCACTCTGATATTCGTACAGACGATATAACAACACTGACGTTATTGTGATCAGTGGCGATAAAATGATAGGCAATTTATAAAATATAAAATTTCAGTTGTTAAAGTTTCGAGTTTAAAGAATTTTGAAACAGCCTGTGAATTCGTATGTCTATTGGTAAACTGATGTCATCGCCATCTCTACACATCGAGTTCCTAGCTTACAGTATTTCGCCTGTCGCACAACTCGTGAGTGGTTTCATTGCATTCGATTGAAAAATCTGCCGTAATATAAACATTATCTCCGTATAATATGGTACTGAGTTTATTTCAAGGCTTCTTTCTGTTTAATATTATCTATATTGTCTGTAAAACAAAAGTACTAACACTGATTTCTTAATATTGCACTTGTGTTTTAAATCTCAATAACATAATAGAGAGTTAAGAAGGAATATTCACTTAAATTCCATAGTAGTATAATATTATACTGTATTAAGTGGATGAAACACATCATTCATAATGAAAGTGATATTCCAAAGAAAGAGATTAAGTATGACATGATAAGTTGGAATTTATATTTATGGTATCTTTAGCGTTACAAAAGTAATCAATAAACTAATCAAAACAATATTACAGTACAAAGCAAAGTTACCTGGGTACTGTATCTGTTTTAAGTGTAACTAATATTATGTAACGAAACTCTTATCGCATAATGCTTTTAAGGTGATATTTGTGATCAACTTCCTATCATCAGAATATTAAATTATTTTCTCGAAATCTGTTGAAGCTATAGAGCTGACATTTTTACAACTCATGAGCACGTATCTTTTGCTTATGGTGTAACAGTAGTTACTTTGTTAATTTATTTCCTTATGAACAATTTCCATGCGAATATTTTCAAAATTTTCAATACACTATCTTCAGTTATACGTATTTACGGTATACTAGATTTACGAAAACATTCTGTAAGGCTACTAAATAAATAGGCCTATACCTGGAAATATCACTCTTCTGTACGAAAAGTGGAGAAAATATTTCTTTTGAATAAAAAAATCAAACTTGTGAAAACTGAGCATTAAAATTAAAACTTACATTCTTATAATGCACTTATGCTTCTCAGGCAAATCTAAAAATTAACATGGATACAGTTTTAATAAGTTCTCTTCCCTTTATCTATTGAATCAGTGCTGGCCACCCCTGAATATAGCTAGACCAAGCGGCATATACCACCTCTTTCGTCTGTCTCTTTCCTTTCCACTGTAAAGTGCTCAGGCTCTCCTGGGCTGTAAAGCGCGCGCTTGCTCTTGTGGGCATCAATAAACATCCCTGATTTATAACAAAGACAGTTTAGATACTTAAAGTAGTTAATAAAATAAGTTTTATGTTTTATCACGTTTAACCTCCAAATTAAAAAAAAATCTTTTTGTTGTACGTTTATCAACAGTAATCTCACTAAAGGTTTTGATGTATCTAGAGAAAATCAAAACTCGATTGGGATTTAATTGACTATTACACGATTAGAAGAAAGTATATAAAGATTATAAGTAATAAAGTACTCCAATAGAATAAAATATTAATTGACTTACGAAAATAAACCTGTCTTCAAATGTATTATTGCACCATTACGCTAGACGGCAGTTGTGCCAACTATGGAATCTTCATTGAACTCTGTAGACTGTTACTAGTCAAGAAGGCTTTGTTGATTCAGTTTCGTTTTTATTAAAACATTTGCTTTCCACTTCAATCATCCGGATCCCAGTAATCAACGATCAACGTCACTTGACAGATGATTTTCAAGAAATCTTAATATTAAACAATCTCTGATACGTGACTATCCATAATATCATATAGC
Source organism: Periplaneta americana (assembly GCF_040183065.1). Lineage (NCBI taxonomy): Eukaryota > Metazoa > Arthropoda > Insecta > Blattodea > Blattidae > Periplaneta > Periplaneta americana. Next base: position 169,677,073 of record NC_091131.1, read on the forward strand.
AGAAGCTATAACATAACCTAAGTAATATACACAAGTGTTAGAAAAGTTTTAATTAACGACGATGACATAAAAAATAAACATGAATAATTTTAGAAGGAATAATCGTTGAATGTACAATTTTCAAATTTGAATGTGGTTGGCGGTTCAATTGATGTTATATTGGACGGTGTGCGTAATAGAAGTGGAACTCGTTGATTTAGGCCTACATGGTGTATTCAACCTATTCAGGATTTCCGAATGGTGCTCTTCATTTATTTGTAAATCGGATTTCAGAAGATGCATAGGTATGATCAGTGATTTTTATTAATTCTTGTTCTTGAATGCCAATGCGAGTCATATTTGAAACTGCTGTGCATCGACTGGAGTGGTTTGTAATTATATATATATATATATATATATATATATATATATATATATATATTTTTTTTTTTTTGACGTCCAGACCAGTGCAGTTTCAAATGTTGGCAAGCAAAGAAACAAATGCTAGGGACGCGATAAAATTAAACAAATGCTAGGGACGCGATAAAATTGTGCGATAAGCAGCCATGTTTGGTTGAAAGACGTCCTTTCGTATCGTTTTATTGGTCAACAGTAGTATGACGTAGTAAGAGTGTAATAGTCATTGTAATACTTACTGTACGTTCAAGCTACTAGCTGACGCTTGGTGTGTATTATATATATTTATTATTATTTTAAGAAACGTGTTATAGACAGACCCATGTCTATTTTTTGTTTACGATAGGGGTAAAATACTTACGCATTGGGGAAGAAATATGTACTGTATATACGCGTTTCAAGCGTTACACGTAACTGATTTATTTCATATTTCCAACTTGAATTCGGACTATTCCAGAGAATTCTTCCTTAGAATTTATGTGTCAAAGTAAATGTTGAGTGTTTGTTTTTTATTAGTATAGGTTACACACTCATACTGCAACTGCGTGTATTACATAACACTGTTGTTCCTGTAGGTCTAGGCTATTTTTGACTTCAATAGGTAGGGATCTTGGTCCGGTGGTTACACAACAGCATCATTGTGATCAGCAGGAATATTAGAGCCATTCTTAGAGACTACCGTACTTTAACACTGCTTTAATCACACGTTCCCTTCCCTACTGATGTGGAGTTGCACTTCAGCTGAATAACTGGCTTTGTTTCCTCAAGTTTTTCCGAACTGTAAGCAGAATGTTAGATAGTCACATGGCGAATCTTCGACCCCATATTCTTTAAAAGACATCTCATTGTGACTAATGTCTTCGACGCTAAGTAAGGTTTTCGCTGATAAAACGCCGTTAAATAACCGACTACAAACTTCTTATATCACCCAGGAAAAATAATATGTTACAAATACATGTTCTTAGAGAGGAATCCTGTTGTTCCAAGACAAAATATGACGTCATTTTTGTAGTCCTTCAGGAGCGAGAATTTAAATTTTGAACGACTGTATAAAATCATAGTACATACCATGTCTCAAACGAATTGGTTAGTGAGAATACTATAGAAATGCAATACGCATGCCATATTTTCCCACAATAAAGATAACATTAGGATGCACAACATACAGAAAAATCTCATTTTCGCCAAAAATTGATCAATTATATTTGCCTTTAAATCATAGAATTTCTGTAGGACCTATATATAGAGGCATTTTCTCTTAATATTCTCCGAGGGGTTATCTATAGCTTTCGACACTGACCATTTTATTGACGAAACAAGTGAAACAGCCTAATTTTCAGTGGGAAGGTAGTTTGGAATGTGAAGAATTCATATAGGACAGCGGTCGTCAGCACAGAGCACCCTGGGGCTAGCGTCACTTACCCGCGGAAAACACAGTGCACCATGATGCACTCGTAGCTGCTAGCGGATATGCTCTCTACCTTTTCCTGCTGCACGACGGTGCACACGGGATGGCTCCGCTTACCCTTTTCACATTTCAGCGAGTGCTGACGACCACTGGTATAGGACATCAATTGATTTGTAAACATTAGAAAGTAGGTAAAAAGTGGAAATAATTGATCGGTACCGATAACCTAAAAGTGATTATTTAACGCATTAAATAAAGAGGTAGAACACTTCAAAATAAAAGTGAATCGCACATTATACTTCACTTAGTATATGCAAGGCATACAAAAGTCCTAAACAAACCCAACCTAACCTGTTACAGATTCTTATACACAAGGCATATGAAAAGCCTAATCTAAGCTAATATAACCTAACCTGTCACAGATTCCTGTACCTTAGAACTTACTGTACAAATATTCAAGTTGGAAGTTGCGTGCTATAGAAAAGCCTTCTTCGTGTCCACAGTGACATGTTCGCTAGCTTTGTCTAAAGTGCGGGCATGATTTATTACGCAAAACGCAATAGCTTTGCGAAATATGGAATCGTATTGTGAATATGCTTATTATACATTTACAGGTGTGGAAACACAGCCCAGTATGTCCGAATATTTAATTTATTACCGCGTAACAATGTCCCTGCTGGTCTATTCTTCATTTAAGAAAGGACATAATTTGGTCGGAAATGTGGACACAGGTCCCACAGTGCCTTTAATACTTTGTTGGAGTGATTTCATGGCATTTCCCGTGTGCCGCGTTGGTGATTACAAGTATCTCTTGAACTTCATCTCATTATTATTGGATAAATTATTTTAGTGATAATTAAATTACCGAGTCTTTCCATATATTTACATAATTCCATTTTTACGTTTTCAGTAAACTGTTTATATAATATTAAAATAGTAACTAACAAGAATAAAAGAGAGTTTTAAACAAATGATGGAAACACATTGCGTATACGAATCTGCAACAGTTTAGGTTAGGCCTATGCCGTGCACATATGATCAATTGCAAAAACATTACAAATTCAAGAATTTTCACTTCCGAAATCACCGGAAGTACTTAAGGGGAGGTTGTAAGCTGATTTGGATCAAAATTAACATTTTTTTTATTTTTAGCTGAACTAATAAATTAAGAAAAAGTCGGTAGGTTAAGGAAGATCACAACTATAGGTGTGCAAATTTTCATAGATGTAGATTGATTAGTTTCTGAGATAAGTGTACCTGAAGTTGCTAAATTTAACACGGTGAGGATAGGGCTTACAACCTCCCCTTAAGCCTTAGTTTCACCAATCATACCTTTTCATTGTATCTTTAAAATTACCGAATAAAATTTTAACCAACTTAAATCGGTAATTATTACAAAACGAACAAACAGAAATTAATAAAACAGTGTGAGTCAGCATTGATAGTGGACGATTTGCGATTGCCATTTAGTATTAAGATTTATTTCAATTTTTTTAAATTATTTTTCGTAAGTCGTGTGCTGTGTTTAACACAAAAAACCGTCTCCTATAGCGTGAATTTGTCCGAGTACACTTTGGGCAGCGCCTGATCCACACGACTAGGGAAAGGATGTTATTTTGTACCTAATTTACCCCTGGTAGGTAAATACTTTTATTATAAACAATTATTTAAAACACTTGATAGGCCTATATAAAGATACAGAAAATGGAACAAACAAAAGCAAATGAAGAAAATAGAGGAGTCTTGCATAAGATATTCCTTAACGTGTAACCGTAAGATGCGAAGGGGACTATGGAGTCACCGTAAACAGGAAAGCCCTTCCGTCTCCCTGTCAATATGAAGTGAGGCAAATGTCAGGAACCTTAGGGCCATATTCATAGACATTCTTAGCGCGGGCTTCCGGTGAATGATCAGCGAACTAACGTTTTTCGTATTCATAAACCAGTGTTAGCGATATGATATGATATGAATCCTGTACAAGTAATCACTCGATAGCCGGGGCTAGTTTAGCACGCTCGTAGCGCGGGCTAGCGAAATGTCTATGCATAGCACCCTTAGTGTTTACTTACACGTGTATTACTTGTACGATATATTTAGTATGGCAACCCTCTTCAGGAAACAACGCTCCCTTTTCTTCAGAAGACGAGGAGGAGTAGGGCTACAGCAGGCGGTATTTATTTTTCTTTTCATATGATGTAGATCGCGGAGATTGACGGATTATACCATTGCCTTCATATGACTTCATAGGTAGCAATCTTTTGGTGTGGGGTTAGGAGACATTGCGGCCCACTCAAGGGGCCTCGCTGACCTATCCACCTCTTAGGAAAATGGTCATCAAGCCATTTATGAACGATTAAACCGTAATGTGGTGGGACACCACCCTGCAAAAAACATTGTAGGGAACTCGGCTCGTCTTTCAGAACTGATGGCAAGACACACTCCTCTAAGAGAGTCAGTCTTGTACTCCTCGTCGATCAGGGTACCTTCGTTAAAAAACGAACCAACGATCCTCCCACCCATATTCCACACCACACTATTATATTATTCACACCCTGCATCTTGGACGGTAGCATCTGTTCAGTCATTCCACAATCGCCAGTTCTGCATGTTGAACTCAGCGTTCACATAAAAGTACGCAATGTACGTTGCAATGTCTGGGCTCGCCTCGATCCTGTTGAAAGAATATCACCATTGTTCCTGACTTTTGAAACATTTTGTATTCTGCAGCCTCCTCAGATCGATGCCATCTGTTCACAAATTACGTACTACGTCCTGATATATCCTATATTGACCTGCTGATCGAATTACCGTCGATATCGTGAGTCACTATAGTGTCATCCGTCGATTCTGCTACATAACACCCTAGTCTGACGCAGCCCGCTATGAAAGCCCCTTCGTCTCCTGCGATGCATGCAGCTTCCTCACACAGGTGCCATCTGTATGCAAATCACGGTACTACGTCTGTTGCATCTTCTTGTCGAACAGAAAGTATTAAAGATATTAGATGAAGTTGAATGTAATGAAGCGAAATGAATCCAAAGTCCAACGCAGGAAGTTATCCAGCAATTCTGCTTCAATTGGTTGAGAGGAAAACGTCGGGGAAAAAACCAAACATGGTTTCAACTCTGGACCGGTTATTTTCACGCTCAGTCATGCTAAGCGTTATAACGTATAACACAGCGGTGGGGTGTATTCGTTCGTTCGTGCATTTATTCATTCATAGTGTTCCTCCCTTCACTACAAACCCAGCATTTTTAAATTTTTCAGTCAGTCCCTTAGATTTTATATATACTACAATATTACCCTGTTATAAGGTTTATTCTAGAATAATAATATAACGTACAACAGCCAATTGCAGTAACAGTAGTATTCAGGGTTTCCATATGTATGGCTATAGTCGTATGCATACGACTATTTTGACTATTGTATGAAGTGAAGCAAAGGCTAATCAGCATTTACCGATCTCTGGTTGGGTCAAAAACAATAATAGAACTGATATTTGAACATTGTAGTGAATTTCATCTAAGTCTGGAGGGTCTAATTAGTCAAATCCACTGTCCTCATCTCCACATTGGAGCTCCTGGAATTTTTAAGGCGAGAGAGAGAGAGAGAGAGAGAGAGAGAGAGAGAGAGGGTGAGAGAGAGAGAGGTGCTGAAAGCAACGGGAAGCTACCTCATTTATCTTTCCCGAAGAAATTGCAAACATAACATGATGAATCTTGTGACGGTAAAATAAGAGGGGCAAAATTGGTGGATGCTGGGTTTGCAATGAAAGACCTGCCCTTGGGGAAAACCCTATGAAAGAATGTAAGAGGTACTACCAAACACTACGTCGTACGAAATTTTATATTTCTGTGATGATAATTGTTGTAGGTGTTCACAGAAATGTGTTTGTGACATAGCGTGTACAAAATTAGTGAGGTGAGAAGTAGCCTACGTCAATTGTGTGCTGAAGTACGATAATTTTCATAAGTTGGTACGACGGTTACGTTTCCTTAGTCTTACACCTTTGGTAGTATTAGAAGCTGATGATGTATTCAAGAAGATGGAATCATACTTTGATTATATTTTCAGCATCACACTGAAAAGAGACTGTTTGTGTGACTGCAACCTGTGTATATTTTTGTGTGGCTTTACTTTGTTTATAATGTTTTTCTCTCTCTCTCCCTTTTTTGTAACTTTACTTTGTATATAGTGTATTTTTTCTGTTTATTTCTATTATTGTATTTGTATTCCTGGTTTTGTGGAAGAGAAGACCTGATGGCATTAATTACACCAGAATAAATTAAAAAAAAAGACTACGATTTATTTTATCAATTTGTTTCGCATTTATAGATTATAACAAGGCTTTTGATGAGAGTTGACCTTTCGGTCAATGGTATAATCCATCAGGAGGCTACGTCAACATGAAACACTGCAATATGAACGCATACATGACATGTCCGATGAAGACCTTCTGTCGTTGTAGAGAGGGTTAGTTATTATGGAAAATAGAGTTAAAACGTAGGATCCCGTCTGAGTTAGTGTTATACGAAGCTTTTACTAAAGCATTTCAGCGATGGTTTAAAATTCCGAATGGTATGAGTGAGATAATAGAAATAAAATGGTGAGTTAGACAAAAATGTCTTCTTTCACACGAAATGGGTCACAGTTCTAGTATCTATCTGCAATATTAACAACCCGAATCACGTAAGTGAAGTTGGTAGACATTGGATACGCTCGCTCGCTCACTCACTCACTCACTCACTCACTCACTCACTCACTCACTCACACACACAATATCTTAAGGTATATCTGGACAAACAAAGTATGATTAACGAAGACTTATTATTTTATTCATAATAAAACGAATTTTATAGTTTAAAAATTACCAACTGATAATTAGTCGGAATAAAAATGACTGACAAAACAATTTATCGATTGAATATAATAGTTAGTAATTTAAATATGAAGATATTAAAAGAAAATACATTCATTTTGTGGAATCAAAACTGTTACAGGTTAAAATTGAATTGCGAAATGAAATATTGGAAAAATCAATTACTTTGAAATTCTTATGGTGTATTGTAACTAAAGAAAATAATTCGGAGATTGAAAACAAAATAAACATGTTTCATTGATTTTATGAAACAAGACGACGTACTTTGGGCAGATTAGATAGTAAATAGGTATTACAGAGAGATGGTTCTACCTGCAGTGAGAGCTGGGTATTGCGGAAGGATCGAAAACGTAAAACTGCGGCCAGGAAATGATGCTGTTAAAGTGCCTTGCGGGTTACACATCGATGCACAAAAAATTAAGACATTAAAAATGTTAAGTTTAATTGAAAAGATAAAATATAATTGCATGTCCGGAGCAAGCAGGTATTACAAAACTAGAGACGTACAGAATGTAACAGCTTAGTAAGTTGAGTTTACCTAAAATAATAGGTCCTTTGTAAAAGCAGATTTGATGTTTAAAACTCTAATTTGTAGGCAACTTCTCTCCTATGGGGTGTAGTGAGACAATACACTCTACAGGCGAAAGCTGCAGAATCCTAATGTGTTGGGGAGGAGATTTATTGTTGTTATTAATTCGCTCGCAGTAGAACATTAGTATTCGATCTGTTGGTGCATTTGTAAATTGAGTTTTGTGATTCAATGGTGCGGGAACGTTATACAGTAGTACGGACCAGTTGGATAAGCTGTTAGCGAATGGGGCAAGTGGACGAAATTAGAGACGAGCAGCTGCCTTTATAGTAACTAGTGGCTTGTGCAGCAAATGCTGCAAACTAAGTTCATAAGAAGTTCAAATAAAAATTGCTCAGATTTATTTTCAATGAAGAATACCAGACATTTTGAAAGTTATTTGCTTCCATAATAGTGAAACATACTGCCTCTGAATGTTTTTTATGCCAAATACTTTTCCTTGAACCTATTCGTCTTCAGTTCTTTCGTTTCACTGCGAAATAGCAAGTAACAACGTCAGGATGATCAGTGAGTAATGCAGTAGCTTTTTCAGGTCATTGCGCTCTGACCACTGAGCAGTGCATATGTCTGTACAGATTACTGTGCACTTAACTGCGGAATCCCGGCCAAACAAGTCACTCAGCTGAGTGCGCTACTAATATAATGGCAGTTGACATTGGACATATACGTGAACATATATGCCTAACTTGGAGTCAGGCCACAAAGGGAAACATTGAAGGAGGAGAATTCGATCTGGTGCTGTGGATTGAATTCGGCGTAGCTCAGTGGTCAGAGCGCTTGGCACGTAGAATCAAGGACCGAGTTCGATCCCCGGCGCCGGGGCGAATTTTTCTCCTCAAATATTAATTGTCAATATTACAGATATTATTCTGTATGACAAATTAATAAGTGTATAATATCTGCAATAATGCTAGTAATTCGTGTAATGTTTCCACTTATTAATAAATAGGCCCTAGAGTTTAGAATCGTGAGAACATATTGGTCAGTTTCATTATGGGCGGGTGATAGTGCGACTATTTTATGAAATGTGCTTAATTTAGATTTTATCATGGACAAATTTTTAATTCGAAATCAAGCTCTGGGTTAGAATTAGATAACAGTAATGCTGATTCGAACAATGTGCGCGAAAATTCCCTCCGGGGTTCACAAAAACGTACTGCGTTCTGTAAGCAATATGGCTTTGCGTGACGTGGAGATGAATGTAAGCAAAATACCGAGTGTATTATATGCGGAAATGTTTTGTCAAATCAGTCGATGGTGCCCAATAAACCAAAAATACATTTAGAACTGCCGTTTTCAACGTCATATTTGTGTGAATCATTATTTTCTGCCATGAAAATAGTGAACTCTAAACAATGTAGCAGAGTGCTGCATCTTGAAGATGATTTACGTGGCCTGTGAACCGTAAGGCCACGTATAGAGAAATTGTGTGCAACCTACCAAGCGCAGACTTCACATTAATTTACTATAAATAGGCGAGTTTTCAAAAAATTATCATAAAAATCTTTTATCGGACATCCAGCATAGATCAGTTGGGATTTTTGACACATAGCCTACTACTTTCGTTTTTTTTTTTAACGCCAACCAAGTTTTTTTTTTTTTTTTTTTTTTTTTTTTAGATTGCGTGTTAACATCGACCTATCTACTAGGGCTTACACTGGATGTCCAACAGTACATAGAAGTTATCAGTGCATTTTTTCTGTTGGAACGTCCTGGAACGGTGTTCAGACACTTTTTTCTTGTATTTTCCATCATGAAAGCGACATATGTATGGATAATTATGGTTTTAATTTAATTTATCATTTAATTCCGCTTACACCTTGAAAGTCTTAGTTAGACGAAAAGAAAGATAAAAATCTCAAAATTCCCGTGCTGTGAACAGTAATTGTCTCCCCGTACGCTATAAAATTCTACAGTTTCACCACCTTTTCCTGCAAAAGAAAATCACTGGTTGTTGTTATTAATAAAAACAAACACGTGTGCCGCGATATCGTGAGCGTTCAGTAAAGTGTGTCTTCAGTCAAAAAAGTTTGGAAACCTATAAAGGAACCTCGGAGAAATTTACAGTGATTTTGAAATCTAAGTGAAACATAATTTTGTAAATGTGAATTGGTCACATTTTGAAAATCACAATTTCACTCATGTTACAATGTCATATTATAATATGTTACAAATTTTTTTAATTAGTTATTGTTGCGTTACCAATTTACGAGTAGCTATTCGTCCCTCAAATCATTCCTGTTCGCAGTGGCTGTTAAATGTAAATCAGTTGAAGTTTCAGTAGAACTTAGAAAATCAGAAAATCGATCCTCATTTTCCCCGTTTTTATGTACGTACATTGCTACAACAATTTGGATGATTGTCTCTGCTGAAGAATGTTAAAAGTAAATCTAATTTTAACCATATAGTCCGAGAAACTGACAGAAGGATCACAATTAAATCATAAGTTTTGTTTGAACCTTTATTATACTTCCAGTGAAACAACACTTTAGTCTTGGGAGTCTGTTACTTCATTGTAACAATTTGGATCATTGTCTCTGCTGAAGAATGTTAAAAGTAAATCAAATTTTAACCACATATTCTGAGAAACTGACAGAAGGATCACAATTAAGTCATAAGTTTTGTTTGAACCTTTATTATACTCCCAGTGATACTACACTTTAGTCTTGGGAGTCTGTTACTTCATTGTAACAATTTGGATCATTGTCTCTGCTGAGAATGTTAAAAGTAAATCAAATTTTAACCACATATTCTGAGAAACTGACAGAAGGATCACAATTAGGTCATAAGTTTTGTTTGAACCTTTATTATACTCCCAGTGATACTACACTTTAGTCTTGGGAGTCTGTTACTTCATTGTAACAATTTGGACCATTGTCTCTGCTGAAGAATGTTAAAAGTAAATCAAATTTTAACCACATATTCTGAGAAACTGAGAGAAGGATCACAATTAAGTCATAAGTTTTGTTTGAACCTTCATTATACTCCCAGTGATACTACAATATAGTCTTGGGAGTCTGTTACTTCACTGTAACAATTTGGACCACTGTCTCTGCTGAAGAATGTTAAAAGTAAATCAAATTTTAACCACATATTCTGAGAAACTGACAGAAGGATCACAATTAAGTCATAAGTTTTGTTTGAACCTTTATTATACACCCAGTGATACTACACTTTAGTCTTGGGAGTCTGTTACTTCATTGTAACAATTTGGACCATTGTCTCTGCTGAAGAATGTTAAAGTAAATCAAATTTTAACCACATATTCTGAGAAACTGACAGAAGGATCACAATTAAGTCATAAGTTTTGTTTGAACCTTTATTATACTCCCAGTGATACTACACTTTAGTCTTGGGAGTCTGTTACTTCATTGTAACAATTTGGATCATTGTCTCTGCTGAAGAATGTTAAAAGTAAATCAAATTTTAACCACATATTCTGAGAAACTGAAAGAAGGATCACAATTAAGTCATAAGTTTTGTTTGCATCTTTATTATACTCCCAGTGATACTACACTTTAGTCTTGGGAGTCTGTTACTTCATTGTAACAATTTGGATCATTGTCTCTGCTGAAGAATGTTAAAAGTAAATCAAACTTTAACCACATATTCTGAGAAACTGAGAGAAGGATCACAATTAAGTCATAAGTTTTGTTTGAACCTTTATTATACTCCCAGTGATACTACACTTTAGTCCTGGGAGTCTGTTACTTCATTGTAACAATATGGATCATTGTCTCTGCTGAAGAATGTTAAAAGTAAATCAAATTTTAACCACATATTCTGAGAAACTGACAGAAGGATCACAATTAAGTCATAAGTTTTGTTTGAACCATTATTATACTCCCAGTGATACTACACTTTAGTCTTGGGAGTCTGTTACTTCATTGTAACAATTTGGATCATTGTCCCTGCTGAAGAATATTAAAAGTAAATCATATTTTAACCACATAATCTGAGAAACTGACAGAAGGATCACGATTAAGTCATAAGTTTTGTTTGAACCTTTATTATACTCCCAGTGATATACACTTTAGTCTTGGGAGTCTGTTACTTCATTGTAACAATTTGGATCATTGTCTCTGCTGAAGAATGTTAAAAGTAAATCAAATTTTAACCACATATTCTGAGAAACTGACAGAAGGATCACAATTAAGTCATAAGTTTTGTTTGAACCTTTATTATACTCCCAGTGATACTACACTTTAGTCTTGGGAGTCTGTTACTTCATTGTAACAATTTGGATCATTGTCTCTGCTGAAGAATGTTAAAAGTAAATCAAATTTTATCCACATATTCTGAGAAACTGACAGAAGGATCACAATTAAGTCATAAGTTTTGTTTGAACCTTTATTGTACTCCCAGTGATACTACACTTTAGTCTTGGGAGTCTGTTACTTCATTGTAACAATTTGGATCATTGTCTCTGCTGAAGAATGTTAAAAGTAAATCAAATTTTAACGACATATTTTGAGAAACTGACAGAAGGATCACAATTAAGTCATAAGTTTTGTTTGAACCTTTATTATAATCCCACTGATACTACACTTTAGTCTTGGGAGTCTGTCACTTCATTGTATCAATTTGGATCATTGTCTCTGCTGAAGAATGTTAAAAGTAAATCAAATTTTAACCATATATTCTGAGAAACTGACATAAAGATCACAATTAAGTCATAAGTTTTGTTTGAACCTATATTATACTCCCAGTGTTACTACACTTTAGTCTAGGGAGTCTGTTACTTCATTCTAACAATTTGGATCATTGTCTCTGCTGAAGAATGTTAAAAGTAAAACAAATTTTAAACACATATTCTGAGAAACTGACAGAAGGATCACAATTAAGTCATAAGATTTGTTTTAACATTTATTCTACTCCCAGTGATACTACACTTTAGTCTTGGGAGTCTGTTACTTCATTGTAACAAGTTGGATCATTGTCCCTGCTGAAGAATGTTAAAAGTAAATCAAATTTTAACCACATATTCTGAGAAACTGACAGAAGGATCACAATTAGGTCATAAGTTTTGTTTGAACCTTTATTATACTCCCATTGATACTACACTTTAGTCTTAAGAGTCTGTTACTTCATTGTAACAATTTGGATCATTGTCTCTGCTGAAGATTGTTAAAAGTAAACCAAATTTTAACCACATATTCTGAGAAACTGACAGAAGGATCACAATTAAGTCATAAGTTTTGTTTGAACCTTTATTATACTCCCAGTGATACTACACTTTAGTCTTGGGAGTCTGTTACTTCATTGTAACAATTTGGATCATTGTCTCTGTTGAAGAATGTTAAAAGTAAATCAAATTTAACCACATATTCTGAGAAACTGACCGAAGGATCCCAATTAAGTCATAGGTTTTGTTTGAACCTTTATTATACTCCCAGTGATACTACACTTTAGTCTTGGGAGTCTGTTACTTCATTGTAACAATTTGGATCATTGTCTCTGCTGAAGAATGTTAAAAGTAAATCAAATTTTAACCACATATTCTGAGAAACTGACAGAAGTATCGCAATTAATTCATAAGTTTTGTTTGAAACTTTATAATACTCCCAGTGATATTACACTTTAGTCTTGGGAGTCTGTTACTTCATTGTAACAATTTGGATCATTGTCTCTGCTGAAGAATGTTAAAAGTAAATCAAATTTTAACCACATATACTGAGAAACTGACAGAAAGATCACAATTAAGTCATAAGTTTTGTTTGAACCTTTATTATACTCCCAGTGATACTACACTTTAGACTCGGGAGTCTGTTACTTCATTGTAACAATTTGGACCATTGTCTCTGCTGAAGAATGTTAAAAGTAAATCAAATTTTAACCACATATTCTGAGAAACTGACAGAAGGATCACAATTAAGTCATAAGTTTTGTTTGAACCTTTATTATACTCCCAGTGATACTACACTTTAGTCTTGGGAGTCTGTTACTTCATTGTAACAATTTGGATCATTGTCTCTGCTGAGAATGTTAAAAGTAAATCAAATTTTAACCACATATTCTGAGAAACTGACAGAAGGATCACAATTAGGTCATAAGTTTTGTTTGAACCTTTATTATACTCCCAGTGATACTACACTTTAGTCTTGGGAGTCTGTTACTGCATTGTAACAATTTGGACCATTGTCTCTGCTGAAGAATGTTAAAAGTAAATCAAATTTTAACCACATATTCTGAGAAACTGAGAGAAGGATCACAATTAAGTCATAAGTTTTGTTTGAACCTTCATTATACTCCCAGTGATACTACACTTTAGTCTTGGAAGTCTGTTACTTCACTGTAACAATTTGGACCACTGTCTCTGCTGAAGAATGTTAAAAGTAAATCAAATTTTAACCACATATTCTGAGAAACTGACAGAAGGATCACAATTAAGTCATAAGTTTTGTTTGAACCTTTATTATACTCCCAGTGATACTACACTTTAGTCTTGGGAGTCTGTTACTTCATTGTAACAATTTGGACCATTGTCTCTGCTGAAGAATGTTAAAAGTAAATCAAATTTTAAACACATATTCTGAGAAACTGACAGAAGGATCACAATTAAGTCATAAGTTTTGTTTGAACCTTTATTATACACCCAGTGATACTACACTTTAGTCTTGGGAGTCTGTTACTTCATTGTAACAATTTGGACCATTGTCTCTGCTGAAGAATGTTAAAGTAAATCAAATTTTAACCACATATTCTGAGAAACTGACAGAAGGATCACAATTAAGTCATAAGTTTTGTTTGAACCTTTATTATACTCCCAGTGATACTACACTTTAGTCTTGGGAGTCTGTTACTTCATTGTAACAATTTGGATCATTGTCTCTGCTGAAGAATGTTAAAAGTAAATCAAATTTTAACCACATATTCTGAGAAACTGAAAGAAGGATCACAATTAAGTCATAAGTTTTGTTTGCATCTTTATTATACTCCCAGTGATACTACACTTTAGTCTTGGGAGTCTGTTACTTCATTGTAACAATTTGGATCATTGTCTCTGCTGAAGAATGTTAAAAGTAAATCAAACTTTAACCACATATTCTGAGAAACTGAGAGAAGGATCACAATTAAGTCATAAGTTTTGTTTGAACCTTTATTATACTCCCAGTGATACTACACTTTAGTCCTGGGAGTCTGTTACTTCATTGTAACAATATGGATCATTCTCTCTGCTGAAGAATGTTAAAAGTAAATCAAATTTTAACCACATATTCTGAGAAACTGACAGAAGGATCACAATTAAGTCATAAGTTTTGTTTGAACCATTATTATACTCCCAGTGATACTACACTTTAGTCTTGGGAGTCTGTTACTTCATTGTAACAATTTGGATCATTGTCCCTGCTGAAGAATATTAAAAGTAAATCATATTTTAACCACATAATCTGAGAAACTGACAGAAGGATCACGATTAAGTCATAAGTTTTGTTTGAACCTTTATTATACTCCCAGTGATACTACACTTTAGTCTTGGGAGTCTGTTACTTCATTGTAACAATTTGGATCATTGTCTCTGCTGAAGAATGTTAAAAGTAAATCAAATTTTATCCACATATTCTGAGAAACTGACAGAAGGATCACAATTAAGTCATAAGTTTTGTTTGAACCTTTATTATACTCCCAGTGATACTACACTTTAGTCTTGGGAGTCTGTTACTTCATTGTAACAATTTGGATCATTGTCTCTGCTGAAGAATGTTAAAAGTAAATCAAATTTTAACGACATATTTTGAGAAACTGACAGAAGGATCACAATTAAGTCATAAGTTTTGTTTGAACCTTTTTATACTCCCACTGATACTACACTTTAGTCTTGGGAGTCTGTCACTTCATTGTATCAATTTGGATCATTGTCTCTGCTGAAGAATGTTAAAAGTAAATCAAATTTTAACGACATATTTTGAGAAACTGACAGAAGGATCACAATTAAGTCATAAGTTTTGTTTGAACCTTTATTATAATCCCACTGATACTACACTTTAGTCTTGGGAGTCTGTTACTTCATTGTAACAATTTGGATCATTGTCTCTGCTGAAGAATGTTAAAAGTAAATCAAATTTTAACCATATATTCTGAGAAACTGACATAAAGATCACAATTAAGTCATAAGTTTTGTTTGAACCTATATTATACTCCCAGTGTTACTACACTTTAGTCTTGGGAGTCTGTTACTTCATTGTAACAATTTGGACCATTGTCTCTGCTGAAGAATGTTAAAAGTAAAACAAATTTTAAACACATATTCTGAGAAACTGACAGAAGGATCACAATTAAGTCATAAGATTTGTTTTAACATTTATTCTACTCCCAGTGATACTACACTTTAGTCTTGGGAGTCTGTTACTTCATTGTAACAAGTTGGATCATTGTCCCTGCTGAAGAATGTTAAAAGTAAATCAAATTTTAACCACATATTCTGAGAAACTGACAGAAGGATCACAATTAGGTCATAAGTTTTGTTTGAACCTTTATTATACTCCCATTGATACTACACTTTAGTCTTAAGAGTCTGTTACTTCATTGTAACAATTTGGATCATTGTCTCTGCTGAAGATTGTTAAAAGTAAACCAAATTTTAACCACATATTCTGAGAAACTGACAGAAGGATCACAATTAAGTCATAAGTTTTGTTTGAACCTTTATGATACTCCCAGTGATACTACACTTTAGTCTTGGGAGTCTGTTACTTCATTGTAACAATTTGGATCATTGTATCTGTTGAAGAATGTTAAAAGTAAATCAAATTTAACCACATATTCTGAGAAACTGACCGAAGGATCCCAATTAAGTCATAGGTTTTGTTTGAACCTTTATTATACTCCCAGTGATACTACACTTTAGTCTTGGGAGTCTGTTACTTCACTGTAACAATTTGGATCATTGTCTCTGCTGAAGAATGTTAAAAGTAAATCAAATTTTAACCACATATACTGAGAAACTGACAGAAAGATCACAATTAAGTCATAAGTTTTGTTTGAACCTTTATTATACTCCCAGTGATACTACACTTTAGACACGGGAGTCTGTTACTTCATTGTAACAATTTGGACCATTGTCTCTGCTGAAAAATGTTAAAAGTAAATCAAATTTTTACCACATTTTCTGAGACACTGACAGAAGGATCAAAATTAAGTCATAAGTTTTGTTTGAACCTTTATTATACCCCCAGTGATATTACACTTTAGACTTGGGAGTCTGTTACTTCACTGTAACAATTTGGATCATTGTCTCTGCTGAAGAATGTTAAAAGTAAATCAAATTTTAACCACATATTCTGAGAAACTGACAGAAGGATCACAATTAAGTCATAAGTTTTGTTTGAACCTTTATTATACTCCCAGTGATACTACACATTAGTCTAGGGAGTCTGATACTTCATTGTAACAATTTGGACCATTGTCACTGCTGAAGAATGTTAAAAGTAAATCAAATTTTAACCACATATTCTGAGAAACTGACAGAAGGATCACAATTAAGTCATAAGTTTTGTTTGAACCTTTATTATACTCTCAGTGATACTACACTTTAGTCTTGGGAGTCTGTTACTTCATTGTAACAATTTTACCATTGTCTCTGCTGAAGAATGTTAAAAGTAAATCAAATTTTAACCACATATTCTGAGAAACTGACAGAAGGATCACAATTAAGTCATAAGTTTTGTTTGAACCATTATTATACTCCCAGTGATACTACACTTTAGTCTTGGGAGTCTGTTACTTCATTGTAACAATTTGGACCATTGTCTCTGATGAAGAATGTTAAAAGTAAATCAAATTTTAACCACATAATCTGAGAAACTGACAGAAGGATCACGATTAAGTCATAAGTTTTGTTTGAACCTTTATTATACTCCCAGTGATATACACTTTAGTCTTGGGAGTCTGTTACTTCATTGTAACAATTTGGATCATTGTCTCTGCTGAAGAATGTTAAAAGTAAATCAAATTTTAACCACATATTCTGAGAAACTGACAGAAGGATCACAATTAAGTCATAAGTTTTGTTTGAACCTTTATTATACTCCCAGTGATACTACACTTTAGTCTTGGGAGTCTGTTACTTCATTGTAACAATTTGGATCATTGTCTCTGCTGAAGAATGTTAAAAGTAAATCAAATTTTATCCACATATTCTGAGAAACTGACAGAAGGATCACAATTAAGTCATAAGTTTTGTTTGAACCATTATTATACTCCCAATGATAATACACTTTAGTCTTGGGAGTCTGTTACTTCATTGTAACAATTTGGATCATTGTCTCTGCTGAAGAATGTTAAAAGTAAATCAAATTTTAACGACATATTTGAGAAACTGACAGAAGGGTCACAATTAAGTCATAAGTTTTGTTTGAACCTTTATTATACTCCCAGTGATACTACACTTTAGTCTTGGGAGTCTGTCACTTCATTGTATCAATTTGGATCATTGTCTCTGCTGAAGAATGTTAAAAGTAAATCAAATTTTAACCACATATTCTGAGAAACTGACATAAGGATCACAATTAAGTCATAAGTTTTGTTTGAACCTATATTATACTCCCAGTGATACTACACTTTAGTCTTGGGAGTCTGTTACTTCATTGTAACAATTTTACCATTGTCTCTGCTGAAGAACGTTAAAAGTAAATCAAATTTTAAACACATATTCTGAGAAACTGACAGAAGGATCACAATTAAGTCATAAGATTTGTTTTAACATTTATTCTACTCCCAGTGATACTACACTTTAGTCTTGGGAGTCTGTTACTTCATTGTAACAAGTTGGATCATTGTCCCTGCTGAAGAATGTTAAAAGTAAATCAAATTTTAAACACATATTCTGAGAAACTGACAGAAGGATCACAATTAGGTCATAAGTTTTGTTTGAACCTTTATTATACTCCCATTGATACTACACTTTAGTCTTAAGGGTCTGTTACTTCATTGTAACAATTTGGATCATTGTCTCTGCTGAAGATTGTTAAAAGTAAACCAAATTTTAACCACATATTCTGAGAAACTGACAGAAGGATCACAATTAAGTCATAAGTTTTGTTTGAACCTTTATTATACTCCCAGTGATACTACACTTTAGCCTTGGGAGTCTGTTACTTCATTGTAACAATTTGGACCATTGTCTCTGCTGAAAAATGTTAAAAGTAAATCAAATTTTAACCACATATTCTGAGAAACTGAGAGAAGGATCACAATTAAGTCATAAGTTTTGTTTGAACGTTTATTATACTCCCAGTGACA
The DNA here is from genome assembly GCF_040183065.1 of Periplaneta americana. Taxonomy (NCBI): domain Eukaryota; kingdom Metazoa; phylum Arthropoda; class Insecta; order Blattodea; family Blattidae; genus Periplaneta; species Periplaneta americana. The sequence goes on from NC_091131.1 coordinate 169,695,586, forward strand.
CTACAATTTAGTCTTGGGAGTCTGTTACTTCATTGTAACAATTTGGACCATTGTCTCTGCTGAAGAATGTTAAAAGTAAATCAGATTTTAACCACATATTCTGAGAAACTGACAGAAGGATCACAATTAAGTCATAAGTTTTGTTTGAACATTTATTATACTCCCAGTGATACTACACTTTAGTCTTGAGAGTTTGTTACTTCATTGTAACAATTTGGATCATTATCTCTGCTGAAGAATGTTAAAAGTAAATCAAATTTTAACCACATATACTGAGAAACTGACAGAAAGATCACAATTAAGTCATAAGTTTTGTTTGAACCTTTATTATACTCCCAGTGATACTACACTTTAGACTCGGGAGTCTGTTACTTCATTGTAACAATTTGGACCATTGTCTCTGCTGAAAAATGTTAAAAGTAAATCAAATTTTTACCACATATTCTGAGACACTGACAGAAGGATCAAAATTAAGTCATAAGTTTTGTTTGAACCTTTATTATACTCCCAGTGATATTACACTTTAGACTTGGGAGTCTGTTACTTCACTGTAACAATTTGGATCATTGTCTCTGCTGAAGAATGTTAAAAGTAAATCAAATTTTAACCACATATTCTGAGAAACTGACAGAAGGATCACAATTAAGTCATAAGTTTTGTTTGAACCTTTATTATACTCCCAGTGATACTACACATTAGTCTAGGGAGTCTGATACTTCATTGTAACAATTTGGACCATTGTCACTGCTGAAGAATGTTAAAAGTAAATCAAATTTTAACCACATATTCTGAGAAACTGACAGAAGGATCACAATTAAGTCATAAGTTTTGTTTGAACCTTTATTATACTCTCAGTGATACTACACTTTAGTCTTGGGAGTCTGTTACTTCATTGTAACAATTTTACCATTGTCTCTGCTGAAGAATGTTAAAAGTAAATCAAATTTTAACCACATATTCTGAGAAACTGACAGAAGGATCACAATTAAGTCATAAGTTTTGTTTGAACCATTATTATACTCCCAGTGATACTACACTTTAGTCTTGGGAGTCTGTTACTTCATTGTAACAATTTGGACCATTGTCTCTGATGAAGAATGTTAAAAGTAAATCAAATTTTAACCACATAATCTGAGAAAATGACAGAAGGATCACGATTAAGTCATAAGTTTTGTTTGAACCTTTATTATACTCCCAGTGATATACATTTTATTCTTGGGAGTCTGTTACTTCATTGTAACAATTTGGATCATTGTCTCTGCTGAAGAATGTTAAAAGTAAATCAAATTTTAACCACATATTCTGAGAAACTGACAGAAGGATCACAATTAAGTCATAAGTTTTGTTTGAACCTTTATTATACTCCCAGTGATACTACACTTTAGTCTTGGGAGTCTGTTACTTCATTGTAACAATTTGGATCATTATCTCTGCTGAAGAATGTTAAAAGTAAATCAAATTTTATCCACATATTCTGAGAAACTGACAGAAGGATCACAATTAAGTCATAAGTTTTGTTTGAACCATTATTATACTCCCAATGATAATACACTTTAGTCTTGGGAGTCTGTTACTTCATTGTAACAATTTGGATCATTGTCTCTGCTGAAGAATGTTAAAAGTAAATCAAATTTTAACGACATATTTGAGAAACTGACAGAAGGATCACAATTAAGTCATAAGTTTTGTTTGAACCTTTATTATACTCCCAGTGATACTACACTTTAGTCTTGGGAGTCTGTTACTTCATTGTAACAATTTTACCATTGTCTCTGCTGAAGAATGTTAAAAGTAAATCAAATTTTAAACACATATTCTGAGAAACTGACATAAGGATCACAATTAAGTCATAAGTTTTGTTTGAACCTATATTATACTCCCAGTGATACCACACTTTAGTCTTGGGAGTCTGTTACTTCATTGTAACAATTTTACCATTGTCTCTGCTGAAGAATGTTAAAAGTAAATCAAATTTTAAACACATATTCTGAGAAACTGACAGAAGGATCACAATTAAGTCATAAGATTTGTTTTAACATTTATTCTACTCCCAGTGATACTACACTTTAGTCTTGGGAGTCTGTTACTTCATTGTAACAAGTTGGATCATTGTCCCTGCTGAAGAATGTTAAAAGTAAATCAAATTTTAAACACATATTCTGAGAAACTGACAGAAGGATCACAATTAGGTCATAAGTTTTGTTTGAACCTTTATTATACTCCCATTGATACTACACTTTAGTCTTAAGGGTCTGTTACTTCATTGTAACAATTTGGATCATTGTCTCTGCTGAAGATTGTTAAAAGTAAACCAAATTTTAACCACATATTCTGAGAAACTGACAGAAGGATCACAATTAAGTCATAAGTTTTGTTTGAACCTTTATTATACTCCCAGTGATACTACACTTTAGCCTTGGGAGTCTGTTACTTCATTGTAACAATTTGGACCATTGTCTCTGCTGAAAAATGTTAAAAGTAAATCAAATTTTAACCACATATTCTGAGAAACTGAGAGAAGGATCACAATTAAGTCATAAGTTTTGTTTGAACGTTTATTATACTCCCAGTGACACTACAATTTAGTCTTGGGAGTCTGTTACTTCATTGTAACAATTTGGACCATTGTCTCTGCTGAAGAATGTTAAAAGTAAATCAGATTTTAACCACATATTCTGAGAAACTGACAGAAGGATCACAATTAAGTCATAAGTTTTGTTTGAACATTTATTATACTCCCAGTGATACTACACTTTAGTCTTGAGAGTTTGTTACTTCATTGTTACAATTTGGATCATTATCTCTGCTGAAGAATGTTAAAAGTAAATCAAATTTTAACCACATATTCTGAGAAACTGACAGAAGGATCACAATTAAGTCATCAGTTTTGTTTGAACCTTTATTATACTCCCAGTGATACTACACTTTAGCCTTGGGAGTCTGTTACTTCATTGTAACAATTTGGATCATTGTCTCTGCTGAAGAATGTTAAAAGTAAATCAAATTTTAACCACATATTCTGAGACACTGACAGAAGGATCACAATTAAGTCATAAGTTTTGTTTGAACCTTTTTATACTCCCAGTTATACTACACTTTAGTCTTGGGAGTCTGTTACTTCATTGTAACAATTTGGATCATTGTCTCTGCTGAAGAATGTTAAAAGTAAATCAAATTTTAACCACATATTCTGAGAATCTGACAGAAGGATCACAATTAAGTCATAAGTTTTGTTTGAACCTTTATTATACTCCCAGTGATACTACACTTTAAGCTTGGGAGTCTGTTACTTCATTGTAACAATTTGGACCATTGTCTCTGCTGAAGAATGTTAAAAGTAAATCAAATTTTAACCACATATTCTGAGAAACTGAAATAAGGATCACAATTTTGTCATAAGTTTTGTTTGAACCTTTATTATACTCCCAGTGATACTACACTTTAGTCTTGGGAGTCTGTTACTTCATTGTAACAGTTTGGACCATTGTCTCTGCTGAAGAATGTTAAAAGTAAATGAAATTTTAACCACATATTCTGAGAGACTGACAGAAGGATCACAATTAAGTCATAAGTTTTGTTTGTACCTTTATTATACTCCCAGTGATAGTACACTTTAGACTTGGGAGTCTGTTACTTCATTGTTTCAATTTGGACCATTGTCTCTGCTGAAGAATGTTAAAAGTAAAACAAATTTTAACCACATATTCTGAGAAACTGACAGAAGGATCACAATTAAGTCATAAGTTTTGTTTGAACCTTTATTATACTCCCAGTGATACTACACTTTAGCCTTGGGAGTCTGTTACTTCATTGTAACAATTTGGACCATTATCTCTACTGAAGAATGTTAAAAGTAAATCAAATTTTAACCACATATTCTGAGAAACTGACACAAGGATCACAATTAAGACATAAGTTTTGTTTAAACCTTTATTATACTCCCAGTGACACTACACTTTAGTCTTGGGAGTCTGTTACTTCATTGTAACAATTTGGACCATTGTCTTTGCTGAAGAATGTTAAAAGTAAATCAAAATTTAACCACATATTCTGAGAAACTGAAAGAAGGATCACAATTTTGTCATAAGTTTTGTTTGAACCTTTATTATACTCCCAGTGATACTACACTTTAGTCTTGGGAGTCTGTTACTTCATTGTAACAGTTTGGACCATTGTCTCTGCTGAAGAATGTTAAAAGTAAATGAAATTTTAACCACATATTCTGAGAGACTGACAGAAGGATCACAATTAAGTCATAAGTTTTGTTTGTACCTTTATTATACTCCCAGTGATACTACACTTTAGTCTTGGGAGTCTGTTACTTCATTGTTTCAATTTGGACCATTGTCTCTGCTGAAGAATGTTAAAAGTAAATCAAATTTTAAACACATATTCTGAGAAACTGACAGAAGGATCACAATTAAGTCATAAGATTTGTTTTAACATTTATTCTACTCCCAGTGGTACTACACTTTAGTCTTGGGAGTCTGTTACTTCATTGTAACAAGTTGGATCATTGTCCCTGCTGAAGAATGTTAATAGTGAATCAAATTTTAAACACATATTCTCAGAAACTGACAGAAGGATCACAATTAGGTCATAAGTTTTGTTTGAACCTTTATTATACTCCCATTGATACTACACTTTAGTCTTAAGGGTCTGTTACTTCATTGTAACAATTTGGATCATTGTCTCTGCTGAAGATTGTTAAAAGTAAACCAAATTTTAACCACATATTCTGAGAAACTGACAGAAGGATCACAATTAAGTCATAAGTTTTGTTTGAACCTTTATTACACTCCCAGTGATACTACACTTTAGCCTTGGGAGTCTGTTACTTCATTGTAACAATTTGGACCATTGTCTCTGCTGAAAAATGTTAAAAGTAAATCAAATTTTAACCACATATTCTGAGAAACTGAGAGAAGGATCACAATTAAGTCATAAGTTTTGTTTGAACGTTTATTATACTCCCAGTGACACTACAATTTAGTCTTGGGAGTCTGTTACTTCATTGTAACAATTTGGACCATTGTCTCTGCTGAAGAATGTTAAACGTAAATCAGATTTTAACCACATATTCTGAGAAACTGACAGAAGGATCACAATTAAGTCATAAGTTTTGTTTGAACATTTATTATACTCCCAGTGATACTACACTTTAGTCTTGAGAGTTTGTTACTTCATTGTAACAATTTGGATCATTATCTCTGCTGAAGAATGTTAAAAGTAAATCAAATTTTAACCACATATTCTGAGAAACTGACAGAAGGATCACAATTAAGTCATCAGTTTTGTTTGAACCTTTATTATACTCCCAGTGATACTACACTTTAGCCTTGGGAGTCTGTTACTTCATTGTAACAATTTGGACCATTGTCTCTGCTGAAGAATGTTAAAAGTAAATCAAATTTTAACCACATATTCTGAGAAACTGACAGAAGGATCACAATTAAGTCATAAGTTTTGTTTGAACCTTTATTATACTCCCAGTGATACTACACTTTAGTCTATGGAGTATGTTACTTCATTGTAACATTTTGGACCATTGTCTCTGCTGAAGAATGTTAAAAGTAAATCAGATTTTAACCACATATTCTGAGACACTGACAGAAGGATCACAATTAAGTCATAAGTTTTGTTTGAACCTTTTTATACTCCCAGTGATACTACACTTTAGTCTTGGGAGTCTGTTACTTCATTGTAACAATTTGGATCATTGTCTCTGCTGAAGAATGTTAAAAGTAAATCAAATTTTAACCACATATTCTGAGAATCTGACAGAAGGATCACAATTAAGTCATAAGTTTTGTTTGAACCTTTATTATACTCCCAGTGATACTACACTTTAAGCTTGGGAGTCTGTTACTTCATTGTAACAATTTGGACCATTGTCTCTGCTGAAGAATGTTAAAAGTAAATCAAATTTTAACCACATATTCTGAGAAACTGAAAGAAGGATCACAATTTTGTCATAAGTTTTGTTTGAACCTTTATTATACTCCCAGTGATACTACACTTTAGTCTTGGGAGTCTGTTACTTCATTGTAACAGTTTGGACCATTGTCTCTGCTGAAGAATGTTAAAAGTAAATGAAATTTTAACCACATATTCTGAGAGACTGACAGAAGGATCACAATTAAGTCATAAGTTTTGTTTGTACCTTTATTATACTCCCAGTGATACTACACTTTAGACTTGGGAGTCTGTTACTTCATTGTTTCAATTTGGACCATTGTCTCTGCTGAAGAATGTTAAAAGTAAAACAAATTTTAACCACATATTCTGAGAAACTGACAGAAGGATCACAATTAAGTCATAAGTTTTGTTTGAACCTTTATTATACTCCCAGTGATACTACACTTTAGCCTTGGGAGTCTGTTACTTCATTGTAACAATTTGGACCATTATCTCTACTGAAGAATGTTAAAAGTAAATCAAATTTTAACCACATATTCTGAGAAACTGACACAAGGATCACAATTAAGACATAAGTTTTGTTTAAACCTTTATTATACTCCCAGTGACACTACACTTTAGTCTTGGGAGTCTGTTACTTCATTGTAACAATTTGGACCATTGTCTCTGCTGAAGAATGTTAAAAGTAAATCAGATTTTAACCACATATTCTGAGAAACTGACAGAAGGATCACAATTAAGACATAAGTTTTGTTTGAACCTTTATTATACTCCCAGTGATACTACACTTTAGTCTTGAGAGTCTGTTACTTCATTGTAACAATTTGGATCATTATCTCTGCTGAAGAATGTTAAAAGTAAATCAAATTTTAACCACATATTCTGAGAAACTGACAGAAGGATCACAATTAAGTCATCAGTTTTGTTTGAACCTTTATTATACTCCCAGTGATACTACACTTTAGCCTTGGGGGTCTGTTACTTCATTGTAACAATTTGGACCATTGTCTCTGCTGAAGAATGTTAAAAGAAAATAAAATTTTAAACACATATTCTGAGAAACTGACAGAAGGATCACAATTAAGTCATAAGTTTTGTTTGAACCTTTATTATACTCCCAGTGATACTACACTTTAGTCTAGGGAGTATGTTACTTCATTGTAACAATTTGGACCATTGTCTCTCTCTGAAGAATGTTAAAAGTAAATCAGATTTTAACCACATATTCTGAGAAACTGACAGAAGGATCACAATTAAGTCATAAGTTTTGTTTGAACCTTTATTATACTCCCAGTGATACTACACTTTAGTCTTGGGAGTCTGTTACTTCATTGTAACAATTTGGATCATTGTCTCTGCTGAAGAATGTTAAAAGTAAATCAAATTTTAACCACATATTCTGAGAATCTGACAGAAGGATCACAATTAAGTCATAAGTTTTGTTTGAACATATATTATACTCCCAGTGATACTACACTTTAAGCTTGGGAGTCTGTTACTTCATTGTAACAATTTGGACCATTGTCTCTGCTGAAGAATGTTAAAAGTAAATCAAATTTTAACCACATATTCTGAGAAACTGAAAGAAGGATCACAATTTTGTCATAAGTTTTGTTTGAACCTTTATTATACTCCCAGTGATACTACACTTTAGTCTTGGGAGTCTGTTACTTCATTGTAACAGTTTGGACCATTGTCTCTGCTGAAGAATGTTAAAAGTAAATGAAATTTTAACCATATATTCTGAGAGACTGACAGAAGGATCACAATTAAGTCATAAGTTTTGTTTGTACCTTTATTATACTCCCAGTGATACTACACTTTAGTCTTGGGAGTCTGTTACTTCATTGTTTCAATTTGGACCATTGTCTCTGCTGAAGAATGTTAAAAGTAAAACAAATTTTAACCACATTTTCTGAGAAACTGACAGAAGGATCACAATTAAGTCATAAGTTTTGTTTGAACCATTATTATACTCCCAGTGATACTACACTTTAGTCTTGGGAGTCTGTTACTTCATTGTTTCAATTTGGACCATTGTCTCTGCTGAAGAATGTTAAAAGTAAATCAAATTTTACCACATATTCTGAGAAACTGACACAAGGATCACAATTAAGTCATAAGTTTTGTTTGAACCTTTATTATACTCCCAGTGATATTACACTTTAGTCTTGGGAGTCTGTTACTTCATTGTAACAATTTGGATCATTGTCTCTGCTGAAGAATGTTAAAAGTAAATCAAATTTTAACCACATATTCTGAGAAGCTGACAGAAGGTTCACAATGAAGTCATAAGTTTTGTTTGAACCTTTATTATACTCCCAGTGATACTACACTTTAGTCTTGGGAGTCTGTTACTTCATTGTAACAATTCGGAACATTGTCTCTGCTGAAGAATATTAAAAGTAAATCAAATTTTAACCACATATTCTGAGAAACTGACAGAAGGATCACAATTAAGTCATAGGTTTTGTTTGAACCTTTATTATATTCCCTGTGATACTACACTTTGGTCTTGGGAGTCTGTTACTTCATTGTAACAATTTGGATCATTGTCTCTGCTGAAGAATGTTAAAAGTAAATCAAATTTTAACCACATTTTCTGAGAAACTGACAGAAGGATCACAATTAAGTCATAAGTTTTGTTTGAACCATTATTATACTCCCAATGATAATACACTTTAGTCTTGGGAGTCTGTTACTTCATTGTAACAATTTGGATCATTGTCTCTGCTGAAGAATGTTAAAAGTAAATCAAATTTTAACGACATATTTGAGAAACTGACAGAAGGATCACAATTAAGTCATAAGTTTTGTTTGAACCTTTATTATACTCCCAGTGATACTACACTTTAGTCTTGGGAGTCTGTTACTTCATTGTAACAATTTTACCATTGTCTCTGCTGAAGAATGTTAAAAGTAAATCAAATTTTAAACACATATTCTGAGAAACTGACATAAGGATCACAATTAAGTCATAAGTTTTGTTTGAACCTATATTATACTCCCAGTGATACCACACTTTAGTCTTGGGAGTCTGTTACTTCATTGTAACAATTTTACCATTGTCTCTGCTGAAGAATGTTAAAAGTAAATCAAATTTTAAACACATATTCTGAGAAACTGACAGAAGGATCACAATTAAGTCATAAGATTTGTTTTAACATTTATTCTACTCCCAGTGATACTACACTTTAGTCTTGGGAGTCTGTTACTTCATTGTAACAAGTTGGATCATTGTCCCTGCTGAAGAATGTTAAAAGTAAATCAAATTTTAAACACATATTCTGAGAAACTGACAGAAGGATCACAATTAGGTCATAAGTTTTGTTTGAACCTTTATTATACTCCCATTGATACTACACTTTAGTCTTAAGGGTCTGTTACTTCATTGTAACAATTTGGATCATTGTCTCTGCTGAAGATTGTTAAAAGTAAACCAAATTTTAACCACATATTCTGAGAAACTGACAGAAGGATCACAATTAAGTCATAAGTTTTGTTTGAACCTTTATTATACTCCCAGTGATACTACACTTTAGCCTTGGGAGTCTGTTACTTCATTGTAACAATTTGGACCATTGTCTCTGCTGAAAAATGTTAAAAGTAAATCAAATTTTAACCACATATTCTGAGAAACTGAGAGAAGGATCACAATTAAGTCATAAGTTTTGTTTGAACGTTTATTATACTCCCAGTGACACTACAATTTAGTCTTGGGAGTCTGTTACTTCATTGTAACAATTTGGACCATTGTCTCTGCTGAAGAATGTTAAAAGTAAATCAGATTTTAACCACATATTCTGAGAAACTGACAGAAGGATCACAATTAAGTCATAAGTTTTGTTTGAACATTTATTATACTCCCAGTGATACTACACTTTAGTCTTGAGAGTTTGTTACTTCATTGTTACAATTTGGATCATTATCTCTGCTGAAGAATGTTAAAAGTAAATCAAATTTTAACCACATATTCTGAGAAACTGACAGAAGGATCACAATTAAGTCATCAGTTTTGTTTGAACCTTTATTATACTCCCAGTGATACTACACTTTAGCCTTGGGAGTCTGTTACTTCATTGTAACAATTTGGATCATTGTCTCTGCTGAAGAATGTTAAAAGTAAATCAAATTTTAACCACATATTCTGAGACACTGACAGAAGGATCACAATTAAGTCATAAGTTTTGTTTGAACCTTTTTATACTCCCAGTTATACTACACTTTAGTCTTGGGAGTCTGTTACTTCATTGTAACAATTTGGATCATTGTCTCTGCTGAAGAATGTTAAAAGTAAATCAAATTTTAACCACATATTCTGAGAATCTGACAGAAGGATCACAATTAAGTCATAAGTTTTGTTTGAACCTTTATTATACTCCCAGTGATACTACACTTTAAGCTTGGGAGTCTGTTACTTCATTGTAACAATTTGGACCATTGTCTCTGCTGAAGAATGTTAAAAGTAAATCAAATTTTAACCACATATTCTGAGAAACTGAAATAAGGATCACAATTTTGTCATAAGTTTTGTTTGAACCTTTATTATACTCCCAGTGATACTACACTTTAGTCTTGGGAGTCTGTTACTTCATTGTAACAGTTTGGACCATTGTCTCTGCTGAAGAATGTTAAAAGTAAATGAAATTTTAACCACATATTCTGAGAGACTGACAGAAGGATCACAATTAAGTCATAAGTTTTGTTTGTACCTTTATTATACTCCCAGTGATAGTACACTTTAGACTTGGGAGTCTGTTACTTCATTGTTTCAATTTGGACCATTGTCTCTGCTGAAGAATGTTAAAAGTAAAACAAATTTTAACCACATATTCTTAGAAACTGACAGAAGGATCACAATTAAGTCATAAGTTTTGTTTGAACCTTTATTATACTCCCAGTGATACTACACTTTAGCCTTGGGAGTCTGTTACTTCATTGTAACAATTTGGACCATTATCTCTACTGAAGAATGTTAAAAGTAAATCAAATTTTAACCACATATTCTGAGAAACTGACACAAGGATCACAATTAAGACATAAGTTTTGTTTAAACCTTTATTATACTCCCAGTGACACTACACTTTAGTCTTGGGAGTCTGTTACTTCATTGTAACAATTTGGACCATTGTCTTTGCTGAAGAATGTTAAAAGTAAATCAAAATTTAACCACATATTCTGAGAAACTGAAAGAAGGATCACAATTTTGTCATAAGTTTTGTTTGAACCTTTATTATACTCCCAGTGATACTACACTTTAGTCTTGGGAGTCTGTTACTTCATTGTAACAGTTTGGACCATTGTCTCTGCTGAAGAATGTTAAAAGTAAATGAAATTTTAACCACATATTCTGAGAGACTGACAGAAGGATCACAATTAAGTCATAAGTTTTGTTTGTACCTTTATTATACTCCCAGTGATACTACACTTTAGTCTTGGGAGTCTGTTACTTCATTGTTTCAATTTGGACCATTGTCTCTGCTGAAGAATGTTAAAAGTAAATCAAATTTTAAACACATATTCTGAGAAACTGACAGAAGGATCACAATTAAGTCATAAGATTTGTTTTAACATTTATTCTACTCCCAGTGGTACTACACTTTAGTCTTGGGAGTCTGTTACTTCATTGTAACAAGTTGGATCATTGTCCCTGCTGAAGAATGTTAATAGTGAATCAAATTTTAAACACATATTCTCAGAAACTGACAGAAGGATCACAATTAGGTCATAAGTTTTGTTTGAACCTTTATTATACTCCCATTGATACTACACTTTAGTCTTAAGGGTCTGTTACTTCATTGTAACAATTTGGATCATTGTCTCTGCTGAAGATTGTTAAAAGTAAACCAAATTTTAACCACATATTCTGAGAAACTGACAGAAGGATCACAATTAAGTCATAAGTTTTGTTTGAACCTTTATTACACTCCCAGTGATACTACACTTTAGCCTTGGGAGTCTGTTACTTCATTGTAACAATTTGGACCATTGTCTCTGCTGAAAAATGTTAAAAGTAAATCAAATTTTAACCACATATTCTGAGAAACTGAGAGAAGGATCACAATTAAGTCATAAGTTTTGTTTGAACGTTTATTATACTCCCAGTGACACTACAATTTAGTCTTGGGAGTCTGTTACTTCATTGTAACAATTTGGACCATTGTCTCTGCTGAAGAATGTTAAACGTAAATCAGATTTTAACCACATATTCTGAGAAACTGACAGAAGGATCACAATTAAGTCATAAGTTTTGTTTGGACATTTATTATACTCCCAGTGATACTACACTTTAGTCTTGAGAGTTTGTTACTTCATTGTAACAATTTGGATCATTATCTCTGCTGAAGAATGTTAAAAGTAAATCAAATTTTAACCACATATTCTGAGAAACTGACAGAAGGATCACAATTAAGTCATCAGTTTTGTTTGAACCTTTATTATACTCCCAGTGATACTACACTTTAGCCTTGGGAGTCTGTTACTTCATTGTAACAATTTGGACCATTGTCTCTGCTGAAGAATGTTAAAAGTAAATCAAATTTTAACCACATATTCTGAGAAACTGACAGAAGGATCACAATTAAGTCATAAGTTTTGTTTGAACCTTTATTATACTCCCAGTGATACTACACTTTAGTCTATGGAGTATGTTACTTCATTGTAACATTTTGGACCATTGTCTCTGCTGAAGAATGTTAAAAGTAAATCAGATTTTAACCACATATTCTGAGACACTGACAGAAGGATCACAATTAAGTCATAAGTTTTGTTTGAACCTTTTTATACTCCCAGTGATACTACACTTTAGTCTTGGGAGTCTGTTACTTCATTGTAACAATTTGGATCATTGTCTCTGCTGAAGAATGTTAAAAGTAAATCAAATTTTAACCACATATTCTGAGAATCTGACAGAAGGATCACAATTAAGTCATAAGTTTTGTTTGAACCTTTATTATACTCCCAGTGATACTACACTTTAAGCTTGGGAGTCTGTTACTTCATTGTAACAATTTGGACCATTGTCTCTGCTGAAGAATGTTAAAAGTAAATCAAATTTTAACCACATATTCTGAGAAACTGAAAGAAGGATCACAATTTTGTCATAAGTTTTGTTTGAACCTTTATTATACTCCCAGTGATACTACACTTTAGTCTTGGGAGTCTGTTACTTCATTGTAACAGTTTGGACCATTGTCTCTGCTGAAGAATGTTAAAAGTAAATGAAATTTTAACCACATATTCTGAGAGACTGACAGAAGGATCACAATTAAGTCATAAGTTTTGTTTGTACCTTTATTATACTCCCAGTGATACTACACTTTAGACTTGGGAGTCTGTTACTTCATTGTTTCAATTTGGACCATTGTCTCTGCTGAAGAATGTTAAAAGTAAAACAAATTTTAACCACATATTCTGAGAAACTGACAGAAGGATCACAATTAAGTCATAAGTTTTGTTTGAACCTTTATTATACTCCCAGTGATACTACACTTTAGCCTTGGGAGTCTGTTACTTCATTGTAACAATTTGGACCATTATCTCTACTGAAGAATGTTAAAAGTAAATCAAATTTTAACCACATATTCTGAGAAACTGACACAAGGATCACAATTAAGACATAAGTTTTGTTTAAACCTTTATTATACTCCCAGTGACACTACACTTTAGTCTTGGGAGTCTGTTACTTCATTGTAACAATTTGGACCATTGTCTCTGCTGAAGAATGTTAAAAGTAAATCAGATTTTAACCACATATTCTGAGAAACTGACAGAAGGATCACAATTAAGACATAAGTTTTGTTTGAACTTTTATTATACTCCCAGTGATACTACACTTTAGTCTTGAGAGTCTGTTACTTCATTGTAACAATTTGGATCATTATCTCTGCTGAAGAATGTTAAAAGTAAATCAAATTTTAACCACATATTCTGAGAAACTGACAGAAGGATCACAATTAAGTCATCAGTTTTGTTTGAACCTTTATTATACTCCCAGTGATACTACACTTTAGCCTTGGGGGTCTGTTACTTCATTGTAACAATTTGGACCATTGTCTCTGCTGAAGAATGTTAAAAGAAAATAAAATTTTAAACACATATTCTGAGAAACTGACAGAAGGATCACAATTAAGTCATAAGTTTTGTTTGAACCTTTATTATACTCCCAGTGATACTACACTTTAGTCTAGGGAGTATGTTACTTCATTGTAACAATTTGGACCATTGTCTCTCTCTGAAGAATGTTAAAAGTAAATCAGATTTTAACCACATATTCTGAGAAACTGACAGAAGGATCACAATTAAGTCATAAGTTTTGTTTGAACCTTTATTATACTCCCAGTGATACTACACTTTAGTCTTGGGAGTCTGTTACTTCATTGTAACAATTTGGATCATTGTCTCTGCTGAAGAATGTTAAAAGTAAATCAAATTTTAACCACATATTCTGAGAATCTGACAGAAGGATCACAATTAAGTCATAAGTTTTGTTTGAACATATATTATACTCCCAGTGATACTACACTTTAAGCTTGGGAGTCTGTTACTTCATTGTAACAATTTGGACCATTGTCTCTGCTGAAGAATGTTAAAAGTAAATCAAATTTTAACCACATATTCTGAGAAACTGAAAGAAGGATCACAATTTTGTCATAAGTTTTGTTTGAACCTTTATTATACTCCCAGTGATACTACACTTTAGTCTTGGGAGTCTGTTACTTCATTGTAACAGTTTGGACCATTGTCTCTGCTGAAGAATGTTAAAAGTAAATGAAATTTTAACCATATATTCTGAGAGACTGACAGAAGGATCACAATTAAGTCATAAGTTTTGTTTGTACCTTTATTATACTCCCAGTGATACTACACTTTAGTCTTGGGAGTCTGTTACTTCATTGTTTCAATTTGGACCATTGTCTCTGCTGAAGAATGTTAAAAGTAAAACAAATTTTAACCACATTTTCTGAGAAACTGACAGAAGGATCACAATTAAGTCATAAGTTTTGTTTGAACCATTATTATACTCCCAGTGATACTACACTTTAGTCTTGGGAGTCTGTTACTTCATTGTTTCAATTTGGACCATTGTCTCTGCTGAAGAATGTTAAAAGTAAATCAAATTTTACCACATATTCTGAGAAACTGACACAAGGATCACAATTAAGTCATAAGTTTTGTTTGAACCTTTATTATACTCCCAGTGATATTACACTTTAGTCTTGGGAGTCTGTTACTTCATTGTAACAATTTGGATCATTGTCTCTGCTGAAGAATGTTAAAAGTAAATCAAATTTTAACCACATATTCTGAGAAGCTGACAGAAGGTTCACAATGAAGTCATAAGTTTTGTTTGAACCTTTATTATACTCCCAGTGATACTACACTTTAGTCTTGGGAGTCTGTTACTTCATTGTAACAATTCGGAACATTGTCTCTGCTGAAGAATATTAAAAGTAAATCAAATTTTAACCACATATTCTGAGAAACTGACAGAAGGATCACAATTAAGTCATAGGTTTTGTTTGAACCTTTATTATATTCCCTGTGATACTACACTTTGGTCTTGGGAGTCTGTTACTTCATTGTAACAATTTGGATCATTGTCTCTGCTGAAGAATGTTAAAAGTAAATCAAATTTTAACCACATTTTCTGAGAAACTGACAGAAGGATCACAATTAAGTCATAAGTTTTGTTTGAACCTTTATTATACTCCCAGTGATAATACACTTTAGTCTTGGGGTCTGTTACTTCATTGTAACAATTTGGATCATTGTCTCTGCTGAAGAATATTAAAAGTAAATCAAATTTTAACCACATATTCTGAGAAACTGGCGGAAGGATCACAATTAAGTCATAAGTTTTGTTTAAACCTTTATTATACTCCCAGTGATACTACACTTTATTCTTGGGAGTATGTTACTTCATTGTAACAATTTGGATCATTGTCTCTGTTGAAGAATATTAAAAGTAAATCAAAATTTAACCACATATACTGAGAAACTGACAGAAGGATCACAATTAAGTCATAAGTTTTGTTTGAACATTTATTAAACTCCCAGTGATACTACACTTTAGTCTTGGGAGTCTGTTACTTCATTGTAACAATTTGGATCATTGTCTCTGATGAAGAATGTTAAAAGTAAATCAAATTTTAACCACATATTCTGAGAAACTGACAGAAGGATCACAATTAAGTCATATGTTTTGTTTGAACCTTTATTATACTCGCAGTGATACTACACTTTAGCCTTGGGAGTCTTTTACTTCATTGTAACAATTTGGACCATTGTCTCTGCTGAAAAATATTAAAAGTAAATCAAATTTTACCACATATTCTGAGAATCTGACAGAAGGATCACAATTAAGTCATAAGTTTTGTTTGAACCTTTATTATACTCCCAGTGATACTACACTTTAAGCTTGGGAGTCTGTTACTTCATTGTAACAATTTGGACCATTGTCTCTGCTGAAGAATGTTAAAAGTAAATCAAATTTTAACCACATATTCTGAGAAACTGAAAGAAGGATCACAATTTTGTCATAAGTTTTGTTTGAACCTTTATTATACTCCCAGTGATACTACACTTTAGACTTGGGAGTCTGTTACTTCATTGTTTCAATTTGGACCATTGTCTCTGCTGAAGAATGTTAAAAGTAAAACAACTTTTAACCACATATTCTGAGAAACTGACAGAAGGATCACAATTAAGTCATCAGTTTTGTTTGAACCTTTATTATACTCCCAGTGATACTACACTTTAGCCTTGGGAGTCTGTTACTTCATTGTAACAATTTGGACCATTATCTCTACTGAAGAATGTTAAAAGTAAATCAAATTTTAACCACATATTCTGAGAAACTGACACAAGGATCACAATTAAGACATAAGTTTTGTTTAAACATTTATTATACTCCCAGTGACACTACACTTTAGTCTTGGGAGTCTGTTACTTCATTGTAACAATTTGGACCATTGTCTCTGCTGAAGAATGTTAAAAGTAAATCAGATTTTAACCACATATTCTGAGAAACTGACAGAAGGATCACAATTACGACATAAGTTTTGTTTGAACTTTTATTATACTCCCAGTGATACTACACTTTAGTCTTGAGAGTCTGTTACTTCATTGTAACAATTTGGATCATTATCTCTGCTGAAGAATGTTAAAAGTAAATCAAATTTTAACCACATATTCTGAGAAACTGACAGAAGGATCACAATTAAGTCATCAGTTTTGTTTGAACCTTTATTATACTCCCAGTGATACTACACTTTAGCCTTGGGGGTCTGTTACTTCATTGTAACAATTTGGACCATTGTCTCTGCTGAAGAATGTTAAAAGAAAATAAAATTTTAAACACATATTCTGAGAAACTGACAGAAGGATCACAATTAAGTCATAAGTTTTGTTTGAACCTTTATTATACTCCCAGTGATACTACACTTTAGTCTAGGGAGTATGTTACTTCATTGTAACAATTTGGACCATTGTCTCTCTCTGAAGAATGTTAAAAGTAAATCAGATTTTAACCACATATTCTGAGAAACTGACAGAAGGATCACAATTAAGTCATAAGTTTTGTTTGAACCTTTTTATACTCCCAGTGATACTACACTTTAGTCTTGGGAGTCTGTTACTTCATTGTAACAATTTGGATCATTGTCTCTGCTGAAGAATGTTAAAAGTAAATCAAATTTTAACCACATATTCTGAGAATCTGACAGAAGGATCACAATTAAGTCATAAGTTTTGTTTGAACATTTATTATACTCCCAGTGATACTACACTTTAAGCTTGGGAGTCTGTTACTTCATTGTAACAATTTGGACCATTGTCTCTGCTGAAGAATGTTAAAAGTAAATCAAATTTTAACCACATATTCTGAGAAACTGAAAGAAGGATCACAATTTTGTCATAAGTTTTGTTTGAACCTTTATTATACTCCCAGTGATACTACACTTTAGTCTTGGGAGTCTGTTACTTCATTGTAACAGTTTGGACCATTGTCTCTGCTGAAGAATGTTAAAAGTAAATGAAATTTTAACCATATATTCTGAGAGACTGACAGAAGGATCACAATTAAGTCATAAGTTTTGTTTGTACCTTTATTATAGTCCCAGTGATACTACACTTTAGTCTTGGGAGTCTGTTACTTCATTGTTTCAATTTGGACCATTGTCTCTGCTGAAGAATGTTAAAAGTAAAACAAATTTTAACCACATTTTCTGAGAAACTGACAGAAGGATCACAATTAAGTCATAAGTTTTGTTTGAACCTTTATTATACTCCCAGTGATACTACACTTTAGTCTTGTGAGTCTGTTACTTCATTGTTTCAATTTGGACCATTGTCTCTGCTGAAGAATGTTAAAAGTAAATCAAATTTTACCACATATTCTGAGAAACTGACACAAGGATCACAATTAAGTCATAAGTTTTGTTTGAACCTTTATTATACTCCCAGTGATATTACACTTTAGTCTTGGGAGTCTGTTACTTCATTGTAACAATTTGGATCATTGTCTCTGCTGAAGAATGTTAAAAGTAAATCAAATTTTAACCACATATTCTGAGAAGCTGACAGAAGGTTCACAATGAAGTCATAAGTTTTGTTTGAACCTTTATTATACTCCCAGTGATACTACACTTTAGTCTTGGGAGTCTGTTACTTCATTGTAACAATTCGGAACATTGTCTCTGCTGAAGAATATTAAAAGTAAATCAAATTTTAACCACATATTCTGAGAAACTGACAGAAGAATCACAATTAAGTCATAGGTTTTGTTTGAACCTTTATTATACTCCCTGTGATACTACACTTTGGTCTTGGGAGTCTGTTACTTCATTGTAACAATTTGGATCATTGTCTCTGCTGAAGAATGTTAAAAGTAAATCAAATTTTAACCACATTTTCTGAGAAACTGACAGAAGGATCACAATTAAGTCATAAGTTTTGTTTGAACCTTTATTATACTCCCAGTGATAATACACTTTAGTCTTGGGGTCTGTTACTTCATTGTAACAATTTGGATCATTGTCTCTGCTGAAGAATATTAAAAGTAAATCAAATTTTAACCACATATTCTGAGAAACAGGCGGAAGGATCACAATTAAGTCATAAGTTTTGTTTAAACCTTTATTATACTCCCAGTGATACTACACTTTATTCTTGGGAGTATGTTACTTCATTGTAACAATTTGGATCATTGTCTCTGTTGAAGAATATTAAAAGTAAATCAAAATTTAACCACATATACTGAGAAACTGACAGAAGGATCACAATTAAGTCATAAGTTTTGTTTGAACATTTATTAAACTCCCAGTGATACTACACTTTAGTCTTGGGAGTCTGTTACTTCATTGTAACAATTTGGATCATTGTCTCTGATGAAGAATGTTAAAAGTAAATCAAATTTTAACCACATATTCTGAGAAACTGACAGAAGGATCACAATTAAGTCATATGTTTTGTTTGAACCTTTATTATACTCGCAGTGATACTACACTTTAGCCTTGGGAGTCTTTTACTTCATTGTAACAATTTGGACCATTGTCTCTGCTGAAAAATATTAAAAGTAAATCAAATTTTACCACATATTCTGAGAATCTGACAGAAGGATCACAATTAAGTCATAAGTTTTGTTTGAACCTTTATTATCCTCCCATTGATACTACACTTTAGTCTAGGGAGTCTGTTACTTCATTCTAACAATTTGGATCATTGTCTCTGCTGAAGAATGTTAAAAGTAAATCAGATTTTAACCACATATTCTGAGAAACTGACAGAAGGTTCACAATTAAGTCATAAGTTTGGTTTGAACCTGTTTATACTCCCAGTAATACTATACTATAGTCTTGGGAGTCTGTTACTTCATTGTAACAATTTGGATCTTTGTCTCTGCTGAAGAATGTTAAAAGTAAATCAAATTTTAACCACATATTCTGAGAGACTGACAGAAGGATCACAATTAAGTCATAAGTTTTGTTTGAACCTTCTTTATACTCCCAGTGATACTACACTTTAGTCTTGGGAGTCTGATACTACATTGTAACAATTTGGATAATTGTGTCTGCTGAAGAATGTTAAACGTAAATCAAATTTTAACCACATATTCTGAGAAACTGACAGAAGGATCACAATTAAGTCATAAGTTTTGTTTGAACCTTTATTATACTCCCAGTGATACTACACTTTAGTCTTGGGAGTCTGTTACTTCATTGTAACAATTAGGACCATTGTCTCTGCTGAAGAATGTTAAAAGCAAATCAAATTATAACCACATATTCTGAGAAACTGACAGAAGGATCACAATTAGGTCATAAGTTTTGTTTGAACCTTTATTATACTCCCAGTGATACTACACTTTAGTCTTGGGAGTCTGTTACTTCATTGTAACAATTTGGATCATTGTCTCTGCTGAAGAATGTTAAAATTAAATCAAATTTTAACCACATATTCTGAGAAACTGACAGAAAGATCACAATTAAGTCATAAGTTTTGTTTGAACCTTTATTATACTCCCAGTGATACTACACTTTAGTCTATGGAGTATGTTACTTCATTGTTTCAATTTGGACCATTGTCTCTGCTGAAGAATGTTAAAAGTAAATCAAATTTTAACCACATATTCTGAGAAACTGACAGAAAGATCACAATTAAGTCATAAGTTTTGTTTGAACCTTTATTATACTCCCAGTGATACTACACTTTAGTCTTGGGAATCTGTTACTTCATTGTAACAATTTGGATCATTGTCTCTTCTGAAGAATGTTAAAAGTAAATCAAATTTTAACCACATATTCTGAGAAACTGACAGAAGGATCACAATTAAGTCATAAGTTTTGTTTGAACCTTTATTATACTCCCAGTGATACTACACTTTAGTCTTGGGAGACTGTTACTTCATTGTAACAATTTGGACAATTGTCTCTGCTGAAGAATGTTTAATTTTAACCACATATTCTGAGAAACTGACAGAAGGATCACAATTAAGTCATAAGTTTTGTTTGAACCTTTATTATACTCCCAGTGATACTACACTTTAGCCTTGGGAGTCTGTTACTTCATTGTAACAATTTGGACCATTGTCTCTGCTGAAAAATGTTAAAAGTAAATCAAATTTTAACCACATATTCTGAGAAACTGACTGAAGGATCACAATTAAGTCATCAGTTTTGTTTGAACCTTTATTATACTCCCAGTGATACTACACTTTAGTCTTGGGAGTCTGTTACTTCATTGTTTCAATTTGGACCATTGTCTCTGCTGAAGAATGTTAAAAGTAAATCAAATTTTAACCACATATTCTGAGAAACTGACAGAAGGATCACAATTAAGTCATAAGTTTTGTTTGAACCTTTATTATACTCCCAGTGATACTACACTTTAGTCTTGGGAGTCTGTTACTTCATTGTAACAATTTGGATCATTGTCTCTGCTGAAGAATGTTAAAAGTAAATCAAATTTTAACCACATATTCTGAGAAACTGACAGAAGGATCACAATTAAGTCATAAGTTTTGTTTGAACATTTATTATACTCCCAGTGATAATTAACTTTAGTCTAGGGATCTGTTACTTCATTGTAACAATTTGGATCATTGTCTCTGCTGAAGAATCTTAAAAGTAAATCAATTTTTAACCACATTTTCTGAGAAACTGACAGAAGGATCACAATTAAGTCATAAGTTTTGTTTGAACCTTTATTATACTCCCAGTGATACTACACTTTAGTCTTGGGAGTCTGTTACTTCATTGTAACAATTTGGATCATTGTCTCTGCTGAAGAATGTTAAAAGTAAATCAAATTTTAACTACATATTCTGAGAAACTGACAGAAGGATCACAATTAAGTCATAAGTTTTGTTTGAACCTTTATAATACTCCCAGTGATACTACACTTTAGTCTAGGGAGTCTGTTACTTCATTGTAACAATTTGGATCATTGTCTCTGCTGAAGAATGTTAAAAGTAAATCAAATTTTAACCACATATTCTGAGAAACTGACAGAAGGATCACAATTAAGTCATAAGTTTTGTTTGAACCTTTATTATACTCCCAGTGATACTACACTTTAGCCTTGGGAGTCTGTTACGTCATTGTAACAATTTGGACCATTGTCTCTGCTGAAAAATGTTAAAAGTAAATCAAATTTTAACCACATATTCTGAGAAACTGACAGAAGGATCACAATTAAGTCATAAGTTTTGTTTGAACCTTTATTATACTCCCAGTGACACTACACTTTAGTCTTGGGAGTCTGTTACTTCATTGTAACAATTTGGACCATTGTCTCTGCTGAAGAATGTTAAAAGTAAATCAGATTTTAACCACATATTCTGAGAAACTGACAGAAGGATCACAATTAAGTCATAAGTTTTGTTTGAACTTTTATTATACTCCCAGTGATATTACACTTTAGTCTTGAGAGTCTGTTACTTCATTGTAACAATTTGGATCATTATCTCTGCTGAAGAATGTTAAAAGTAAATCAAATTTTAACCACATATTCTGAGAAACTGACAGAAGGATCACAATTAAGTCATCAGTTTTGTTTGAACCTTTATTATACTCCCAGTGATACTACACTTTAGCCTTGGGAGTCTGTTACTTCATTGTAACAATTTGGACCATTGTCTCTGCTGAAGAATGTTAAAAGTAAATAAAATTTTAACCACATATTCTGAGAAACTGACAGAAGGATCACAATTAAGTCATAAGTTTTGTTTGAACCTTTATTATACTCCCAGTGATACTACACTTTAGTCTAGGGAGTATGTTACTTCATTGTAACAATTTGGACCATTGTCTCTGCTGAAGAATGTTAAAAGTAAATCAGATTTTAACCACATATTCTGAGAAACTGACAGAAGGGTCACAATTAAGTCATAAGTTTTGTTTGAACCTTTTTATACTCCCAGTGATACTACACTTTAGTCTTGGGAGTCTGTTACTTCATTGTAACAATTTGGATCATTGTTTCTGCTGAAGAATGTTAAAAGTAAATCAAAATTTAACCACATATTCTGAGAAACTGACAGAAGGATCACAATTAAGTCATAAGTTTTGTTTGAACCTTTATTATACTCCCAGTGATACTACACTTTAGTCTTGGGAGTCTGTTACTTCATTGTAACAATTTGGATCATTGTCTCTGCTGAAGAATGTTAAAAGTAAATCAAATTTTAACCACATATTCTGAGAAACTGACAGAAGGATCACAATTAAGTCATAAGTTTTGTTTGAACCTTTATTATACACCCAGTGATACTACACTTTAGCCTTGGGAGTCTGTTACTTCATTGTAACAATTTGGACCATTGTCTCTGCTGAAAAATGTTAAAAGTAAATCAAATTTTAACCACATATTCTGAGAAACTGACAGAAGGATCACAATTAAGTCATAAGTTTTGTTTGAACCTTTATTATACTCCCAGTGACACTACACTTTTGTCATGGGAGTCTGTTACTTCATTGTAACAATTTGGACCATTGTCTCTGGTGAAGAATGTTAAAAGTAAATCAGATTTAAACCACATATTGTGAGAAACTGACAGAAGAATCACAATTTTGTCATAAGTTTTGTTTGAACTTTTATTATACTCCCAGTGATAATACAGTTTAGTCTTGAGAGTCTGTTACTTCATTGTAACAATTTGGATCATTATCTCTGCTGAAGAATGTTAAAAGTAAATCAAATTTTAACCACATATTCTGAGAAACTGACAGAAGGATCACAATTAAGTCATCAGTTTTGTTTGAACCTTTATTATACTCCCAGTGATACTACACTTTAGCCTTGGCAGTCTGTTACTTCATTGTAACAATTTGGACCATTGTCTCTGCTGAAGAATGTTAAAAGTAAATCAAATTTTAACCACATATTCTGAGAAACTGACATAAGGATCACAATTAAGTCATAAGTTTTGTTTGAACCTTTATTATACTCCCAGTGATACTACACTTTAGCCTTGGGTGCTTGTTACTTCATTGTAACAATTTGGACCATTGTCTCTGCTGAAGAATGTTAAAAGTAAATCAGATTTTAACCACATATTCTGAGAAACTGACAGAAGGATCACAATTACGTCATAAGTTTTGTTTGAACCTTTTTATACTCCCAGTGATACTACACTTTAGTCTTGGGAGTCTGTTACTTCATTGTAACAATTTGGATCATTGTCTCTGCTGAAGAATGTTAAAAGTAAATCAAATTTTAACCACATATTCTGAGAATCTGACAGAAGGATCACAATTAAGTCATAAGTTTTGTTTGAACCTTTATTATACTCCCAGTGATACTACACTTTAAGCTTGGGAGTCTGTTACGTCATTGTAACAATTTGGACCATTGTCTCTGCTGAAGAATGTTAAAAGTAAATCAAATTTTAACCACATATTCTGAGAAACTGAAAGAAGGATCACAATTTTGTCATAAGTTTTGTTTGAACCTTTATTATACTCCCAGTGATACTACACTTTAGTCTTGGGAGACTGTTACTTCATTGTAACAGTTTGGACCATTGTCTCTGCTGAAGAATGTTAAAAGTAAATGAAATTTTTACCACATATTCTGAGAGACTGACAGAAGGATCACAATTAAGTCATAAGTTTTGTTTGTACCTTTATTATACTCCCAGTGATACTACACTTTAGACTTGGGAGTCTGTTACTTCATTGTTTCAATTTGGACCATTGTCTCTGCTGAAGAATGTTAAAAGTAAAACAAATTTTAACCACATATTCTGAGAAACTGACAGAAGGATCACAATTAAGTCATAAGTTTTGTTTGAACCTTTATTATACTCCCAGTGATACTACACTTTAGCCTTGGGAGTCTGTTACTTCATTGTAACAATTTGGACCATTATCTCTACTGAAGAATGTTAAAAGTAAATCAAATTTTAACCACATATTCTGAGAAACTGACACAAGGATCACAATTAAGACATAAGTTTTGTTTAAACCTTTATTATACTCCCAGTGACACTACACTTTAGTCTTGGGAGTCTGTTACTTCATTGTAACAATTTGGACCATTGTCTCTGCTGAAGAATGTTAAAAGTAAATCAGATTTTAACCACATATTCTGAGAAACAGACAGAAGGATCACAATTAAGACATAAGTTTTGTTTGAACTTTTATTATACTCCCAGTGATACTACACTTTAGTCTTGAGAGTCTGTTACTTCATTGTAACAATTTGGATCATTATCTCTGCTGAAGAATGTTAAAAGTAAATCAAATTTTAACCACATATTCTGAGAAACTGACAGAAGGATCACAATTAAGTCATCAGTTTTGTTTAAACCTTTATTATACTCCCAGTGATACTACACTTTATTCTTGGGAGTATGTTACTTCATTGTAACAATTTGGATCATTGTCTCTGTTGAAGAATATTAAAAGTAAATCAAAATTTAACCACATATACTGAGAAACTGACAGAAGGATCACAATTAAGTCATAAGTTTTGTTTGAACATTTATTAAACTCCCAGTGATACTACACTTTAGTCTTGGGAGTCTGTTACTTCATTGTAACAATTTGGATCATTGTCTCTGATGAAGAATGTTAAAAGTAAATCAAATTTTAACCACATATTCTGAGAAACTGACAGAAGGATCACAATTAAGTCATATGTTTTGTTTGAACCTTTATTATACTCGCAGTGATACTACACTTTAGCCTTGGGAGTCTTTTACTTCATTGTAACAATTTGGACCATTGTCTCTGCTGAAAAATATTAAAAGTAAATCAAATTTTACCACATATTCTGAGAATCTGACAGAAGGATCACAATTAAGTCATAAGTTTTGTTTGAACCTTTATTATCCTCCCATTGATACTACACTTTAGTCTAGGGAGTCTGTTACTTCATTCTAACAATTTGGATCATTGTCTCTGCTGAAGAATGTTAAAAGTAAATCAGATTTTAACCACATATTCTGAGAAACTGACAGAAGGTTCACAATTAAGTCATAAGTTTGGTTTGAACCTGTTTATACTCCCAGTAATACTATACTATAGTCTTGGGAGTCTGTTACTTCATTGTAACAATTTGGATCTTTGTCTCTGCTGAAGAATGTTAAAAGTAAATCAAATTTTAACCACATATTCTGAGAGACTGACAGAAGGATCACAATTAAGTCATAAGTTTTGTTTGAACCTTCTTTATACTCCCAGTGATACTACACTTTAGTCTTGGGAGTCTGATACTACATTGTAACAATTTGGATAATTGTGTCTGCTGAAGAATGTTAAACGTAAATCAAATTTTAACCACATATTCTGAGAAACTGACAGAAGGATCACAATTAAGTCATAAGTTTTGTTTGAACCTTTATTATACTCCCAGTGATACTACACTTTAGTCTTGGGAGTCTGTTACTTCATTGTAACAATTAGGACCATTGTCTCTGCTGAAGAATGTTAAAAGCAAATCAAATTATAACCACATATTCTGAGAAACTGACAGAAGGATCACAATTAGGTCATAAGTTTTGTTTGAACCTTTATTATACTCCCAGTGATACTACACTTTAGTCTTGGGAGTCTGTTACTTCATTGTAACAATTTGGATCATTGTCTCTGCTGAAGAATGTTAAAATTAAATCAAATTTTAACCACATATTCTGAGAAACTGACAGAAAGATCACAATTAAGTCATAAGTTTTGTTTGAACCTTTATTATACTCCCAGTGATACTACACTTTAGTCTATGGAGTATGTTACTTCATTGTTTCAATTTGGACCATTGTCTCTGCTGAAGAATGTTAAAAGTAAATCAAATTTTAACCACATATTCTGAGAAACTGACAGAAAGATCACAATTAAGTCATAAGTTTTGTTTGAACCTTTATTATACTCCCAGTGATACTACACTTTAGTCTTGGGAATCTGTTACTTCATTGTAACAATTTGGATCATTGTCTCTTCTGAAGAATGTTAAAAGTAAATCAAATTTTAACCACATATTCTGAGAAACTGACAGAAGGATCACAATTAAGTCATAAGTTTTGTTTGAACCTTTATTATACTCCCAGTGATACTACACTTTAGTCTTGGGAGACTGTTACTTCATTGTAACAATTTGGACAATTGTCTCTGCTGAAGAATGTTTAATTTTAACCACATATTCTGAGAAACTGACAGAAGGATCACAATTAAGTCATAAGTTTTGTTTGAACCTTTATTATACTCCCAGTGATACTACACTTTAGCCTTGGGAGTCTGTTACTTCATTGTAACAATTTGGACCATTGTCTCTGCTGAAAAATGTTAAAAGTAAATCAAATTTTAACCACATATTCTGAGAAACTGACTGAAGGATCACAATTAAGTCATCAGTTTTGTTTGAACCTTTATTATACTCCCAGTGATACTACACTTTAGTCTTGGGAGTCTGTTACTTCATTGTTTCAATTTGGACCATTGTCTCTGCTGAAGAATGTTAAAAGTAAATCAAATTTTAACCACATATTCTGAGAAACTGACAGAAGGATCACAATTAAGTCATAAGTTTTGTTTGAACCTTTATTATACTCCCAGTGATACTACACTTTAGTCTTGGGAGTCTGTTACTTCATTGTAACAATTTGGATCATTGTCTCTGCTGAAGAATGTTAAAAGTAAATCAAATTTTAACCACATATTCTGAGAAACTGACAGAAGGATCACAATTAAGTCATAAGTTTTGTTTGAACATTTATTATACTCCCAGTGATAATTAACTTTAGTCTAGGGATCTGTTACTTCATTGTAACAATTTGGATCATTGTCTCTGCTGAAGAATCTTAAAAGTAAATCAATTTTTAACCACATTTTCTGAGAAACTGACAGAAGGATCACAATTAAGTCATAAGTTTTGTTTGAACCTTTATTATACTCCCAGTGATACTACACTTTAGTCTTGGGAGTCTGTTACTTCATTGTAACAATTTGGATCATTGTCTCTGCTGAAGAATGTTAAAAGTAAATCAAATTTTAACTACATATTCTGAGAAACTGACAGAAGGATCACAATTAAGTCATAAGTTTTGTTTGAACCTTTATAATACTCCCAGTGATACTACACTTTAGTCTAGGGAGTCTGTTACTTCATTGTAACAATTTGGATCATTGTCTCTGCTGAAGAATGTTAAAAGTAAATCAAATTTTAACCACATATTCTGAGAAACTGACAGAAGGATCACAATTAAGTCATAAGTTTTGTTTGAACCTTTATTATACTCCCAGTGATACTACACTTTAGCCTTGGGAGTCTGTTACGTCATTGTAACAATTTGGACCATTGTCTCTGCTGAAAAATGTTAAAAGTAAATCAAATTTTAACCACATATTCTGAGAAACTGACAGAAGGATCACAATTAAGTCATAAGTTTTGTTTGAACCTTTATTATACTCCCAGTGACACTACACTTTAGTCTTGGGAGTCTGTTACTTCATTGTAACAATTTGGACCATTGTCTCTGCTGAAGAATGTTAAAAGTAAATCAGATTTTAACCACATATTCTGAGAAACTGACAGAAGGATCACAATTAAGTCATAAGTTTTGTTTGAACTTTTATTATACTCCCAGTGATATTACACTTTAGTCTTGAGAGTCTGTTACTTCATTGTAACAATTTGGATCATTATCTCTGCTGAAGAATGTTAAAAGTAAATCAAATTTTAACCACATATTCTGAGAAACTGACAGAAGGATCACAATTAAGTCATCAGTTTTGTTTGAACCTTTATTATACTCCCAGTGATACTACACTTTAGCCTTGGGAGTCTGTTACTTCATTGTAACAATTTGGACCATTGTCTCTGCTGAAGAATGTTAAAAGTAAATAAAATTTTAACCACATATTCTGAGAAACTGACAGAAGGATCACAATTAAGTCATAAGTTTTGTTTGAACCTTTATTATACTCCCAGTGATACTACACTTTAGTCTAGGGAGTATGTTACTTCATTGTAACAATTTGGACCATTGTCTCTGCTGAAGAATGTTAAAAGTAAATCAGATTTTAACCACATATTCTGAGAAACTGACAGAAGGGTCACAATTAAGTCATAAGTTTTGTTTGAACCTTTTTATACTCCCAGTGATACTACACTTTAGTCTTGGGAGTCTGTTACTTCATTGTAACAATTTGGATCATTGTTTCTGCTGAAGAATGTTAAAAGTAAATCAAAATTTAACCACATATTCTGAGAAACTGACAGAAGGATCACAATTAAGTCATAAGTTTTGTTTGAACCTTTATTATACTCCCAGTGATACTACACTTTAGTCTTGGGAGTCTGTTACTTCATTGTAACAATTTGGATCATTGTCTCTGCTGAAGAATGTTAAAAGTAAATCAAATTTTAACCACATATTCTGAGAAACTGACAGAAGGATCACAATTAAGTCATAAGTTTTGTTTGAACCTTTATTATACACCCAGTGATACTACACTTTAGCCTTGGGAGTCTGTTACTTCATTGTAACAATTTGGACCATTGTCTCTGCTGAAAAATGTTAAAAGTAAATCAAATTTTAACCACATATTCTGAGAAACTGACAGAAGGATCACAATTAAGTCATAAGTTTTGTTTGAACCTTTATTATACTCCCAGTGACACTACACTTTTGTCATGGGAGTCTGTTACTTCATTGTAACAATTTGGACCATTGTCTCTGCTGAAGAATGTTAAAAGTAAATCAGATTTAAACCACATATTGTGAGAAACTGACAGAAGAATCACAATTTTGTCATAAGTTTTGTTTGAACTTTTATTATACTCCCAGTGATAATACAGTTTAGTCTTGAGAGTCTGTTACTTCATTGTAACAATTTGGATCATTATCTCTGCTGAAGAATGTTAAAAGTAAATCAAATTTTAACCACATATTCTGAGA
This sequence comes from Periplaneta americana, assembly GCF_040183065.1. Lineage (NCBI taxonomy): Eukaryota > Metazoa > Arthropoda > Insecta > Blattodea > Blattidae > Periplaneta > Periplaneta americana. Next base: position 169,725,401 of record NC_091131.1, read on the forward strand.
AACTGACAGAAGGATCACAATTAAGTCATCAGTTTTGTTTGAACCTTTATTATACTCCCAGTGATACTACACTTTAGCCTTGGCAGTCTGTTACTTCATTGTAACAATTTGGACCATTGTCTCTGCTGAAGAATGTTAAAAGTAAATCAAATTTTAACCACATATTCTGAGAAACTGACATAAGGATCACAATTAAGTCATAAGTTTTGTTTGAACCTTTATTATACTCCCAGTGATACTACACTTTAGCCTTGGGTGCTTGTTACTTCATTGTAACAATTTGGACCATTGTCTCTGCTGAAGAATGTTAAAAGTAAATCAGATTTTAACCACATATTCTGAGAAACTGACAGAAGGATCACAATTAAGTCATAAGTTTTGTTTGAACCTTTTTATACTCCCAGTGATACTACACTTTAGTCTTGGGAGTCTGTTACTTCATTGTAACAATTTGGATCATTGTCTCTGCTGAAGAATGTTAAAAGTAAATCAAATTTTAACCACATATTCTGAGAATCTGACAGAAGGATCACAATTAAGTCATAAGTTTTGTTTGAACCTTTATTATACTCCCAGTGATACTACACTTTAAGCTTGGGAGTCTGTTACTTCATTGTAACAATTTGGACCATTGTCTCTGCTGAAGAATGTTAAAAGTAAATCAAATTTTAACCACATATTCTGAGAAACTGAAAGAAGGATCACAATTTTGTCATAAGTTTTGTTTGAACCTTTATTATACTCCCAGTGATACTACACTTTAGTCTTGGGAGACTGTTACTTCATTGTAACAGTTTGGACCATTGTCTCTGCTGAAGAATGTTAAAAGTAAATGAAATTTTTACCACATATTCTGAGAGACTGACAGAAGGATCACAATTAAGTCATAAGTTTTGTTTGTACCTTTATTATACTCCCAGTGATACTACACTTTAGACTTGGGAGTCTGTTACTTCATTGTTTCAATTTGGACCATTGTCTCTGCTGAAGAATGTTAAAAGTAAAACAAATTTTAACCACATATTCTGAGAAACTGACAGAAGGATCACAATTAAGTCATAAGTTTTGTTTGAACCTTTATTATACTCCCAGTGATACTACACTTTAGCCTTGGGAGTCTGTTACTTCATTGTAACAATTTGGACCATTATCTCTACTGAAGAATGTTAAAAGTAAATCAAATTTTAACCACATATTCTGAGAAACTGACACAAGGATCACAATTAAGACATAAGTTTTGTTTAAACCTTTATTATACTCCCAGTGACACTACACTTTAGTCTTGGGAGTCTGTTACTTCATTGTAACAATTTGGACCATTGTCTCTGCTGAAGAATGTTAAAAGTAAATCAGATTTTAACCACATATTCTGAGAAACAGACAGAAGGATCACAATTAAGACATAAGTTTTGTTTGAACTTTTATTATACTCCCAGTGATACTACACTTTAGTCTTGAGAGTCTGTTACTTCATTGTAACAATTTGGATCATTATCTCTGCTGAAGAATGTTAAAAGTAAATCAAATTTTAACCACATATTCTGAGAAACTGACAGAAGGATCACAATTAAGTCATCAGTTTTGTTTGAACCTTTATTATACTCCCAGTGATACTACACTTTAGCCTTGGGGGTCTGTTACTTCATTGTAACAATTTGGACCATTGTCTCTGCTGAAGAATGTTAAAAGAAAATAAAATTTTAAACACATATTCTGAGAAACTGACAGAAGGATCACAATTAAGTCATAAGTTTTGTTTGAACCTTTATTATACTCCCAGTGATACTACACTTTAGTCTATGGAGTATGTTACTTCATTGTAACAATTTGGACCATTGTCTCTCTCTGAAGAATGTTAAAAGTAAATCAGATTTTAACCACATATTCTGAGAAACTGACAGAAGGATCACAATTAAGTCATAAGTTTTGTTTGAACCTTTTTATACTCCCAGTGATACTACACTTTAGTCTTGGGAGTCTGTTACTTCATTGTAACAATTTGGATCATTGTCTCTGCTGAAGAATGTTAAAAGTAAATCAAATTTTAACCACATATTCTGAGAATCTGACAGAAGGATCACAATTAAGTCATAAGTTTTGTTTGAACATTTATTATACTCCCAGTGATACTACACTTTAAGCTTGGGAGTCTGTTACTTCATTGTAACAATTTGGACCATTGTCTCTGCTGAAGAATGTTAAAAGTAAATCAAATTTTAACCACATATTCTGAGAAACTGAAAGAAGGATCACAATTTTGTCATAAGTTTTGTTTGAACCTTTATTATACTCCCAGTGATACTACACTTTAGTCTTGGGAGACTGTTACTTCATTGTAACAGTTTGGACCATTGTCTCTGCTGAAGAATGTTAAAAGTAAATGAAATTTTAACCATATATTCTGAGAGACTGACAGAAGGATCACAATTAAGTCATAAGTTTTGTTTGTACCTTTATTATAGTCCCAGTGATACTACACTTTAGTCTTGGGAGTCTGTTACTTCATTGTTTCAATTTGGACCATTGTCTCTGCTGAAGAATGTTAAAAGTAAAACAAATTTTAACCACATTTTCTGAGAAACTGACAGAATGATCACAATTAAGTCATAAGTTTTGTTTGAACCTTTATTATACTCCCAGTGATACTACACTTTAGTCTTGTGAGTCTGTTACTTCATTGTTTCAATTTGGACCATTGTCTCTGCTGAAGAATGTTAAAAGTAAATCAAATTTTACCACATATTCTGAGAAACTGACACAAGGATCACAATTAAGTCATAAGTTTTGTTTGAACTTTTATTATACTCCCAGTGATATTACACTTTAGTCTTGGGAGTCTGTTACTTCATTGTAACAATTTGGATCATTGTCTCTGCTGAAGAATGTTAAAAGTAAATCAAATTTTAACCACATATTCTGAGAAGCTGACAGAAGGTTCACAATGAAGTCATAAGTTTTGTTTGAACCTTTATTATACTCCCAGTGATACTACACTTTAGTCTTGGGAGTCTGTTACTTCATTGTAACAATTCGGAACATTGTCTCTGCTGAAGAATATTAAAAGTAAATCAAATTTTAACCACATATTCTGAGAAACTGACAGAAGGATCACAATTAAGTCATAGGTTTTGTTTGAACCTTTATTATACTCCCTGTGATACTACACTTTGGTCTTGGGAGTCTGTTACTTCATTGTAACAATTTGGATCATTGTCTCTGCTGAAGAATGTTAAAAGTAAATCAAATTTTAACCACATTTTCTGAGAAACTGACAGAAGGATCACAATTAAGTCATAAGTTTTGTTTGAACCTTTATTATACTCCCAGTGATAATACACTTTAGTCTTGGGGTCTGTTACTTCATTGTAACAATTTGGATCATTGTCTCTGCTGAAGAATATTAAAAGTAAATCAAATTTTAACCACATATTCTGAGAAACAGGCGGAAGGATCACAATTAAGTCATAAGTTTTGTTTAAACCTTTATTATACTCCCAGTGATACTACACTTTATTCTTGGGAGTATGTTACTTCATTGTAACAATTTGGATCATTGTCTCTGTTGAAGAATATTAAAAGTAAATCAAAATTTAACCACATATACTGAGAAACTGACAGAAGGATCACAATTAAGTCATAAGTTTTGTTTGAACATTTATTAAACTCCCAGTGATACTACACTTTAGTCTTGGGAGTCTGTTACTTCATTGTAACAATTTGGATCATTGTCTCTGATGAAGAATGTTAAAAGTAAATCAAATTTTAACCACATATTCTGAGAAACTGACAGAAGGATCACAATTAAGTCATATGTTTTGTTTGAACCTTTATTATACTCGCAGTGATACTACACTTTAGCCTTGGGAGTCTTTTACTTCATTGTAACAATTTGGACCATTGTCTCTGCTGAAAAATATTAAAAGTAAATCAAATTTTACCACATATTCTGAGAATCTGACAGAAGGATCACAATTAAGTCATAAGTTTTGTTTGAACCTTTATTATACTCCCATTGATACTACACTTTAGTCTAGGGAGTCTGTTACTTCATTCTAACAATTTGGATCATTGTCTCTGCTGAAGAATGTTAAAAGTAAATCAGATTTTAACCACATATTCTGAGAAACTGACAGAAGGTTCACAATTAAGTCATAAGTTTGGTTTGAACCTGTTTATACTCCCAGTAATACTATACTATAGTCTTGGGAGTCTGTTACTTCATTGTAACAATTTGGATCTTTGTCTCTGCTGAAGAATGTTAAATGTAAATCAAATTTTAACCACATATTCTGAGAAACTGACAGAAGGATCACAATTAAATCATAAGTTTTGTTTGAAACTTTATTATACTCCCAGTGATACTACACTTCAGTCTTGGGAGTCTGTTACTTCATTGTAACAATTTGGATCATTGTCTCTGCTGAAGAATGTTAAAAGTAAATCAAATTTTAACCACATATTCTGAGAGACTGACAGAAGGATCGCAATTAAATCATAAGTTTTGTTTGAACCTTCATTATACTCCCAGTGATACTACACTTTAGTCTTGGGAGTCTGTTACTACATTGTAACAATTTGGATAATTGTGTCTGCTGAAGAATGTTAAACGTAAATCAAATTTTAACCACATATTCTGAGAAACTGACAGAAGGATCACAATTAAGTCATAAGTTTTGTTTGAACCTTTATTATACTCCCAGTGATACTACACTTTAGTCTTGGGAATCTGTTACTTCATTGTAACAATTTGGATCATTGTCTCTTCTGAAGAATGTTAAAAGTAAATCAAATTTTAACCACATATTCTGAGAAACTGACAGAAGGATCACAATTAAGTCATAAGTTTTGTTTGAACCTTTATTATACTCCCAGTGATACTACACTTTAGTCTTGGGAGACTGTTACTTCATTGTAACAATTTGGACAATTGTCTCTGCTGAAGAATGTTTAATTTTAACCACATATTCTGAGAAACTGACAGAAGGATCACAATTAAGTCATAAGTTTTGTTTGAACCTTTATTATACTCCCAGTGATACTACACTTTAGCCTTGGGAGTCTGTTACTTCATTGTAACAATTTGGACCATTGTCTCTGCTGAAAAATGTTAAAAGTAAATCAAATTTTAACCACATATTCTGAGAAACTGACTGAAGGATCACAATTAAGTCATCAGTTTTGTTTGAACCTTTATTATACTCCCAGTGATACTACACTTTAGTCTTGGGAGTCTGTTACTTCATTGTTTCAATTTGGACCATTGTCTCTGCTGAAGAATGTTAAAAGTAAATCAAATTTTAACCACATATTCTGAGAAACTGACAGAAGGATCACAATTAAGTCATAAGTTTTGTTTGAACCTTTATTATACTCCCAGTGATACTACACTTTAGTCTTGGGAGTCTGTTACTTCATTGTAACAATTTGGATCATTGTCTCTGCTGAAGAATGTTAAAAGTAAATCAAATTTTAACCACATATTCTGAGAAACTGACAGAAGGATCACAATTAAGTCATAAGTTTTGTTTGAACATTTATTATACTCCCAGTGATAATTAACTTTAGTCTAGGGATCTGTTACTTCATTGTAACAATTTGGATCATTGTCTCTGCTGAAGAATCTTAAAAGTAAATCAATTTTTAACCACATTTTCTGAGAAACTGACAGAAGGATCACAATTAAGTCATAAGTTTTGTTTGAACCTTTATTATACTCCCAGTGATACTACACTTTAGTCTTGGGAGTCTGTTACTTCATTGTAACAATTTGGATCATTGTCTCTGCTGAAGAATGTTAAAAGTAAATCAAATTTTAACTACATATTCTGAGAAACTGACAGAAGGATCACAATTAAGTCATAAGTTTTGTTTGAACCTTTATAATACTCCCAGTGATACTACACTTTAGTCTAGGGAGTCTGTTACTTCATTGTAACAATTTGGATCATTGTCTCTGCTGAAGAATGTTAAAAGTAAATCAAATTTTAACCACATATTCTGAGAAACTGACAGAAGGATCACAATTAAGTCATAAGTTTTGTTTGAACCTTTATTATACTCCCAGTGATACTACACTTTAGCCTTGGGAGTCTGTTACGTCATTGTAACAATTTGGACCATTGTCTCTGCTGAAAAATGTTAAAAGTAAATCAAATTTTAACCACATATTCTGAGAAACTGACAGAAGGATCACAATTAAGTCATAAGTTTTGTTTGAACCTTTATTATACTCCCAGTGACACTACACTTTAGTCTTGGGAGTCTGTTACTTCATTGTAACAATTTGGACCATTGTCTCTGCTGAAGAATGTTAAAAGTAAATCAGATTTTAACCACATATTCTGAGAAACTGACAGAAGGATCACAATTAAGTCATAAGTTTTGTTTGAACTTTTATTATACTCCCAGTGATATTACACTTTAGTCTTGAGAGTCTGTTACTTCATTGTAACAATTTGGATCATTATCTCTGCTGAAGAATGTTAAAAGTAAATCAAATTTTAACCACATATTCTGAGAAACTGACAGAAGGATCACAATTAAGTCATCAGTTTTGTTTGAACCTTTATTATACTCCCAGTGATACTACACTTTAGCCTTGGGAGTCTGTTACTTCATTGTAACAATTTGGACCATTGTCTCTGCTGAAGAATGTTAAAAGTAAATAAAATTTTAACCACATATTCTGAGAAACTGACAGAAGGATCACAATTAAGTCATAAGTTTTGTTTGAACCTTTATTATACTCCCAGTGATACTACACTTTAGTCTAGGGAGTATGTTACTTCATTGTAACAATTTGGACCATTGTCTCTGCTGAAGAATGTTAAAAGTAAATCAGATTTTAACCACATATTCTGAGAAACTGACAGAAGGGTCACAATTAAGTCATAAGTTTTGTTTGAACCTTTTTATACTCCCAGTGATACTACACTTTAGTCTTGGGAGTCTGTTACTTCATTGTAACAATTTGGATCATTGTTTCTGCTGAAGAATGTTAAAAGTAAATCAAAATTTAACCACATATTCTGAGAAACTGACAGAAGGATCACAATTAAGTCATAAGTTTTGTTTGAACCTTTATTATACTCCCAGTGATACTACACTTTAGTCTTGGGAGTCTGTTACTTCATTGTAACAATTTGGATCATTGTCTCTGCTGAAGAATGTTAAAAGTAAATCAAATTTTAACCACATATTCTGAGAAACTGACAGAAGGATCACAATTAAGTCATAAGTTTTGTTTGAACCTTTATTATACACCCAGTGATACTACACTTTAGCCTTGGGAGTCTGTTACTTCATTGTAACAATTTGGACCATTGTCTCTGCTGAAAAATGTTAAAAGTAAATCAAATTTTAACCACATATTCTGAGAAACTGACAGAAGGATCACAATTAAGTCATAAGTTTTGTTTGAACCTTTATTATACTCCCAGTGACACTACACTTTTGTCATGGGAGTCTGTTACTTCATTGTAACAATTTGGACCATTGTCTCTGCTGAAGAATGTTAAAAGTAAATCAGATTTAAACCACATATTGTGAGAAACTGACAGAAGAATCACAATTTTGTCATAAGTTTTGTTTGAACTTTTATTATACTCCCAGTGATAATACAGTTTAGTCTTGAGAGTCTGTTACTTCATTGTAACAATTTGGATCATTATCTCTGCTGAAGAATGTTAAAAGTAAATCAAATTTTAACCACATATTCTGAGAAACTGACAGAAGGATCACAATTAAGTCATCAGTTTTGTTTGAACCTTTATTATACTCCCAGTGATACTACACTTTAGCCTTGGCAGTCTGTTACTTCATTGTAACAATTTGGACCATTGTCTCTGCTGAAGAATGTTAAAAGTAAATCAAATTTTAACCACATATTCTGAGAAACTGACATAAGGATCACAATTAAGTCATAAGTTTTGTTTGAACCTTTATTATACTCCCAGTGATACTACACTTTAGCCTTGGGTGCTTGTTACTTCATTGTAACAATTTGGACCATTGTCTCTGCTGAAGAATGTTAAAAGTAAATCAGATTTTAACCACATATTCTGAGAAACTGACAGAAGGATCACAATTAAGTCATAAGTTTTGTTTGAACCTTTTTATACTCCCAGTGATACTACACTTTAGTCTTGGGAGTCTGTTACTTCATTGTAACAATTTGGATCATTGTCTCTGCTGAAGAATGTTAAAAGTAAATCAAATTTTAACCACATATTCTGAGAATCTGACAGAAGGATCACAATTAAGTCATAAGTTTTGTTTGAACCTTTATTATACTCCCAGTGATACTACACTTTAAGCTTGGGAGTCTGTTACTTCATTGTAACAATTTGGACCATTGTCTCTGCTGAAGAATGTTAAAAGTAAATCAAATTTTAACCACATATTCTGAGAAACTGAAAGAAGGATCACAATTTTGTCATAAGTTTTGTTTGAACCTTTATTATACTCCCAGTGATACTACACTTTAGTCTTGGGAGACTGTTACTTCATTGTAACAGTTTGGACCATTGTCTCTGCTGAAGAATGTTAAAAGTAAATGAAATTTTTACCACATATTCTGAGAGACTGACAGAAGGATCACAATTAAGTCATAAGTTTTGTTTGTACCTTTATTATACTCCCAGTGATACTACACTTTAGACTTGGGAGTCTGTTACTTCATTGTTTCAATTTGGACCATTGTCTCTGCTGAAGAATGTTAAAAGTAAAACAAATTTTAACCACATATTCTGAGAAACTGACAGAAGGATCACAATTAAGTCATAAGTTTTGTTTGAACCTTTATTATACTCCCAGTGATACTACACTTTAGCCTTGGGAGTCTGTTACTTCATTGTAACAATTTGGACCATTATCTCTACTGAAGAATGTTAAAAGTAAATCAAATTTTAACCACATATTCTGAGAAACTGACACAAGGATCACAATTAAGACATAAGTTTTGTTTAAACCTTTATTATACTCCCAGTGACACTACACTTTAGTCTTGGGAGTCTGTTACTTCATTGTAACAATTTGGACCATTGTCTCTGCTGAAGAATGTTAAAAGTAAATCAGATTTTAACCACATATTCTGAGAAACAGACAGAAGGATCACAATTAAGACATAAGTTTTGTTTGAACTTTTATTATACTCCCAGTGATACTACACTTTAGTCTTGAGAGTCTGTTACTTCATTGTAACAATTTGGATCATTATCTCTGCTGAAGAATGTTAAAAGTAAATCAAATTTTAACCACATATTCTGAGAAACTGACAGAAGGATCACAATTAAGTCATCAGTTTTGTTTGAACCTTTATTATACTCCCAGTGATACTACACTTTAGCCTTGGGGGTCTGTTACTTCATTGTAACAATTTGGACCATTGTCTCTGCTGAAGAATGTTAAAAGAAAATAAAATTTTAAACACATATTCTGAGAAACTGACAGAAGGATCACAATTAAGTCATAAGTTTTGTTTGAACCTTTATTATACTCCCAGTGATACTACACTTTAGTCTATGGAGTATGTTACTTCATTGTAACAATTTGGACCATTGTCTCTCTCTGAAGAATGTTAAAAGTAAATCAGATTTTAACCACATATTCTGAGAAACTGACAGAAGGATCACAATTAAGTCATAAGTTTTGTTTGAACCTTTTTATACTCCCAGTGATACTACACTTTAGTCTTGGGAGTCTGTTACTTCATTGTAACAATTTGGATCATTGTCTCTGCTGAAGAATGTTAAAAGTAAATCAAATTTTAACCACATATTCTGAGAATCTGACAGAAGGATCACAATTAAGTCATAAGTTTTGTTTGAACATTTATTATACTCCCAGTGATACTACACTTTAAGCTTGGGAGTCTGTTACTTCATTGTAACAATTTGGACCATTGTCTCTGCTGAAGAATGTTAAAAGTAAATCAAATTTTAACCACATATTCTGAGAAACTGAAAGAAGGATCACAATTTTGTCATAAGTTTTGTTTGAACCTTTATTATACTCCCAGTGATACTACACTTTAGTCTTGGGAGACTGTTACTTCATTGTAACAGTTTGGACCATTGTCTCTGCTGAAGAATGTTAAAAGTAAATGAAATTTTAACCATATATTCTGAGAGACTGACAGAAGGATCACAATTAAGTCATAAGTTTTGTTTGTACCTTTATTATAGTCCCAGTGATACTACACTTTAGTCTTGGGAGTCTGTTACTTCATTGTTTCAATTTGGACCATTGTCTCTGCTGAAGAATGTTAAAAGTAAAACAAATTTTAACCACATTTTCTGAGAAACTGACAGAATGATCACAATTAAGTCATAAGTTTTGTTTGAACCTTTATTATACTCCCAGTGATACTACACTTTAGTCTTGTGAGTCTGTTACTTCATTGTTTCAATTTGGACCATTGTCTCTGCTGAAGAATGTTAAAAGTAAATCAAATTTTACCACATATTCTGAGAAACTGACACAAGGATCACAATTAAGTCATAAGTTTTGTTTGAACTTTTATTATACTCCCAGTGATATTACACTTTAGTCTTGGGAGTCTGTTACTTCATTGTAACAATTTGGATCATTGTCTCTGCTGAAGAATGTTAAAAGTAAATCAAATTTTAACCACATATTCTGAGAAGCTGACAGAAGGTTCACAATGAAGTCATAAGTTTTGTTTGAACCTTTATTATACTCCCAGTGATACTACACTTTAGTCTTGGGAGTCTGTTACTTCATTGTAACAATTCGGAACATTGTCTCTGCTGAAGAATATTAAAAGTAAATCAAATTTTAACCACATATTCTGAGAAACTGACAGAAGGATCACAATTAAGTCATAGGTTTTGTTTGAACCTTTATTATACTCCCTGTGATACTACACTTTGGTCTTGGGAGTCTGTTACTTCATTGTAACAATTTGGATCATTGTCTCTGCTGAAGAATGTTAAAAGTAAATCAAATTTTAACCACATTTTCTGAGAAACTGACAGAAGGATCACAATTAAGTCATAAGTTTTGTTTGAACCTTTATTATACTCCCAGTGATAATACACTTTAGTCTTGGGGTCTGTTACTTCATTGTAACAATTTGGATCATTGTCTCTGCTGAAGAATATTAAAAGTAAATCAAATTTTAACCACATATTCTGAGAAACAGGCGGAAGGATCACAATTAAGTCATAAGTTTTGTTTAAACCTTTATTATACTCCCAGTGATACTACACTTTATTCTTGGGAGTATGTTACTTCATTGTAACAATTTGGATCATTGTCTCTGTTGAAGAATATTAAAAGTAAATCAAAATTTAACCACATATACTGAGAAACTGACAGAAGGATCACAATTAAGTCATAAGTTTTGTTTGAACATTTATTAAACTCCCAGTGATACTACACTTTAGTCTTGGGAGTCTGTTACTTCATTGTAACAATTTGGATCATTGTCTCTGATGAAGAATGTTAAAAGTAAATCAAATTTTAACCACATATTCTGAGAAACTGACAGAAGGATCACAATTAAGTCATATGTTTTGTTTGAACCTTTATTATACTCGCAGTGATACTACACTTTAGCCTTGGGAGTCTTTTACTTCATTGTAACAATTTGGACCATTGTCTCTGCTGAAAAATATTAAAAGTAAATCAAATTTTACCACATATTCTGAGAATCTGACAGAAGGATCACAATTAAGTCATAAGTTTTGTTTGAACCTTTATTATACTCCCATTGATACTACACTTTAGTCTAGGGAGTCTGTTACTACATTCTAACAATTTGGATCATTGTCTCTGCTGAAGAATGTTAAAAGTAAATCAGATTTTAACCACATATTCTGAGAAACTGACAGAAGGTTCACAATTAAGTCATAAGTTTGGTTTGAACCTGTTTATACTCCCAGTAATACTATACTATAGTCTTGGGAGTCTGTTACTTCATTGTAACAATTTGGATCTTTGTCTCTGCTGAAGAATGTTAAATGTAAATCAAATTTTAACCACATATTCTGAGAAACTGACAGAAGGATCACAATTAAATCATAAGTTTTGTTTGAAACTTTATTATACTCCCAGTGATACTACACTTCAGTCTTGGGAGTCTGTTACTTCATTGTAACAATTTGGATCATTGTCTCTGCTGAAGAATGTTAAAAGTAAATCAAATTTTAACCACATATTCTGAGAGACTGACAGAAGGATCGCAATTAAATCATAAGTTTTGTTTGAACCTTCATTATACTCCCAGTGATACTACACTTTAGTCTTGGGAGTCTGTTACTACATTGTAACAATTTGGATAATTGTGTCTGCTGAAGAATGTTAAACGTAAATCAAATTTTAACCACATATTCTGAGAAACTGACAGAAGGATCACAATTAAGTCATAAGTTTTGTTTGAACCTTTATTATACTCCCAGTGATACTACACTTTAGTCTTGGGAGTCTGTTACTTCATTGTAACAATTAGGACCATTGTCTCTGCTGAAGAATGTTAAAAGCAAATCAAATTATAACCACATATTCTGAGAAACTGACAGAAGGATCACAATTAGGTCATAAGTTTTGTTTGAACCTTTATTATACTCCCAGTGATACTACACTTTAGTCTTGGGAGTCTGTTACTTCATTGTAACAATTTGGACCATTGTCTCTGCTGAAGAATGTTAAAAGTAAATCAGATTTTAACCACATATTCTGAGAAACAGACAGAAGGATCACAATTAAGTCATAAGTTTTGTTTGAACCTTTATTATACTCCCAGTGATACTACACTTTAGTCTTGGGAGTCTGTTACTTCATTGTAACAATTTGGACCATTATCTCTACTGAAGAATGTTAAAAGTAAATCAAATTTTAACCACATATTCTGAGAAACTGACACAAGGATCACAATTAAGACATAAGTTTTGTTTAAACCTTTATTATACTCCCAGTGACACTACACTTTAGTCTTGGGAGTCTGTTACTTCATTGTAACAATTTGGACCATTGTCTCTGCTGAAGAATGTTAAAAGTAAATCAGATTTTAACCACATATTCTGAGAAACAGACAGAAGGATCACAATTAAGACATAAGTTTTGTTTGAACTTTTATTATACTCCCAGTGATACTACACTTTAGTCTTGAGAGTCTGTTACTTCATTGTAACAATTTGGATCATTATCTCTGCTGAAGAATGTTAAAAGTAAATCAAATTTTAACCACATATTCTGAGAAACTGACAGAAGGATCACAATTAAGTCATCAGTTTTGTTTGAACCTTTATTATACTCCCAGTGATACTACACTTTAGCCTTGGGGGTCTGTTACTTCATTGTAACAATTTGGACCATTGTCTCTGCTGAAGAATGTTAAAAGAAAATAAAATTTTAAACACATATTCTGAGAAACTGACAGAAGGATCACAATTAAGTCATAAGTTTTGTTTGAACCTTTATTATACTCCCAGTGATACTACACTTTAGTCTATGGAGTATGTTACTTCATTGTAACAATTTGGACCATTGTCTCTCTCTGAAGAATGTTAAAAGTAAATCAGATTTTAACCACATATTCTGAGAAACTGACAGAAGGATCACAATTAAGTCATAAGTTTTGTTTGAACCTTTTTATACTCCCAGTGATACTACACTTTAGTCTTGGGAGTCTGTTACTTCATTGTAACAATTTGGATCATTGTCTCTGCTGAAGAATGTTAAAAGTAAATCAAATTTTAACCACATATTCTGAGAATCTGACAGAAGGATCACAATTAAGTCATAAGTTTTGTTTGAACATTTATTATACTCCCAGTGATACTACACTTTAAGCTTGGGAGTCTGTTACTTCATTGTAACAATTTGGACCATTGTCTCTGCTGAAGAATGTTAAAAGTAAATCAAATTTTAACCACATATTCTGAGAAACTGAAAGAAGGATCACAATTTTGTCATAAGTTTTGTTTGAACCTTTATTATACTCCCAGTGATACTACACTTTAGTCTTGGGAGACTGTTACTTCATTGTAACAGTTTGGACCATTGTCTCTGCTGAAGAATGTTAAAAGTAAATGAAATTTTAACCATATATTCTGAGAGACTGACAGAAGGATCACAATTAAGTCATAAGTTTTGTTTGTACCTTTATTATAGTCCCAGTGATACTACACTTTAGTCTTGGGAGTCTGTTACTTCATTGTTTCAATTTGGACCATTGTCTCTGCTGAAGAATGTTAAAAGTAAAACAAATTTTAACCACATTTTCTGAGAAACTGACAGAAGGATCACAATTAAGTCATAAGTTTTGTTTGAACCTTTATTATACTCCCAGTGATACTACACTTTAGTCTTGTGAGTCTGTTACTTCATTGTTTCAATTTGGACCATTGTCTCTGCTGAAGAATGTTAAAAGTAAATCAAATTTTACCACATATTCTGAGAAACTGACACAAGGATCACAATTAAGTCATAAGTTTTGTTTGAACTTTTATTATACTCCCAGTGATATTACACTTTAGTCTTGGGAGTCTGTTACTTCATTGTAACAATTTGGATCATTGTCTCTGCTGAAGAATGTTAAAAGTAAATCAAATTTTAACCACATATTCTGAGAAGCTGACAGAAGGTTCACAATGAAGTCATAAGTTTTGTTTGAACCTTTATTATACTCCCAGTGATACTACACTTTAGTCTTGGGAGTCTGTTACTTCATTGTAACAATTCGGAACATTGTCTCTGCTGAAGAATATTAAAAGTAAATCAAATTTTAACCACATATTCTGAGAAACTGACAGAAGGATCACAATTAAGTCATAGGTTTTGTTTGAACCTTTATTATACTCCCTGTGATACTACACTTTGGTCTTGGGAGTCTGTTACTTCATTGTAACAATTTGGATCATTGTCTCTGCTGAAGAATGTTAAAAGTAAATCAAATTTTAACCACATTTTCTGAGAAACTGACAGAAGGATCACAATTAAGTCATAAGTTTTGTTTGAACCTTTATTATACTCCCAGTGATAATACACTTTAGTCTTGGGGTCTGTTACTTCATTGTAACAATTTGGATCATTGTCTCTGCTGAAGAATATTAAAAGTAAATCAAATTTTAACCACATATTCTGAGAAACAGGCGGAAGGATCACAATTAAGTCATAAGTTTTGTTTAAACCTTTATTATACTCCCAGTGATACTACACTTTATTCTTGGGAGTATGTTACTTCATTGTAACAATTTGGATCATTGTCTCTGTTGAAGAATATTAAAAGTAAATCAAAATTTAACCACATATACTGAGAAACTGACAGAAGGATCACAATTAAGTCATAAGTTTTGTTTGAACATTTATTAAACTCCCAGTGATACTACACTTTAGTCTTGGGAGTCTGTTACTTCATTGTAACAATTTGGATCATTGTCTCTGATGAAGAATGTTAAAAGTAAATCAAATTTTAACCACATATTCTGAGAAACTGACAGAAGGATCACAATTAAGTCATATGTTTTGTTTGAACCTTTATTATACTCGCAGTGATACTACACTTTAGCCTTGGGAGTCTTTTACTTCATTGTAACAATTTGGACCATTGTCTCTGCTGAAAAATATTAAAAGTAAATCAAATTTTACCACATATTCTGAGAATCTGACAGAAGGATCACAATTAAGTCATAAGTTTTGTTTGAACCTTTATTATACTCCCATTGATACTACACTTTAGTCTAGGGAGTCTGTTACTTCATTCTAACAATTTGGATCATTGTCTCTGCTGAAGAATGTTAAAAGCAAATCAAATTATAACCACATATTCTGAGAAACTGACAGAAGGATCACAATTAGGTCATAAGTTTTGTTTGAACCTTTATTATACTCCCAGTGATACTACACTTTAGTCTTGGGAGTCTGTTACTTCATTGTAACAATTTGGATCATTGTCTCTGCTGAAGAATGTTAAAATTAAATCAAATTTTAACCACATATTCTGAGAATCTGACAGAAAGTTCACAATTAAGTCATAAGTTTTGTTTGAACCTTTATTATACTCCCAGTGATACTACACTTTAGTCTTGGGAGTCTTTTACTTCATTGTAACAATTTGAACCATTGTCTCTGCTGAAGAATGTTAAAAGTAAATGAAATTTTAACCACATATTGTGAGAGACTGACAGAAGGATCACAATTAAGTCATAAGTTTTGTTTGAACCTTTATTATACTCCCAGTGATACTACACTTTAGTCTTGGGAGTCTGTTACTTCATTGTTTCAATTTGGACCATTGTCTCTGCTGAAGAATGTTAAAAGTAAATCAAATTTTAACCACATATTCTGAGAAACTGACAGAAAGATCACAATTAAGTCATAAGTTTTGTTTGAACCTATATTATACTCCCAGTGATACTACACTTTAGTCTTGGGAATCTGTTACTTCATTGTAACAATTTGGATCATTGTCTCTTCTGAAGAATGTTAAAAGTAAATCAAATTTTAACCACATATTCTGAGAAACTGACAGAAGGATCACAATTAAGTCATAAGTTTTGTTTGAACCTTTATTATACTCCCAGTGATACTACACTTTAGTCTTGGGAGACTGTTACTTCATTGTAACAATTTGGACAATTGTCTCTGCTGAAGAATGTTTAATTTTAACCACATATTCTGAGAAACTGACAGAAGGATCACAATTAAGTCATAAGTTTTGTTTGAACCTTTATTATACTCCCAGTGATACTACACTTTAGCCTTGGGAGTCTGTTACTTCATTGTAACAATTTGAACCATTGTCTCTGCTGAAAAATGTTAAAAGTAAATCAAATTTTAACCACATATTCTGAGAAACTGACTGAAGGATCACAATTAAGTCATCAGTTTTGTTTGAACCTTTATTATACTCCCAGTGATACTACACTTTAGTCTTGGGAGTCTGTTACTTCATTGTTTCAATTTGGACCATTGTCTCTGCTGAAGAATGTTAAAAGTAAATCAAATTTTAACCACATATTCTGAGAAACTGACAGAAGGATCACAATTAAGTCATAAGTTTTGTTTGAACCTTTATTATACTCCCAGTGATACTACACTTTAGTCTTGGGAGTCTGTTACTTCATTGTAACAATTTGGATCATTGTCTCTGCTGAAGAATGTTAAAAGTAAATCAAATTTTAACCACATATTCTGAGAAACTGACAGAAGGATCACAATTAAGTCATAAGTTTTGTTTGAACATTTATTATACTCCCAGTGATAATTAACTTTAGTCTAGGGATCTGTTACTTCATTGTAACAATTTGGATCATTGTCTCTGCTGAAGAATCTTAAAAGTAAATCAATTTTTAACCACATTTTCTGAGAAACTGACAGAAGGATCACAATTAAGTCATAAGTTTTGTTTGAACCTTTATTATACTCCCAGTGATACTACACTTTAGTCTTGGGAGTCTGTTACTTCATTGTAACAATTTGGATCATTGTCTCAACTGAAGAATGTTAAAAGTAAATCAAATTTTAACTACATATTCTGAGAAACTGACAGAAGGATCACAATTAAGTCATAAGTTTTGTTTGAACCTTTATAATACTCCCAGTGATACTACACTTTAGTCTAGGGAGTCTGTTACTTCATTGTAACAATTTGGATCATTGTCTCTGCTGAAGAATGTTAAAAGTAAATCAAATTTTAACCACATATTCTGAGAAACTGACAGAAGGATCACAATTAAGTCATAAGTTTTGTTTGAACCTTTATTATACTCCCAGTGATACTACACTTTAGCCTTGGGAGTCTGTTACGTCATTGTAACAATTTGGACCATTGTCTCTGCTGAAAAATGTTAAAAGTAAATCAAATTTTAACCACATATTCTGAGAAACTGACAGAAGGATCACAATTAAGTCATAAGTTTTGTTTGAACCTTTATTATACTCCCAGTGACACTACACTTTAGTCTTGGGAGTCTGTTACTTCATTGTAACAATTTGGACCATTGTCTCTGCTGAAGAATGTTAAAAGTAAATCAGATTTTAACCACATATTCTGAGAAACTGACAGAAGGATCACAATTAAGTCATAAGTTTTGTTTGAACTTTTATTATACTCCCAGTGATATTACACTTTAGTCTTGAGAGTCTGTTACTTCATTGTAACAATTTGGATCATTATCTCTGCTGAAGAATGTTAAAAGTAAATCAAATTTTAACCACATATTCTGAGAAACTGACAGAAGGATCACAATTAAGTCATCAGTTTTGTTTGAACCTTTATTATACTCCCAGTGATACTACACTTTAGCCTTGGGAGTCTGTTACTTCATTGTAACAATTTGGACCATTGTCTCTGCTGAAGAATGTTAAAAGTAAATAAAATTTTAACCACATATTCTGAGAAACTGACAGAAGGATCACAATTAAGTCATAAGTTTTGTTTGAACCTTTATTATACTCCCAGTGATACTACACTTTAGTCTAGGGAGTATGTTACTTCATTGTAACAATTTGGACCAATGTCTCTGCTGAAGAATGTTAAAAGTAAATCAGATTTTAACCACATATTCTGAGAAACTGACAGAAGGGTCACAATTAAGTCATAAGTTTTGTTTGAACCTTTTTATACTCCCAGTGATACTACACTTTAGTCTTGGGAGTCTGTTACTTCATTGTAACAATTTGGACCATTGTCTCTGCTGAAGAATGTTAAAAGTAAATGAAATTTTAACCACATATTCTGAGAAACTGACAGAAGGATCACAATTAAGTCATAAGTTTTGTTTGAACCTTTATTATACTCCCAGTGATACTACACTTTAGTCTAGGGAGTCTGTTACTTCATTGTTTCAATTTGGACCATTGTTTCTGCTGAAGAATGTTAAAAGTAAATCAAAATTTAACCACATATTCTGAGAAACTGACAGAAGGATCACAATTAAGTCATAAGTTTTGTTTGAACCTTTATTATACTCCCAGTGATAATACACTTTAGTCTTGGGAGTCTGTTACTTCATTGTAACAATTTGGATCATTGTCTCTGCTGAAGAATGTTAAAAGTAAATCAAATTTTAACCACATATTCTGAGAAACTGACAGAAGGATCACAATTAAGTCATAAGTTTTGTTTGAACCTTTATTATACTCCCAGTGATACTACACTTTAGCCTTGGGAGTCTGTTACTTCATTGTAACAATTTGGACCATTGTCTCTGCTGAAAAATGTTAAAAGTAAATCAAATTTTAACCACATATTCTGAGAAACTGACAGAAGGATCACAATTAAGTCATAAGTTTTGTTTGAACCTTTATTATACTCCCAGTGACACTACACTTTTGTCATGGGAGTCTGTTACTTCATTGTAACAATTTGGACCATTGTCTCTGCTGAAGAATGTTAAAAGTAAATCAGATTTTAACCACATATTGTGAGAAACTGACAGAAGAATCACAATTTTGTCATAAGTTTTGTTTGAACTTTTATTATACTCCCAGTGATAATACAGTTTAGTCTTGAGAGTCTGTTACTTCATTGTAACAATTTGGATCATTATCTCTGCTGAAGAATGTTAAAAGTAAATCAAATTTTAACCACATATTCTGAGAAACTGACAGAAGGATCACAATTAAGTCATATGTTTTGTTTGAACCTTTATTATACTCCCAGTGATACTACACTTTAGCCTTGGGAGTCTGTTACGTCATTGTAACAATTTGGACCATTGTCTCTGCTGAAAAATGTTAAAAGTAAATCAAATTTTAACCACATATTCTGAGAAACTGACAGAAGGATCACAATTAAGTCATAAGTTTTGTTTGAACCTTTATTATACTCCCAGTGACACTACACTTTAGTCTTGGGAGTCTGTTACTTCATTGTAACAATTTGGACCATTGTCTCTGCTGAAGAATGTTAAAAGTAAATCAGATTTTAACCACATATTCTGAGAAACTGACAGAAGGATCACAATTAAGTCATAAGTTTTGTTTGAACTTTTATTATACTCCCAGTGATATTACACTTTAGTCTTGAGAGTCTGTTACTTCATTGTAACAATTTGGATCATTATCTCTGCTGAAGAATGTTAAAAGTAAATCAAATTTTAACCACATATTCTGAGAAACTGACAGAAGGATCACAATTAAGTCATCAGTTTTGTTTGAACCTTTATTATACTCCCAGTGATACTACACTTTAGCCTTGGGAGTCTGTTACTTCATTGTAACAATTTGGACCATTGTCTCTGCTGAAGAATGTTAAAAGTAAATAAAATTTTAACCACATATTCTGAGAAACTGACAGAAGGATCACAATTAAGTCATAAGTTTTGTTTGAACCTTTATTATACTCCCAGTGATACTACACTTTAGTCTAGGGAGTATGTTACTTCATTGTAACAATTTGGACCAATGTCTCTGCTGAAGAATGTTAAAAGTAAATCAGATTTTAACCACATATTCTGAGAAACTGACAGAAGGGTCACAATTAAGTCATAAGTTTTGTTTGAACCTTTTTATACTCCCAGTGATACTACACTTTAGTCTTGGGAGTCTGTTACTTCATTGTAACAATTTGGACCATTGTCTCTGCTGAAGAATGTTAAAAGTAAATGAAATTTTAACCACATATTCTGAGAAACTGACAGAAGGATCACAATTAAGTCATAAGTTTTGTTTGAACCTTTATTATACTCCCAGTGATACTACACTTTAGTCTAGGGAGTCTGTTACTTCATTGTTTCAATTTGGACCATTGTTTCTGCTGAAGAATGTTAAAAGTAAATCAAAATTTAACCACATATTCTGAGAAACTGACAGAAGGATCACAATTAAGTCATAAGTTTTGTTTGAACCTTTATTATACTCCCAGTGATAATACACTTTAGTCTTGGGAGTCTGTTACTTCATTGTAACAATTTGGATCATTGTCTCTGCTGAAGAATGTTAAAAGTAAATCAAATTTTAACCACATATTCTGAGAAACTGACAGAAGGATCACAATTAAGTCATAAGTTTTGTTTGAACCTTTATTATACTCCCAGTGATACTACACTTTAGCCTTGGGAGTCTGTTACTTCATTGTAACAATTTGGACCATTGTCTCTGCTGAAAAATGTTAAAAGTAAATCAAATTTTAACCACATATTCTGAGAAACTGACAGAAGGATCACAATTAAGTCATAAGTTTTGTTTGAACCTTTATTATACTCCCAGTGACACTACACTTTTGTCATGGGAGTCTGTTACTTCATTGTAACAATTTGGACCATTGTCTCTGCTGAAGAATGTTAAAAGTAAATCAGATTTTAACCACATATTGTGAGAAACTGACAGAAGAATCACAATTTTGTCATAAGTTTTGTTTGAACTTTTATTATACTCCCAGTGATAATACAGTTTAGTCTTGAGAGTCTGTTACTTCATTGTAACAATTTGGATCATTATCTCTGCTGAAGAATGTTAAAAGTAAATCAAATTTTAACCACATATTCTGAGAAACTGACAGAAGGATCACAATTAAGTCATATGTTTTGTTTGAACCTTTATTATACTCCCAGTGATACTACACTTTAGCCTTGGCAGTCTGTTACTTCATTGTAACAATTTGGACCATTGTCTCTGCTGAAGAATGTTAAAAGTAAATCAAATTTTAACCACATATTCTGAGAAACTGACATAAGGATCACAATTAAGTCATAAGTTTTGTTTGAACCTTTATTATACTCCCAGTGATACTACACTTTAGCCTTGGGTGCTTGTTACTTCATTGTAACAATTTGGACAATTGTCTCTGCTGAAGAATGTTAAAAGTAAATCAGATTTTAACCACATATTCTGAGAAACTGACAGAAGGATCACAATTACGTCATAAGTTTTGTTTGAACCTTTTTATACTCCCAGTGATACTACACTTTAGTCTTGGGAGTCTGTTACTTCATTGTAACAATTTGGATCATTGTCTCTGCTGAAGAATGTTAAAAGTAAATCAAATTTTAACCACATATTCTGAGAATCTGACAGAAGGATCACAATTAAGTCATAAGTTTTGTTTGAACCTTTATTATACTCCCAGTGATACTACACTTTAAGCTTGGGAGTCTGTTACTTCATTGTAACAATTTGGACCATTGTCTCTGCTGAAGAATGTTAAAAGTAAATCAAATTTTAACCACATATTCTGAGAAACTGAAAGAAGGATCACAATTTTGTCATAAGTTTTGTTTGAACCTTTATTATACTCCCAGTGATACTACACTTTAGTCTTGGGAGTCTGTTACTTCATTGTAACAGTTTGGACCATTGTCTCTGCTGAAGAATGTTAAAAGTAAATCAAATTTTAACCACATATTCTGAGAGACTGACAGAAGGATCACAATTAAGTCATAAGTTTTGTTTGTACCTTTATTATACTCCCAGTGATACTACACTTTATTCTTGGGAGTCTGTTACTTCATTGTTTCAATTTGGACCATTGTCTCTGCTGAAGAATGTTAAAAGTAAATCAAATTTTAACCACATATTCTTAGAAACTGACACAAGGATCACAATTAAGTCATAAGTTTTGTTTGAACCTTTATTATACTCCCAGTGATATTACACTTTAGTCTTGGGAGTCTGTTACTTCATTGTAACAATTTGGATCATTGTCTCTGCTGAAGAATGTTAAAAGTAAATCAAATTTTAACCACATATTCTGAGAAACTGACACAAGGATCACAATTAAGTCATAAGTTTTGTTTGAAACTTTATTATACTCCCAGTGATATTACACTTTAGTCTTGGGAGTCTGTTACTTCATTGTAACAATTTGGATCATTGTCTCTGCTGAAGAATGTTAAAAGTAAATCAGATTTTAACCACATATTCTGAGAAACTGACAGAAGGATCACAATTAAGTCATAAGTTTTGTTTCAACCTGTTTATACTCATACTGATAATATACTATAGTCTTGGGAGTCTGTTACTACATTGTAACAATTTGGATCATTATCTCTGCTGAAGAATGTTAAAAGTAAATCAAATTTTAACCACATATTCTGAGAAACTGACAGAAGGATCACAATTAAATCATAAGTTTTGTTTGAACCTTTATTATACTCCCAGTGATACTACACTTTAGTCTTGGGAGTCTGTTACTTCATTGTAACAATTTGGATCATTGTCTCTGCTGAAGAATGTTAAAAGTAAATCAAATTTTAACCACATATTCTGAGAAACAGACAGAAGGATCACAATTAAGACATAAGTTTTGTTTGAAACTTTATTATACTCCCAGTGATACTACACTTTAGTCTTGGGAGTCTGTTACTTCATTGTAACAATTTGGACCATTGTCTCTGCTGAGGAATGTTAAAAGTAAATGAAATTTTAACCACATATTCTGAGAGACTGACAGAAGGATCACAATTAAGTCATAAGTTTTGTTTAAACCCTTATTATACTCCCAGTGATACTACACTTTAGTCTTGGGAGTCTGTTACTTCATTGTTTCAATTTGGACCATTGTCTCTGCTGAAGAATGTTAAAAGTAAATCAAAATTTAACCACATATTCTGAGAAACTGACAGAAGGATCACAATTAAGTCATAAGTTTTGTTTGAACCTTTATTATACTCCCAGTGATACTACACTTTAGTCTTGGGAGTCTGTTACTTCATTGTAACAATTTGGATCATTGTCTCTGCTGAATAATGTTAAAAGTAAATCAAATTTTAACCACACATTCTGAGAAACTGACAGAAGGATCACAATTAAGTCATCAGTTTTGTTTGAACCTTTATTATACTCCCAGTGATACTACACTTTAGCCTTGGGAGTCTGTTACTTCATTGTAACAATTTGGACCATTGTCTCTGCTGAAGAATGTTAAAAGTAAATCAAATTTTAACCACATATTCTGAGAAACTGACAGAAGGATCACAATTAAGTCATAAGTTTTGTTTGAACCTTTATTTTACTCCCAGTGATACTACACTTTAGTCTAGGGAGTATGTTACTTCATTGTAACAATTTGGACCATTGTCTCTGCTGAAGAATGTTAAAAGTAAATCAGATTTTAACCACATATTCTGAGAAACTGACAAAAGGATCACAATTAAGTCATAAGTTTTGTTTGAACCTTTTTATACTCCCAGTGATACTACACTTTAGTCTTGGGAGTCTGTTACTTCATTGTAACAATTTGGATCATTGTCTCTGCTGAAGAATGTTAAAAGTAAATCAAATTTTAACCACATATTCTGAGAATTTGACAGAAGGATCACAATTAAGTCATAAGTTTTGTTTGAACCTTTATTATACTCCCAGTGATACTACACTTTAAGCTTGGGAGTCTGTTACTTCATTGTAACAATTTGGACCATTGTCTCTGCTGAAGAATGTTAAAAGTAAATCAAATTTTAACCACATATTCTGAGAAACTGACAGAAGGATCACAATTAAGTCATAAGTTTTGTTTGAACCTTTATTATACTCCCAGTGATACTACACTTTAGTCTTGGGAGTCTGTTACTTCATTGTAACAATTTGGATCATTGTCTCTGCTGAAGAATGTTAAAAGTAAATCAAATTTTAACCACATATTCTGAGAAACTGACAGAAGGATCACAATTAAGTCATAAGTTTTGTTTGAACCTTTATTATACTCGCAGTGATACTACACTTTAGCCTTGGGAGTCTGTTACTTCATTGTAACAATTTGGACCATTGTCTCTGCTGAAAAATGTTAAAAGTAAATCAAATTTTAACCACATATTCTGAGAATCTGACAGAAGGATCACAATTAAGTCATAAGTTTTGTTTGAACCTTTATTATACACCCAGTGATACTACACTTTAGACTAGGGAGTCTGTTACTTCTTTGTAACAATTTGGATCATTGTCTCTGCTGAAGAATGTTAAAAGTAAATCAGATTTTAACCACATATTCTGAGAAACTGACAGAAGGATCACAATTAAGTCATAAGTTTTGTTTGAACCTGTTTATACTCCCACTGATAATATACTATAGTCTTGGGATTCTGTTACTTCATTGTAACAATTTGGATCATTATCTCTGCTGAAGAATGTTAAAAGTAAATCAAATTTTAACCAGATATTCTGAGAAACTGACAGAAGGATCACAATTAAGTCATAAGTTTTGTTTGAACCTTTATTTTACTCCCAGTGATACTACACTTTAGTCTTGGGAGTATGTTACTTCATTGTAACAATTTGGACCATTGTCTCTGCTGAAGAATGTTAAAAGTAAATCAAATTTTAACCTCATATTCTGAGAAACTGAAAGAAGGATCACAATTTTGTCATAAGTTTTGTTTGAACCATTATTATACTCCCAGTGATACTACACTTTAGTCTTGGGAGTCTGTTACTTCATTGTAACAGTTTGGACCATTGTCTCTGCTGAAGAATGTTAAAAGTAAATGAAATTTTAACCACATATTCTGAGAGAGCGACAGAAGGATCACAATTAAGTCATAAGTTTTGTTTGTACCTTTATTATACTCCCAGTGATACTACACTTTAGTCTTGGGAGTCTGTTGTTTCATTGTTTCAATTTGGACCATTGTCTCTGCTGAAGAATGTTAAAAGTAAATCAAATTTTAACCACATATTCTGAGAAACTGACACCAGGATCACAATTAAGTCATAAGTTTTGTTTGAACCTTTATTATACTCCCAGTGATATTACACTTTAGTCTTGGGAGTCTGTTACTTCATTGTAACAATTTGGAGCATTGTCTCTGCTGAAGAATGTTAAAAGTAAATCAAAATTTAACCACATATTCTGAGAAGCTGACAGAAGGTTCACAATTAAGTCATAAGTTTTGTTTGAACCTTTATTATACGCCCAGTGATACTACACTTTAGCCTTGGGAGTCTGTTACTTCATTGTAACAATTTGGACCATTGTCTCTGCTGAAAAATATTAAAAGTAAATCAAATTTTAACCACATATTCTGAGAATCTGACAGAAGGATCACAATTAAGTCATAAGTTTTGTTTGAACCTTTATTATACTCCCAGTGATACTACACTTTAGACTAGGGAGTCTGTTACTTCATTGTAACAATTTGGATCATTGTCTCTGCTGAAGAATGTTAAAAGTAAATCAGATTTTAACCACATATTCTGAGAAACTGACAGAAGGATCACAATTAAGTCATAAGTTTTGTTTGAACCTGTTTATACTCCCAGTGATACTATACTATAGTCTTGGGAGTCTGTTACTTCATTGTAACAATTTGGATCATTATCTCTGCTGAAGAATGTTAAAAGTAAATCAAATTTTAACCACATATTCTGAGAAACTGACAGAAGGATCACAATTAAGTCATAAGTTTTGTTTGAACCCTTATTATACTCCCAGTGATACTACACTTTAGTCTTGGGAGTCTGTTACTTCATTGTTTCAATTTGGACCATTGTCTCTGCTGAAGAATGTTAAAAGTAAATCAAAATTTAACCACATATTCTGACAAAATGACAGAAGGATCACAATTAAGTCATAAGTTTTGTTTGAACCTTTATTATACTCCCAGTGTTACTACACTTTAGTCTTGGGTGTCTGTTACTTCATTGTAACAATTTGGATCATTGTCTCTGCTGAAGAATGTTAAAAGTAAATCAAATTTTAACCACATATTCTGAGAAACTGACAGAAGGATCACAATTAAGTCATAAGTTTTGTTTGAACCTTTATTATACTCCCAGTGATACTACACTTTAGCCTTGGGAGTCTGTTACTTCATTGTAACAATTTGGACCATTGTCTCTGCTGAAAAATGTTAAAAGTAAATCAAATTTTAACCACATATTCTGAGAAACTGACAGAAGGATCACAATTAAGTCATAAGTTTTGTTTGAAGCTTTATTATACTCACAGTGACACTACACTTTAGTCTTGGGAGTCTGTTACTTCATTGTAACAATTTGGACCATTGTCTCTGCTGAAGAATGTTAAAAGTAAATCAGATTTTAACCACATATTCTGAGAAACTGACAGAAGAATCACAATTTTGTCATAAGTTTTGTTTGAACTTTTATTATACTCCCAGTGATAATACAGTTTAGTCTTGAGAGTCTGTTACTTCATTGTAACAATTTGGATCATTATCTCTGCTGAAGAATGTTAAAAGTAAATCAAATTTTAACCACATATTCTGAGAAACTGACAGAAGGATCACAATTAAGTCATCAGTTTTGTTTGAACCATTATTATACTCCCAGTGATACTACACTTTACCCTTGGGAGTCTGTTACTTCATTGTAACAATTTGCACCATTGTCTCTGCTGAAGAATGTTAAAAGTAAATCAAATTTTAACCACATATTCTGAGAAACTGACAGAAGGATCACAATTAAGTCATAAGTTTTGTTTGAACCTTTATTATACTCCCAGTGATACTACACTTTAGTCTAGGGAGTATGTTACTTCATTGTAACAATTTGGATCATTGTCTCTGCTGAAGAATGTTAAAAGTAAATCAAATTTTAATCACATATTCTGAGAAACTGACAGAAGGTTCACAATTAAATCATAAGTTTTGTTTGAACTTTTATTATACTCCCAGTGATACTACACTTTAGCCTTGGGAGTCTGTTACTTCATTGTAACAATTTGCACCATTGTCTCTGCTGAAGAATGTTAAAAGTAAATCAGATTTTAACCACATATTCTCAGAAACTGACAGAAGGGTCACAATTAAGTCATAAGTTTTGTTTGAACCTTTTTATACTCCCAGTGATACTACACTTTTGTCTTGGGAGTCTGTTACTTCATTGTAACAATTTGGATCATTGTCTCTGCTGAAGAATGTTAAAAGTAAATCAAATTTTAACCACATATTCTGAGAAACTGACAGAAGGTTCACAATTAAATCATAAGTTTTGTTTCAACTTTTATTATACTCCCAGTGATACTACACTTTAGTCTTGGGAGTCTGTTACTTCATTGTAACAATTTGGATCATTGTCTCTGCTGAAGAATGTTAAAAGTAAATCAAATTTTAACCACATATTCTGAGAAACAGACAGAAGGATCACAATTAAGTCATAAGTTTTGTTTGAACCTTTATTATACTCCCAGTGATACTACACTTTAGTCTTGGGAGTCTGTTACTTCATTGTAACAATTTGGACCATTGTCTCTGCTGAGGAATGTTAAAAGTAAATGAAATTTTAACCACATATACTGAGAGACTGACAGAAGGATCACAATTAAGTCATAAGTTTTGTTTAAACCCTTATTATACTCCCAGTGATACTACACTTTAGTCTTGGGAGTCTGTTACTTCATTGTTTCAATTTGGACCATTGTTTCTGCTGAAGAATGTTAAAAGTAAATCAAAATTTAACCACATATTCTGAGAAACTGACAGAAGGATCACAATTAAGTCATAAGTTTTGTTTGAACCTTTATTATACTCCCAGTGATACTACACTTTAGTCTTGGGAGTCTGTTACTTCATTGTAACAATTTGGATCATTGTCTCTGCTGAAGAATGTTAAAAGTAAATCAAATTTTAACCACATATTCTGAGAAACTGACAGAAGGATCACAATTAAGTCATAAGTTTTGTTTGAACCTTTATTATACTCCCAGTGATACTACACTTTAGCCTTGGGAGTCTGTTACTTCATTGTAACAATTTGGACCATTGTCTCTGCTGAAAAATGTTAAAAGTAAATCAAATTTTAACCACATATTCTGAGAAACTGACAGAAGGATCACAATTAAGTCATAAGTTTTGTTTGAACCTTTATTATACTCCCAGTGACACTACACTTTTGTCATGGGAGTCTGTTACTTCATTGTAACAATTTGGACCATTGTCTCTGCTGAAGAATGTTAAAAGTAAATCAGATTTTAACCACATATTGTGAGAAACTGACAGAAGAATCACAATTTTGTCATAAGTTTTGTTTGAACTTTTATTAAACTCCCAGTGATAATACAGTTTAGTCTTGAGAGTCTGTTACTTCATTGTAACAATTTGGATCATTATCTCTGCTGAAGATTGTTAAAAGTAAATCAAATTTTAACCACATATTCTGAGAAACTGACAGAAGGATCACAATTAAGTCATCAGTTTTGTTTGAACCTTTATTATACTCCCAGTGATACTACACTTTAGCCTTGGGAGTCTGTTACTTCATTGTAACAATTTGGACATTGTCTCTGCTGAAGAATGTTAAAAGTAAATCAAATTTTAACCACATATTCTGAGAATCTGACAGAAGGATCACAATTAAGTCATAAGTTTTGTTTGAACTTTTTATTATACTCCCAGTGATACTACACTTTAAGCTTGGGAGTCTGTTACTTCATTGTAACAATTTGGACCATTGTCTCTGATGAAGAATGTTAAAAGTAAATCAAATTTTTACCTCATATTCTGAGAAACTGAAAGAAGGATCACAATTTTGTCATAATTTTTTTTGAACCATTATTATACTCCCAGTGATACTACACTTTAGTCTTGGGAGTCTGTTACTTCATTGTAACAGTTTGGACCATTGTCTCTGCTGAAGAATGTTAAAAGTAAATGAAATTTTAACCACATATTCTGAGAGAGCGACAGAAGGATCACAATTAAGTCACAAGTTTTGTTTGTACCTTTATTATACTCCCAGTGATACTACACTTTAGTCTTGGGAGTCTGTTGTTTCATTGTTTCAATTTGGACCATTGTCTCTGCTGAAGAATGTTAAAAGTAAATCAAATTTTAACCACATATTCTGAGAAACTGACACCAGGATCACAATTAAGTCATAAGTTTTGTTTGAACCTTTATTATACTCCCAGTGATATTACACTTTAGTCTTGGGAGTCTGTTACTTCATTGTAACAATTTGGATCATTGTCTCTGCTGAAGAATGTTAAAAGTAAATCAAATTTTAACCACATATTCTGAGAAGCTGACAGAAGGTTCACAATTAAGTCATAAGTTTTGTTTGAACCTTTATTATACTCCCAGTGATACTACACTTTAGTCTTGGGAGACTGTTACTTCATTGTAACAATTTGGATCATTGTCTCTGCTGAATAATGTTAAAAGTTAATCAAATTTTAACCACATATTCTGAGAAACTGACACAAGGATCACAATTAAGTCATAAGTTTTGTTTGAACCTTTATTATACTCCCAGTGATATTACACTTTAGTCTTGGGAGTCTCTTACTTCATTGTAACAATTTGGAGCATTGTCTCTGCTGAAGAATGTTAAAAGTGAATCAAAATTTAACCACATATTCTGAGAAGCTGACAGAAGGTTCACAATTAAGTCATAAGTTTTGTTTGAACCTTTATTATACGCCCAGTGATACTACACTTTAGCCTTGGGAGTCTGTTACTTCATTGTAACAATTTGGACCATTGTCTCTGCTGAAAAATATTAAAAGTAAATCAAATTTTAACCACATATTCTGAGAATCTGACAGAAGGATCACAATTAAGTCATAAGTTTTGTTTGAACCTTTATTATACTCCCAGTGATACTACACTTTAGACTAGGGAGTCTGTTACTTCATTGTAACAATTTGGATCATTGTCTCTGCTGAAGAATGTTAAAAGTAAATCAGATTTTAACCACATATTCTGAGAAACTGACAGAAGGATCACAATTAAGTCATAAGTTTTGTTTGAACCTGTTTATACTCCCAGTGATACTATACTATAGTCTTGGGAGTCTGTTACTTCATTGTAACAATTTGGATCATTATCTCTGCTGAAGAATGTTAAAAGTAAATCAAATTTTAACCACATATTCTGAGAAACTGACAGAAGGATCACAATTAAGTCATAAGTTTTGTTTGAACCCTTATTATACTCCCAGTGATACTACACTTTAGTCTTGGGAGTCTGTTACTTCATTGTTTCAATTTGGACCATTGTCTCTGCTGAAGAATGTTAAAAGTAAATCAAAATTTAACCACATATTCTGACAAAATGACAGAAGGATCACAATTAAGTCATAAGTTTTGTTTGAACCTTTATTATACTCCCAGTGTTACTACACTTTAGTCTTGGGTGTCTGTTACTTCATTGTAACAATTTGGATCATTGTCTCTGCTGAAGAATGTTAAAAGTAAATCAAATTTTAACCACATATTCTGAGAAACTGACAGAAGGATCACAATTAAGTCATAAGTTTTGTTTGAACCTTTATTATACTCCCAGTGATACTACACTTTAGCCTTGGGAGTCTGTTACTTCATTGTAACAATTTGGACCATTGTCTCTGCTGAAAAATGTTAAAAGTAAATCAAATTTTAACCACATATTCTGAGAAACTGACAGAAGGATCACAATTAAGTCATAAGTTTTGTTTGAAGCTTTATTATACTCCCAGTGACACTACACTTTAGTCTTGGGAGTCTGTTACTTCATTGTAACAATTTGGACCATTGTCTCTGCTGAAGAATGTTAAAAGTAAATCAGATTTTAACCACATATTGTGAGAAACTGACAGAAGAATCACAATTTTGTCATAAGTTTTGTTTGAACTTTTATTATACTCCCAGTGATAATACAGTTTGGTCTTGAGAGTCTGTTACTTCATTGTAACAATTTGGATCATTATCTCTGCTGAAGAATGTTAAAAGTAAATCAAATTTTAACCACATATTCTGAGAAACTGACAGAAGGATCACAATTAAGTCATCAGTTTTGTTTGAACCTTTATTATACTCCCAGTGATACTACACTTTAGCCTTGGGAGTCTGTTACTTCATTGTAACAATTTGCACCATTGTCTCTGCTGAAGAATGTTAAAAGTAAATCAAATTTTAACCACATATTCTGAGAAACTGACAGAAGGATCACAATTAAGTCATAAGTTTTGTTTGAACCTTTATTATACTCCCAGTGATACTACACTTTAGTCTAGGGAGTATGTTACTTCATTGTAACAATTTGGACCATTGTCTCTGCTGAAGAATGTTAAAAGTAAATCAGATTTTAACCACATATTCTCAGAAACTGACAGAAGGGTCACAATTAAGTCATAAGTTTTGTTTGAACCTTTTTATACTCCCAGTGATACTACACTTTTGTCTTGGGAGTCTGTTACTTCATTGTAACAATTTGGATCATTGTCTCTGCTGAAGAATATTAAAAGTAAATCAAATTTTAACCACATATTCTGAGAAACTGACAGAAGGTTCACAATTAAATCATAAGTTTTGTTTCAACCTTTATTATACTCCCAGTGATACTACACTTTAGTCTTGGGAGTCTGTTACTTCATTGTAACAATTTGGATCATTGTCTCTGCTGAAGAATGTTAAAAGTAAATCAAATTTTAACCACATATTCTGAGAAACAGACAGAAGGATCACAATTAAGTCATAAGTTTTGTTTGAACCTTTATTATACTCCCAGTGATACTACACTTTAGTCTTGGGAGTCTGTTACTTCATTGTAACAATTTGGACCATTGTCTCTGCTGAGGAATGTTAAAAGTAAATGAAATTTTAACCACATATTCTGAGAGACTGACAGAAGGATCACAATTAAGTCATAAGTTTTGTTTAAACCCTTATTATACTCCCAGTGATACTACACTTTAGTCTTGGGAGTCTGTTACTTCATTGTTTCAATTTGGACCATTGTTTCTGCTGAAGAATGTTAAAAGTAAATCAAAATTTAACCACATATTCTGAGAAACTGACAGAAGGATCACAATTAAGTCATAAGTTTTGTTTGAACCTTTATTATACTCCCAGTGATACTACACTTTAGTCTTGGGAGTCTGTTACTTCATTGTAACAATTTGGATCATTGTCTCTGCTGAAGAATGTTAAAAGTAAATCAAATTTTAACCACATATTCTGAGAAACTGACAGAAGGATCACAATTAAGTCATAAGTTTTGTTTGAACCTTTATTATACTCCCAGTGATACTACACTTTAGCCTTGGGAGTCTGTTACTTCATTGTAACAATTTGGACGATTGTCTCTGCTGAAAAATGTTAAAAGTAAATCAAATTTTAACCACATATTCTGAGAAACTGACAGAAGGATCACAATTAAGTCATAAGTTTTGTTTGAACCTTTATTATACTCCCAGTGACACTACACTTTTGTCATGGGAGTCTGTTACTTCATTGTAACAATTTGGACCATTGTCTCTGCTGAAGAATGTTAAAAGTAAATCAGATTTTAACCACATATTCTGAGAAACTGACAGAAGGATCACAATTACGTCATAAGTTTTGTTTGAACCTTTTTATACTCCCAGTGATACTACACTTTAGTCTTGGGAGTCTGTTACTTCATTGTAACAATTTGGATCATTGTCTCTGCTGAAGAATGTTAAAAGTAAATCAGATTTTAACCGCATATTCTGAGAAACTGACAGAAGGATCACAATTAAGTCATAAGTTTTGTTTGAACTTTTATTATACTCCCAGTGATAATACAGTTTAGCCTTGAGAGTCTGTTACTTCATTGTAACAATTTGGATCATTATCCCTGCTGAAGAATGTTAAAAGTAAATCAAATTTTAACCACATATTCTGAGAAACTGACAGAAGGATCACAATTAAATCATAAGTTTTGTTTGAACCTTTATTATACTCCCAGTGATACCACACTTTAGTCTTGGGAGTCTGTTACTTCATTGTAACAATTTGGATCATTGTCTCTGCTGAAGAATGTTAAAAGTAAATCAAATTTTAACCACATATTCTGAGAAACTGACAGAAGGATCACAATTAAGTCATAAGTTTTGTTTGAACCTTTATTTTACTCCCAGTGATACTACACTTTAGTCTAGGGAGTATGTTATTTCATTGTAACAATTTGGACCATTGTCTCTGCTGAAGAATGTTAAAAGTAAATCAGATTTTAACCACATATTCTGAGAAACTGACAGAAGGATCACAATTAAGTCATAAGTTTTGTTTGAACCTTTTTATACTCCCAGTGATACTACACTTTAGTCTTGGGAGTCTGTTAATTCATTGTAACAATTTGGATCATTGTCTCTGCTGAAGAATGTTAAAAGTAAATCAAATTTTAACCACATATTCTGAGAAACTGAAAGAAGGATCACAATTAAGTCATAAGTTTTGTTTGTACCTTTATTATACTCCCAGTGATACTACACTTTAGTCTTGGGAGTCTGTTGTTTCATTGTTTCAATTTGGACCATTGTCTCTGCTGAAGAATGTTAAAAGTAAATCAAATTTTAACCACATATTCTGAGAAACTGACACCAGGATCACAATTAAGTCATAAGTTTTGTTTGAACCTTTATTATACTCCCAGTGATATTACACTTTAGTCTTGGGATTCTGTTACTTCATTGTAACAATTTGGATCATTGTCTCTGCTGAAGAATGTTAAAAGTAAATCAAATTTTAACCACATATTCTGAGAAGCTGACAGAAGGTTCACAATTAAGTCATAAGTTTTGTTTGAACCTTTATTATACTCCCAGTGATACTACACTTTAGTCTTGGGAGACTGTTACTTCATTGTAACAATTTGGATCATTGTCTCTGCTGAATAATGTTAAAAGTTAATCAAATTTTAACCACATATTCTGAGAAACTGACACAAGGATCACAATTAAGTCATAAGTTTTGTTTGAACCTTTATTATACTCCCAGTGATATTACACTTTAGTCTTGGGAGTCTGTTACTTCATTGTAACAATTTGGAGCATTGTCTCTGCTGAAGAATGTTAAAAGTAAATCAAAATTTAACCACATATTCTGAGAAGCTGACAGAAGGTTCACAATTAAGTCATAAGTTTTGTTTGAACCTTTATTATACGCCCAGTGATACTACACTTTAGTCTTGGGAGTCTGTTACTTCATGGTAACAATTCGGAACATTGTCTCTGCTGAAGAATGTTAAAAGTAAATCAAATTTTAACCACATATTCTGAGAATCTGACAGAAGGATCACAATTTTGTCATAAGTTTTGTTTGAACCTTTATTATACTCCCAGTGATACTACACTTTAGTCTTGGGAGTCTGTTACTTCATTGTAACAATTTGGATCATTGTCTCTGCTGAAGAATGTTAAAAGTACGTAAATCAAATTTTAACCACATATTCTGAGAAACTGACAGAAGGATCACAATTAAGTCATAAGTTTTGTTTGAACCTTTATTATACTCCCAGTGATACTACACTTTAGCCTTGGGTGTCTGTTACTTCATTGTAACAATTTGGACCATTGTCTCTGCTGAAAAATGTTAAAAGTAAATCAAATTTTAACCACATATTCCGAGAAACTGACAGAAGGATCACAATTAAGTCATAAGTTTTGTTTGAACCTTTATTATACTCCCAGTGACACTACACTTTAGTCTTGGGAGTCTGTTACTTCATTGTAACAATTTGGACCATTGTCTCTGCTGAAGAATGTTAAAAGTAAATCAGATTTTAACCACATATTCTGAGAAACTGACAGAAGGATCACAATTAAGTCATAAGTTTTGTTTGAACTTTTATTATACTCCCAGTGATACTACACTTTAGTCTTGAGAGTCTGTTACTTCATTGTAACAATTTGGATCATTGTCTCTGCTGAGGAATGTTAAAAGTAAATCCTATTTTAACCACATATTCTGAGAAACTGACAGAATGATCACAATTAAGTCATAAGTTTTGTTTGAACCTTTATTATACTCCCAGTGATACTACATTTTAGTCTAGGGAGTATGTTACTTCATTGTAACAATTTGGACCATTGTCTCTGCTGAAGAATGTTTAAAGTAAATCAGATTTTAACCACATATTCTGAGAAACTGACAGAAGGATCACAATTAAGTCATCAGTTTTGTTTGAACCTTTTTATACTCCCAGTGATACTACACTTTAGTCTTGGGAGTCTGTTACTTCATTGTAACAATTTGGATCATTGTCTCAGCTGAAGAATGTTAAAAGTAAATCAAATTTTAACCACATATTCTGAGAATCTGACAGAAGGATCACAATTAAGTCATAAGTTTTGTTTGAACCTTTATTATACTCCCAGTGATACTACACTTTAAGCTAGGGAGTCTGTTACTTCATTGTAACAGTTTGGACCATTGTCTCTGCTGAAGAATGTTAAAAGTAAATCAAATTTTAACCACATATTCTGAGAAACTGACAGAAGGATCACAATTAAGTCATAAGTTTTGTTTGAACCTTTTTATACTCCCAGTGATACTACACTTTAGCCTTGGGAGTCTGTTACTTCATTGTAACAATTTGGACCATTGTCTCTGCTGAAAAATATTAAAAGTAAATCAAATTTTAACCACATATTCTGAGAATCTGACAGAAGGATCACAATTAAGTCATAAGATTTGTTTGAACCTTTATTATACTCCCAGTGATACTACTCTTTAGACTAGGGAGTCTGTTACTTCATTGTAACAATTTGGATCATTGTCTCTGCTGAAGAATGTTAAAAGTAAATCAGATTTTAACCACATATTCTGAGAAACTGACAGAAGGATCACAATTAAGTCATAAGTTTTGTTTGAACCTGTTTATACTCCCAGTGATACTATACTATAGACTTGGGAGTCTGTTACTTCATTGTAACAATTTGGATCATTATCTCTGCTGAAGAATGTTAAAAGTAAATCAAATTTTAACCACATATTCTGAGAAACTGACAGAAGGATCACAATTAAGTCATAAGTTTTGTTTGAACCCTTATTATACTCCCAGTGATACTACACTTTAGTCTTGGGAGTCTGTTACTTCATTGTTTCAATTTGGACCATTGTCTCTGCTGAAGAATGTTAAAAGTAAATCAAAATTTAACCACATATTCTGACAAAATGACAGAAGGATCACAATTAAGTCATAAGTTTTGTTTGAACCTTTATTATACTCCCAGTGTTACTACACTTTAGTCTTGGGAGTCTGTTACTTCATTGTAACAATTTGGATCATTGTCTCTGCTGAAGAATGTTAAAAGTAAATCAAATTTTAACCACATATTCTGAGAAACTGACAGAAGGATCACAATTAAGTCATAAGTTTTGTTTGAACCTTTATTATACTCCCAGTGATACTACACTTTAGCCTAGGGGAGTCTGTTACTTCATTGTAACAATTTGGACCATTGTCTCTGCTGAAAAATGTTAAAAGTAAATCAAATTTTAACCACATATTCTGAGAAACTGACAGAAGGATAACAATTAAGTCATAAGTTTTGTTTGAAGCTTTATTATACTCCCAGTGACACTACACTTTAGTCTTGGGAGTCTGTTACTTCATTGTAACAATTTGGATCATTGTCTCTGCTGAAGAATGTTAAAAGTAAATCAGATTTTAACCACATATTCTGAGAAACTGACAGAAGAATCACAATTTTGTCATAAGTTTTGTTTGAACTTTTATTATACTCCCAGTGATAATACATTTTAGTCTTGAGAGTCTGTTACTTCATTGTAACAATTTGGATCATTATCTCTGCTGAAGAATATTAAAAGTAAATCAAATTTTAACCACATATTCTGAGAAACTGACAGAAGGATCACAATTAAGTCATCAGTTTTGTTTGAACCTTTATTATACTCCCAGTGATACTACACTTTAGCCTTGGGAGTCTGTTACTTCATTGTAACAATTTGGACCATTGTCTCTGCTGAAGAATGTTAAAAGTAAATCAAATTTTAACCACATATTCTGAGAAACTGACAGAAGGATCACAATTAAGTCATAAGTTTTGTTTGAACCTTTATTTTACTCCCAGTGATACTACACTTTAGTCTAGGGAGTATGTTACTTCATTGTAACAATTTGGACCATTGTCTCTGCTGAAGAATGTTAAAAGTAAATCAGATTTTAACCACATATTCTGAGAAACTGACAGAAGGATCACAATTAAGTCATAAGTTTTGTTTGAACCTTTTTATACTCCCAGTGATACTACACTTTAGTCTTGGGAGTCTGTTACTTCATTGTAACAATTTGGATCATTGTCTCTGCTGAAGAATGTTAAAAGTAAATCAAATTTTAACCACATATTCTGAGAATCTGACAGAAGGATCACAATTAAGTCATAAGTTTTGTTTGAACCTTTATTATACTCCCAGTGATACTACACTTTAAGCTAGGGAATCTGTTACTTCATTGTAACAATTTGGACCATTGTCTCTGCTGAAGAATGTTAAAAGTAAATCAAATTTTAACCACATATTCTGAGAAACTGAAAGAAGGATCACAATTTTGTCATAAGTTTTGTTCGAACCTTTATTATACTCCCAGTGATACTACACTTTAGTCTTGGGAGTCTGTAACTTCATTGTAACAGTTTGGACCATTGTCTCTGCTGAAGAATATTAAAAGTAAATGAAATTTTAACCACATATTCTGAGAGACTGACAGAAGGATCACAATTAAGTCATAAGTTTTGTTTGTACCTTAATTATACTCCCAGTGATACTACACTTTAGTCTTGGGAGTCTGTTACTTCATTGTTTCAATTTGGACCATTGTCTCTGCTGAAGAATGTTAAAAGTAAACCAAATTTTAACCACATATTCTGAGAAACTGACAGAAGGATCACAATTAAGTCATAAGTTTTGTTTGAACCTTTATTATACTCCCAGTGATACTACACTTTAGTCTTGGGAGTCTGTTACTTCATTTTAACAATTTGGACCATTATCTCTGCTGAAGAATGTTAAAAGTAAATCACATTTTAACCACATATTCTGAGAAACTGACACAAGGATCACAATTAAGTCATAAGTTTTGTTTGAACCTTTATTATACTCCCAGTGATATTACACTTTAGTCTTGGGAGTCTGTTACTTCATTGTAACAATTTGGATCATTGTCTCTGCTGAAGAATGTTAAAAGTAAATCAAATTTTAACCACATATTCTGAGAAGCTGACAGAAGGTTCACAATTAAGTCATAAGTTTTGTTTGAACCTTTATTATACTCCCAGTGATACTACACTTTAGTCTTGGGAGTCTGTTACTTCATTGTAACAATTTGGATCATTGTCTCTGCTGAAGAATGTTAAAAGTAAATCAAATTTTAACCACATATTTTGAGAAACTGACAGAAGGATCACAATTAAGTCATAAGTTTTGTTTGAACCTTTATTATACTCCCAGTGACACTACACTTTAGTCTTGGGAGTCTGTTACTTCATTGTAACAATTTGGACCATTGTCTCTGCTGAAGAATGTTAAAAGTAAATCAGATTTTAACCACATATTCTGAGAAACTGACAGAAGGATCACAATTAAGTCATAAGTTTTGTTTGAACTTTTATTATACTCCCAGTGATACTACACTTTAGTCTTGAGAGTCTGTTACTTCATTGTAACAATTTGGATCATTGTCTCTGCTGAAGAATGTTAAAAGTAAATCAAATTTTAACCACATATTCTGAGAAGCTGACAGAAGGTTCACTATTAAGTCATAAGTTTTGTTTGAACCTTTATTATACTCCCAGTGATACTACACTTTAGTCTTGGGAGACTGTTACTTCATTGTAACAAT
Source organism: Periplaneta americana (assembly GCF_040183065.1). Lineage (NCBI taxonomy): Eukaryota > Metazoa > Arthropoda > Insecta > Blattodea > Blattidae > Periplaneta > Periplaneta americana. The sequence goes on from NC_091131.1 coordinate 169,764,847, forward strand.
TTGGATCATTGTCTCTGCTGAAGAATGTTAAAAGTTAATCAAATTTTAACCACATATTCTGAGAAACTGACACAAGGATCACAATTAAGTCATAAGTTTTGTTTGAAACTTTATTATACTCCCAGTGATATTACACTTTAGTCTTGGGAGTCTGTTACTTCATTGTAACAATTTGGATCATTGTCTCTGCTGAAGAATGTTAAAAGTAAATCAGATTTTAACCACATATTCTGAGAAACTGACAGAAGGATCACAATTAAGTCATAAGTTTTGTTTGAACCTGTTTATACTCATACTGATAATATACTATAGTCTTGGGAGTCTGTTACTTCATTGTAACAATTTGGATCATTGTCTCTGCTGAAGAATGTTAAAAGTAAATCAAATTTTAACCACATATTCTGAGAAACTGACAGAAGGATCACAATTAAGTCATCAGTTTTGTTTGAACCTTTATTATACTCCCAGTGATACTACACTTTAGCCTTGGGAGTCTGTTACTTCATTGTAACAATTTGGACCATTGTCTCTGCTGAAGAATGTTAAAAGTAAATCAAATTTTAACCACATATTCTGAGAAACTGACAGAAGGATCACAATTAAGTCATAAGTTTTGTTTGAACCTTTATTTTACTCCCAGTGATACTACACTTTAGTCTAGGGAGTCTGTTACTTCATTGTAACAATTTGGACCATTGTCTCTGCTGAAGAATGTTAAAAGTAAATCAGATTTTAACCACATATTCTGAGAAACTGACAGAAGGGTCACAATTAAGTCATAAGTTTTGTTTGAACCTTTTTATACTTCCAGTGATACTACACTTTAGTCTTGGGAGTCTGTTACTTCATTGTAACAATTTGGATCATTGTCTCTGCTGAAGAATGTTAAAAGTAAATCAAATTTTAACCACATATTCTGAGAATTTGACAGAAGGATCACAATTTTGTCATAAGTTTTGTTTGAACCTTTATTATACTCCCAGTGATACTACACTTTAAGCTTGGGAGTCTGTTACTTCATTGTAACAATTTGGACCATTGTCTCTGCTGAAGAATGTTAAAAGTAAATCAAATTTTAACCACATATTCTGAGAAACTGACAGAAGGATCACAATTAAGTCATAAGTTTTGTTTGAACCTTTATTATACTCCCAGTGATACTACACTTTAGTCTTGGGAGTCTGTTACTTCATTGTAACAATTTGGATCATTGTCTCTGCTGAAGAATGTTAAAAGTAAATCAAATTTTAACCACATATTCTGAGAAACTGACAGAAGGATCACAATTAAGTCATAAGTTTTGTTTGAACCTTTATTATACTCGCAGTGATACTACACTTTAGCCTTGGGAGTCTGTTACTTCATTGTAACAATTTGGACCATGGTCTCTGCTTAAAAATGTTAAAAGTAAATCAAATTTTAACCACATATTCTGAGAAACTGACAGAAGGATCACAATTAAGTCATAAGTTTTGTTTGAACCTTTATTATACTCCCAGTGATACTAAACTTTAGACTAGGGAGTCTGTTACTTCTTTGTAACAATTTGGATCATTGTCTCTGCTGAAGAATGTTAAAAGTAAATCAGATTTTAACCACATATTCTGAGAAACTGACAGAAGGATCACAATTAAGTCATAAGTTTTGTTTGAACCTTTTTATACTCCCAGTGATACTACACTTTAGCCTTGGGAGTCTGTTACTTCATTGTAACAATTTGGACCATTGTCTCTGCTGAAAAATGTTAAAAGTAAATCAAATTTTAACCACATATTCTGAGAATCTGACAGAAGGATCACAATTAAGTCATAAGTTTTGTTTGAACCTTTATTATACTCCCAGTGATACTACACTTTAGACTAGGGAGTCTGTTACTTCATTGTAACAATTTGGATCATTGTCTCTGCTGAAGAATGTTAAAAGTAAATCAGATTTTAACCACATATTCTGAGAAACTGACAGAAGGATCACAATTAAGTCATAAGTTTTGTTTGAACCTGTTTATACTCCCAGTGATACTATACTATAGTCTTGGGAGTCTGTTACTTCATTGTAACAATTTGGATCATTATCTCTGCTGAAGAATGTTAAAAGTAAATCAAATTTTAACCACATATTCTGAGAAACTGACAGAAGGATCACAATTAAATCATAAGTTTTGTTTGAACCTTTATTATACTCCCAGTGGTACTACACATTAGTCTTGGGAGTCTGTTACTTCATTGTAACAATTTGGATCATTGTCTCTGCTGAAGAATGTTAAAAGTAAATCAAATTTTAACCACATATTCTGAGAAACAGACAGAAGGATCACAATTAAGTCATAAGTTTTGTTTGAACCTTTATTATACCCCCAGTGATACTACACTTTAGTCTTGGGAGTCTGTTACTTCATTGTAACAATTTGGACCATTGTCTCTGCTGAGGAATGTTAAAAGTAAATGAAATTTTAACCACATATTCTGAGAGACTGACAGAAGGATCACAATTAAGTCATAAGTTTTGTTTGAACCCTTATTATACTCCCAGTGATACTACACTTTAGTCTTGGGAGTCTGTTACTTCATTGTTTCAATTTGGACAATTGTCTCTGCTGAAGAATGTTAAAAGTAAATCAAAATTTAACCACATATTCTGACAAAATGACAGAAGGATCACAATTAAGTCATAAGTTTTGTTTGAACCTTTATTATACTCCCAGTGTTACTACACTTTAGTCTTGGGAGTCTGTTACTTCATTGTAACAATTTGGATCATTGTCTCTGCTGAAGAATGTTAAAAGTAAATCAAATTTTAACCACATATTCTGAGAAACTGACAGAAGGATCACAATTAAGTCATAAGTTTTGTTTGAACCTTTATTATACTCCCAGTGATACTACACTTTAGCCTTGGCAGTCTGTTACTTCATTGTAACAATTTGGACCATTGTCTCTGCTGAAAAATGTTAAAAGTAAATCAAATTTTAACCACATATTCTGAGAAACTGACAGAAGGATCACAATTAAGTCATAAGTTTTGTTTGAAGCTTTATTATACTCCCAGTGACACTACACTTTAGTCTTGGGAGTCTGTTACTTCATTGTAACAATTTGGACCATTGTCTCTGCTGAAGAATGTTAAAAGTAAATCAGATTTTAACCACATATTCTGAGAAACTGACAGAAGAATCACAATTTTGTCATAAGTTTTGTTTGAACTTTTATTATACTCCCAGTGATAATACAGTTTAGCCTTGAGAGTCTGTTACTTCATTGTAACAATTTGGATCATTATCTCTGCTGAAGAATGTTAAAAGTAAATCAAATTTTAACCACATATTCTGAGAAACTGACAGAAGGATCACAATTAAGTCATCAGTTTTGTTTGAACCTTTATTATACTCCCAGTGATACTACACTTTAGCCTTGGGAGTCTGTTACTTCATTGTAACAATTTGGACCATTGTCTCTGCTGAAGAATGTTAAAAGTAAATCAAATTTTAACCACATATTCTGAGAAACTGACAGAAGGATCACAATTAAGTCATAAGTTTTGTTTGAACCTTTATTATACTCCCAGTGATACTACACTTTAAGCTAGGGAGTCTGTTACTTCATTGTAACAATTTGGACCATTGTCTCTGCTGAAGAATGTTAAAAGTAAATCAGATTTTAACCACATATTCTGAGAAACTGAAAGAAGGATCACAATTTTGTCATAAGTTTTGTTCGAACCTTTATTATACTCCCAGTGATACTACACTTTAGTCTTGGGAGTCTGTTACTTCATTGTAACAGTTTGGACCATTGTCTCTGCTGAAGAATGTTAAAAGTAAATGAAATTTTAACCACATATTCTGAGAGACTGACAGAAGGATCACAATTAAGTCATAAGTTTTGTTTGTACCTTAATTATACTCCCAGTGATACTACACTTTAGTCTTGGGAGTCTGTTACTTCATTGTTTCAATTTGGACCATTGTCTCTGCTGAAGAATGTTAAAAGTAAACCAAATTTTAACCACATATTCTGAGAAACTGACAGAAGGATCACAATTAAGTCATAAGTTTTGTTTGAACCTTTATTATACTCCCAGTGATACTACACTTTAGTCTTGGGAGTTTGTTACTTCATTTTAACAATTTGGACCATTATCTCTGCTGAAGAATGTTAAAAGTAAATCAAATTTTAACCACATATTCTGAGAAACTGACACAAGGATCACAATTAAGTCATAAGTTTTGTTTGAACCTTTATTATACTCCCAGTGATATTACACTTTAGTCTTGGGAGTCTGTTACTTCATTGTAACAATTTGGATCATTGTCTCTGCTGAAGAATGTTAAAAGTAAATCAAATTTTAACCACATATTCTGAGAAGCTGACAGAAGGTTCACAATTAAGTCATAAGTTTTGTTTGAACCTTTATTATACTCCCAGTGATACTACACTTTAGTCTTGGGAGTCTGTTACTTCATTGTAACAATTTGGACCATTGTCTCTGCTGAAGAATGTTAAAAGTAAATCAGATTTTAACCACATATTCTGAGAAACTGACAGAAGGATCACAATTAAGTCATAAGTTTTGTTTGAACTTTTATTATACTCCCAGTGATACTACACTTTAGTCTTGAGAGTCTGTTACTTCATTGTAACAATTTGGATCATTGTCTCTGCTGAGGAATGTTAAAAGTAAATCAAATTTTAACCACATATTCTGAGAAACTGACAGAAGGATCACAATTAAGTCATCAGTTTTGTTTGAACCTTTATTATACTCCCAGTGATATTACACTCTAGCCTTGGGAGTCTGTTACTTCATTGTAACAATTTGGACCATTGTCTCTGCTGAAGAATGTTAAAAGTAAATCAAATTTTAACCACATATTCTGAGAAACTGACAGAAGGATCACAATTATGTCATAAGTTTTGTTTGAACCTTTATTATACTCCCAGTGATACTACATTTTAGTCTAGGGAGTATGTTACTTCATTGTAACAATTTGGACCATTGTCTCTGCTGAAGAATGTTAAAAGTAAATTAGATTTTAACCACATATTCTGAGAAACTGACAGAAGGATCACAATTAAGTCATAAGTTTTGTTTGAACCTTTTTATACTCCCAGTGATACTACACTTTAGTCTTGGGAGTCTGTTACTTCATTGTAACAATTTGGATCATTGTCTCAGCTGAAGAATGTTAAAAGTAAATCAAATTTTAACCACATATTCTGAGAATCTGACAGATGGATCACAATTAAGTCATAAGTTTTCTTTGAACCTTTATTATACTCCCAGTGATACTACACTTTAAGCTTGGGAGTCTGTTACTTCATTGTAAAAATTTGGACCATTGTCTCTGCTGAAGAATGTTAAAAGTAAATCAAATTTTAACCACATATTCTGAGAAACTGAAAGAAGGATCACAATTTTGTCATAAGTTTTGTTTGAACCTTTATTATACTCCCAGTGATACTACACTTTAGTCTTGGGAGTCTGTTACTTCATTGTAACAGTTTGGACCATTGTCTCTGCTGAAGAATGTTAAAAGTGAATGAAATTTTAACCACAGATTCTGAGAGACTGACAGAAGGATCACAATTAAGTCATAAGTTTTGTTTGTACCTTTATTATACTCCCAGTGATACTACACTTTAAACTTGGGAGTCTGTTACTTCATTGTTTCAATTTGGACCATTGTCTCTGCTGAAGAATGTTAAAAGTAAAACAAATTTTAACCACATATTCTGAGAAACTGACAGAAGGATCACAATTAAGTCATAAGTTTTGTTTGAACCTTTATTATACTCCCAGTGATACTACACTTTAGTCTTGGGAGTCTGTTACTTCGTTGTAACAATTTGGACCATTATCTCTGCTGAAGAATGTTAAAAGTAAATCAGATTTTAACCACATATTCTGAGAAACTGACAGAAGGGTCACAATTAAGTCATAAGTTTTGTTTGAACCTTTATTATACTCCCAGTGATATTACACTTTAGTCTTGGGATTCTGTTACTTCATTGTAACAATTTGGATCATTGTCTCTTCTGAAGAATGTTAAAAGTAAATCAAAATTTAACCACATATTCTGAGAAGCTGACAGAAGGTTCACAATTAAGTCATAAGTTTTGTTTGAACCTTTATTATACTCCCAGTGATACTACACTTTAGTCTTGGGAGTCTGTTACTTCATGGTAACAATTCGGAACATTGTCTCTGCTAAAGAATATTAAAAGTAAATCAAATTTTAACCACATATTCTGAGAAACTGACAGAAGGATCACAATTAAGTCATAGGTTTTGTTTGAACCTTTTTTATACTCCCAGTGATACTACACTTTGGTCTTGGGAGTCTGTTACTTCATTGTAACAATTTGGATCATTGTCTCTGCTGAAGAATGTTAAAAGTAAATGAAATTTTAACCACATATTCTGAGAGACTGACAGAAGGATCACAATTAAGTCATAAGTTTTGTTTAAACCCTTATTATACTCCCAGTGATACTACACTTTAGTCTTGGGAGTCTGTTACTTCATTGTTTCAATTTGGATCATTGTCTCTGCTGAAGAATGTTAAAAGTAAATCAAATTTTAACCACATATTCTGAGAAGCTGACAGAAGGTTCACAATTAAGTCATAAGTTTTGTTTGAACCTTTATTATACTCCCAGTGATACTACACTTTAGACTTGGGAGTCTGTTACTTCATTGTAACAATTTGGATCATTGTCTCTGCTGAAGAATGTTAAAAGTAAATCAAATTTTAACCACATATTCTGAGAAACTGACAGAAGGATCACAATTAAGTCATAAGTTTTGTTTGAACCTTTATTATACTCCCAGTGACACTACACTTTAGTCTTGGGAGTCTGTTACTTCATTGTAACAATTTGGACCATTGTCTCTGCTGAAGAATGTTAAAAGTAAATAAGATTTTAACCACATATTCTGAGAAACTGACAGAAGGATCACAATTAAGTCATAAGTTTTGTTTGAACTTTTATTATACTCCCAGTGATACTACACTTTAGTCTTGAGAGTCTGTTACTTCATTGTAACAATTTGGATCATTGTCTCTGCTGAGGAATGTTAAAAGTAAATCTAATTTTAACCACATATTCTGAGAAACTGACAGAAGGATCACAATTAAGTCATCAGTTTTGTTTGAACCTTTATTATACTCCCAGTGATACTACACTCTAGCCTTGGGAGTCTGTTACTTCATTGTAACAATTTGGACCATTGTCTCTGCTGAAGAATGTTAAAAGTAAATCAAATTTTAACCACATATTCTGAGAAACTGACAGAAGGATCACAATTAAGTCATAAGTTTTGTTTGAACCTTTATTATACTCCCAGTGATACTACATTTTAGTCTAGGGAGTATGTTACTTCATTGTAACAATTTGGATCATTGTCTCTGCTGAAGAATGTTAAAAGTAAATTAGATTTTAACCACATATTCTGAGAAACTGACAGAAGGATCACAATTAAGTCATAAGTTTTGTTTGAACCTTTTTATACTCCCAGTGATACTACACTTTAGTCTTGGGAGTCTGTTACTTCATTGTAACAATTTGGATCATTGTCTCAGCTGAAGAATGTTAAAAGTAAATCAAATTATAACCACATATTCTGAGAATCTGACAGATGGATCACAATTAAGTCATAAGTTTTGTTTGAACCTTTATTATACTCCCAGTGATATTACACTTTAAGCTTGGGAGTCTGTTACTTCATTGTAAAAATTTGGACCATTGTCTCTGCTGAAGAATGTTAAAAGTAAATCAAATTTTAACCACATATTCTGAGAAACTGAAAGAAGGATCACAATTTTGTCATAAGTTTTGTTTGAACCTTTATTATACTCCCAGTGATACTACACTTTAGTCTTGGGAGTCTGTTACTTCATTGTAACAGTTTGGACCATTGTCTCTGCTGAAGAATGTTAAAAGTGAATGAAATTTTAACCACAGATTCTGAGAGACTGACAGAAGGATCACAATTAAGTCATAAGTTTTGTTTGTACCTTTATTATACTCCCAGTGATACTACACTTTAAACTTGGGAGTCTGTTACTTCATTGTTTCAATTTGGACCATTGTCTCTGCTGAAGAATGTTAAAAGTAAAACAAATTTTAACCACATATTCTGAGAAACTGACAGAAGGATCACAATTAAGTCATAAGTTTTGTTTGAACCTTTATTATACTCCCAGTGATACTGCACTTTAGTCTTGGGAGTCTGTTACTTCATTGTAACAATTTGGACCATTATCTCTGCTGAAGAATGTTAAAAGTAAATAAAATTTTAACCACATATTCTGAGAAACTGACACAAGGTTCACAATTAAGTCAAAAGTTTTGTTTGAACCTTTATTATACTCCCAGTGATATTACACTTTAGTCTTGGGATTCTGTTACTTCATTGTAACAATTTGGATCATTGTCTCTTCTGAAGAATGTTAAAAGTAAATCAAAATTTAACCACATATTCTGAGAAGCTGACAGAAGGTTCACAATTAAGTCCTAAGTTTTGTTTGAACCTTTATTATACTCCCAGTGATACTACACTTTAGTCTTGGGAGTCTGTTACTTCATGGTAACAATTCGGAACATTGTCTCTGCTGAAGAATATTAAAAGTAAATCAAATTTTAACCACATATTCTGAGAAACTGACAGAAGGATCACAATTAAGTCATAGGTTTTGTTTGAACCTTTTTTATACTCCCAGTGATACTACACTTTGGTCTTGGGAGTCTGTTACTTCATTGTAACAATTTGGATCATTGTCTCTGCTGAAGAATGTTAAAAGTAAATGAAATTTTAACCACATACTCTGAGAGACTGACAGAAGGATCACAATTAAGTCATAAGTTTTGTTTAAACCCTTATTATACTCCCAGTGATACTACACTTTAGTCTTGGGAGTCTGTTACTTCATTGTTTCAATTTGGACCATTGTCTCTGCTGAAGAATGTTAAAAGTAAATCAAAATTTAACCACATATTCTGAGAAACTGACAGAAGGATCACAATTAAGTCATAAGTTTTGTTTGAACCTTTATTATACTCCCAGTGATACTACACTTTAGTCTTGGGAGTCTGTTACTTCATTGTAACAATTTGGACCATTTTCTCTGCTGAAGAATGTTAAAAGTAAATCAGATTTTAACCACATATTCTGAGAAACTGACAGAAGGATCACAATTAAGTCATAAGTTTTGTTTGAACCTTTATTATACTCCCAGTGATACTACACTTTAGCCTTGGGAGGCTGTTACTTCATTGTAACAATTTGGATCATTGTCTCTGCTTAAGAATGTTAAAAGTAAATCAAAATTTAAACACATATTCTGAGAAACTGACAGAAGGATCACAATTAAGTAATAATTTTTTGTTTGAACCTTTATTATACTCCCAGTGATACTACACTTTAGTCTTGGGAGTCTGTTACTTCATTGTAACAATTTGGATCATTGTCTCTGCTGAAGAATGTTAAAAGTAAATCAAATTTTAACCACATATTCTGAGAAACTGACAGAAAGTTCACAATTAAGTCATAATTTTGTTTGAACCTTTATTATACTCCCAGTGATACTACACTTTAGTCTTGGGAGTCTGTTACTTCATTATAACAATTTGGAACATTGTCTCTGCTGAAGAATGTTAAAAGTAAAACAAATTTTAACCTCATATTCTGAGAAAATGACAGAAGGATCACAATTAAGTCATAAATTTTGTTTGAACCTTTATTATACTCCCAGTGATACTACACTTTAGTCTTGGGAGCCTGTTACTGCATTGTAACAATTTGGACCATTGTCTCTGCTGAAGAATATTAAAAGTAAATCAAATTTTAACCACATATTCTGAGAAACTGACAGAAGGATCACAATTAAGTCATAAATTTTGTTTGAACCTTTATTATACTCCCAGTGATAATACACTTTAGTCTTGGGAGTCCGTTACTTCATTGTAACAATTTGGATCATTGTCTCTGCTGAAGAATGTTAAAAAGAAAATCAAAATTTAACCACATATTCTGAGAAACTGACAGAAGGATCACAATTAAATCATCAGTTTTGTTTGAACCTTTATTATACTCCCAGTGATACTACACTTTAAGCTTGGGAGTCTGTTACTTCATTGTAACAATTTGGATCATTATCTCTGCTGAAGAATGTTAAAAGTAAATCAAATTTTAACCACATATTTTGAGAAACTGACAGAAGAATCACAATTAAGTCATAAGTTTTGTTTGAACCTTTATTATACTCCAAGTGATACAACACTTTAGTCTTGGGAGTCTGTTACTTCATTGTAACAATTTGGATCATTGTCTCTGCTGAAGAATGTTAAAAGTAAATCAAATTTTAACCACATATTCTGAGAAACTGACACAAGGATCACAATTAAGTCATAAGTTTTGTTTGAACCATTATTATACTCTCAGTGATACTACACTTTAGTCTTGGGAGTCTGTTACTTCATTGTAACAATTTGGATCATTGTCTCTGCTGAAGAATTTTAAAAGTAAATCAAATTTTAACCACATATTCTGAGAAACTGACAGAAGGATCACAATTAAGTCATAAGTCTTGTTTCAACCTTTATTATACTCCAAGTGATACTACACTTTAGTCTTGGGAGTCTGTTACTTCATTGTAACAATTTGGATCATTGTCTCTGCTGAAGAATGTTAAAAGTAAATCAAATTTTAACCACATATTCTGAGAAACTGACAGAAGGATCACAATTAAGTCATAAGTTTTGTTTGAACCTTTATTATACTCCCAGTGATACTACACTTTAGTCTTGGGTGTCTGTTACTTCATTGTAACAATTTGGATCATTGTCTCTGCTGAAGAATGTCAAAGTAAATCGAATTTTAACCACATATTTTGAGAAACTGACAGAAGGATCACAATTAAGTCATAAGTTTTGTTTGAACCTTTTTTATACTCCCAGTGATACTACACTTAGTCTTGGGAGTCTGTTACTTCATTGTAACAATTTGGATCATTGTCTCTGCTGAAGAATGTTAAAAGTGAATCAAATTTTAACCACATATTCTGAGAAACTGACAGAAGGATTACAATAAAGTCATAATTTTTTTTTGAACTTTTTTTTCTCCCAGTGATACTACACTTTAGCCTTGGGAGTCTGTTACTTCATTGTAACAGTTTGGATCATTGTCTCTGCTGAAGAATGTTAAAAGTAAATCAACTTTTAAGCACATATTCTGAGAAACTGACAGAAGGATCACAATTAAGTCATAAGTTTTGTTTGAACCTTTATTATACTCCCAGTGATACTACACTTTAGTCTTGGGAGTCTGTTACTTCATTGTAACAATTTGGATAATTGTCTCTGCTGAAGAATGTTAAAAGTAAATCAAATTTTAACCACATACTCTGAGAAACTGCCAGAAGGATCAGAATTAAGTCATAAGTTTTGTTTGAACCTTTATTATACTCCCAGTGATACTACACTTTAGTCTTGGGAGTCTGTTTCTTCATTGTAACAATTTGGATCATTGTCTCTGCTGAAGAATGTTAAAAGTAAATCAAATATTGACCGCATATTCTGAGAAACTGACAGAAGGATCACAATTAAGTCATAAGTTTTGTTTGAACCTTTTTTATACTCCCAGTGATACTACACTTTAATCTTGGGAGTCTGTTACTTCATTGTAACAATTTGGATCATTGTCTCTGCTGAAGAATGTTAAAAGTAAATCAAATTTTAACCACATATTCTTAGAAACTGACAGAACGATCACAATTAAGTCATAAGTTTTGTTTGAACCTTTATTATACTCCCAGTGATACTACACTTTAGTCTTGGGAGTCTGTTACTTCATTGTAACAATTTGGACAATTGTCTCTGCTGAAGAATGTTAAAAGTAAATCATATTTTAACCACATATTCTGAGAAACTGACAGAAGGATCACAATTAAGTCATAAGTTTTGATTGAACCTTTATTATACTCCCAGTGATACTACACTTTAGTCTTGGGAGTCTGTTACTTCATTGTAACAATTTGGATCATTGTCTCTGCTGAAGAATGTTAAAAGCAAATCAAATTTTATCCGCATATTCTGAGAAACTGACAGAAAGATCACAATTAAGTCATAAGTTTTGTTTGAACCATTTTTATACTCCCAGTGATACTACACTTTAGTCTTGGGAGTCTGTTACTTCATTGTAACAATTTGGATCATTGTCTCTGCTGAAGAATGTTAAAAGTAAATCAAATTTTAACCGCATATTCTGAGAAACTGACAGAAGGATCAATATTAAGTCATAAGTTTTGTTTGAACCTTTATTATACTCCCAGTGATATTACACTGTAGTCTTGGGAGTCTGTTACTTCATTGTAACAATTTGAATCATTGTCTCTGCTGAAGAATGTTAAAAGTAAATCTAATTTTAACCACATGTTCTGAGAAACTGACAGAAGGATCACAATTAAGTCATAAGTTTTGTTTGAACCTTTTTTATACTCCCAGTGATACTACACTTTAGTCTTGGGAGTCTGTTACTTCTTTGTAACAATTTGGATCATTGTCTCTGCTGAAGAATGTTAAAAGTAAATCAAATTTTAACCACATATTCTGAGAAACTGACAGAAGGATCACAATTAAGTCATAAGTTTTGTTTGAACTTTTATTATACTTCCAGTGATACTACACTTTAGCCTTGGGAGTCTGTTACTTCATTGTAACAATTTGGATCATTGTCTCAGCTGAAGAATGTTAAAAGTAAATCAAATTTTAACCACATATTCTGAGAAACTGACAGAAGGATCACAATTAAGTCATAAGTTTTGTTTGAACCCTTATTATACTCCCAGTGATACTACACTTTAGTCTTGGGAGTCTGTTACTTCATTGTAACAATTTGGATCATTGTCTCTGCTGAAGAATGTTAAAAGTAAATCAAATTTTAACCACATATTCTGAGAAACTGACAGAAGGATCACAATTAAGTCATAAGTTTTGTTTGAACATTTATTATACTCCCAGTGATACTACACTTTAGTCTTGGGCGTCTGTTACTTCATTGTAACAATTTGGATCATTGTCTCTGCTGAAGAATGTTAAAAGTAAATCAAATTTTAACCACATATTCTGAGAAACTGACAGAAGGATCACAATTAAGTCATAAGTTTTGTTTGAACTTTTTATTATACTCCCAGTGTTACTACACTTTAGTCTTGGGAGTCTGTTACTTCATTGTAAAAATTTGGACCATTGTCTCTGCTGAAGAATGTTAAAAGTAAATCAAATTTAACCACATATTCTGAGAAACTGACAGAAGGATCACAATTAAGTCATAAGTTTTGTTTGAACCTTTATTATACTCCCAGTGATACTACACTTTAGACTTGGGAGTCTGTTACTTCATTGTAACAATTTGGATCATTGTCTCTGCTGAAGAATGTCAAAAGTAAATCAAATTTTAACCACATATTCTGAGAAACTGACAGAAGGATCACAATTAAGTCATAAGTTTTGTTTGAACCTTTTTTATACTCCCAGTGAGACTACACTTTAGTCTTGGGAGTCTGTTACTTCATTGTAACAATTTGGATCATTGTCTCTGCTGAAGAATGTTAAAAGTAAATCAAATTTTAACCACATATTCTGAGAAACTGACAGAAGGATCACAATTAAGTCATAAGTCTTGTTTCAACCTTTATTATACTCCCAGTGATACTACACTTTAGTCTTGGGAGTCTGTTACTTCATTGTAACAATTTGGATCATTGTCTCTGCTGAAGAATGTTAAAAGTAAATCAAATTTTAACCACATATTCTGAGAAACTGACAGAAGGATCACAATTAAGTCATAAGTTTTGTTTGAACCTTTATTATACTCCCAGTGATACTACACTTTAGTCTTGGGAGTCTGTTACTTCATTGTAATAATTTGGATCATTGTCTCTGCTGAAGAATGTTAAAAGTAAATCAAATTTTAACCACATATTCTGAGAAACTGACAGAAGGATCACAATTAAGTCATAAGTTTTGTTTGAACCTTTATTATACTCCCAGTGATACTACACTTTAGTCTTGGGAGTCTGTTACTTCATTGTAACAATTTGGATCATTGTCTCTGCTGAAGAATGTCAAAGTAAATCGAATTTTAACCACATATTCTGAGAAACTGACAGAAGGATCACAATTAAGTCATAAGTTTTGTTTGAACCTTTTTTATACTCCCAGTGATACTACACTTATTCTTGGGAGTCTGTTACTTCATTGTAACTATTTGGATCATTGTCTCTGCTGAAGAATGTTAAAAGTGAATCAAATTTTAACCACATATTCTGAGAAACTGACAGAAGAATCACAATTAAGTCATAATTTTTTTTTTGAACTTTTTTTTCTCCCAGTGATACTACACTTTAGTCTTGGGAGTCTGTTACTTCATTGTAACAATTTGGATCATTGTCTCTGCTGAAGAATGTTAAAAGTAAATCAAATTTTAACCACATATTCTGAGAAACTGACAGAAGGATCACAATTAAGTCATAAGTTTTGTTTGAACCTTTATTATACTCCCAGTGATACTACACTTTAATCTTGGGAGTCTGTTACTTCATTGTAACAATTTGGATCATTGTCTCTGCTGAAGAATGTTAAAAGTAAATCAAATTTTAACCACATATTCTGAGAAACTGACAGAAGGATCACAATTAAGTCATAAGTTTTGTTTGAACCTTTATTATACTCACAGTGATACTACACTTTAGTCTTGGGAGTCTGTTACTTCATTGTAACAATTTGGATCATTGTCTCTGCTGAAGAATGTTAAAAGTAAATCAAATTTTAACCACATACACTGAGAAACTGACAGAAGGATCAGAATTAAGTCATAAGTTTTGTTTGAACCTTTATTATACTCCCAGTGATACTACACTTTAGTCTTGGGAGTCTGTTACTTCATTGTAACAATTTGGATCATTGTCTCTGCTGAAGAATGTCAAAGTAAATCGAATTTTAACCACATATTCTGAGAAACTGACAGAAGGATCACAATTAAGTCATAAGTTTTGTTTGAACATTTTTTATACTCCCAGTGATACTACACTTAGCCTTGGGAGTCTGTTACTTCATTGTAACAATTTGGATCATTGTCTCTGCTGAAGAATGTTAAAAGTGAACCAAATTTTAACCACATATTCTGAGAAACTGACAGAAGGATCACAATTAAGTCATAATTTTTTTTGAACTTTTTTTCTCCCAGTGATACTACACTTTAGTCTTGGGAGTCTGTTACTTCATTGTAACAATTTGGATCATTGTCTCTGCTGAAGAATGTTAAAAGTAAATCAAATTTTAACCACATATTCTGAGAAACTGACAGAAGGATCACAATTAAGTCATAAGTTTTGTTTGAACCTTTATTATACTCCCAGTGATACTACACTTTAGTCTTGGGAGTCTGTTACTTCATTGTAACAATTTGGATCATTGTCTCTGCTGAAGAATGTTAAAAGTAAATCAAATTTAACCACATATACTGAGAAACTGACAGAAGGATCGCAATTAAGTCATAAGTTTTGTTTGAACCTTTATTATACTCCCAGGGATACTACACTTTAATCTTGGAAGTCTGTTACTTCATTGTAAAAATTTGGATCATTGTCTCTGCTGAAGAATGTTAAAAGTAAATCAAATTTTAACCACATATTCTGAGAAACTGACAGAAGGATCACAATTAAGTCATAAGTTTTGTTTGAACCTTTATTATACTCCCAGTGATACTACACTTTAGTCTTGGGAGTCTGTTACTTCATTGTAACAATTTGGATCATTGTCTCTGCTGAAGAATGTTAAAAGTAAATCAAATTTTAACCACATACTCTGAGAAACTGACAGAAGGATCAGAATTAAGTCATAAGTTTTGTTTGAACCTTTATTATACTCCCAGTGATACTACAATTTAGTCTTGGGAGTCTGTTTCTTCATTGTAACAATTTGGATCATTGTCTCTGCTGAAGAATGTTAAAAGTAAATCAAATTTTGACCGCATATTCTGAGAAACTGACAGAAGGATCACAATTAAGTCATAAGTTTTGTTTGAACCTTTTTTATACTCCCAGTGATACTACCCTTTAACCTTGGGAGTCTGTTACTTCATTGTAACAATTTGGATCTTTGTCTCTGCTGAAGAATGTTAAAAGTAAATCAAATTTTAACCACATATTCTGAGAAACTGACAGAAGGATCACAATTAAGTCATAAGTTTTGTTTGAACCTTTATTATACTCCCAGTGATACTACGCTTTAGTCTTGGGAGTCTGTTACTTCATTGTAACAATTTGGATCATTGTCTCTGCTGAAGAATATTAAAAGTAAATCAAATTTTAACCACATATTCTGAGAAACTGACAGAAGGATCACAATTACGTCATAAGTATGGTTTGAACCTTTTTTATACTCCCAGTGATACTACACTTTAGTCTTGGGAGTCTGTTACTTCATTGTAACAATTTGGATCATTGTCTCTGCTGAAGAATGTTAAAAGTAAATCAAATTTTAACCACATATTCTGAGAAACTGACAGAAGGATCACAATTAAGTCATAAGTTTTGTTTGAACCTTTATTATACTCCCAGTGATAATACACTTTAGTCTTGGGGTCTGTTACTTCATTGTAACAATTTGGATCATTGTCTCTGCTGAAGAATGTTAAAAGTAAATCAAATTTTAACCACATATTCTGAGAAACTGACAGAAGGATCACAATTAATTCATAAGTTTTGTTTGAACCTTTTTTATACTCCCAGTGATACTACACTTTAGTCTTGGGAGTGTGTTACTTCATTGTAACAATTTGGATCATTGTCTCTGCTGAAGAATGTTAAAAGTAAATCAAATTTTAACCACATATTCTGAGAAACTGACACAAGGATCACAATTAAGTCATAAGTTTTGTTTGAACCATTATTATACTCCCAGTGATACTACACTTTAGTCTTGGGAGTCTGTTACTTCATTGTAACAATTTGGATCATTGTCTCTGCTGAAGAATTTTAAAAGTAAATCAAATTTTAACCACATATTCTGAGAAACTGACAGAAGGATCACAATTAAGTCATAAGTCTTGTTTCAACCTTTATTATACTCCAAGTGATACTACACTTTAGTCTTGGGAGTCTGTTACTTCATTGTAACAATTTGGATCATTGTCTCTGCTGAAGAATGTTAAAAGTAAATCAAATTTTAACCACATATTCTGAGAAACTGACAGAAGGATCACAATTAAGTCATAAGTTTTGTTTGAACCTTTATTATACTCCCAGTGATACTACACTTTAGTCTTGGGTGTCTGTTACTTCATTGTAACAATTTGGATCATTGTCTCTGCTGAAGAATGTCAAAGTAAATCGAATTTTAACCACATATTCTGAGAAACTGACAGAAGGATCACAATTAAGTCATAAGTTTTGTTTGAACCTTTTTTATACTCCCAGTGATACTACACTTAGTCTTGGGAGTCTGTTACTTCATTGTAACAATTTGGATCATTGTCTCTGCTGAAGAATGTTAAAAGTGAATCAAATTTTAACCACATATTCTGAGAAACTGACAGAAGGATTACAATAAAGTCATAATTTTTTTTTGAACTTTTTTTTCTCCCAGTGATACTACACTTTAGCCTTGGGAGTCTGTTACTTCATTGTAACAGTTTGGATCATTGTCTCTGCTGAAGAATGTTAAAAGTAAATCAACTTTTAAGCACATATTCTGAGAAACTGACAGAAGGATCACAATTAAGTCATAAGTTTTGTTTGAACCTTTATTATACTCCCAGTGATACTACACTTTAGTCTTGGGAGTCTGTTTCTTCATTGTAACAATTTGGATCATTGTCTCTGCTGAAGAATGTTAAAAGTAAATCAAATTTTAACCACATATTCTGAGAAACTGACAGAAGGATCACAATTAAGTCATAAGTTTTGTTTGAACCTTTATTATACTCCCAGTGATACTACACTTTAGTCTTGGGAGTCTGTTACTTCATTGTAACAATTTGGATCATTGTCTCTGCTGAAGAATGTTAAAAGTAAATCAAATTTTAACCACATACTCTGAGAAACTGCCAGAAGGATCAGAATTAAGTCATAAGTTTTGTTTGAACTTTTATTATACTCCCAGTGATACTACACTTTAGTCTTGGGAGTCTGTTTCTTCATTGTAACAATTTGGATCATTGTCTCTGCTGAAGAATGTTAAAAGTAAATCAAATTTTGACCGCATATTCTGAGAAACTGACAGAAGGATCACAATTAAGTCACAAGTTTTGTTTGAACCTTTTTTATACTCCCAGTGATACTACACTTTAATCTTGGGAGTCTGTTACTTCATTGTAACAATTTGGATCATTGTCTCTGCTGAAGAATGTTAAAAGTAAATCAAATTTTAACCACATATTCTTAGAAACTGACAGAACGATCACAATTAAGTCATAAGTTTTGTTTGAACCTTTATTATACTCCCAGTGATACTACACTTTAGTCTTGGGAGTCTGTTACTTCATTGTAACAATTTGGACAATTGTCTCTGCTGAAGAATGTTAAAAGTAAATCATATTTTAACCACATATTCTGAGAAACTGACAGAAGGATCACAATTAAGTCATAAGTTTTGATTGAACCTTTATTATACTCCCAGTGATACTACACTTTAGTCTTGGGAGTCTGTTACTTCATTGTAACAATTTGGATCATTGTCTCTGCTGAAGAATGTTAAAAGCAAATCAAATTTTATCCGCATATTCTGAGAAACTGACAGAAAGATCACAATTAAGTCATAAGTTTTGTTTGAACCTTTTTTATACTCCCAGTGATACTACACTTTAGTCTTGGGAGTCTGTTACTTCATTGTAACAATTTGGATCATTGTCTCTGCTGAAGAATGTTAAAAGTAAATCAAATTTTAACCACATATTCTGAGAAACTGACAGAAGGATCAATATTAAGTCATAAGTTTTGTTTGAACCTTTATTATACTCCCAGTGATATTACACTGTAGTCTTGGGAGTCTGTTACTTCATTGTAACAATTTGAATCATTGTCTCTGCTGAAGAATGTTAAAAGTAAATCTAATTTTAACGACATGTTCTGAGAAACTGACAGAAGGATCACAATTAAGTCATAAGTTTTGTTTGAACCTTTTTTATACTCCCAGTGATACTACACTTTAGTCTTGGGAGTCTGTTACTTCATTGTAACAATTTGGATCATTGTCTCTGCTGAAGAATGTTAAAAGTAAATCAAATTTTAACCACATATTCTGAGAAACTGACAGAAGGATCACAATTAAGTCATAAGTTTTGTTTGAACTTTTATTATACTTCCAGTGATACTACACTTTAGCCTTGGGAGTCTGTTACTTCATTGTAACAATTTGGATCATTGTCTCAGCTGAAGAATGTTAAAAGTAAATCAAATTTTAACCACATATTCTGAGAAACTGACAGAAGGATCACAATTAAGTCATAAGTTTTGTTTGAACCCTTATTATACTCCCAGTGATACTACACTTTAGTCTTGGGAGTCTGTTACTTCATTGTAACAATTTGGATCATTGTCTCTGCTGAAGAATGTTAAAAGTAAATCAAATTTTAACCACATATTCTGAGAAACTGACAGAAGGATCACAATTAAGTCATAAGTTTTGTTTGAACATTTATTATACTCCCAGTGATACTACACTTTAGTCTTGGGCGTCTGTTACTTCATTGTAACAATTTGGATCATTGTCTCTGCTGAAGAATGTTAAAAGTAAATCAAATTTTAACCACATATTCTGAGAAACTGACAGAAGGATCACAATTAAGTCATAAGTTTTGTTTGAACCTTTATTATACTCCCAGTGTTACTACACTTTAGTCTTGGGAGTCTGTTACTTCATTGTAAAAATTTGGACCATTGTCTCTGCTGAAGAATGTTAAAAGTAAATCAAATTTAACCACATATTCTGAGAAACTGACAGAAGGATCACAATTAAGTCATAAGTTTTGTTTGAACCTTTATTATACTCCCAGTGATACTACACTTTAGACTTGGGAGTCTGTTACTTCATTGTAACAATTTGGATCATTGTCTCTGCTGAAGAATGTCAAAAGTAAATCAAATTTTAACCACATATTCTGAGAAACTGACAGAAGGATCACAATTAAGTCATAAGTTTTGTTTGAACCTTTTTTATACTCCCAGTGAGACTACACTTTAGTCTTGGGAGTCTGTTACTTCATTGTAACAATTTGGATCATTGTCTCTGCTGAAGAATGTTAAAAGTAAATCAAATTTTAACCACATATTCTGAGAAACTGACAGAAGGATCACAATTAAGTCATAAGTCTTGTTTCAACCTTCATTATACTCCCAGTGATACTACACTTTAGTCTTGGGAGTCTGTTACTTCATTGTAACAATTTGGATCATTGTCTCTGCTGAAGAATGTTAAAAGTAAATCAAATTTTAACCACATATTCTGAGAAACTGACAGAAGGATCACAATTAAGTCATAAGTTTTGTTTGAACCTTTATTATACTCCCAGTGATACTACACTTTAGTCTTGGGAGTCTGTTACTTCATTGTAATAATTTGGATCATTGTCTCTGCTGAAGAATGTTAAAAGTAAATCAAATTTTAACCACATATTCTGAGAAACTGACAGAAGGATCACAATTAAGTCATAAGTTTTGTTTGAACCTTTATTATACTCCCAGTGATACTACACTTTAGTCTTGGGAGTCTGTTACTTCATTGTAACAATTTGGATCATTGTCTCTGCTGAAGAATGTCAAAGTAAATCGAATTTTAACCACATATTCTGAGAAACTGACAGAAGGATCACAATTAAGTCATAAGTTTTGTTTGAACCTTTTTTATACTCCCAGTGATACTACACTTATTCTTGGGAGTCTGTTACTTCATTGTAACTATTTGGATCATTGTCTCTGCTGAAGAATGTTAAAAGTGAATCAAATTTTAACCACATATTCTGAGAAACTGACAGAAGAATCACAATTAAGTCATAATTTTTTTTTGAACTTTTTTTTCTCCCAGTGATACTACACTTTAGTCTTGGGAGTCTGTTACTTCATTGTAACAATTTGGATCATTGTCTCTGCTGAAGAATGTTAAAAGTAAATCAAATTTTAACCACATATTCTGAGAAACTGACAGAAGGATCACAATTAAGTCATAAGTTTTGTTTGAACCTTTATTATACTCCCAGTGATACTACACTTTAGTCTTGGGAGTCTGTTACTTCATTGTAACAATTTGGATCATTGTCTCTGCTGAAGAATGTTAAAAGTAAATCAAATTTTAACCACATATTCTGAGAAACTGCCAGAAGGATCAGAATTAAGTCATAAGTTTTGTTTGAACCTTTATTATACTCCCAGTGATACTACACTTTAGTCTTGGGAGTCTGTTACTTCATTGTAACAATTTGGATCATTGTCTCTGCTCAAGAATGTTAAAAGTAAATCAAATTTTAACCACATATTCTGAGAAACTGACAGAAGGATCACAATTAAGTCATAAGTTTTGTTTGAACCTTTATTATACTCCCAGTGATACTACACTTTAGTCTTGGGAGTCTGTTACTTCATTGTAACAATCTGGATCATTGTCTCTGCTGAAGAATGTTAAAAGTAAATCAAATTTTAACCACATATTCTGAGAAACTGACAGAAGGATCAGAATTAAGTCATAAGTTTTGTTTGAACCTTTATTATACTCCCAGTGATACTACACTTTAGTCTTGGGAGTCTGTTACTTCATTGTAACAATTTGGATCATTGTCTCTGCTGAAGAATGTTAAAAGTAAATCAAATTTTAACCACATATTCTGAGAAACTGACAGAAGGATCAGAATTAAGTCATAAGTTTTGTTTGAACCTTTATTATACTCCCAGTGATACTACACTTTAGTCTTGGGAGTCTGTTACTTCATTGTAACAATTTTGACCATTGTCTCTGCTGAAGAATGTTAAAAGTAAATCAAATTTTAACCACATATTCTGTGAAACTGACACAAGGATCACAATTAAGTCATAAGTTTTGTTTGAACCTTTATTATACTCCCAGTGATACTACACTTTAGTCTTGGGAGTCTGTTACTTCATTGTAACAATTTGGACCATTGTCTCTGCTGAAGAATGTTAAAAGTAAATCAAATTTTAACCACATATTCTGAGAAACTGACAGAAGGATCACAATTAAATCATAAGTTTTGTTTGAACCTTTATTATACTCCCAGGGATATTAACTTTAATCTTGGGAGTCTGTTACGTCATTGTAAATATTAATTCCAGTAAATATTGTGAATAGAAGATAGGAATTTATCGTTGAAATTTCTCCTCGGTACATTGTTTGCAAGAACTCTTTTTCCTACTATACTACAAGTTCACTATGCCAGCACGCTTTACGCTGGATGCATAGAAGAATTGTAAAAAAATATTTTTCCTTTTTATTTATCAACTCTGCTGACTAAAATTCAATTTAAACAATGGAGGAAAAGCTGATAAGAGCGTCTGAGGAAACTTTCACAGAGTTAGCTTGTAATATATCTAAAAATCAGAGTTTATTTGCAAGAAAAAAAAAGAGAAATATGTATCGTATGTACACTTTTCATGCGTTACACGTAACTATTTTAGTTCAAATTTCGAACGTGAATTTGGACTATTCCAGTGAATTCTTCCTTGAAATTTATGTGTCAATGTAAACGTTGAGTGTTTGTTTCATATTTATTAGTGTAAGTTACACACTCATACTGCAACTGCGCGTCTTGCTCAACACGGTTAGGTCTGTTCCTGTAGGTCTAAGTCAGCGGTAACGAAAGTCGAGCTGCAGTGATTACATGCGGCAGACGGCCTGTGAAGTAACGAGTTGGAGGAAAGGTACTTGGGATGAAAACTACAACCAGTGGTGGTTCCTGTACTATCATCTTGATCAAAATTAAAAACTTCTCATATCTGCACGGAAATATCATATGTACTTCGGTACATCATAATAATTAGGCTTCGTAATTCAGCTACCTGTAAACTGCAATGAGCTCGACTGATTTGAAGTATATGTGACGTCACAGCGCAGGTACAGGTACTTTAATATGCAAAATAGTTGCAAATACTCTGCCCTCTTCCTCTAGAAAATAAAAACCGGGACGCAGTCATAGTAAGTAGTCTTATCGATCACTGGCCTTACTATTCGTATTATGTAAATAACTACATCTTTGTGGCTGGTTGAAGGTTCATTCCAGAGGTAAAATGGCTTAGATAAGACTCTCAAGCGTGTAATTTTGCAGGGCATAGTTGAGGGTATTTAAACTAATATTTTCACTGTCAATATAAACAACATTACATATAAAAGTGTAAAATAAACGTAAAAGTGACAAAAACAGTGCACTGAATGAAAGAATCTGCAATACCAAAAGGCATAGAAAGTGTGTTAAACGTATTCTAAAAGAACCATTACTATCACACTCTGAATATTATGAAGATATTAACTCGACGTTCAGCACGGATTTGTGTAGCCTAGCATGATCTTCAGTGCTAACATCCCTATTAATAAATTGTGTAATCAAGATATATAATAAATTAAATACATTTTAAGGGATTTCTAGAAAAGTACATCGAAAATTAGTGAGTTTTCAATGATAAGCGACATATCCAATATCCTAATGAAATACGAAAAAATATCAGACATTGCAATATCTTGTACTATATCATGCACAAATAACGTCATATACGCGACATTCAAAGATATTTGACCCCACTAATCGATAGTGATTGATAATTTGTTGATTTAAGTGTAGCTTCTTTAGCCATTACTTCCATGAATAGATGGCGATGATAATAGTTGTACATAAATATACGCGCATTATAGAATTTACTCACTGTAAAACAATTGGAAACCGCCGATATTGTCAATTATGAGAATAATTTATGCTTAATCTTCATAATCTATTTCCGTGGCACCTTTTTAATGGCCCCAATAATAGTGCCACCTATTGAGAACTAGCAGAACTCTTTCAAAGTTTGTCAATTTTTTCTATCTTTGGTTCTGACTTCTCCCGTGGTTGGAAAATTCTTTTACACGATCATAAAATCGTAGGCCAGATATCTTTGAACGCCAGTTATTGAAAGAATTTCTTGCCATACAAAATCATTTCAAGTGACATCCGCATATGTTCAAGTTTACGTAACTTATAAATGCACGTTATTATTCATTGCAAAGATCACGACGAAAATGAACATCTCGGTTGAAATAAGTGTTTACTAGCATAGCTTCAGAATGTCGGGAGTTGACTGTACTTCATGAACACGCAACGACGACCTGTTTGTTTACATTCTGATCCGTTGCATTACCTGTGTTCGGAGTACTATATACCCAATGTGTCCTTAACTTCAGTCTTTAGGTAGCCGGAATACGAACGCTAGTAATAATAATGTATGATATGCGAAAAAGAATCACTTTCTGATTTAAGACGGCGCATACTCCGTCGGATCGCGGCCACTTACTGTTAGTCACTCATAACGAGTGCACCTCTGCATGTGTATGGACATTGTGCCACTGTCATACATCTATGACGTAGTACATGAGGGTAGGCCACTAGATGGAACCCAAGATGTGAAACTTAAAACTGAGAGGATTCAATCAGACATGGGGATGGGAATCCGGTGTGGCTTAATGGATAGAGCGTTAGCACGTAGAGCTGAAAACCCGGGTTCAAATCCCGGTGCCGGAGAGAATTTTTCTCTGTTCCACTCATCTTTCATCATATGACGCAGAATTTATGCACGGAAATAGGCCTATCATATGTACTTCGGTACATCGTAATATATTCTTATGGACAGTTATTTAAGCTACAGTATCTTAATCGTTTCTCTTTTGAGAAATTCTGTTCTACTAAAAGGCTTTAGTGCACGAGATATTTCAAACCCCATTAGGTAGCTGACTTCCATTTATTTATCTCATCTTTCTCTTCCTGGCTATGATTTAAGACAGTGGTCGTCAACTCGATGCTCTGTGACGTCATCTCAGGCAGCTCTGAAGCCCGCTGCGCTCGTGTTTCGCTGCCGCGGACACAGCGGAGGCTTCCGATGGTGGCTGCCTTTCGTGATAATAAATGCTTCTCATTCTGATCAAATTAAACTTAAAGTAATGTGAATAATGCCTAATACTGGTGTTTGCATTTATGACAGTAAATGGTTGATAAGTCAGGGATGAAATGAAAGCTGAATAAAACTAAATACTGTACTGCATTTTAAATTTCTACTTTTTCTTTTCATTTTGTTAATGCATGGCCATTAGTAAAAATATTTCCTGACCTTCTGTAATGCTAATTTTACGAGATTTTTAGCCTCCTTATTGCGTACTGATTGCTCAATATTATGCACTATGATCTGAGGAGTGCATGAACTGAGAAAATTTTGTAGATTGTAGTCAGATGAATTAGCCTAGCTAGTTCTGTGGTGGGATTCACTTATTTTCATTAAAGAAAACAATGCTCGTATAATGTATGTGGATCCGAACATGCACAGTTTGTCGAAAGCTGCTGATGAAGCTAGATGCTTTTATACAGTATATCACCTTCCATTCATTATCACACTATCAGTCTGCCATTTCTAGCTGAAGCTAAGCAGGAGCACAGTCTACATCCAGAGTAGATGAGTCTATGATAGAGACAATCTTTCTCATAGGAACTGGAGTACTGTGTAACGTACCGTCCAACTATCTTGTCTGGAACACTCCAGGTACTCTCTCAGAGACCGTAACAGTTCCAGCCTAAATGTTCTTCTTGGATGTACAGTAGTTCCTTCAGAATTGAGTATGTTGGAAGGAGAGTGAAATATTTTACGACAATCAATTTGCAGGGCGCGTTTCAATATTAAATAATCAATCTGATTGGCGAATCAGCTTCAGTTACATTGTTCGCTATTAATATAGCAATAAGAATGAATAGAAAATCAAATTGTGAGATTGTGCCATTATTATTATTATTATTATTATTATTATTATTATTATTATTATTATTATTATTATTATTATCACTGTTTTACTACATAAAATAAAAAAAATTACACAAATTTATATATCGCACTGTATTGTGTTATAAAATTTGTATATTGTAACATATCTGCCTTCTGAAGGATACATTGAAAGGAATGGTGAACGGAAGAAGAGTCTGGGGCAGAAGAAGTTATCAAATGATAGACGATATTAAGATATTATATGGATCATATGCGGAGACTAAGGGGAATGCAGAAAATAGAAAGACTGGAGAATACTGGATTTGCAATGAAATACCTGCCCTTGGGCAGAACACTATGAATGAATGACTACGGTAATAACAGTGCAAATGTAGCCCAACTAAACTCAATGTTTATTACAAATAAATTAAGAAGCTTTAATAGAGACTAATATCACGTAGTAGTAATATCCCTTATTTAACAGGAGGAATGATCAAATCATTGCGATTTTTTTTGTTTGTAAAAATTACTGTTACACCTGACTGTAACAGATATCGTGGTTCGAATTGCATTACGGTATAAGATTTTTGAAAACGGAACTAGTTCCGAAACAATATAAAATTTTGGTGATTATTACGTTATGTCGGACGCTTGCTGTTATTTCTGAACTGTGCTTTGGAACTAGTACTTTCTTGGAAACGAAACTCCTGGAAAAGTACCAGGAAAAGAATGATTCTTTCCAACGCTAGGCTTTGAAAATCTTGACATCATACGTTCAACTCTTGAAACTGTGAATGAAATTCCTGACGACTGTTGAGACATAGCCTACTACTTCTATTCAACATTGCATCTAGCTTCTGCCAAGAGCCGCTACTGAACGGGAGACAGGGTTGTATAATGCCGAGCACGAGGTAATGCACGCTTGCCCCGCACGGAAGGGGTGATGAGCGCCCTTCCCCATTTTCAGTCGAGTTGACGATCATTGATTTAAGACCTGTCAATTCCTAGCGTTCAACAGTTCGTTGACACATAATATTGAATAAGTTTTTCTACATTATTATTAAATATTCTTCTTCAGCTACAGGGATTAGGCCTATTGGCCTGTTCCGTCTTCAAGTCTTAAATCATCTGTCCATCTTATTTTCGGTCTTCCGATATTTCTATATCCTGTTGGTGCATAATCCATAATTTGTTTTGGTAATGTCATTAGTCATTCTTGTAATATGTTGGTACCAATTTTGTTTCTGATTTTTAATCGTTTCTTCTAAATTAAAAATATTTAATAATTGTCGGATATTTTCGTTTCTTTGATGATCCAATAAAGTATAACCTGCAACACCTCGTAGGAACTTCATTTCACTTACTTGGATTTTTCTTTTTGATGCGCTGTTTAATGACCAATTTTCTGAGCCGTAAGTTAATAATGGAACTGCTAGGATTTTGTAAAATTTTAATTGTGTTGAACGCTGTGCTTTATTTCTTAAAGTTCTTCTTATTGTTCCACACATCTGTTGGAATTTGCTCAACTTACTGTTAATATCCTGTTCACCCAAATAAGATATATTTCAGCGTAAGTAGTTAAAAGAAGATATCTGCTGTATAGTTCCTTGATTAATAACTATTTTACATCGCCTATAGTTAAGCCCTCTGAAAGGCATTGTTTTAGTTTTATTAGAAATTTTTAGGTTATATCCTTCTGTTATTAGCTGGAGCTGGTAAGTTGCCATTTGTAGATCATCCTCAGATTCTGCGATCAATATTTGATCACCGGCAAAAAGCATTGTATTTAATACAGTTGTTCCTAAATTTACAACAAATGCTATTTTATTCTGCCATTCTTCTATGGCTTTATTGAGGTATATATTAAATAATGTTGGAGATAGCGGACAATCTTGCTTCACACCTTGGTTTACTATTACTGAATTGCTTATCTGATTACCTACTCTTATCAATATTTTTGTCTCATATAAGCTTTTTATGATATTTACCAAATGTTTGGGATATCCTTCTTCATACAATATTTTCCATAATTTGTTCCTTAAGACCTTATCAAAGGCTTTTTCATAATCTATGAACAATATATATGTTGGGAGATTAAATTCCCTTCTTTTCTGAATTATCTGCTGGATCACAAAAACACAGTCAGAACAGGATCTTCCTTTTCTAAACCCGCATTGTACTTCATTTAGTTTCGTTTCACTAATAATATTTAGGCGTCGAGTTAATATTTTTGCATACAATTTGTATACGGAGTTTAATAAACTGATACCCCTATAGTTATTAGGGTTGTCACGATCCCCCTTTTTGTATATTGGGATTATTATTGCTTTTGCCCATTCTTCTGGCACTTTATAAGTCGTCCAGCAAATATTCAATATATTTAATACGCGTTGTTTTATACTTCTTGAGGCATATTTCAATAATTCTATGTTTAAGTTATCACTACCTGGAGATTTATTGTTGTGGAAGGATTGTAGGATTTGTTCCATTTCCACATACTCGATGAGATCGACATCTCTTACAGGGTCTGGAACAGAAGTATTGTTGTCATCATATAAATTTGTCTCATAATTTTGAGTTGTCCATAGTTCCTTAAAATATTGAATCCAATCTTCTGTCCTTATATTGTTCAGTGCTACAGTATCTCTTTCTTCTTTATTCAAATACTTTAAGGCTTTATAAGCCATTGTTTGTGCTCCATGTACATCGTATTCTATATTACTTATATAAGTGGCCCAGCTTTATCTATTTAATTTTCGTATCTCTCTTTTAACTATAGCACTTCTATATTTATATTCCTTCCTATCTATTTCTGATTTTGTTTGTAAAAATCTTAAATATGCCTTACGTTTGTCTTCTACAATCTGTTTAGTTTCATCATTCCAAATTGAGATGCCTCTTTTACTTCTTCTTTTATTTCTTTTTCCCAGGGATTCATATGCCGCTTGTTCAATTATATTTCTTAGATCCTCCCATTCTTGGTTGACATCTGTAAATGAATAACTAATAAATAGTTACCCTCATGTAAAAGTTAAGAAGATTAAAATAGAGAGTGAACCTAATAATTTTATCCTTCTTTGGAGAGGATCTAAAAATATCAATATTCATGCACGTACAGAAGAATAATTATAAAAACGCATACTTATGGTCAGTAATAATAATACGTACAGCTGGTACATACAGCTCGCTGGGTTTGATTCCTAAAGTAATAGGGGTTGCGGAAAAGCAGACTTTCAGTCTAAACCCCTGATGTATCGGCAACTTCAGTGCTTTACGTGTGCAGGGGGACGATATAGTCTAAAGGCGAAAGCTTGGAGTGCCGGCATAACAAAAACGCAATATTTCGATATTGTGTAACTGGATACTGCCTGCTGTTTTGAACCGTTCCATTAAACGACCAATGCTTCCGTGATGTGGGGTAGGTTGCTCTGGATGCCGTCTGTGATATTCTTCTGCTGCTTCCCGTAGACTCAGGCCTCCCACATGGATGAGAACCATTTCCACCCTCTCAGGAAAAGTGTATATGTTTGTTGATACCTGGTTCACTGGTGAAACAAGCACTTACTCACCTGTCAACACAAAAAAAACACAATTTATTAATTAAGGCGCGCGACCCAAACCAGATTTCTAATTTAAGTTTCGTACTCTCCAGAGATGTGACACCTCAGTTTTGGATGCGTTTCCCCTAACCAAACTGGTACTTCACTTGAAACGCGAACAGGTTTGTTGTAATTTTTCTGAAAAATGGCTCTTACGATTTTATTTAAATTTTGCACATGAACTACACGTACCATTATCTAAACATTTATTTGAAATTAATTTTTTTACTTACATTAATAACGGAGATGTCCTATGTCGTGCGACTTTTGAATCACCCTGTATATCTAGACTTTGGTGAGGATACTGACATGCCGCGCAGAAGTGAAGTCTTCTGACTCGTCTCAGTAGCTCAGACATCTGCAAGTCATGCAGAGAAGAGCGGATTCGGATTGATCGGAGTGATTTTTATTTCCTGAATAATTCGAAAATTGAGTTTTAGAGAGTCATGGCACCGGATGTTTCAGTTTAACAGGAAGTGGAATAATTACTCCTAAAGCCTATCAGTTATTATTAGGATTGACCGGCCCCCCCCCACCAAAAAAATATATAAAAGTCGAACAATTACTTAGGTGAAAGTTTGTCTTCTTCAAACAAAATAAAAAATAAAAAAGAGTTATAAAAATATTCTCTAAAACATAATTTTAACGTTATTCAGATCGTAAGCTAATCTGACCAGCAGAAGTTAGTTTGCGTCTACTCATACTTGCGAATAATGTTTCCACTTTTCGTCTCTTACGATTCTTGTTGCTCTCCTGAAACTATTTCCTAGGATGTCCCCAACTGGGACCAGGTGTCAATTTTCAGGACACGATACTGGTGATTCACAAGGTCTGATTGCATATAACATATTTTCCGCGAAAGTTACGGTACAATTCAACCTCTAACTGTTGTTAGCTAAAATTTCCCTAACACTGGGATTACTTTCAGTCCATTTTTAAAACACTCTGTATAAATTGTCACTAATATAATGTCATCACTACCTCATATGTAATACTTGCATTTTCCTTTCAGAAAAATCACTTTGTCCTCATCAGATAGTAGTAGCTCTCTCTCCGTGAACTGCGGTATTTTGCGATATATATTCATTCATTCATTGTTCTGCCCAAGGCAAGGTCTTTCACTGCCAACCCAGCTTCCTCCAATCTTTCCTATTTTCTGCCTTCCTCTTTGCCTCCTCATATGAGCCATACATCTTAATGTCGTCTATCATCTGATAACATTTTCTGCCCCGAACTCTTCTCCCGTTCACCACCCCTTCCACTGCACCCTTCAGTAGGCAGTTTCTTCTCAGCAAGTGACCGAACCAATTTCTTTTCCTTTTCCTGATCAGTTTCAGCCTCATTCTTTCTTCACCCACTCTTTTCAACACAGTTTCATTTCTTATTCTTTCAGTCCACTTCACATGTTCCATTCTTCTGTATATTCACATTTGAAATGATTTAATTCTCATCTCTTCACTTCGTCGTAACGTCCATGTTTCTGTCACTTACAATGCTACATTTCATACAAAGCACTTCACTAGTCTCTTCCTTAGTTCTCTCTCCAGAGGTCCGCAGAAGATGCTCCTTTTTCTATTAAAAGCTTCCTTGGCCATTGCTGTCCCCCTTTCGACTTCCTGATAGCAGCTCATGTTACTCCTTATAGTACACCCCAAGTATTTGAAGCTGTCCACTTGTAGTATTGTCTCATTTAGAATTCGCAAGTTTACCTTCTTTATTTTTCTTCCTATGACCATGATCTTCGTCTTATTTGCATTTCTCTTCATCCCATATTGTTCACAGCTGTCATATAGCTCCAGTAGCATATCCCTTTGTATCATCTGCTTTATAGCTAACAACGCCATATCAGCAGCAAATCGTATACACTTTATTCTTCTGCCTCTTACTATAACTCCCCCCATGTTTTGAAAATTGTTCTTCACTAAATCATTCAAATTGATGTTGAGCAGAATAGTTGATAAGGTGCATCTTCGATGTACTCCTCTCCCAATTTCACTTCCATCTGACATTTCATAGGTTCTCCAGTAGTGCTCACATGCACATCATCATTTGCCGATTGCGGTCTTCCTGCTCCACGTTTTTTATGAAATCTTCTCTCCCGTTGCGAAATGCATATGCCCACCTAGCCACGGTACGATATGGTGAAGTCTCTCTATCACAAGCTTCCAGTAATGCTGTATGGCATTGTCAAGCGTTCCTGCCTCTTGCAATCTGAATTTTTAATGAAGCATCTTTATTCGTATTTGCGAAACATTTTAGAGCACTACGGGTAACTATCTACAAATTAAACTCACTACAAATGTCTTATAAATGAGATTACGTCTTCAAACTCACAGATAACACACATCAGATGCTCTTCTTTCCCATTGTTATCAGCTTGCATATTTAACCGCTGATAGCGCCAGATACAGACATTGTTGCCACTAATTATTTAATGACTCGTGTATAATGGGGGAAAATGTTACTGTAAGTAGAATAGAGGATATGCAAGGAGAACAAGGGGAATGAAAGGAAAACTAGGTAACCCGAGTAGAAAAGAGAAAGACGAGAGAAAAGGGAAGACGAGGAGAATACTAATGGAAAAGGAAATACAGGGAGAATAAGAAAAATTCAAGAACAAGGAAGGGGAATACAACAATGAGAATGGGTATACAAGGGTTACTTAGAAAATGTCATGAGAACGAGAGAAATATCAAGAGAATAATAGGTGTTAAAGAACAGAGTAGTGGATGCGAAGAGAATAAGAGGAATACAGTGGGAACGAGGGGAATCCAAAGGACACCGGAAGGACACACAGAAGAAGAAGACTACATAAAGTATAAGACAGAGTCATTCCATTCTCTAAATTGGGAATCGATCGTTATAATTTTTTGGCAACATTGCAGTTTACATTGAACTACAGTTATAGCATGTCACTTTTTAACTCCTATTTTCGCCACTAATTTATTAAGTAGAGATAACAATTTCTTCGTAAACAAGGAACCGTTCAATAACAGGTGAAACCTGTCTAAAGCGGCCATCTGAAGTTACCTTGTAAAATGGCCGTTTTATCAGGTGGCCGCTTGATTACGGTTGCGTTTCTTTTATGGATCAGCATGAAAATACTGAACTTCACTGACTTTTTAGGACTGTGCGCGTACAAAAATCATGCATATTAATGTCAACCTCCTCCATTTTTGCAACTAGCCTTTTGAAAACTCGCATGCGGTACCTCAGTTTAAATGACTGGATAATACCGTGCTCAAGGGGCTGGAGGTGTGATGTGGTATTTGGTGGGAGGAATGCCAATTTCACGGATCACATTGCGATTTTGTCGTTTAATCTTGGAATTGAAAACGCATAGTTAATTCTCAAACAATGATGATGTCATCCAAGCTTTATTGGCAGTTCACTTCACCTCCAATAAGCCCATGTCAACATTTTTCAAACATCTCGGTTTCAATGATTTCCCTATCATTAAGAGTGGTTCTTTTTCTCCTGCAGCATTAAAACGAAAGAGCAGGGTTATTCTGTTTTTTTCCAAGTCCCTCCCTTTACATTCTTTCTTCTTAAAACTTAAGTTTTGTTAGGGAGGGCTCTGAAAATAAACCTGTTTCCTCAACATTGTAAATGTCTCTGAGCACATATTCCGCAAGAATTGAAGGCAGTCTATTTTTTTCATTCTTAAATAACATTGGTTGCAATGTCACCTCCTTCACCAGACACAGAACGAAATGTAATGTTATGCCGTTTTCTAAAGCACTCTAACCACACATTACTAGCAACAAATTTCTTACATTGAGTTCTTTCGCAATTTCAAGGGCTTTCTCTTGAATCATAAACCCACTTACAGGCAATTTCTTTTCCCTCGCACACTTGAACGATTCGTAAACGAAATCATTCACATTACTAAACACAGATTGTCTTCCTCCCATTCTTTTAATATTTCATCTTTATTCTTATTTATACCGTTTA
Source organism: Periplaneta americana (assembly GCF_040183065.1). Lineage (NCBI taxonomy): Eukaryota > Metazoa > Arthropoda > Insecta > Blattodea > Blattidae > Periplaneta > Periplaneta americana. The sequence goes on from NC_091131.1 coordinate 169,798,396, forward strand.
TTTGTGTCCTTCCACATTTGAATGTTTCTGCAATTTTTCTCGCAGATGTTTCCTTCTCACTTTCTTCAATCATTTTTCATCTCACCTCTAAACTTAACACCATTCTAAATTTATTGTTAAACTTGATTTCTCTCTCAAACTAACTTCACAGTTCCTCTGAATCAAGTGAATATTGCTTCCTGTCCTCTAACCGTCGAAAAAGTAGGTCAGACAGTATCTGTGAAAAGATTTTTTGTTGGACAGTGACCGTTATAGTCAGGTTCCAATCCAAATAGACCCCGGCCTCTGGCCGGCACATGAGGTGGCCGCTAAATAGAGAGAGAATTTGTATTGAACTTATGGAAAATCCAATTGGTTCCAGAGAAAATTGGCCTTTTGTCCAGGTGTCTGTTTAAATAAAGTGACCGCAAAGACATGTTTCACTGTATTATAGTGTCTTCTTAAGTGAACAGTTTGCTAGTTAGCGACTGAAGTTACGTTTCTTACGTGCAGTGCAGTTTTATTAAGATGGAATAAGCACCATCGCGCATTTTCAAATTGAATGTTATGGTTGTGCTGCTATCTTGTTTAGGAAGAATTTGTTCGAGCTCTAGCCATACACTTAAAATTTACTACTTCTTACGCCCAACACAACAACAAGAGCAACAAAACCGCCAAATAATTTAAAAGAAGACATCACCTTTCTCCTTTGTCTCCGTTTCTCCACCGTTTTCCTCTTCTGCTGCAGGGGTGGCATATGATGTTGGCGTATAATCGTCACAGTCCACAACCAGTAATTCTGCAAAAAGCAAAATGAACTTGATCGTTAAGCATGTGTCGTTGCATTCATTGGCTTTCATTGAATATCACATTACACATTAAACACCAAATGTATAAAAAAACAATGTAAAATTTAATTTCTCTACCTTATCGCAACAATGGAGTGTATTTGCACACATTTGTGCACTTTGTAAAAAAATATCCCTGGCATGGTTACACTTTGAGAGCTACATTGTAAAATAATAAAAATCCACAATAATGTCTTACAAAGCATTACAAAAATTCAGAATTTAGTATCTTTGTCAGATTGCTTGTTATGGAAAGTAGTTCTTTCCCTTCCCGAAGTCATGCACAGATTTACTTTGCATTGTGAGCAAACTGCCGGAGTAAAGCCTTTAGAGCAATATTTGCATCTGCCTTCGGCAGAGTACTGGGGCCAGTGCTGATAACCATCATATCGGACATCGTCAACTGGTCGGATCGCAAATTTTCTTCCTTTCGGAGAGATCCCTTGATGTTCATTGGAACGACGCTTTTTGTTTTTTCTTTCCCAGATATAGTCAATGCAGTTGCAATGTACGATTGGAACTTTGCAACCGAATATTCACATTTCTGATTTTCCTGTTCCTGATGTCTGCGATAACCAGAATATTGTACGAAATGGAAACATAAAAATTGGAGATTTATCCTTCGAAGAGGTGGAATAATTCGAATATATTGGAGCATCAGTAAGAAATATAAGTGACACTCGGGAAGAAATTAAACGCAGAAAAAATATATGGGAACTGCCTGTTATTATTCGGTTGAGAAGCTTTTGTCATCTAATCTGCTGTCAAAAAATCTGAAAATTAGAATTTATAAATGAGTTATATTACCGGTTGTTTTTTTTTTATGGTTGTCAAACTTGCACTCACTTTGAGAGAGGAACTGAGATTAAGGGTGGTTGAGAATAAGGTGCTTGGTTGAGAATAAGGTGCTTAGGAAAATATTTGGAGCTAAGAGGGATGAAGTTACAGGAGAATGAAGAAAGTTACACAACGCAGAACTGCACGCATTGTATTCTTCACCTGACATAATTAGGAACATTAAATCCAGACGTTTGAGATGGGAAGGGCATGTAGCACGTATGGGCGAATACAGAAATGCATATAGAGTGTTAGTTGGGAGACCAGAGGGAAAAAGACCTTTGGGGAGGCCGAGACGTAGATGGGAGGATAATATTAAAATTGATCTGAGGGAGGTAGGATATGATGATAGAGTCCACACCTGTGGAGTAACGGTCAGCGCGTCTGGCTGCGAAACCAAGTGGCCCGGGTCCGAATCCCGGTCGGGACAAATTACCTGGTTGAGGATTTTTCCGTGGTTTTCCCTCATCCCAGTGCGAGCAAATGCTGGGTAACTTTCGGTGCTTGACCCGGGACTCGCTTCACCTGCATTATCACCTTCATATCATTCAGACGCTAAGTAACCTAGATGTTGATACAGCGTCGTAAAATAACCTAATAAAATTAAAAAATATATGATGATAGGGACTTGATTAATCTTGCACATGACAGGCACCAATGGCGGGCTTATGTGAGGGCGTCAATGAACCTGCGGTTTCTTTAAAATTCATTTCTAAGTAAATATCCATTGAAAGGTACGGCCAAACACATTGGAGCAACAGTAACAAATGTAAATGACACTGGAGTTGAAATTAAGAGCAGAATAAATATGGAAACTCCCGATTATTTATCGATTCAGAACCTTTTGTCATCTACTCTGCTTTCAAAACACTGAAAGGTACAATTTGTAAAACAGTCGCATTACCGGTTGCTCATGGTGTCATGGTATTTCAATGAAGAAGTTACTCCAGTACTAGCATTTTAATATGTTGTAGTTTACTGTATACCATACCTACAAAAAATTCTATTCCAATAACAAACAGAACAAAACTGAAACGTTGTAGAGAAACAACTTCTATTCAGCTCATAAAATAGTAAATCTAATTACAGCACAATGAAACAATCTCCACGGAGTCCGTGGGAAAATTTCGGGTCACTGTGTTAGAATGTGACTTCTTAAAATTATAATAGTAGTGAAGGTAGACATAAAAGTGTCACCTTTAAATGTAATAAAGGCGCATGGGGAGGAAGGAGATAGAACTCCATATCCAAGTTACCGCCCATATCTAATCGGGAGAAAGTAATTTGGGGATTATAATTAGGCAGTAAGAATAATTAAGATATTAATTCATGATAAAAACATTTCACTTGATGTTATTCCACATTAAATTACCTACATATTTCTGAATAAAGTGAGCCCTTTACTCTTTCTGCGTTGCAAAGTAGCAACATCATCATCATTAACATCCAATATATGATTAGGCTAATCAGCTTGGTCCGGCGTTATTTAAGATAGGAGTCATTGTTTCCAGCGTCTTCCAACTGTTCTTATTCCTCTGTGATTATACTGAAAGGTTTTCTTTCTCTAATCGTTTTCCGTTTCATCATCCTTTAATTTTTGCCAAGTACGCCAACAATATTTTCCTCCATCTTCATACATCGCTTTGCAGTAATTAGCGTTACGCCTGGCCACCTTACGAGGCTGCGCAGATAAAGTTGGGTGGTGGGGTTGTCATCTTTCAGCCTCCCAACTTACTTGTTTTTCATCCAGGTTTTCTTCCCTTAGGAAGATTGTTTTCACTTCAACTAATACCCATTTCCGTTTGGTTGATAGGCCTTCCCCTCTACTCACACTCTTTACCATCCGTGAAGGGGAAGATGCTACTGTCTATCTTACTAACGTTCGACTAATTGACTTTGAACATAGTGAAAATTCTTATTATTGAAAATGTTTACCGGTAATCTACGTTCCGAAAATCTATAATAAGCGTTTGTATGTCATTTATTGTTGCTTATATCAACTGGCACATTAAAAAGCTACTGTGAACAGAAGATAAATGTTTTCTTCACGATAGTTGCTACTCTAAGCATACACAATGCAACAATCTGCACTGTGTCACTCCCCCCTGACTTCATAATACAAACTAACATCCCTTAATTTAATTAATTATTAGTTGAAAATATTGTATGAACGACACTAAAAAATATACTCAAACATGTAATTGTCACTGAATGTTATATCCACTTATGTACTTTATTTAATATTATACAACTTGGGGGAGGGGAGGTGCAAATATAAGCGGTAACAGCTACCGGTCTGTTACTGACGTACTCAGGGCAAGTACAAGAGGAAAGAAATGCCTTCGCATCCTCTCAACTTGTATGAAATGTCGTTTAGGAGATCTGCTTTCCCATATTCAAAATCTGAATCCAAACTGAAGATATATTTTCCACATCGTCTTCTGGGTTGTTTCTTTGTCTAGATCTTCACCTTCGGTCTGGAAGGCAATGGCAGCACTACCAGTAGCTACACTGCACCAGCATAGACCACCCTAGCACTACCCACGACAAGGTCATGCAATCCCCAATAATAAACATGCATTATGATAAGTTTGAAATTACAATATTACAACTTTGGCTTGTGTATATGCTTGTTCAGCTTCGTAACCAACTATGAAGTCTCTGATCGTGAGGTTAACATGACGCAACCCAGTAATCCGAGATAAACAAAAGTCAAGGTCACACGCGCAGATCCTATAATTAATTCAGTTGTGTCATTCTAATTCTTTAACGACATGTTCTCTCCGCTAATACCGTAATTTTCATTATTCAAATAAAAGTATTAAATAACGTAATAATAAGCAGCTACAAATAAAGAAAAATTGCACTCCAACATGTACGTGCATAATAAAATTAGGCCTATGTGTATAATTTAAAATGCTGAGTCGCGTCACGAAGATGGGGAGTAGACTTTAGACACTTCATTTATCCACTGGGTCGCCATAAGAGCCCTACAACTCACTGCAAAAGTATCATCAGACCGTATCACATATATCATAACATATCATATATCATAACATCATATCATATTATATCATATATCATAACATCATATCATATATCATAACATCATATCATATTATATCATATATCATGTCATGTCATGTCATGTCAGTTCTAGTCAAGGACAAATGTCACAGTCGGCAGTTTTGAAATTGAAAAATCTGTTATTAAGGATGTGTTACAACCGTTCCTTACGAGATTATGCAAGCTGGCGCATTGCGCTTGAAATACGGTTCCCTCTTAATGCCAATTCCGCCGCTCGGAGCGCTGTTCTATATTAAATATTCATAGTAGAACACTTAAATGACATTGACATTTGGGACATTTAAACGACTCACCATTGCTTATTAAATGCTTCGTACAATATTTTATGGACAATAGACGTAATTTCCAAACTTCTACGTCTCAATTATATTACAATAAAAGGCTGTCATTCTTGATATTAAAAGGTATTACATATTACAAACTAAGGTACTACCTTTCTGTTATTCAATTCATACACCTTACCTTTTCCGAAATAATGAAAGAAACTTAATATATTTTACATGAACACTGTAGTCTATTCTTTTGACGCATTCATTTATTATTATTATTATTATTATTATTATTATTATTATTATTATTATTATTATTATTCCAATGAATTAAGGTACTGTATTATCTTCCATTTCCCTGACTTCATAATTTAATCATTTGTAAGTAGGTCTAACTTATCCCTTTCTTTTTTTTAAATATACTGACGTTGAAGTGTTAGGATTTTTACTAAAGCAAACAGCAGTCACAATACATGATTAGTAAAAATATGTGATTTTTCTTGCACAACTTGCAGCGGTGAAATAAATATCTAATGGGCCTGCTGATTAACCTGTTACTTGCAAATGGCTTTTAAGGAACCCGCAGGTTCATTGCCGCCCTCACATAAGTCCGCCTCCATCGGTCCCCATCCTCTGCAAGATTAATCCAGTAGTGGGTAGTAATAGCAAATGCTATGATATTTTAGTGTGTGTAAATAGTTTCAAATTGGGAGTTAGAATTAAATTAATTAGGAAGTTAGACTGCAACATATGTGATTAGAAATGGTTTTCGAATTTGACCATTTCCCAAAACATAAACAAATATCTCAGGAATCTCAGGGTGAATATTTTTTAGAATTTCCCGATTATAGGCACATGCGCCTCTGCTTTCCCTGATCCCCATTTCATTTTTAGTAATGTCTGAATCTCGCTCCCCTGAGCTGTTTTCTGTCGTCACTCATGACATGTCAATTTAATGAAAACATAAAGTAAAATTTTCGGTATACCATGCAGTGATAATTGTACTTTATCACAACGAATAATTGTAGTAATTATTTATTTATTTATTTATTTATTTATTTATTTATTTATTTATTTATTTATTTATTTATTTATTGATTTATTACTCGTAATGTCGTAATAATATTTGATTTGGCTTGGAGGATGAGGGGAGTACGTTACACTAAACTCGGCATGCTCAACAGTAAAATCGCATTGCTGCTTATGTTGTATCCTAAATATTGCAAATCGTATATGTGTCAATATTCAGCAGTAATAATTAACCATTGTCGTGGAATATTTGGCCACTATAAATGATGATGGTAAATTATACTCTTTTCCTCCAATAACGCTACTGATTGCCTTAAGGCAAGACAAGCTAAGAACTATATTAATTTGATTTTGATAATGATAATAATGATATTAATAATGATAATAATGATAATAATAATAATAATAATAATAATAATAATAATAATAATAATAATAATAATAATGTCTGAAAGTAGTAGAAACCGGTAGTTTACTTTCAGCAATTATAACAAATTAGAGGGAACGAAATCTGAAGAAAAAACACGGAACTGAAAACAATCAACTTGCCAAAGTAAATGAACCATATGAACAATGTAGTTTGGAAGCAACATTTTAATTCAACAAATTCAGACTTTCGGGAAACAAAATTGTAAATTCCATTAAATGACGCTGAAAATCTGCATACTGATATTTAACAAGTCTTCAACAAATCTCAAATAAGACTGTAATATGCTTTGCATATTTATAATTTTCGTATTCGATCAATAGTGCACAATTAATCAAACTATTTTCACGATACACAATGCTTAGTAATGGAACTATTCATCATTTCTTAGTACAGCGAGGCGTATCTAGCATGACTCTCGGAGACCTACGTACTCTCGATCGTGCTATGCGCCAGCTTGTATAATCTCGTAAGCAACGGTTACAACAATCTCGGTTTTACCAGTGGCGGCTCCTGCGTATTTCTTAAGAGGAGGAAAGAAGGTAACAGGACAAAATGACATCTTGAATGAAACGTACTACAAATTAGCCAACATGCACACATGTAAGACCAGGTAGTGTTGGGGTTGGCCTTCCCATCTGTATAGCAATAATCTGTTCTTGTAAACTGAGTTTCCTAAATTTTACAAAATATATTATAATGTCTTCATTTCCATTCATTGTTGAATAATTGCACAAATTAACAATTACAAGGAAATTCACTTCGCAACATTTTTCGAGCACACTACAGCATCACACGTGTTGGAAGAGCCTATAGCTACTAACGCGTAATCGGAACCACGGAAATGGGAATGGGAAATAATCTGAGGAAAGCGAGAACACTGCACTCACCCACGTGGTCTGTGTTGCTACATGTACATTTTACAAGTTCAGTATCACATGCTTTTGAAGAATATCAGTTCTTGTAAAGTCATACTACCATTATTATTCAAAGTTGCCGGTTTGGGGTACCTACTTTCAATTTCAAATATAATTGTACAAAACTGACAACTTGGCTGTTGCCCTGTCTAGTACACAATGAATGGAAATGAATTTCAGGGGCCAAAAAGATCTGCGATACTAACGTAGAACTACTTCCCCTTTGTTTTATAGAAACCCGACTTTAACTTTCAAGTATCCTTGAAAGTTTCAAACCATGAATAGTATCCTATATAAAGTGCAAAGAATAATATTTTTGATTCATCATTTTAAAATAAAGTTTATATGGTGTCTTTCATAACGTTGCGTTAAACGGTTTTTATTGTGCCTCCTCCTAGATGTGTGTTAGTCTGGTTGAATTCAAGATCGTTAGATGGCAATGGTAGCGAGCTTGCTGCACGGCCAGTCGGTTTCTATTTCCCGCCCATGACTGTTTCAGATGAGGATCTCCTCCTTCTCCGTTCATTTACTTGCTTTAAAACTCTGCTTCTTTCTCTGGTCGCTAGTCCGCTGTTGTCTATGTATGTTTGCAGTAAAGGAGGAATGAATTGACTTTCCTCCACACAAACAATCTCGCATCTTTCTCACGGTTTTCTAGCAGCACATGAGCGCGCATCGTTTAAAACTCGATCAACCGAGGTTTTCTTATAGCTGTGAACTTAAATATTAACGAATCTTCCTTGAATTTCAAGGCATATAGTTATTTGGTATTTACTTTCAAAAGAAGAAAAATGTAAGGAGGACGTTCCTCCCTTCCCTCCCCCGAGGAACCGCCACTGGATTTTACGATGATGTCATAGACAATTTTGACTAACAAAAGGGGGGAGTCGTTTTGCAGTTTAAATCAAGATGAATAGGTAATTATTTTCTAAATATTCATTGTATTCAGTTACTTACTGCTTCCCTTTCTTTGAAATATTACTACAGCCATTGATATAGACAATTGCTGTACCTTCAGATAATATGGATTCGGTCACATATATGGATGCAGTTCTCATCTGGATCACTTCTGGATGTTGTGTGGCTGCGTCCTTAATGTTCCTTTCTTCTGTTTCGGGTCCAGCTAAAAGCAATAATATTCTGAGTTTAAAATCGACGTTACCACACTGATTGCTAGCTAATGAATAGCATAAATAGCAGAAAAAGTGAAAACTGTAACAAAAAGTAGAACACATTTCCTAAAAAATGACTTGTAAACAACCAATGACCGAGAAATGCAAATAAACTCAAAATTAAAATACAGTATGGGTTCGTGCTGAAGTGAAACGAGTTCATGTAGTATCCTGCATAGTCTGTGATTCGAAGAAAAATGTGAATTGTCATCAATTTCTGACCACTATTATCAGCTCTCCACTATTTTCCCACTTTATTTCTGATATCCCCGTCACATTCTCTCTGTTTCTTCTCATTGCTTCCTTCATGTTTTCCAACTTACCTGGTAGCTGTGGTGTCTTCGAATTGCTCGTTGATCTTCTCCTTTCCTCTCCGTTGCGTTGCGTCATGACGTGTCCTTCCCCAGTATTCCCCTACCCGGACATCCGAACGGGGGGATAGTTTACGTCCGGATTCTTTTACCGGGGAAAGATTCATCATGCCATTAATATGCTAATCTTCTTGGGATAGGTGAATGCGGAAGCTTCCCATTGCTTTCCGCACACCACTCTCTCTTTCGCATTTTAAAAGATCCCAGGGGGCCCAGCGTGGAGGTGAGGAATGTGGATTTGACTAATTAGGCCCTCCGGACTTCACCGAAATTCAACACAAGGGTTAAAAATCAGTTCCATAATGGTTTTTGACCCAATCAGAAACCGGAAAATCCCAATAAGCCTTTGCCACCCTTACTGAGTCTAAAGCATAATAAAGGACATCAGTTTGAAAGAACAATAAGATCCGGATCGAACATGATGATTTAAGATTAAATTCTTGCCATTGAAACACTAAATACATGAAAATAACATTATTACTTCTTCAAACTTGCTTACATTAAAATCACTTATTCGACACATTCCCAGATGTAAAATGAAGTTATAAGAGTCATACCATTAATAATTTGTGTTATCGGTATCAGTAAGTTAGATACTACAGGTTAACAAGGACGTTGCCATCGCGTTTGAGAGGCCATAGGACGTCCGAAAATAAGTGACAACAACAACAACAACAATACTATTCCCAGGGATACATCTGCATTGATTACTTATAAAAAATCCAACATTCATTGTATCAATCTAATTTGTAGCCGCCGCGCAAGTGGTGCTGGGAACACATTGTATCCATATACCTTGCTCCAATCAAATTTTTAATCGCCGCCAAAGTGTTGCTTGGAATAAAATGTACAAATTTGATTGGTGCAAGGTTTGTTGAATACATTGAATTCCCAGCAATACTTGCGCGGCGACTACAAATTTGATTGGTAAGCTTACAACGTATGTTAGCTACATTTTTTTCCCAGGATCACTTGCGTGGCGATAAAAACTTTCAATGGTGTAAGGTACGTTGGTTATATTGTATTCCCAACAAAACCTGCGTGGCGATAAATTAATTTGATTGATGGTAGGTTTTTGGATACATTTAATTCCCAGTAACACTTGAGCGCCAACTACAAATTTGATTGGTGAAATGTATGTAGGCTACATTTTATTCCCAGAAACACTTGCGCGGCGATTACAAACTTAATTGCTGCTAGGTATTGTATTCCCAGCAGCACCTGCGTGGCGATTATATAATTTGATTTGTGTTTGTTGTATAATTATATTCAATTCCCAGCAACACTTGCGCGGCGACTACAAATTTGATTGGTGCAAAGTATGTTGGCTAAATTTTATTCCCAGAAACACTTGCGCGGCGATTACAAATTTCATTGGTGATGGGTATTGTATTCCCTGCAGGATATGCGCGGCGACTACAAATTTGATTGGTGCAAAGTATGTTGGCTAAATTTTATTCCCAGAAGCACTTGCGCGGCGATTATAAATTTCATTGGTGCTAGGTATTGTATTCCCAGCAGAACCTGCGCGGCGATTGTTTAATTTGATTGGTTTTTGTTGTATAATTATATTGAATTCCCAGAAACACTTGCGCGGCGCCTACAAATTTCATTGGTGCAATGTATGTTGGCTACATTTTATTCCCAGAAACACTTGCGCGGCGACTACAAATTTCATTGGTGCTAGGTATTGTATTCCCAGCGGGAACTGCGCGGCGATTATTTAATTTGATTGGTGTTTGTTGTATAATTATATTGAATTCCCAGCAACACTTGCGCGGCGACTATGAATTTGATTGGTGCAAAGTATGTTGGCTAAATTTTATTCCCAGAAACACTTGCGCGGCGATTACAAATTTCATTCGTGATAGGTACTGTATTCCCAGCAGGATATGCGCGGCGGCTACAAATTTGATTGGTGCAAAGTATGTTGGCTAAATTTTATTCCCAGAAACACTTGCACGGCGACTACAAATTTCATTGGTGCTAGGTATTGTATTCCCAGCAGGACCTGCGCGGCGATGATTTAATTTGATTGGTGTTTGTTGTGTAATTATATTGAATTCCCAGCAACACTTGCGCGGCGACTACAAATTTGATTGGTGCAAAGTATGTTGGCTAAATTCTATTCCCATCAACACTTCCGGGGCGACTACAAATTTGATTGGTGCAATGTATGTTGGCTACATTTTATTCCCAGAAACACTTGCACGGCGATTACAAATTTCATTGGTGCTAGGTATTGTATTCCCAGCAGGACGTGCGCGGCGATGATTTAATTTGATTGGTGTTTGTTGTATAATTATATCGAATTCCCAGCAACACTTGCCACAAGAGCCGCAAATGTCTGGGGTTGCTGCAGCTCCGCAGCCCCCCTTCGAAAGCCACCCCTGCCTAGAGTTCATGCTGACATTCGCGACTTTTTCACGTTAGCACGTGGTAGCCAGCTGTTTTATTTGGAAGAATCTAATCTTCGTTACTATGTAACAGCAAGTATTGGTGTTCTGTCATGGCTATTCTTTTCGCAGTTGTTTTGTGTTGATGGAGGTAGAATTATTTTGAATTTAGTTTGAAATTTAACTAGCTGTGTGTGTGTGTGTTTCTAACGCGATTTACAGTGTTCGTACATTTATAAAATGCCGGAAGACAGTAAGTTCTTACTCCCTCAGTTAACAGCAGTTTTACAGAACAAACTTTAACTTAATTATACCAGGGAAAATCAATAATTATCTGTGTGTATTTTTTAAATTACTCTCTTATTTTGAATAACATAATTTTCACTGGCGATGTGATCGCGAAGGGATTAATTTTAGACTATTATCCAACTTGTAGAATCGTCAGAAATAACATCACTATCATCTTTCGCTGTATTTACGTCATCAGGATAAACTGAAATAGGCCTGATTCCGCGTCATTATCAGGTCACTGATACTAAAGGCTGGTTCACAATAAACCGGAAACGAGTATCGGAACGAAAACAGTAAAATCGTTAAAATGTGTACATTTAAATGTGAGCATTCCCAATTAACGAAAAGCTTGCCGGACCCCAGGGTCGGGAACGGAGAGTTGGCCAAGTTTCAACTTTGGCGTTCACGTTTTCGATCACAGCCCACTAGATTCATTCTATTACCATCTGAAAGCTATTTTGTCGTCATATATTTTGTAGCAAGAAGACCGTGACATAACCTATACATTATTTGTTCTGTGCTGTGCATCATGGAGCAAGTTTTATTTGATGAGATTCTAATATTGAAATCCTCACATTTACGATAAGCAGCGCGCCTCGTATAAAGATGAGAAAATGAAGGAGAATACGTGGTTCTCTTTGAACACCGATCGTAAGTGAACATATTTTATTACTGTATTGGTTGTATTACAAACTACATATTCATGTTTCAATTCAATAACTACTGTTGTGTTCATTTTTGTTTTGTTGCAGATGTTTCTTCTCTAATTATTTTATGTTATGGTAGACTTAAAATAGGTTGTGATAATAAAGATGCATGGGCACATTTATTGTACCGTACCGATACTTGTTTTTTCTTTTTTTTGAAAGATGGGACATGACAGTTAAGCGGCCGAGCTTGGAACTACAGTGCCATGTTGCCATATGGACTACCACGCTGCCAGCTGATGGAAGTTAGCAATTGTCGTTAAGATAGCTGACGTTAAAACATTCATTGACAATCGACGCGAAGATAAGAAAACAATACACAAATCGAGAGAGAATCAAACACGAAACGTACCAATGCTAACATTGTGTGCACAATAAATATCGCCAAGAGAGCTATTAAGCACTCACTGTAAGTTTGGCAACTCAACCGTTGTTACCATAGCAACAGGCCTACCACGCTATGTGACGTTCAGCTGTTTTTTCCGATCGCAACGCTCCTGTCATGTCCCATCTTAAAAAAAAACAAGTATAATGAAATGTTTCAGTTGAAATTTCGAAGTTGGTTAACCTGTGTTTATGTTGGCTGCCTTGTACTCATGAGAGAACGCCATTGGTCAATTATACACAAATAACATCAGAATGCGTAATATCGACTTTACATATCGTTATTGACATGCATATTGATATGCATAGTCGTCTACGTTCTCGGTTTATTGTGAATCAAAAGTTTTCATATTCACGTCCTCTGCTTCTCGTTTTCTTTCTGGTTCTCGTTTCCGGTTTATTGTGAACCAGCCTTAATATCTGAAACGCCTAGCTCAGGTAAACCACACGCTCCACTATATTTCTGTATTGTTCGCCACACTGTGACATTCTGATTTATGTAGGCCTGTCACTTCCATACCAGACATTATTAGCTGATGTAAGGTTGCCCTTGCATCTTTCCTTTGTAACTGTAAATTTATTAGCATGAAATCTTGATTACGGTTTATATCTACTATATATTGTTTGCACACTATGTAGGTCTACAATATTGGCATTCACTCATAGTTTATTATTATTATTATTATTATTATTATTATTATTATTATTATTATTATTATTATTATTATTATTATTATTATTATTATTATTATTATTATTATTATTATAGTCAGAGTCCGTATGATATTATTACTAGGAGTTCGTGTCAGCTGTTCATTTTCGACCAGTGAGCTCTATACTAAATTGGAGACACTACTGAATGCTTTAAAAGCGTGACGCGATTGCTGAGCGCCTGAGCCTATTGCTATCTCTTTCTAACATAGTGTTGTCCTTGTCTCTCTTGCTGTAACTGTTAACGTACACAATATCAGCTCGTCGTAATCTTTAAAATTATTTCCGAAACTCCAAACTGTTAATGTTTTCTATGGATGTTACTAAGTTATCAGCCTTGGAGTAAATGAAATCACAAAAATGATATTAAATACCGATAGACCTACGCAGAAAAACAACATGGTTTCTAATGAAGTAGTGTCTACGAAACCTAGCGATCCCGAGTTCGACTGCCAGCAAACTTTTAAGGAACTGGATGTCATTTTAGTACCGTATTATATTGCCCTCAGGGAAAGGCCTGGCATAGGCTAGTGTTTACACGGCAATTTTGATGTAAAATTATGTCAAAGACAGTGGCGTACGCAAGACTCCTTGTTAGGGGCAAGGGTTTATATAAGATTTTTTTTGTGTAATCATGAAATTATATAGTTCTCGATGCATTTCACCCCAAAAAACATGTACAATTTTTACTGTGACATTGTTTTCCTATTACGTTTAACACTTTTTTATTAATAGGGTTATTAAAGAACATTACTAATACTTTAACATTACGAATATCAGATTAAAGTTACATGAGATAAAGATCACTCAATTTAACCCAGATAAGACTGACGTCCTATATATAGGACCCGGACGTTTTATTTTTTTAACATTGCTGTGTAAGATTTTCATAGTCGGCAATCATGATACCATAATTCTTATGTGTTATGAATTGCCTCCAATTTTTTTTCTTATATTTAGTCTGTCATAGTCAATGTTATTATCATATTTGTGTGAAACGTCCGGTGTCCTATATGTATGACGTCAGTCTTATATCATATAATCTCTCCACGGTACGCCAATGGCAAGAAGTCTTAACCGCTGCACAGACGTAAAATCTAGGAGGGAAAATGATTAAAAAAGAAACGGTAAACATTTTGGGAGTTAAAATAGGTTCTACAATTAATTGCCAGATCAGTATACCAGTTTAATATTCCACTTAGCAAAACTAATAACCAAGGCGATATGATTGCATGCTATAAAAGTTCAATACAAAGATGAATAGCAGTTCTATGGATAAACAAAATTCCTTGGTATCAACGGAACAAAATTGGACCACAACAAGGTTACATCAATATTGAGTACAACTCTCTTCAGATTATACAATACATAGTAATAGCCGAAAGAAGTACCAAAAGCAAAATCTGAGCTGTCTAATGACGAAGAAATGCAATATAGCAGCGTTTCTCACACTTTTTTGAAGTGGGGACCACTTTTTAAGTCGGAACAGTTCCGCGGACCACCTTACTCTTGTTCCCTTCGAAAGCAAATTTATCATTTTTGTATCATATTTTAATAGTGTACCAGTATACGTATATATTAAAATAGAATTAATTAATTAAAATTAATTAAATTAAATTAATTTTATATTAATATTAATTATGCTAATGTTAATATAATATAATTCAATTTTGTTTCTTTAATAATTCAAGGCTATTAGAGTTTGGATAAACTTTAAGTTATTGACAAAATAAATAAATAAATGTTGGTAGTCACATTAATGAGATGGATGAGCCTGCTGATTCTTGCACAGTTGTTCTATATTCGGACGTATGCTGGTAAACTTAAGTCGGAGATCGTCACATACATCGAGTCGATTTCTGTAGCCTACATTGTTTTATTATAGTTAGTGATGAAAACCCTTTCTCTCACAGATACGTAGAAGCAAATTGAATTACAACCTCTAAAGCACCATTGTACAGTTCACTATATTCTCTTTTCACTTGTGATGAGGTCCAGAAGTTGGCCATACCTTTCGCTTGGAATTTAATTTTAAGTCCGGTCTCATTCGAGAGTTCAATTAACTTTTCTCTTTCACTCAATGAAAGTTTTTTAGTTTCAATATCGCAATGAAAGTGACCACGAACCTATGAAAATTCGTCATATTTACTTGTAAAATAAGTTTCAAATTGTGACCTCAGAGTTGTATTATTGGTGTACGACGTACAGTACGTGACCATTTCAATGTGCAGACGGGTGTCGGCAAAACTATTAAGAAAGTCATAAATACACGAAAAGGATCGATCCTCTTATGAATTCGGGTGGTCCCTGGCTAGGTTGCAGGGGCGGCGCCAGATGTGCACGGAAAAGATGGCGATAAACACCAAGTTCATAGTGTTTTAAATCCCTCTTTTGTTATTTAGAGTAGAGTGGGAAGTCGGTAGATGGATAGGGTAATAAATTTCATAAAATGTCAGTACTAGGAGAAAAAGTGAAAGTTGATTGCCATGTGTCATTTCCAGACTCTGAGATTTTCAGCTATAGAGTGATACTCAGTTCGTTTGAATTTTATTGTTTCTTCTGTCTTTTTTGAAGGAACACAAGGGCACACTTCGAGAACCACAGGTGGTCCGCGGACCATAGTTTGAGAAACTCTGCAATATAGTATATCAAAATTTAAATGTATACAATAAATACGGTAACATCTTAAAGAGATTGTTTGGTAAAAATAATTGGTAGATACAATGCACGTACTAATTACAAAATATATAATAGGCTAAATCAAACTTACATAGTTTAGTTTATTTACTTACACTAATGATCGTATACAGGGACATCATTTTATTTTTACTAACATTTTTAATATTAACCTGGCTATACCTTTGGATCAACGCCGTTTGCTACCCCCTTGCACGACTGGAGTTCGATGATACTGGCGTAATGTACAAACAAATCACTTTACTAAGTATAGGAGGGAAGAAAAGTAGTTCATCCATTTACGTAAACTGGGAAATATCGCGATTTTGAGTTTGATAATTTTCATTAGGTTTTTGTTTAATCAAAATACAGTACAGTATTATCAATGAGTATTTTACTCACGAACTGAGCTGTCCGTGTGGACGTATTCATTATGCAGTGTATATTATACAGTCTGCAGCACATTAGCGTACAATAGAGAGAATGAAGTTAAATTGAAAAATAATCATAATATGGATATTTAAACACATTTTTTAAATTGGTGGCCGTTCATTTCGATACACGATTCAGTTCCAATGTGGATATTATCGCACTATAAACTATTGTACTTAATCCGAATTACCAGTTTAGTTCTTCGTACTAGTAACAACTCATGTTGCAATAACTCTGTACCTACTTTATAAAGAATATCTTACGTACTGTAAATTCAATATTCACTTCTGCCCTATCCGAAAAGATAAAATTATTCAGATATACTATCTACTGTCCATCCAACTGTTATGTCGTAGGGTCGTGAAAAGGGAGGAAATCACGTGACAGTTAATTACTTAACGAGGCCCTTTTATTTAAGTTATTTTAAACAGTTGTATAATATTACTTAAACGTCCAATTCATAACAGAAATTAATGTTCTCAGAAAAGAGCTAAGACAGCCCAGCCAGTAGCTGGCGAATAAAAGCTGGTGGGGGAAACCGGGATACGACGTAGGCAAATGGACGACAGTACCTGTGCGAAAATGATTCAATATTGAAAACTCTTTCGTCACTGGAAAACGCGAACATATTTTTGGAACGTACTGTTTACTATGACCGTAAGGCTACTATGACTGTATATGCGGTCTTGGATCTGTGTGGAGGACGGTTGAGCTTCATTAGTAGAAGGGGTGGGAGTGAAGTACATTCAAAACCTCAGGTACAATAAAAATTGAAGTAAAAATAAAAAGATGTCCCTGTACATGCAGTACACAAGAGAAATACTAGTAACAATCACTAAAATACCAAAAATAATTAATAGAAACAATACAATGAAACCTGCTAGAGCAGAGGAAAACAACGTACAAGTTTCACCCTTACCGAAATTTTCTTCTGCAAGTGAGCAGAAGTAAATTTTACTTGCATTCAAGGGCGGACGTGACAACATTTATTTGTGCAATGTCTCCTAGTATGTGTTGGAAGACAACAAACTAATTCTCTCTTCGTATTGCTTGGATCTATTGTTTTAGGATTTCAGGACAAGAATGCAAAATTAATATAGCCTACAGTATATAGGCTATCGATGGCCCAGAACCATACTGTTCCAAGTCTATTTTATTTATTTATTTTTTTCAGGATAGCACTTTTAAGCTGCTGGCATTCAAAACTTCATGAAACAATTCGGAATAGATTCATAGCAATTTTATGGAGAGGAATATTTACAATTTTGTTCGATTCATATAATTAGGCCTATGCAGACGACAACTGGAACACAGTGAAACAGATTTCTTTCTTGTAAAAAGTTGGACTTAGAACAGTATGGTTCTCAACCATCGAGATATATATATATATATATATATATATATATATATATATATATATATATATATAATTTTAATAGTCAAGATTCTAGCCTAGGCTTACAATATCACTTCCTTTTACCTTCGGTTTTCTCGTAACAAAAGTAGAATAAACTTAGGCCTAATTATGGAAATGGATACCACTTCTCAATCTTTGGTCTTCTGAACAACCAAATGTCATACAACGTCTCTAAATTTTTTGTCTTTATTCATGATTCATTCAATGTGATGTTAAGGCACGTAGGTTCCATAGCTTAGGCTAATTTTGATTAATATTCGCAGCGTCTGTCGACAGAAAACTTGCTGTAATTTATCGAAGGGTATAAACACACCATAAGCTTGGGTTTCCATTATCAGCTATAGTTGTTGTTGTTACTTAGGCAACTGTCCGAAGACAGGTCTGAACCTCATGAGTGACACCAATCAGGAATCACTCAAGACTAAACTAAGCCAGGAGATAATGGATAGGCATATAAACTATAGGAAGGTCAATAATGTAATTGTTTACATTTTCCTTGTAATACCAGCAATACTAATTTTGCCTCTGATTAAGGTCCTGGCTGATTGGCTATGTACATCTATTAACAGGCAGTACATCTCACTTGACGATTTCTGTCAGAGATATAAAAATTGTTTGTATGCATCTGAATTCTGATTAGCGTACTTGTAGCTAATCAGTGATGTATGTAATGGAGGGGGAAGGGAACTGACCATCCTACCCCATTATCTCCTGGCCTAGTCGCCTCATAAGTGGTGTCTTGCTGGTATCACTTGTGAGGTTCAGATCTGTCTTCGGACAATTGACTAAACAACAACAATAATAATTTGAGGGTGAGTAGGTTTCCAGGTCAATTAATTTTGGCTAAACTAGCGCAGAGATAGTTCCAATCGTACTCCGTCAATAAACCTCTATTGTTTTACAGCTGCTTCTTCAGTCTTACCAACATAACTTAGCGTGACATTAAGAAAGTTTCACGCCAGTGTACACTGGATTTTTTAAAGTTATGTTTTGTTAGGTTACAGCTTTGATTAGATTAGATTAGATTAAGTTTGGTTAATTTAGGTTTTTCTGAATTATTGCGTATCACGTTAAGGTGCAATTGTATATACATTCTTGGCTTCTAGTCGAGTCATACCTATTATAAAAAAAGTTCCGATGCCAATTTCACACTGAAAATGAGGGTCGGAAGTTGCTGTGAAAGTAGAGGTTGACGGAGAAGTGAAGGAATTTCAGACAGGTTAAGTTAGGTTAGCTTAAGCTTTTCGCATGCTTTGAATTTACGAATCTGCGACAGGCCAGGTTAGTTTAGACTGAATGTTTTGCATGTCGCATGATGAACAGAACTTCATAACTCCTAGAAATAAAATTTTACAGGGAAGCAAAAGACTATCTAGATAACGAGGTTTTTACGCATTCTTAACGAAACACTGAAATGTTGCAATAAAATCAGTGTTCTTGATGATGAGGTATCTGATTTTCTATTGCTGTTTCATTTTGAGTCATAAATGGAATTAGGCTAGGTGATGTTGTTTCTTAACTTCCCAACCAAAAATGGACTTACGAGGTTTTGAAAGGAAAATTGACGGGAGCATTATTATACTGCTAATAATTCTAAACACAATTCTCTTGTTTATTAACATTATATTTATTGAAAATCATAGAATAATATAATAAGTAAAAACAAATTCTAACATCTATATAGACAAAAAAAAAATACATGAAAATATGAAAGAAAAAAAAAGCTGGAGTTTAAAGCGGTAATAATTAATTGCACCCTGCCTAGTTATGAGAAGCAGATAGTGGACTTTTCCCGTATCCTATTTTCACCCAGCTCCTTACACGCCATTCTCCAATGCAGAGTGTGTTAAGAAATATGGTCTTACAAACATGAATCATTTTATCATTAATTGAAAAATGATAATGCAACGTGTATGATCTATGGCGTATTTCTGTTGTAGACATCCTCTGATTTTAATTCGTCGTAGAGTGGAAATATTTAAATTTTGGCTTCACTTGTCGTTTTCCATTGTCATTGTTGCATTTCCACTTACCAGGTTCATTTTTACTGTACCCCTACTCGCTCCTTGTTAATGCTCCTCTTCCACGTTGCTTTATCTATTTTCCACCAGCCAGTTTTTTCTGGGATGTCACCACTTCATATTTTTGCGTCTAATGGTGTTTGAAACTACGGTATAAGAGTATAACCAATTGGAGGTATAAAACAGTAATAAGTACTTGACCGTGAAAACTACTCATTTTTAATACATAATATGTATAATTTTGAAACAAAAACCTCATCAGAATCATTTTCCGAGGAAATGCCATTGTCGTTTTCACCAGGTACGTATGTTTTATCTTTCACACTATCGTCACTGTCAAACTCGTGATTTCCAAGTCATGTTCAGTCAATTCTGCAATTCAATACAATTAAATATTAAAATATATACAATGAGCGATTCGTGATGTTGAGCACGCTGTCTACGTGTGTGCAAGTTGGCGTAATTTCGGCGACATGGGGTAGCTGATAATAATAATTGCGTCATTACCCCAAAAAATGCGTTATAGCTCGAATAACAAAGCATTAGAAACATACTTTTCTTCCCTCCTATACCTAGTAAAGTGATTTGTTTGTATTTTACGCCAGTATCACCGAAATCCAGTCGTGGAAGGGGGTAGCAAACGGTGTTTCCGCGTCTCAAACATTAAACCAAAGGTATAGCCAGGTTAATATTAAAAATGTCAGTAAAAATAAAATGATGTCCCTGTAGAAAGGCGCACAGTGGGCCAAGCTGTGTCCAAGTGTGCGGACCCGCCTAAGTAAAACCAAGCCAAGCCGCTCGCATATGTAGAGCGAACGCTGCAGTGCACAGCGTAGCTGTACAGGATCTTTCTATGCAGGCCTGTTCCGCTCTAACCTCTACCTAACAGAATCTGTTGGCGGACGGCGAGCGGTCATACGCCGGCATACGGACAAGTCCGTACACGCTGCACTACGCAGACCGGTCACATCCACCCGTTAGCGCTTACTTCGCACTATCGCCATTAAGTCGACGGGATATTACTACTTGGGACCGCACAGTGGGCAAAATTTACATACATTAAGAAATATTTTACAATACTATTGTAATGCTCGTATATTGATATTCTTGAAAATTCAGAAATTGATTACCAATTTCAAATTCATATACATATTACATATTGTTGTATAAATAAAATTGTAACTTGGTCACACCCGAAAAATGTAGATGGACAAAATTAATAATTTCTCTTGTAACCAACAAAATTTTATGAAATTTTGTACAATAGTGACAGGTAACTTGCGTTTTTGTGTGCAAAGTCTGGTTACGTTTGTACAAGAAGAACTACCACCTAACAGGGATGCATTTATACAAAAGCAACTTCTCTCGTACAAACAGATTTTTAAGAAAACTTGTACAGAAGTTAGAGGTAACATTTTTTGTGTGTGTGTGTGTGAAAGCTTAGTTGCGTGTGTACGATAGGAACTACCATTTTACTAGAGATGTATTTAGACAAAATTAATAACTTCTATCGTGTGCAACAGGTTTTTATATACTTTAAGATGAACTATCCCTTTATCGAGGGCGCATTTATACAGAATTCATAACTTCTCTCGTATTCAACAGATTTTTATGAAACGCCGAAAATAATTTACCGATAAAATATATCTTTGTGTACGAACTTTGATCAAGATTGTATAAGAGAAACTACCCCATTATAGGGGGTGCATTTAAACATTTTTGATAACTTGTTTCCTATCTAATAGGTTTTTATGAAGTTGGTGGTAGCATATATTTGTCGTCTACAAATTTTTATTACGTTTTTATAAGAGGGATGTATTTAGATAAAATGATTGATTTCTAGATTTTTATGAAACTTTGAACAGGGGTTGAAAGTAGCATAATTTTTTTCTCGAAGCAAACAAATTTGTAAGACACTTATTCTTTCGAAGTTTTTCTGAGAAGGGATTTTGTCAGTTTGCGCTTAATTTGACACTACTACCTTCATGAAAAGATTTACGGAGTCTTCCTGCTTTTTAAGAATAGTCGAGGTGACATAAACTGGTTTCTATAATTTTGTGATACTAGTAGGGAATTGTACTTCATAATTTAACTAAACCTAGTGTTCTAGTAAATGCATATGTAAATTCTTATTCAAATATTTTCATTCCGAAAAACAGATTTAGTTTTTTTTTTTTTGTATATTTGGTGGCTTTAAAACTAGCAACACTACAGTACTGTATACTTAATTTCTTCTCTGTACATTATCACATAATTAATTTAAAATGTTATATTTTGTTCCGCAATACTTCAAATAATTCCACAGGGGTTGCAACAGGTAAACCACTTTTCCTTCAAGGCGACATAATGTCGCCTGATATTATATCGATATTATATGAATAAATTACAAGAAGGAATGATTAAATGAATAATGAAAACAAACTTAATACGTCATATACCTATGACATTTAGTATGAAATTAAAGGGTTGTTATAAGATATAAAATATATTTCGTAGATCTGTTCCGATCCGTTCATGTAGACTATCAATATTCACAATAAACACATAAATTTTTCTTCAATGATTGTCAGTCATCAACATGCACAGACGAATTTCTATTTTCATCCATTATTATGTTTGAACATGCTACATCCCAGTTAAGCTAAAACAGCCGATAGAAATGTAACATTTAGTCCTTCACGTTGTCGAACACACACCACAATGAATAACTGTCTCACACTGCAAACAAGGCCAGCTGCCTGCAGGTTCTATTTTAAGTTAACATTATGTTATATCGCTATTTATTGTAGTTTTGGTTACAGATTATGAAGATTCAGTATGTTTGCAATACTATCTCATAAAAAAATTCACTTTCACAAGGGTGACCAAAGTTAATCTTGTCCCGCTAGATTGCAAATCTAGCCAGAAAAAATTATGGGTGTAATATTTTAGAATCTGAAGTTCATTAAATCTACTATAATTGAATGTTATGTGAGTGTGAACTTATATTGCGATAAATATTTTACTGCAAGATAGTTTTACAACTCTATGGATTGAATCACTAAGTACAATTACAAATAGTAGATCTAATATAAATATACCTGAATAATTTCAAGGAGAAAATTGTTCCAGGGCCGGGTACCGATCCCGGGACCCTTAGCTAGCCCACGAATGCTCTACCGACTGAGCTATCCAGGAACTATACCCGGCACCGTCCCAATTTTTTCTTTTTATCCACACAACTCAAGTGGGCTGACTAGGCGCTAGAGACCCAAATTTGAGTGCTTTATCTGAAATACAGATTTGCAGAACTACAGTATACCTGTTTATCCTTTGCTGTCGTCTCATCGGTGTCTTCTTCAAATTTCGAGTCTTCCACTTCCTCAGCATCATAATCTATTTCTCCTACTCCTTCTCCTTTTTCGTCTTCTTTATTTTCTTTTTCTTCTTGTTCTTCTTCTATTGGGCGTTTTTAAATTTCATATTCATTCAAGACATTTTTCACCTCTTGTGATAGAGATTATTGCTTCTTATTGAGAACGGGAGCAGTGCTAAAGATATTACAAGGTTCGGAGTTACGAGAAACAGGTTAAGAACATTTTTTTTTTTTCGCGCGAGCATTTTCGTGGATGTCCTTCACGAAACCTCTTCACATCCTTATGTCTTGCCTCTTGTGCCTCTTCAATTAGCATTCCTATTGGTAAGATGGCTAATTCTATTATGTGCCTATCATGAATGAAAGTTTTATGTACACTGACCGACATCTAGTACCATTGGATATAGCCATAGGTAAGTACAAGTTTGTTGTATCACATGTAAATGAAATGAAGGCCTCAGGATTAATGGGGAAGTCGTTAGACATTGCGCGCAGAATGGCATAAAATAGTCTTATTAATTATTTATGTACACCTGTGATAGACGAAAATAATTCTGGACATTAGAAAAATTGGCATGCGGTATTGCCCTCATTTGCTTTACCGCTACCCCTCGGTACAAGACAATCAACCTATAATCCCATTTCCAGTCTAAATTAACCTGTCATTGTTTTTTATTGACAGCTAAGATTCTCTTTTTTTTCCTGGTGTTGGACTTGCCATTCTTTCAATTTCAGTCGATACGAAATGTGCATCTAGCATTCATTCATTTAGTGTTCTGCACAAGAGCAGGTCTTTCACTGCAAACCCAGCATTCTCCAGTGTTGCCTATTTTCGGCCTACCTTTTTTTTTCCTTATATAATCTGCAGGGACATCATTTTATTTTTACTTCAATTTTTATTGTACCTGATGTTTTGAATGTACTTCACTCCCACCCACTCTACTAATGAAGTTCCAACTGTTCTCCAGACACAATAAAGGCCGCGTATAATAAACAGCGCTGAGTTAGTGAGTATAGTACGTTCCAGAAATATGTTCGCGTTTTCCAGTGACGAAAGAGCTTTCAATATTGAATCATATTTTCGCACAGGTACTGTCCGTTTGCCTACGTCGCATCCCGATTTCCCCCACCTGCTTCTGCACGCCCCTCTGTAAAAGCTGGGCTGTCTTAGCTCTTTTCTGAAAACATCAATTTTTGTTAGGAATTGGACGTTTACGTAATATTATACAACTGTTTAAAATAACTTAAATAAAAGGGCCTCGTTAAGTAATTAACTGTCACGTGATTTTCCCCCTTTCTACGATCCTGCGGCATAACCACTTGGACGGACAGTAGATAGCATGTCTGAGTAATTTTATCTGTGAGGGTCGGGCAGTACGTAAGATACTCTTTTATAGAATAGGTGCAGAATTATTTCAACATGAGTTAGGCTTTCTAGTACGAAGGACGAAACTAGCAATTGGCATTATCTATAATCTATATTGTACGCTAATGTGCTGTAGACAGTATAATATACATTGCATAATGAATACGTTCGCATGGATAACTCAGTTTGTGAGTAAAAACACTTATTCTTAATGCAGTACTTCCTTTTGATTAAACAAAAACCTAATGACAATCATCGGACTCAAAATCGCGATATTTCCAAGTTTATGTAAATGGATGAACTACTTTTTTTCCCTTCTGTACCTAGTAAAGTGATTTGTTTGTGCTTTACGCCAGTATCATCGAACTCCTGTTGTGGAAGGGGGTAGCGAACGGTGTTGCCGGTTCTCTAAAGGTATAGCCAGGTTAATATTAAAAATGTTAGTAAAAATAAAATGATCTCCCTGTTATATCTTAATGCAATCTATCATCTGATATCTTCTTGTACCCCGAACGCTTTTCCCGTTTACCATTCCTTCCAGTGCATCCTTCAGAAGGCAGTTTCTTCTGAACCAGTGAGCCAGTCAATTCCTTTTCCTCTTTCAGATCAGTTTCATCATCATTCTTTCTTCACCCATTCTTTCCAATCCTGCTTCATTTTTTATTCTGTCTGTCCACTTCACACGTTCCATTCTTCTGCATTTCCACATTGCAAATGCTTCTGTTCACTTCTGTTCACTTCGTCGTAATGTCCATGTTTCTGCATCATACAATCCCAAACTCCATTCAAATTTCTTCACTAGTCTCTTCCTTAGTTCTTTTTTCCAAGGGTCCGCAGAAGATGCTCCTTTTTCTATTAACAGCATCCTTGGCCATTGCTATCCTCCTTTTGACATCCTGGCTGCAACTCATGTAACTGTTTATAGTACACCCTAAATATTTGAAGCTGTTCATTTGCTCCACTGCCTCATTTAGAATTCGCAAGTACATCTTCTGTACTTTTCTTCCTATGATCCTTTCCTTCATCTTATTTGCATTTTTTTCATCCCATACTGCTCACAGCTGTCACTTAGCTCCAGTAGCATATCCTTTAGTATCATTTCCTCAGCAAATCTTAGGCACTTTATTCTTCTTCCTCCTACTATCAGTCCTCCCATGTTCTGAAAACAGTTCTTTACTAAATCCTCCAAGTAGAAGTTAAACAGGGTAGCTGATAAAGCGGATCCTTGACGTACTCCTCTCCCAATTTCACTCGTTGTTTCATATAAAATTATTACTGAACAGTTTCCTTTTATCTATATTATGAGAAGGAGATAGGCCAAAATTAAATGCACTGACGTCACAAAGAGTTTCTGCAGATTCTACATTCTTCATGGTTCTTTGGTGTGCAGCTAGATACAGTATGTAGCACATTTATGTTGATGAAATCTTGGAAATGTCACTGCAAATTTTGCCATCCAGCATCATCAGTAATAATTTACAAAACACATTTACTTATTTTATAGCTACCATCTCCGTCGTTGGTATAAAATATTGAATTTGCTACTCCATTTTATTTAATTCCTTGAGTGACATGTCTTTTGCATCTTTTTCAAGAAGCTGTTTTACTGGTTTACAAAATCGTGTAGGAAGAGGCCTTGAATTCTTATAAAATTTTTGTGGCAAATTACTATAGTTGGCATGCGTTTCTAAAGGTACTGAACATATCAGAAACACATCTGGATTATCGTAATGGCTTGACTGGTCTATATATTGAATTTCTGTTTATAACGACTTTCCCGCTACTTCTGTCACAACCCCACTTAAATACAATATTCAGTTCATCTCCACATGTAATAACCCTTTCAAGTATTTCTTGTTGTATGGTCAAAAATGGCTTGTAATTTTATTTCAGCTGGAATATCAGTTATTTCAACTTTTTCTTGAAGTGAATCACATACCTTATTTGCTTCCTACAGCTTGTCGTAGGAAATATTACTGCTTCTGATTTTAGAACCTATTCGTGTATTCATATATTAACGCTTAATCAACTTATTTTCCACAAAATAAAAGAAAGTTTCCTCCGGTGTACATGGTATAGGGGGGAAAATGGTGATTCATTTGCTTTCTTACATTTGGAAGCTCTAGGATGGTTCGTTTCTGTTACTTGGCCTAAAACAATAACTGCAAGCCTTTTTTCCGACAATCGAAGATTGTCCTGTGTTGCGAATGATAATTTATTCTTATGTAGAAAATTTCTCTGTAAGAGAACGAACAAATTTCTTACCTTTTCTTATGATTTTCTGGATCTTCCAATACCAGAAGATAGTAAATGAGATTTTTAAACTCAAAGTTGTTTTTGCAATTAATATATAAACTTTTTAGGGAACTTCAGACTTTCCTACAACCAGTTACAATACATTTTTTTTTTCCATTCCTTAATTAACTCAACCCCGAAAACTCTAAACTGTTTTCATGAAAAACAAATTAATACGTCCTGTAAGCATTTCTGTATACTAAATTTATTTTGTACAAAATCACCTAAATCTTAGCGTTGGCACATTATGTCTAATTGGACCATTCTCGTCATTGTCGGCAGAAACCGTTGTTTCTACCCAGAAATAAAATATTTTTTTCTTCAAAGGCGCAAAGATAGACAAATCTGAAAATAATCACTGTGAAGATCAAGGGTTTACCTACATTTTCATCTGAAAAGTGTACCACTTGCTAAGACCTGTGATAGTTAAAATTCTATTTGAAAATGGTACATTCAGTTTCGTTTATACTGTAAACAAGTCTGTATATATGGACGGATTTAACTATTTTACATTCCCTTAAATCCAACAAAAATTGTATGAATCTAAAGTACATGCCTGTGAGTAACACTTCCATTTCAAAATAATACAATATAGCACTTGAATAGCTTTCGCAACGTATCCACATTTCACATGCTAAAACCAAGTCTGGTGCGCAGTTGATGCAGCCTTATCTGTAAGCCCATTTAATGTCTCTCCAAGCCGCTGTATCCTACTGCAATCTTAATTTCTTTGAAGTTGTTGTTTAGTCAACTGTCTGAACCTCACAAGTGAAACCAAGAAGGCACCACTGAGGAGGCAAGTAGGCCAGGAGATAATGGGATAGAGTGGTCAGTTTCTCTCCCCTTTTCCTTGAAGGATGTTAACGTATAGATGTTTATCCAAACTATAAACATAGAAATGGTCGATTTTGTGAAGATCGGTAAATCGAGATTTTTCCTGCTAGATTGAGCATCTCGCCCACTGCACTGTGGACCGGTCTGCATAGGAACTTTCTGTACACATGCGAGTGAGGGAATATATTTTATTCACTGACAATATTATTCTTCGTGTTTTTAATCACATTACAGACGTAAATATTACATTATTTCCGGATTTTGATGCAGCACTCAACAGAGTTAGAATTGAAACCTGCCTTCGAAGGAAGAAATGTTTATTTTTTTGTTGTGAGCTTAGGGAATTATTTCAGTTGATGTGGTACTAAGTTTATAAAGTGTTGTAATACATTATATTGTCACTGCAAACGAATTTGCCGACTACACTTCGATTCAGAACCCTTAGTTATGTACTATTTGTATGTTTCGGTTCGATCCGAAGGAGTTATGCTTGTGCATCTGAGGGATCATTTTTTGCGGAACGTATAAAAAATATGAGCTGCTTTAACTGAAAAATGAGTATAAATAAACGACTTAATGTTTTAACATGTAAATAAAAAAATGGACGTTTCTGTGTTTTCCCTACAATCACTTTCGTCTTTTTTCATACTTGATATGTGGGTCATCTTAATTCATTAAGGGTAGGAATACGTGATAATCAATTGCTTAATATTTACGTTTACAAAAAAAAAAGACAGTAAGTTATATTGCCCATATAGATTAATCATTAACATATTGCACCTTTTTTATATTTCTTGTCGTAAAATACAATAACTTAGAAAATATAACTTAATGTATTACCAAGTCTAGTATATAGTCACGAAGCTCAATACGTAGCGAATATGCATCCATAGATAGTTGATAACCACTAGGATCGCTACTATCGCCTCATCACATACAATGCGAAATAGTACCGGCACAGTCTATTGTTCCTAGTACCCTCAACATCTACGTTTCGTGACTGTATATACTGTATATACTAGACTGTGATATTACTATATACTATGCATTGTACTTTATTGGTCTGGACGACCTGGTTGGCGAGTTGGTATAGCGCTGTCCTTCCATGCCCAAGGTTGCGGGTTCGATTCCGGGCCAGGTCGATGGCATTTAAGTGTGCTTAAATGTGACAGGCTCATGTCAGTAGATTTACTGGCATGTAAAAAACTCCTGCGGGACAAAATTCCGGCACATTCGGCGACGCTGATATAACCTCTGCAGTTGCGAGCGTCGTTAAATAAAACATAACATTTATTGGTCTGTCTTCATCAGACATTGCAGTTTCATATTATTGTCAACAATTGAAATAGGAATTATAAACCGTTATGGCTGAGTCGTCATCACATCTCCCTCATGCCGTTCGGAACAGTTCGGCTTCAGTATTCGTGGCGGACATATTAATGTCTCTATTTACAGTATGTAGCATTGAGTCTTGCGATATACAATTTAATAAATAAGTAATGTCCAACTAATATATATGTATATAAAAGTTAGATATTTACAGTTAAAAACATACTAAATTTTCCCATAAAATATTCGCTGCGATCAGTATGTTATAAATTAAAAAGATATAGCAACAATGAGTATCAATTATTCCTGACTACATGATGCGATGAGGACGGTGGTAAAGGATAGCCAACTTCACAAGGCCGAAAAAGTTAACTGGTGTGATTGTGTCTTCCCGTAACATTTGCATTAAAAGTAAATAAATAGAAGTAACCTATAGGTAAATCAGAAGAACTGTGCTGTTTGTATCAGTTACTTTTACTTCATTCACATACAGTATACATATCTTAAGGAAATGCAATGATTTTACTGGACACCATGATATGTTGGTACTACTGTAAAGTAGTGTGTTGAGCGTCCTCGTCTCCTCGTGTGATTCAAAGCGCGGACGCTCGGTGGGTAATATTTCAGTGAATGGTGAAGTGTTAACTTAATACATATCATGCAAATATAACGTAATATGTGCGTGGTGAAAAATTGGAAAATACAGAGCTTCCAAGGAATTTCTTCGCGAGTTGAGAGGTTAGTTTAATGTTTATAATTATTATAAAACATATATGGCTCCTATTTTAAATTAATTGTCAAATCTTCCGTCGACATATTACCACACAAATATTACACAGTACGACAGATGTTCCATACTTCGAGGAGATACTTCAAAATACTCATTTTTCTCCGTATCACATTGATTTCTGTATAGAATTTACGCTGTAAACTTTGATAGTAAATGAATCGCTGTATGAAATAAGGGCTTCAGTCCACATTTTATCGAATATGAGTTCTGCAATGCTTGGAAAAAGTGGCATAAGTAATTTGCCAGAAAAATTTTTTATTGGTTTATTGATAACTTACGGAACATCTGCTCGCTTGGGAAAAAAAGACATAAGTATTTCTCCCATTAGAATAATTCATACAGAAGAAAATCAAATCGACATAAACCAGTGTGAAGACAGTTTTTTCCTTCTCCTTTAAAATTAACTTTTTTGACTTGTGCCAATTTTCCCGAGTACTACAGAGTTATTGTTGAAAATTGGTATGTTACTCATGGTTACATCGATCTGTGGTGGAAGGTAGTCAGTCGCGTATGTCTATACAAAAATACGAGTTCCTATTTTAAGTGACATGTGCAGAAATGACCTAAGTCCAGGACTGAAGTCCTTTTTGCATATAACTCGGCATATATTACAGACTTTAAAAATTACATTGCAGTGCGTATCCAGTGAAAGTGAGAAAAATTATTGAAAAATTATTTCATTCATTTATTACTATAATTCACTGTTCTCTTAAATTGACTGAGAATATTGGAAAGTGCTGCAAATCAATGACTTTCCTATTGAAAGTTGTTATATAAAAGTTTTTGTCTCTGAAAGGAAGCAAAGAGAACAAAATTGTATTAAACTTTTTTCTTTGAAATATCTCAAAGAATAATACACTGAAATTAATGATATTACTTTAGGTCCATCCTCTAGTAAATCTTATATTGTTCCCATCTGAAGATACTCTTATGCATAGTAGGCTAACTCGAATCGATGTTCATCTTTCGCTTGCAAGGTGTAGTAATTGGAAACAGTTTTTCAAAACAAAAAAAAAAAAAAAACAGACTCGGAACTACATTGTTAGGTTAGCAGTCAAAGTTTTATTAACTTAATAATAAATAATAATAATGATAATAATAATAATAATAATAATAATAATGCAGTGATAATGTATTCTCATATAAGGCTAATATAAAATGTTTTGTTTTGTTGCAGGTAAGCGACCCCTCCATGTGTCCAGCTCTGTCGACGTCGACTGTAAGGTAAGTTTTTTTAAGTATTGACTGGGTACGTCCCTGTGGGAAATCTCTTTACAGATGAATGTCTTTTAATGAGTACAATAAACATAGTAATTTAAAAACATAACTCGGATACTCTATCATCGCAGAATATTTTATTCTTCCTTTTCGATGGAAGAAACTACGAACAGTATGAGAAAAATTTTGACATATCACTTGATTACCGTAACACGTAACATTCAGAAAACAGCGTCTAACTTTATTATACTCGTATTATATAGAACGACGTATCTCGTAAATCGAGCCGCAATCTGTACGTTGCAGAATTTCAGAAAATCTATTTGTGTATTCTTTTTTAGTCAACAGTGTTTATATTCTGGTATTAAAATTCGTGTGAAATTTCCACATTCAGTTGTGAATGAATCTACCGTCGAAGAGATATAGAAATACAGCAGTAAAATCGTCTGTGTAACCTTTTTATCTGGTTAGTTGGTCTGTTATCATTAGAGTGATTGCAATGACCGCAGTTTATAGTGATAGTGGAAAGTTTTGATCAGTGAAAAGTTTATAGTGTCAGTGAAATGTGTTCTACTCGTATAGAATCAGTGAAGTGTGTCTTAGTGCCAGTGCAGTGAGTGAGATAACAGTGAAGTGAAAGTAGTGAAATAGTATCAGTACCAAAGAGAAGAATGGAGCGTGTGAAATGGTCAGACAGAACAAGAAATGAAGCTGTGTTGGAAAGGGTGGGTGCAGAGAGAAAATAATGCTGAAACTTATCAAAAAAGAAGTAAAAGGATTGGTCGGACCACTGGCTGAGAAGAAACTGCCTACTGAAGGATGCACTGGAAGGAATGGTGAACGGCAGAAGATTTCGGAGAAGAAGAAAATATCAGATGATAGACGACATTAAGATAATATGGATCATATGCCGCGACTAAGAGGAAGGCAGGGTGTAGGAAAGATTAGAGACAGCAGGATTTGCAAAAAATTATGAATGAATGAATATAGTATAATATAATATGTATATATGTATGTATGTGTGTATGTATGTATGTATGTATGTATGTATGTATGTATGTATGTATGTATGTATGTGTGTATGTATGTATGTATGTATGTATGTATGTACATGTAGGAACTTTTATTAGAATATTGTGTGCTGGTGGTCTTCTATTTGTATTAGGTTCGGTAGCAGACCATTTGCATGCATAGAAATTCAACGAAACACCATTTGGTTGGTTTACATCTTCATCCACTCCATCCCAGTCGTAGTCTTGTACTGAATCCGTGTCATGTTCAGAATTATAGTCCAGTTCATTTTCGACTTCACATCCACTCGCATCACTGCCTTCACTTTCATCTACAATACTGTTTACAAAGCGTGGGAAACCAGAATCGAACACTGATACACTTTTACGCGCATTAGTAGCCACTATGAAAACTCGTTGGTTGTACATTGACAAGGTGCAGATACACAACTGAAGTTGTGGGGACGAAAAGGATACCACTCAATATTTTAGCTATTACTGGAAAAAATAACGTTAATTGCTGGTCAGTGACACAGCAAATGGATTAAGCTTGACAAAAGAAAAAGGTACACAAAAGATTTAGAGAAAGAAAGCAATGGTTAAAGAATGTCAGGGGTATACAATTTGCCTAGTAGGCTATCAAAAAAGTCCCCTCAACTCCGTTTGAGGGTTGAATAAAATTACAATTAATGGAAACAATGGAGTGGGATGAGACGAAAAGATTTATTGAAGCATATGAATTGGATAGTTGTTTTTGGAATATGTTTGACAATAATTATTACAAGAATAAAGACCTGAGGATTCGGGTATTGTCAAAACAAGCTGCGACAGTCATTTGGGGTTTCATTGCGAGAAGGATTTGGAATATCTACCGCTTCCACATCCTATTCGTCAAGTCTTCACTAACAATGCGATTCAAAACTGCCAGCAAGAAGGACAGGCTCTGAATGGAGTAGTTTTGCAGGTACTCAAGAGTCGCATTCCATCCTATTGTATTCACTAAACAAAGACTCCTACAAATTCTTGAATATACGGGCGCTAGCGGTAAATGTCGAAGTTCAAGAAAATTTTCTCAGTATCCTTCAAAGTAAGATTTTTTTTTTTATTTTCAGCAGATGAAAGAGTGTGTTAAATGGATGATGAGCATATTAAGCGATGGATTTTACATGGTTTTATATAGGGATGTGAACGGACCGGACGAAAAGAGTGTATAATGCGAGATAACTTAACAAACGGGCTTGTATTATCGTGGTTTCACTGTATATCAAAAGTTGGTTTCCTTTGTTCTTTGAATTCCCTAGAACTACTGTATATTCTTTTATTTGCCTCTGGAAAATTTTTAATATTTTCTTCCCACCTTATTCTGTGGAATGTGCAAAATGGAACCAACCCTAAACTGTCACGAGTTATGGCGAATATATGTCTAAAGTTGAGACGGTGTCGGGTGGAGTTCCCGGGTAGCTCAGTGGTAGAGCGCTGGTACGTTCAACCAGAGGTCCCGGGATCGATACCCGGCCCCGGAACA
This sequence comes from Periplaneta americana, assembly GCF_040183065.1. Taxonomy (NCBI): domain Eukaryota; kingdom Metazoa; phylum Arthropoda; class Insecta; order Blattodea; family Blattidae; genus Periplaneta; species Periplaneta americana. The sequence goes on from NC_091131.1 coordinate 169,832,089, forward strand.
ATTTTTCCCTTGAAATTATTCAAATCGGCTTTACAGGGAGCTTCACCTGAAAGACTAGATTCGCATAATATATACGTTACTGTGTTCGTTAACAGAAAACTACGATTCCAAGTCACACAGAGATTGTGTGCACTCGTTGTGGGTCTCTGGCGTTTCGTCAGCCCACGCGAGTTGTGTGGATATAAAGGGAAAAGTTGAGACGGTGTCGGGTGGAGTTCCCGGGTAGCTCAGTCAGTGGTAGAGCGCTGGTACGTTCAACCAGAGGTCCCGGGATCGATACCCGGCCCCGGAACAATTTTTCCCTTGAAATTATTCAAATCTGCTTTACAGGGAGCTTCACCTGAAAGAGTAGATTTGCAAAATATATGTCTATTGTTTTCACACAGGTACAAATAGGATGGAAGAGAAGGCCTTATGGCCTTAATCCTGTCAGATTAAATAAATTATTAATATTAAAATATTATTGTTAATAGGGGTGGCTAGGCGTCTCACTTGAAACAAATGGATGTAAAATTAGGGAAAACCAATTTGTTACCAAACATTTTAAAGAGGAGGGTGTGTGTGACACACGGCGACTGAAGGGCCAAGAGTGGTTTTCTTTTGTTATCGTAGGTATAACAATGAAATATTGTAACTGACCAGCAGCTTCAGACTTCGATTCTCTTTGTGTAATTGAATCTTATTGAATGCAACCGTCTATTTCTCTGACAAAATGGGGGACCAGGATCGATGGCTGCTTTTATTATTGCAACAATTTCGAGGTTGTAAAAATAGCTATTATTCATTCGTTTGACAACAGTGAAGGTTTGTTAGCGGACAGTAGGAAATCATTTACATTTGAAAATTTGCACAAGGTATTCGTTGTAGATTGCAAGTCAGGTCTCATAACATAGATACAATGAAAATTAATAAAAGTAAGTGAAAAAAATTTATATGCCTTGAAATTCCTTAAATTTTCAGTTTTGTGTTCTGGTTGTTATTCTAGGTGTAGTTTATACAGGGACATCATTGTATTTATACCAACATTTCTAATATTAACCTGGCTATACCTTTGGATTAACGGTTGAGAACCGGAAACCGTTTGCTACACCTTTCCACGACTGAAGTTCGATGATATTGGCGTAAAATACAAATCACATTACTCGGTATGTGAGTGAAGAAAAGTAGTTCATCCATTTACGTAAACTAGGAAATATCGCGATTTTGAGTCTGATAAATGTCATTAGGTTTTTGTTTAATCCAAAGTTAGTACTGCATTGACAATAATATTTTGTTTACTCGCATGATCTCAAGTAGGTGTAGTGATTGCAAGACACACCCCTAGCAGAATTAGAAAGGCGCTAATGTAATTTCTTACGATACCAACTGTACTCCCACAGTACCATCCCACCCCTTGGGTCATGACGTCATGTATACTATGAGAGTTTCGAACTTCTCTCTCGTGAATTGGTGACGCTAGGCCGCAGTTTGGTTATGGCCCTAAAGGGAAGAATAAAGAACAAAGCAATCCTCCGAAAGTAAATGTTGAGTGTTTGTTTCATAGCTATTTAGTGTAAGTTACATACTCATACTGCAACTGCGCGTCTTACTTAACACTGTTGTTCCTGTAGGTCTAGGTTATCTTTGACTTCATTAGATAGGGATCTTGGTCCGGTGGTTACACTCTTACTGTAGGACAGCGTCATTGTGATCTGGAGGAGTATTACATCCATTCTTAGAGACTAGTATAACTCTGCTTCAATCACACGTTCCCTTCGATGTGGAGCTGCGCTTGGGCGTGGTTTCGATTCCCGCTTCGGCTGATCAACTGACTTTGTTTTCTCAAGTTTTCCCGAACAGTAAGCAGAATGTCAGATAATCACATGGCGAATCTCCGACCTCATATTCTTCAAAAGACATCTCATTTGTGACTAATCCCGTCGACGTTAAATAATCTTGTAGCTGATACAACGTCGTTAAATAACCGGCTACAAACTTCTTGTATCAGTCAGGGAATATAACATGTTACAAATACATTTACTTAGAGACTAATCCTGTTGCTCCAAGACAAAATGTCACTTTTGCAGTCTTTCAGGAGCGAGAATTACAAGTTTGAACGACTTGTTTAAAATCATAGTATCATGTTTCTTACAAGTTGGTTAGATGTGTTAAAATGTTATGTTTTATTTAACGACGCTCGCAACTGCAGAGGTTATATCAGCGTCGCGGGATGTGCCGGAATTTTGTCCCGCAGGAGTTCTTTTACATGCCAGTAAATCTACTGACATGAGCCTGTCGCATTTAAGCACACTTAAATGCCATCGACCTGGCCCGGGATCGAACCCGCAACCTTGGGCATAGAAGGCCAGCGCTATACCTACTTGCCAACCAGGTCGACAGTTGGTTAGAAAATCATAGAAATACGATATACATGTCATATTTTGCCATAATAAAGATAGGCGTAACATAAGGATGCACAACATAGACTACAGAAAAATCTCATTTTCGCCAAAAATTGATTCATAACATTTGCCTGGGAATCACAGAATTTCTGTAGTGGCTATATGTCGAAGCATTATCTCTTAATATTTTCCCAGGTGTATTCCATAGCACGCGATACTGAAGGTATTATTGATGAAAAAAGTAAAAGAAACTAATTTTAAAGTCGTTTGGAATATAAAGAATTCGTATAGGACGTGAATTGATTTGAAAACATTACAAAATAGGTAAAAATGTGAAAGAATTGATCGCTGCAAATAACCTAAAAGTGATTATTTTTCACTTGAAATAAAGATATAGAACACTTCAAAATATAACGCAAACACACATTTAACTTCACTTAGTATATGCAATGCACATAAAACGCCTTAACCAAGCTAATGTATCTTAACCTGTCACAGATTCTCGCACCAGAGAACTTACAAAGTTAAAGTTGGAAGTTTCAGTGTTGCGTGTTATAGACACTGCCTGCTGGATCACAACCTATGGCTATTTACACTGCCTGCCCAATCAATGGTTATGGGCGATTAGCCACTAGGTGGCAGGTAGTGACTTTTTCCATATACTGATAATGTTAATAGCGGTGGGTACTGCCTTCCACCTAGCTGCAAAAGAAGTTTGATTGAGCAGGCAGTTTACGCAGCTATAGGATGCGATTCAGCAGGCAGCGGTTATAGAAAAGCATTTTTCGTGTCCGTAGTGACATGTTCGCTAGCTTTGTCTAAAATGCAGCCATGAATTGTTACGTAAACCGCACCAGCTTTGCACAGTAAGTAATCGCATTGTGGAATCTGCTTTTTGTAGATTTACAGCTGTGGAAAGACAGCCCAGTTTGTCCGAATATTTATGTTATTACCGCGTAACAATCCCATTGCTGATCTATTCCTCATTTAATTATAAGAAAAGACAGACTTGGGTCGGAAAGATGAACATAAGTCCCGAAGTGCCCTTAATAGTTTGTTGGAGTGATTTCTCGTACCTATTGAACTTCCACGTTATTATTACTGAATAAATTATCTTTTGTGATAATTAAATTACCGAATCTTTCCATATATTCATGTAATTCCAGTTTTATGTTTTCAGTAAAAATATTATTATCAAGAATAAAAGGTAATTGTAAAGATACCAAATAAAATTTTAACCAACTATAATCGGTAATTATTAGAGAAGGAAGAGACAAAAATTAATAAAATGAAGCAAATCAACATTGATAGTGGAGGATTTGCAAGTGCCATTTAGTATTCAAATTTATTTTAAATCTTTTAAAATTATTTTTCGTAGGTCATGTGCAAAGTATGTTGGCTAAATTTTATTCATAGAAACGCTTGCGCGGCGATTATAAATTTCATTGGTGCTAGGTATTGTATTCCCAGCAGGATCTGCGTGGCGATTGTTTAATGTGATTGGTGTTTGTTGTATAATTATATTGAATTCCCAGCAACACTTGCGCGGCGACTACAAATTTAGATTGGTGCAATGTATGTTGGCTACATTTTATTCCCAGAAACACTTGCGCAGCGATTACAAATTTCATTGGTGCTAGGTATTGTATTCCCAGTAGAACCTTCGCGGCGATTATTTAATTTGATTGGTGTTTGTTGTATAATTATATTGAATTTCCAGCAACAATTGCGCGGCGACTACTAATTTGATTGGTGCAGTGTATGTTGGCTACATTTTATTCCCAGAAACGCTTGCGTGGCGATTACAAATTTCATTGGTGCTAGGTATTGTATTCCCACCTGGACCTGCGCGGCGATTATTTAATTTGATTGGTGTTGTATAATTATATTGAATTCCCAGCAACACTTGCGCGGCAACTACAAATTTTATTGGTGCAATGTATGTTGGTTACATATTATTCCCAGAAAACTTGCGCGGCGATTACAAATTTCATTGGTGCTAGGTATTGTATTCCCAGCAGGATCTGCGCGGTGATTGTTTAATTTGATTGGTGTTTGTTGTATAATTATATTGAATTCCCAGCAACACTTGCGCGGCGACTACAAGTTTGATTGGTGCAATGTATGTTGTCTACATTTTATCCCCAGAAACAATTGCGCGGCGATTACAAATTTCATTGGTGCTAGGTATTGTATTCCCAGCAGGACCTGCGCGGCGATTATTTAATTTGATTGGTGTTGTATAATTATATTGAATTCCCAGCAACACTTCCGCGGCGACTACAAATTTGATTGGTGCAATGTATGTTGTCTACATTTTACCCCCAGAAACACTTGCGCGGCGATTAAAAATTTCACTGGTGCTAGGTATTGTATTCCCAGCAGGACCTGCGCGGCGATTATTTAATTTGATTGATGTTTGTTGTATAATTATATCGAATTCCCAGCAACACTTGCGCGGCGACTACAATTTTGATTGGTGCAATAAGGTACATGTGCCAAATAAGGCCCACTTAACGTATCAAGATCTATTGTATTGTTACTGAAGGAGATAAAATTCTGAAAATTGTACTAAAACATACTTTAGGGTGAGCAGCAAAGAAGACGTGGTCTTAGATTTAGAGTTATTGAAAAACGTGTCTATAATAGTGCAATATATAAAATGTGAGTAATGGGCCTTATTTTGCACACTCGTTCCAAATAAAGCCCAGTCAGTCCCAAATAAGGCCCATGTGTAAATAAATAGTGATTACGAAAGAAAATAGAAATCAATTATATTATAATAATTGTATTTAAACGGAATGAACTACAATAATAATATTCAAAGTTAAGTAGACTAAAACATATTCTGGACAAAGCAAGTGGATATTTTGTCCATAGTCTAAACATCACAGTCTGAGTAAACAAAAACCTATTCTTAGGCTAAGATCACATTCTGGGCAAAGGAAACTGAATGTTTTCACCATATTTTCACTGTTGCCTGAAGATTACACTCTGCACAGAGAGAACTGGTATATTTTCCTAAGTTTAAGAGACATTCTGGGAAAACAAAACGGAATATTTTGTCCTTAGCCTAAAGATTACACTCTGCAAAAAGAAAAGTTGTATTGTGTCTTTCACTTAAATATTACAGTGTGAGCAAAGAAGACTGGATATTCTGTCCTTAGCCGTAAGTCCAACGCATTCTTCATGAACACAAGTTGAACACTTTACACAAAGTCTCATGTCAGCAATACGATCTTTTCTGCATAAATAGCAGAACCAACTTTTTTTTACCACTCTTTTAGTTTGACTGCCACTCGGTACAGCTTCAAGAAGATCTTTCACGGAAGGCACAGGACATATTTTCCTCTTCTGAGCTGTCTTCACGCTCAAACCTTTAGGAGCAGTAGCACCATTCTTATCGCTTTCGCTGTCCTCAGTAGGCCTATGTCCTTTTGCAGTTTTAACTGATTTAGTCTCCTGTTTGTCTTGAAAAAAATCCTTAGTGACCTCAACTACTTGGCAATTAAGGGCTTTTCGTCGCTGGTTTGTATGTTTTTTCTTTATTTCAGGGGTACGAAGAATGTCTTGAATTGAAGTTTCAAATTTTCTTTCATTATCACTAGAGATATGGAAAAAGTCACTGGATTCGTCATGAAGAGAGAAGATGTCACTTGTGAAGCTTGAGTCCCCTGAATCTCTTTGTTTCGAAACTCTTTTCTTGGTTAATGCTTCAACCTGATTTGGCTGATGTAAGAGCAATTGGGATCCAGATTATGATTGTAATGGGGCTTCTTCAGCCTTTTCTCTCCTGGTGAGTTCCGAAGAACCGAAGGCACTCTAAGGGATAACACTAGGGTCGAACGGATAAATTCCAGTAGCGCTAAACCCACTTGATACATTGGAAGGCGTAGCAGCTGTTGGCCAGCCCTTATTAATATTTTCCCGAAAATCCGTTTGTTTACTGTACAACTTTCAGCACCTTTCTGCTTTGACCAGTAAAGCAATACTTCATCATCCCAGAATGCTTCGTAAGGACCAAACACGGACTTATCGAATGGCTGCAAATCATGAGTGGTGTTGCTAGGTAAGCAGAACATTGTAATGCCACACGAGTCTGCTACATCTACAACGCCAGTGTCCAAATGCGATTATGCCCCATCAAAGATTAATAGAACATTGCCTTGTATCTTGAATTTAGCGAAATGATATAACTATTTGATGAAGGTTGCTGTTGTCATTGACCCTTTCTCAGTCATCTCAACTTCAGTGCCAGATGAAAGGTTATCTTCCCATACGGAATTTAATCTCTTCCCTTTAAAAAGGATCATAGGAAGTATAACTTTACCCAGTGCCTTGCCACATGAGACAATAGATATATTTTCACCGTGCTCAGGGGTTACAAGATGTACTTTTTTCTCACCTTTCTTTGCATTATTTGTGGAGAGAAAGCCTACAATGTTTCTCGTCAATATTATAGATTAGTTGGGGCTTATCTAAATTATCTAAGCGAGTCATTAACTTCTTCAGATTATCAAAATCATCCTTAACAATACAGCCCTACCAGGATTCATGCTCTGCGCCTTTCTTCCGGATACTTCTGGATGTCGTCGTAAAAACAGTTCCAACTATTTTCTTCCAGCAAGGCCACTTAACTTGTTGAAAGGGTTTTCAATGTTAATTTCATCACAAAAGTGTATACTGAGCGTCGAAGTACTTTGTTCGTTATTGGCATGCCTATCTGTTCTAGACTAAAAATCCTGTTGCAGAGATATTATTCTTGAGCAGAGGTCAAAATTGATGATCTACCTAACGTTTTTGTATTCTTTCCACTAATTTGGTATTTTCCTAATGTCCTTTGTGGGATTTTAAATTGAGTTGCTACCGTCCTTACAGGCATTCCTTGAACTATAGCCTCCATTGCCTGCTGCAATTGCTGTTCGGTCCAAAGTGCTCTCGTTTTCTTAAGCTTTTCCATCTAAAAATAATAGGAACATGATGTTACTAGAAATACGTTGTTTTCGTAAACCTCGGATTCGCCAAATGCAGTTTTTCAGCTGATAAAATCAATCATTCTATGTTTCAAGTCCTTTCTTGTCAAAATAACGCACGTTTAAGCTCTATAATTAAATAAAAGTTTTGTGTTTAGGTACTACATACCAAAAGAATTAAAATATTATATTTTAACAAATAAACACAATTATTATGCTACAAATAATTAATTACATTGCGAATTTAGAATAATTATCGTAGCTTTGATAATTATCTTCACAATGTTCTCATAAATAAATTACTGTATGTTACAGAATATCTTTATGAGGCTCAAAATAAGAAAAAACCTTGGAGAAAATTCATGTTCCAAATAAGGCCCATGGGCCTTGTTTAGCTCATTTACAGAGGGCCATATTTGGAGCTCCATGTAAATCCACACTTTCATTCATAGGTTTACTAAGGGATAAATAAATACACATCAAATGGAAAATATCAATACAGTATCTTATTCTACTAATCATATGCTTTGAAATGACATATACCATGTTCATTTATGTTCAGTTATCAAAAAATGCACAAGGTTTATTAAAATACCTCGAAATAGTAGCGACAGCAGCTTCAGACGTTGTTCACTGCTCAACTAAAGGAAACATGGAGAAATCGTTCACTTAAATTGTTGCAGTTTTTAGTCTAGCCGTTGGAGGCCAGGAACTGTCAGAAACATTAAAAATCTTGTGGAAATTGTAATGTTATTTTAATATAATGACAGATGGGCCTTATTTAGAAACGGGCCTTATTTGGATCATGTACCTTATATGTTGGCTATATTTTATTCCCAGCAACACTTGCGCGGGGATTACAAATTTAATTGGTGCAAGGTTTGTTGGTTACATTTTATACCCAGCAACACCTACGTGGCGATTAATTAATTTGATTGGTGCAAGGTGTATTGGAGTAATACCAGCGTTTAGGTAATTGTGTGCTCTCAAATTTGGGTTTCTGGCATCTTGTCAGCCCATTTGAGTTGTGTGGATATACTCTGCCGCGGAACATTTTTTCCCTTGAATTTATTAAAGCCTGCTTCTCAGGGAGCTTCTACTTGAAAACCGGATTTGCATAATATGTTCGTTACTGTAGGTACGTTAATAGGAAACCACAATTTAAGTCACACAGTATTGTGGGCACTCAAAGTTGGGTTTCTGGCATCTTGTCAGCCCATTTGAGTAATGTGGATATAAAATTAAGAATTTTGACGGTGTCGTGTGGTTCCTGGAGTAGCTCAGTCGGTAGAGCATTTGTGCGGTAAACGAAGGGTCCCAGGATAGATACCCGGCACCGGAACAATTTCTCTTGAAATTATTAAAGCCTGGTTCACAGGAATTTCCTTAAAACTCCTTTGTATGTAAGTGATGTAGATATTTTTGTTTGTGATTCTCTTCAGTATTATCTGGAGGAAGCGGAAAAATTATAATGCCTAAGGGAAGACCAAAAGGTATTACTTACTGATAAAATAAGAGGCCTACAAAATGTTGTGGCGTCCCGATCACTTTAGCAAGATCTCTTAGCAGGAGAAAGTGATTCTACCCTCTACATTTGAAGGTAGTTCACGAAACATGCAGTAGCTATACCAAGACGCTATGTCTGTTATTGGAAAGCATGGTAAATCTGGTATTTTCATAACTCTCACCTGCAATCCGCAATGACCTGAAATAACTACTGCTTCACTTCCACATGAAAAACGGACTGCTCGTCCTGACATTGTTACTTGCGTTTTCGCATAGAAACTCAAGAACTGATGGTGTATAGGTTCAGTAAAAGGTATTTAGCATGAAGAAAACCATTCAGAGGGTTATGTTTTATTTTCCAGGAAACAAATAACGTCCAAAATGGCTGGTATTATTCATTACAAATAAAGTGGAAAAAATTTTAATTTTAACTTCTGATTAACTTAGTTTGCAGCATTTTCTGCACAAGCCAGTAGTATATGAATCGGTCGGAGCTAAAAGGAACTAAGTCAAAATATGCAGTTTTGGTTTATGCAACAATTTGAACAACAAACGTCATGCGCATCGAACGGTGGAAGAAGGAACTAAGACTTTTAAATATTCTTTTGTCTTCTATAACATAAAAATATAATATTTATGTTATTAGTAGAATGTTTTATGCTTCTCCTGAAAAGTTGTGAAAAGTGACTTAGTTCCTTTTAGCCCCGACTGATTCATATGTATAATTCAAAGAAAATCAATCAATATGCATTTAGAAAAAGACTGTGACTTAGTGCAAATTAAACGTACCTGTAAACAAACAATGCGATATGATGATTACGGTTCTTTGAATAGTATAAATAGGTAGAAAATCACTTATTATATTCTCTGTGAAAATATTACACTTCTTTTTAATAAAAATGTAAGAACATCATTAATACGAAGCAATTTATATTTTTTATTTCTATTAACTCACATTAGCCCTACCACTACATATGAATAGATAATAAAAAGACATATTAATATTACTGCTTTCAATGTGGAAAAGTTGTCTTCAAGGACTTTCAGAATCTTGTCTAAGTTTAACAATCTCCAGGTAATTTTCATATTCAATGGACAGAATAAAATTTATGAAATTGTCCAAACCTTTTTGCTGCATTACTGATCTCAAATAGTAATTATTCAAGTACATGCAACATTGGATTTTCTTCATTAATTTTCTAATATACCAGTAAACATCTGCGATTATATTAACAACTTTTATTTTCTGAAATGTTGAGAGCTGTGCAGTTTAGTAAGTTCATAGTTGAATCTTCTTCCCTACAGAGAACACGTTATGTTGAAGTATAGTATAAACCCTAATTCCGAAGAGATACTGGACTTAAGTCCAGTTGCTAGTCTAAAGATATCGGTTGTTCTTGGAGAATTACGAATCACAGTTTTATTTCTTTTAATTTCACACCAGAAACGTAACCATGTCATTCAAGTACTATCATCTCGTGGTTGATGAAAGAAACGCACTGTCCAATACTACCCAACTCTCTCTCTCTCTGTCACTCTCTGTCTGTCTGTCTGTCTCTCTCTCTCTCTCTATATATATATATATACATATATATATATATAAATAATTAACTGGTCGATACATTTTAGGATTTCGCTGTGTGTTTGAAGCGAATCTTTCATTTCTTCTGTCGTTGCAAGGATATTACAGTTATCATTGCGCTCTTCTTCCCCAACATTTTCATTAATTTTTTCTGGACCATCACAATTAGCGTTTATATTACTTTACAGAAGGAATGAGAGTACGACCACTTACAATAGCTTGCAGGTACAGTACGTAGTAGCTACTGCTACTTCTAAGCATAAGGGGTGGGTGAAATTAAAAAAAAATGGTAGTTATATTATAAAAAAATTCGTGTACAGCACTACAAATAATTGCCAACTATTAAATTACCTATTCTTAAAGTGGTGAAAAGTGCATAAATATAGCCAAACTGTTGTCAAGGTTCACGTTAGACAGGAGGTCAACTTAAGTAGATTCTATACGGAGTGGATATAATACAATCTAGTGGATATAATGCAATCTAGCTAGTTGAATAAATAAATGTCCATTCCAGACAAAGAAATAAAATTTGCATATTTTAGCAGGTTATTCCTTGAATAGCGTACAACAAAAATTCTACCATATTAATTCCAAATGAATAGGCTACTTACCTTAGAAAAAATAATTTTGACATAAATGTTAAGATTGTTTAACTGGATAACTATTATGTTTTCGGGTTAGGTGAGCCACGTATTTGGTGACTTACTTAACCTCATTTAAATTAAGACACTATTACACAAATATGGATTAAGTTTTATGTCTGATTTTGATGTTGAAGCCCAATTTTGACTGTATAATTAAATTTTTGCATGTATACTTTGCTATTACTCTGATTTTGAAGAATAGAGTACTATCTGTCCTCATACTTTCTAACAATTTGCAAAATTCAGTGTTTTTATTTTCCTTTTATAAGGTAATATTCTTTTCCGAACTTCTCTATAAGTTCCATTTTAAGGAAACTCTTGGTGCTCTTAATTTTCAAAATGTTCCTCAGTAATGTGAATTATAAAACAGTAAAATTAACACTAACACAAATATTTATGTACAAATAATCAAATAAATAAATGAAAAGAAATAGAATATACTTGCTTACTCACAGAACCTCAAGTACGTGTGGTGATTACAAGGACACATCCCGAGCAGAATTAGAAAGGCGCTAATGTAATTTCTCACGAAATTAACTGTACTTTCATAGTACCATCCTACCCCTTGGGTCATGACGTCATGTATACTCCAAGAGTTTAAACTTCAGTCTCGTGAATTGGTGACGCTAGGCCGCGGTTTGGTTATGGCCCTAAAGGGAAGAATAAAGAACAAAAGAGTCCTCCGAAAGTTTGAACAAAGTCTGAATACGACCCCGTCTATGTATAAAACATATCTGATGTGACAGTTACACAGCGAATTGTTTGAATATTTTATCCAAATGTGTGGACAACATGCTATTACCCATGACCGGACAGTTCAAATAAAGGAGCACGTTGATATCAATAATCGATTGTAGTTTAAGAAGTCTGATTCCTCGATCATAAAGATTTTGTGGGTAATGTGCGGACGTTTAGGCTATAGCAACGCACCAGATACGGAATTAGGATGTGCTGACCAGTGGAGCTTCGAGAAGGAACTCCCTTGCTGTGAAAGGAATGAAACTCATCTTTGGTTCAATAGGTGTTATTTCTGCAACACCAGATTTCTACACTATAATGCCAAAGGCTGGAACTCTTCTACCACACGTGTATGTTTTAATGTCTGAAGCAACGAGTAGTCTCTTGAAAACGTGACTTTTAATCTGCCGACCATCAAAGCCTATCCCGTCAAGTTAGCAAACAAGATCATCAGGTATTTTTGAAAGACGTGTCATGGACAGACCTCAGGTAAGCACGTGTTCTTGAGGTAAACGTCAGCAATGACATTTAACCCTAAAAACTCGCTACATCTTCGCGGCTGAGGCTCCTGGGAGTAGCCATCTTATATGGATTGAGAGTAGAACAATTGTCATCGGTTGCCATAGTAACCATAATGCTCTATATTTTACCACTTGCTGCTTATACGCCTGCTTCCATTTTCGATGCAAATGCCTTGAAATTTTGAGTTTTCTCCCTTCTCTCCATTTCACTCGCGAATTTTTCCAATTCACAATGTCGACTGCTGCTTGTTAATGAATTATTATTTTTGTAATTTGTTATTTAACAGCGCTATATCAACTACGAGATTATTTAATGTCGATGGAATTGGTGACAGCGAGATGATGCCGAGGATTCATCATGCACTACCAGACATTTATTTACGGTTGGTGAAAGCGTAGGAAAAAACCCAAGCGGAAATCGAACCCGCGCCCCAGAGCAATTTCTGATCGGCAGGCAAGCGCCTTAGCCGACTGAGCTACGCCGATGGCTGAATTGTTATTCTAACCTGCTTCGTTACGATTTGTTTGACATCACTGCGAACGTCCTACCACTTCGCGTTCTCGAGTTACACTGCCTCGGTAGCCTACGATCCGCCAATTCATGCCTGAATTTCGTTGCTTCCGCGTATTAAGCTACTAGATAACGTCACCCTCTCAAACTCAAGGTCACGTTGGATACTTCATTCTTCGGCTATCGATCGCCGTATACCTCATTGGAATATGTCTTGTAGTTTAGGAATTATATGCGCGACAAAGCTGACCTGAAAATGTGTTGGTCGACTTTCTGAGATGACATCCTAGTACTGGACCGAAATTATAGACGAATTAAAGTCAGAAGTTGTTTACTTTACTATGTTAAGTTAATTATAACTTCATTATTAGCTTTGTCGGTTAAGACGCTTGCCTACCGGTCTGAAGTTGCGCTGGGGCGCGGGTTCGATCCCCGCTTGGGCTGATTACCTGGTTGGGCTTTTTCCGAGGTTTCCCTAACCGTAAGGTGAATGCTAGGTAATCTATGGCGAATCTTCGGTCTCATCTCGCCAAATACCATCTCGCTATCACCAATCTCATCGACGCTAAATAACCTCTTAGTTGATACTGCGTCGTTAAATAACCAACTAAAAAACTTCATTGTTTTATTTTTAGTGTGCGCAGTAAGCTGTTTAATTTAAAGTTGCATGGGTGTGCTTGACAGGCAGGCGAATTACTTCTGTGACGCATGATAAGCAGGTACAAGTAATTAGGCTAGACAACTCATTATGATAAATTTTAAATTGCCGCTAAGATAATTCTACCAGTGGTTTAGAAGTCGGGTTATTAATGTTGTGCAACCTGTACCAGCAGGTACCGCTAGTACTTCTCTGCTTCTGTATTCACTCTGATATTCGTACAGACGATATAACAACACTGACGTTATTGTGATCAGTGGCGATAAAATGATAGGCAATTGATAAAATATAAATTTTCAGTTGTTAATGTTTCTAGTTTAAAAAATTTTGAAACAGCCTGTGAATTCGTATGTCTATTGGTAAACTGATGTCAACGCCATCTCTACACAGCGACTTCCTAGCTTACAGTATTTCGCCTGTCGCACAACTCGTGAGTGGTTTCATTGCATTCGATTGAAAAATCTGCCGTAATGTAAACATTATCTCCGTATAATATGGTACTGAGTTTATTTCAAGACTAGGAAGAGTTTTAATTTCTCTAAGTAGTTACGCTGATATGCTAAAATCACGACCATCGGTCTTCAAGATTGCGTTTATCAGTACTATTGTGTAGTGCGTAGTTTTCCTTGACAGTATTCGTTCGTTGGAATCTGTTTGTATGCACGTAAATACTGTAGTTTCTGTGGACTGAGTTTGATTAAAGTTGGGTGTAAACCTTAAGATATAGGAATAGATTACGAAGGGAACGGTGCAACATAATGGTAAGTTACATACCGATGATTCACAGCAGCGATGTCAAAGCAAGCGGATTTTTCTGAACTTGACGTCGTGCGCGGGCAGCAAGAGCTAAGTATGGAAAGAGGAAGGGTTGTGTATGTGAATAAGCAACCTCTTGGATTGAGAAAACAGTGGTGCACAAACTTCAAATGGAACGCGAAATTTTATGTCGTTATTTTTATATGACTTCTTTCTCTTTAATATTATCTATATTGTCTGTAAAACAAAAGTACTAACACTGATTTCTTAATATTGCACTTGTGTTTTAAATCTTAATAACATAATAGAGAGTTAAGAAGGAATATTCACTTAAATTCCATAGTAGTATAATATTATACTGTATTAAGTGGATGAAACACATCATTCATAAAGAAAGTCATATTCCAAAGAAAGATATTGAGTATGACATGATAAGTTGGAATTTATATTTATGGTATCTTTAGCGTTACAAAAGTAATCAATAAACTAATCAAAACAATATTACAGTACAAAGCAAAGTTACCTAGGTACTGTATCTGTTTTTAATGTAACTAATATTACATAACAAAACTCATATCGCATTATGCTTTTAAGGTGATATTTGTGAGCAACTTCCTATCATCAGAATATTAAATTATTTTCTCGAAATCTGCTGAAGCTATAGAGCTGACATTTTTACAACACATGGGCACGTATCCTTTGCTTACGATGTAACAGTTGTTGCTTTGTTAATTCATTTCCTTACAGACAATTTCCATGCGAATATTTTCAAAATTTTCAGTACACTATCTTCAGTAATACGTATATACGGTATATTAGATTTACGAAAAGATTCTATAAGGCTACTAAATAAATAGACCTATACCTGAAAATTTCACTTTTCTGTACGAAAAGTTGAGAAAATATTTCTTTTGAATAAAAAAATCAAACTTGTGAAAAATGAGCATTAAAATTAAAACTTACATTGCTATAATGCACTTATACTTCTCAGGCAAACCTAAAAATTAACATGGATACAGTTTTAATAAGTTCTCTTCCCTTTATCTATAGAATTAGTGCTGGCCATCTCGGAATATAGCTCGACCAAGCGGCATATACCACCTCTTTCGTCTGTCTCCTTTCCGCTGTAAAGCGCTCAGGCTCTCCTGGACTCTAAAGCGCGCGCTTGCTCCTGTGGGCATCAATTGAAATGCCTGATTTACAGCAAAAACATTTTAGATAATTAAAATAGTTAATAAAATAAGTTTTATGTTTTATCACGTTTAACCTCCAAATAAAAAAAAATCTTTTTTTGTACGTTTATCAACAGTAATCTCACGAGACGTTTTGATTTATCTAGAGAAAATCAAAACTCGATTGGGATTTAATTGCCTATTACACGATTAGAAGAAAGTATATAAAGATTAGAAGTAACGAAGTACTCCAATACAATAAAATATTAATTGACTTACGAAAATAGAACTGTCTTCAAATGTATTATTGTACCATCTCAACATTAATAATATTACGCTAGATGCATACTAGATGGCAGTAGTGAGCAATGCCTTCTCGTCGAGAAGTTCTCGAACTACAGTATACACAACGGCAATGTTACTAGTCAAGAAGGCTTTATTGATTCAGTTTCATTTTTATTATTAAAGCAGTTGCATTCCACTTCAATTATCCGAATCCCAGTAATCAACGTCACTTGACAGATGATTTTCAATAAATCTTAATATTAAACAATCTCTGATGCGTGACTATCCATAATATCATATAGCAGAAGCTACAACATAACCTAACTAATATACTGTACACAAGTGTTAGAAAAGTTTTAATTAACGACGATGACAAAAAGAAATAAACATGAATAATTTTAAAAGGAATAATTATTAAATGTACAATTTTCAAATTTGAATGTGGTTGGTGGTTCAATTGATGTTATATTGGACGTGTGCGTAAAAGAAGTGGAACGCGTTGATTTTGGTACATGGCGTATTCAACTTATTCAGGATTTCCGAATGGTGTTCTTCATTTATTTGTAAATCGGATTTCAGAAGATGCATAGGTATGACAAGTGATTTTTATTAATACTTGTTCTTGAATGTCAATGCGAGTCATATTTGACACTACTCTGCGTCGACTGGAGTGGTTTGTAATTTTATATATATATATATATATATATATATATATATATATATATTTTTTTTTTTTTTTTTTTTTGACGTCCAGACCAGCGCAGTTTCAAATGTTGGCAAACAAAGAAACAAATGCTAGGGACGCGATAAAATTAAACAAATGCTAGGGACGCGATAAAATTAAACAAATGCTAGGGACGCGATAAAATTAAACAAATGCTAGGGACGCGATAAAATTGTGCGATAAGCAGCCATGATTGGTTGAAATACGTCCTTTCGTACAGTTTTATTGGTCATAAGTAGCATGACATAGTAAAAGTGTAATAGTCATTGTAATACTTACTGTACGTTCAAGCTACAAGCTGAAGCTTGGTGTGTATTATGTGTATTTATTATTATTTTAAGAAACGTGTTATAGACAGACCTACGTCTATTTTTTGTTTACGAAAGGGTAAAATACTTACGCATTGGGGAAGAAATATGTATTGTATATACACGTTTCAAGCGTTACACGTAACTGATTTAGTTCATAATTCCAAATTGAATTCGGACTATTCCAGACAATTCTTCCTTAGAATTTATGTATCAAAGTAAATGTTGATTGTTTGTTTTTTATTACTATAGGTTAAACACTCATACTGCAACTGCGTGTATTACATAACACTGTTGTTCCTGTAGGTCTAGGCTATCTTTGACTTCAATAGGAGGGATCTTGGTCCGGTGGTTACACAACAGCATCATTGTGATCAGCAGGAATATTAGAGCCATTCTTAGAGACTGCCGTACTTTAACACTGCTTTAATCACACGTTCCCTTCCGTACTGATGTGGAGTTGCGCTTCAGCTGAATAACTGGCTTTGTTTCCTCAAGTTTTTCCGAACTGTAAGCAGAATGTTAGATAGTCACATGGCGAATCTTCGACCCCATATTCTTTAAAGACATCTCATTGTGACTAATGTCTTCGACGCTAAGTAATCTTTTAGCTGATAAAACGCCGTTAAATAACCGGCTACAAACTTCTTATATCAACCAGGGAAAATAATATGTTACAAATACCTGTTCTTAGAGAGGAATCCTGTTGTTCCAAGACAAAATATGATGTCATTTTTTGTAGTCTTTCAGGAGCGATAATTTAAATTTTAAACGACTGTATAAAATCATAGTTCATACCATGTTTCATCGTAATTGGTTAGAGAGAATACTGTAGAAATACAATACGCATGCCATATTTTGTCACAATAAAGATAACATTAGGATGCACAACATACAGAAAAATCTCATTTTCGCCAAAAATTGATCCATTATATTTGCCTTGAAATCATAGAATTTCTGTAGAACCTACAGTATATGTAGACGCATCTTCTCTTAATATTCTCCGAGAAGTTATCTATGGCTCTCGATACTGACCTTTTTATTGACGAAAAAAGTGAAACAGCCCAATTTTCAGTGGGAAGGTAGCTTGAAATATGAAGAATTCGTATAGGACAGCGGTCGTCAGCACAGACCATCCTGGGGCTAGCGTCACTTATCTGCGGAAAACACAGTGCACCATAGTGCACTCGTAGCTGCTAGCGGGTATCCTTTCTACCTTTCTCTGCTGCACGACGGTGCACACGGGATGGCTCCCCTTACCCTTTTCACATTTCAGCGAGCGCTGACGACCACTGGTATAGGACGTCAATTGGTTTGTAAACATTAGAAAGTAGGTAAAAAGTGGAAATAATTGATCTGTACCGATAACCTAAAAGTGATTATTTAACGCATTAAATAAAGAGGTAGAACACTTCAAAATAAACGTGAATCGCACTTTATACTTCACTTAGTATATTCAAGGCATACAAAAGTCCTGAACAAACCCAACCTAACCTGTTACAGATTCGTATACACAAGGCATATGAAAAGCCTAATCTAGGCTAATATAACCTAACCTGCCACAGATTCCTGTACCTTAGAACTTACAAATATTCAAGTTGGAAGTTGCGTGCAACAGAAAAGCCTTCTTCGTGTCCACAGTGACATGTTCGCTAGCTTTGTCTAAAGTGCGGGCATGAATTATTACGCAAAACGCACTAGCTTTGCGAAATATGGAATCGTATTGTGGAATATGCTTATTATACATTTACAGCTGTGGAAGTACAGCGCAGTATGTGCGAATATTTAATTTATTTCCGCGTAACAATCCCCCTGCTTGTCTATTCTTCATTTAATTATAAGACAGGTCATAATTTTGTCGGAAATGTGGACACAGGTCCCGTAAGTGCCCTTAATACTTTGTTGGAGTGATTTCATGGCATTTCCTGTTTGGCGCGTTGGTGATTACAAGTACCTCTTGAACTTCATCTTATTATTATTGAATAAATTATTTTAGTGATAATTAAATTACTAAGTCTTTCCATATATTTACATAATTCCATTTTTACGTTTTCAGTAAACAGTTTATGTAATTTTAGAATAATAACTAACAAGAATAAAAGAGAGTTTTAAACAAATAATGGAAACATATTGCATATACGAATCTGCAACAGTTTCGGTTAATACTAGGCCTATGCCGTGCATTAATGATCAATTGGAACTACAAAAAAAAAAAAGTAACATTACAAATTCAACGATTTTCACTTCCGAAATCACCGGAAGTACTTAAGCCTTAGTTTCACCAATCATAGCTTTTCATTGTATCTTTAAAATTACCGAATAAAATGTTAACCAACTTAAATCGGTAATTATTACAAAACGAACAAACAGAAATTAATTAAACAGTGCGAGTCAGCATTGATAGTGGACGATTTGCGAGTGCCATTTAGTATTCAGATTTATTTCAATTTTTTAAAATTATTTTTCGTAAGTCGTGTGCTGTGTTTAACACAATAAACCATCTCCTATAGCGTGAATTTGTCCATGTCCACTTTGGGCAGCGCCTGATCCACACGACTAGGGAAAGGATGTTATTTTGCACCTAATTTACCCCTGGTAGGTATATACTTTTTTTTATAAATAATTATTTAAAACACTTGATAGGCCTATATAAAGATACAGAAAATGGAACAAACAAAAGCAAATGAAGAACATAGCGGAGTCTTGCATAAGATATTCCTTAACGTGTAACCGTAAGATGCGAAGGGGATTATGGAGTCACCGTAAACAGGAAAGCCCTTCCGCCTCCTTGTCAATATGAAGTGAGGCAAATGTCAGGAACCTTAGGGCCATTTTCATAGACATTCTTAGCGCGGGCTTCCGGTGAATGATCAGCGAACTAACGTTTTTCGTATTCATAAACCAGTGTTAGCGATATGATATGATATGAATCCTGTACAAGTAATCACTCGATAGCCGGGGCTAGTTTAGCACGCTCGTAGCGCGGGCTAGCGAAATGTCTATGCATAGCACCCTTAGTGTTTACTTACACGTGTATTACTTGTACGATATATTTAGTATGGCAACCCTCTTCAGGAAACAACGCTCCCTTTTCTTCAGAAGACGAGGAGGAGTAGGGCTACAGCAGGCGGTATTTATTTTTCTTTTCATATGATGTAGATCGCGGAGATTGACGGATTATACCATTGCCTTCATATGACTTCATAGGTAGCAATCTTTTGGTGTGGGGTTAGGAGACATTGCGGCCCACTCAAGGGGCCTCGCTGACCTATCCACCTCTTAGGAAAATGGTCATCAAGCCATTTATGAACGATTAAACCGTAATGTGGTGGGACACCACCCTGCAAAAAACATTGTAGGGAACTCGGCTCGTCTTTCAGAACTGATGGCAAGACACACTCCTCTAAGAGAGTGAGTCTTGTACTCCTCGTCGATCAGGGTACCTTCGTTAAAAAACGAACCAACGTTCCTCCCACCCATATTCCACACCACACTATTATATTATTCACACCCTGCATCTTGGACGGTAGTATCTGTTCAGTCATTCCACAATCGCCAGTTCTGCGTGTTGACCTCACCGTTCACATAAAAGTACGCAATGTACGTTGCAATGTCTGGGTTCGCCTAGATACTGTTGAAAGTATATCACCATTGTTCCTGACTTTTGAAACATTTTGTATTCTGCAGCCTCCTCAGATCGATGCCATCTGTTCACAAATTACGCACTACGTCCTGTTTCATCCTATATTGACCTGGTGATCGAATTACCGTCGATATCGTGAGTCACTATAGTGCCATCCGTCGATTCTGCTACATAACTCCCTGGTCTGACGCAGCCCGCTATGAAAGCCCCTTTGTCTCCTGCGATGCATGCAGCTTCCTCACACTGGTGCCATCTGTATGCAAATCACGGTACTACGTCTGCTGCATCTTCTGGTCGAACAGAAACTATTAAAGCAGCGGTTCCAAAACTTTTTCAGCCACGGAGCCCTTTTTGAAGCAAAAGTTTCTCGTGGAGCCCCAAGAAATGTTTATTTTTTAGTTTTATCTGTCTACGTTCTATGAAGCATATTTCACACGATACATAAACGGAAGTATGAATATATATAAATATATATTTATATTTATATATATTAATAAGGGAAACAATAGTAAAAAAGTACTGGATATAATTTATTTAAATCTACAAAATGATATTAACATGTAGTTAAGATATTTAAAAACATGTTACAATATTACATGTACACCCGAAGTTAATGTGAAGAATGTGCCTGTTTCTTGCGACAGAGTTTGTCAGTGTCCGGTGTCATAGAAGTCAGTCGAAGACGTATATCGTCTTCTATGTCCAAACAAGTTCGATATTATGTTTTTGTAGCCGTGTACCTCGAAAAGGTCGTTTGACTGAGGTACACAGTAAGCTACCAAAAGGCAGTGAGAGAAATTTAGCTTTTGAACTTAATATCAAAAGATCCTCCCCTAACTTAGCCCAAAATGGTTTGCTTTTAAATGATGCCTGACAGTGGCTGTTCGAAACATGTCTATAAGGACCTCATACCTGAAGCAGTGAGGGCTGCTGGTTTTGACATCACTGGAAATGGATCTACAATCTACTCATATTTCTTTAGAATCGATTTTTGAGTGTCCCTTGGAAAGTATGAATTCATATTTTGAAGCAAATTGTCAAAGTGTCCTTTCATTATTGCTATGAATGAGACATTCATTGTTATATTATTTTCTTCTATCAAGTTTGAAGTCAATGAGAAATGTAAGATCCTTATTGTCGACGCTTTCTATGTAGAACACCATCTTTTTCTTCTGTGCGACAATTTCGTCATCAGCATCGAATATAGTCTTCAGTTTACCTTGTATGTATGTGCTGAATTCATTTTTGAAAAATTTCTGCCAAGTAACATAATTTGTACAACCATTCTGATCATTCAAATAATTTGCTAGTAAACTGTTCTGGTAATTCAAAAGTGAATAAACTTCCGTTCGAAATTAATGTAATCGGGACAACGCTTTACCGAGCGACAACCATCGCACTTCTGTGTGTAATATTACTAACAATGACTTGTGTATACTACCCATATCTTCACACAGGATTTTAAATAGTCTACATTGCGAAAGTCGTGCCATAACAAAGTTGATAATTTTGATGGCGTTGTCTAGTACTTGCTCCCGTCTTAGCCCAAACTCATTACAGATGTACAAATTATTTATAGATGACTAAATAATGTTAATTATAACTTATAGAAGTCTTGTTTATTGAGAATTCATAGAAAATCATATTTACAAACGGACTGTAGGGGTGTCACCTGTAGGTGACATTGGGCAATAAATCTTATTGACACATTTAATGACTGCAATATCATAATTTATTCAGTGGAGAATATTTAAAATAGCATATATGTAATAATACTACTGGATGAGACTGAATCGCTGGCTGGATGTCTGTATGGATCTTTCCCATAGAGACCACAACATACTTGCAAGATATTTCGCCGGAATTCACAATAGGCCAAGTCTTTTTGTATTGCATCTCTTCTTGATACGAACCACGCATTATGACGGTCTGCATCGCGATCAAATGCAAAAAGTGGGTACCACCATTTCGTTCCATGAAAGCTCACTTTCAAAGAATGAACATTTTCGTCAAATCTATCTACTCCTCCCATGTATTTGATGTACTATTCAATAACCGAAGGGCAATCCACTTGAATTTTGCTTCGTTTGCCTGCAATAACACTGACTCGATCTGCTTTCAAAATTGGAGTTACATTGTGGCAGTTTGAAGCAAGAGTGACAATATTATTATCATGCCATCGAACAACAGCATCATCCTGTGTCACAGCGAAAGATATTGCACCACGAATGCGCTTTTTCATGTGCTTAGCATCGTTCTTCAACCACACACTTCCCCATGGGTTTTTCTCTAATGATTCCTGTTCCTCCATTTGTGTTCAGTAAGAACTGACAACAACTCGAGACTTGTGAAGAAATTGTCAAAGTAAAGCTAAGGTGAAAAAGCTGCCGGTAATCTGCTTTCAAGTTACAACACAACAGCAGCTACTAACCCATATTCTGCTTGGCCTGTTTAGCTCCTTGGTACGGTTCAAACGCAGCGATATAGCCAAGACGTGTAGCTGCTGACCATAGTTTATATCCAAAACGCAATGGCTTTCAATGAATATGCTGATTGGCACTATGTCTCCCATAATAGGGAACCATTGTTTCATGAATAGATTTGTGACTCGACCATAGCTTTTCAAACTGTTGGCCAAAATTATCATTTAGAATCGCGAAGAATCTTCGGACTTTACCAAATTCATTGTTAGGACGAAGATTGAAATTGTCCGAAAGATGTAAATATTTATGGATTTCTGTAAACCTACTTTTCCTCATGGTAGCCTATTGAATACAAGTTCATTGTGTACATCTGATTTTGTTTCGAAAAACATTGTTATGCTTTGGGGAGACATGTAGCCCGTCAGTAAGAGAATGACAATGTAAACTTTTTATGTCATTTTTGTCCAATTCAATAGAATGATTTCTTTGGAGGGCATACAATTTTGACATTTTACACATGACAGTGAGTATTTCGTCACTGAACAGGAGCTCGAAACATTAGACAGGAGTAAGTTTTGATTCATTATAATCTGTAAATGTTTCATCTACGTCGCCTCTTCCAGATTTACAAGTAAATATTTCTTCTTTGTCAGACCACTCTTTATTACGAAAAGAAATATTAGAAGTATATTATTTTGTTTTTTTTTTCTCTGCTGAAGTCTGACTAATACTAGAAATAGATTGTCTTTCATCGCGAGAAATGTTAGAATAACACTTTGTTCTTTCGTAGACCATAATTATTTCTTCCATGTATATTCATATCTGAATTCGGCAGTTTGTTTTTGTGTGTTGAAACTTGAATGTTCATTTCCTCAATGTAAGAATTGGACATTGTTATCTCGTCAATTGTTGATGGTTTCGGGTTATTATCTTCATCATTATCTATTAGTACGTCATTGGCAGAAGTAACGTTGACTTCAAATGTAGATCTGAGTATTCTTCCTTGAAGAAGGTTGATGTCACGGGTTGTTTCGTCACCACTTTCCTCATCGATAACTGGTACATCAGCCGGTGGAAATATGGTAATATCACTTACAGGCGATGCTCCAACTGTATCTTCGTCCATCATCTCCAGTATTTCATACACAGTCAGACTATATAAGAATAATAAGTAACATAACTATACTAATGTAATGAGATCGGACGTTTAATGTATCTGACCAATGTCACCTGGAGGTGACATGTCACTTTGTAGTCCCTATATACACTATATGCACCTTTTTTACTTGTTTCTGAAAATTGCATATGAAATATCAATAGTTTAGTAATGTATATATGGAAACAAAAATAAAACTACTTAAGTCTTAGTTCTATTTTCACAGGCCATTATGTCAAGTGCGCACAAAGTTGAGATTCTTCTGCATCCACGCTGATGTTTTCTTCTCTACTGCTGCAGATTTACGAGCTAGTCGCCAAAAATGGTTGAAATTCAGTTACCAGATGTCTATTAAAGCATTGTCGACGGCAATTTATGTTTAAATATATTTATTGGTAATTTTGGACAGCTTGTTAGGGAGTGTCACCTGTAGGTGACATTGGGACATCACGAGTTAAAGCTGGCATTTTTTCGTTGCGAGGACGTGTTGGTGTAGTACACAGTGACTACTTGTTCAGTTCTTGAAACTTTCTTGATCCTTGTAACAGCGCCAGCAACAGGACCTACCATGGTCTTTGCGCCATCTGTGCACACGTCAATGCAATTGTCCCCACAGTATCGAGTTTTCAATGAAGAAGAAACAATTTCAGTACCGCTTGTAGAGGAGGGCAATGGCTGCAGAACAAAATATTTCATGAAATAACCTGAAAATTCATACCGCACAAACATAATTAACATAGCTAATCCGGCAACGATCGTGGATTTGTCAAGTTGTAACGAAAATTTCGTTTAATTGATACGGGAAATCATGATATTTTTTACGTCTTTTCATAGATTCTGGATTCGATTATGCACAATGTTATTTGATAAGGGCACACTGGAAATCAAGTTTGCAATTTTCTCGTCCACCATGCACTTCACTACTTTCACTGATAGTGGTTTCATAAGAGTATCAGCAAGGGTGAGGTTTATCAGCAAGAGCTTGGTCATGACTAACCAAGTACGACGTTTTCAGTGATTTCTCGTTGTTTGTTTTTACACGAGGTAAAATTTTGTCTGAACTGCATGGAGTTCGTCACTTTTTCTTTCGAAGTAGTCTGCAGTTTTATTTGTGAAATTTTGAATTGAGAAATGCCGTCTAAGCTTGGCAAGGAACATAGAACTATTGGGAAAAACTTTGTTACATATCACACACTGTGGACGTTCATCAGCAAACTCAGTGAATCCCATGTCCAAATATAAATCACAATATTTTTGTTTGTTACTTTCAATACCTTTACATTAGGCATCGCAGACTCTGAGACAGGATCATGTTCAACATGTTCCAAACTCAATTCCCAGGAATTCGCACTATCTTCTTTGAAAGCTGTTTTTATCTCCCTTTGACTGAGCACTGGTTGATGGCCAATGACTCTTAGGTCTTAGGAAGCCCATCTTACGCCACAGTTTCGGTTCAATGAAAGTTTAGCTAACACATCTGCTATCAAATTAACACGCAGGTATACAGTATATATACTGTATATATATATTTTTTGAGGTAACATAACAATCAATAGATTATAGATTCCACGTACCATGAATAACAAACGCTGCCTACACAGTATATAAAAAATAAAATAAATTTCGAGAATCATTGAGTACTTGGCAAGCAAGAAAGAACGAGATAGTTCCAATGACGAGTAGATATAATATTAATGCTTCCATGTAGCAAGAAGAACGCAAACTACTTTCTCAGAAAGTATTTTTCGCTTGATGGAAGGAGTTTCCGTTTTTCCCGCTAGAGACTAGATGGAATTAGCAATTTTTGTCATCTTCATAACTTCCGCGGACGGAGCCCCTGAGAATCATTCGGAGCACACTTTGGGAACCGCTATATTAAAGATATTAGATGAAGTTGAATGTAAGGAAGTGAAATGAATCCAAGGTCCAACGCAGGAAGTTACCCAGCATTTCTGCTTCAATTGGTTGAGGGGAAAACGTCGGGAAAAAACCAAACATGGTTTCAACTCTGGACCGGTTATTTTCACGCTCAGTCATGCTAAGCGTTATAACTTATAACACAGCGGTGGGGTGTATTCGTTATGTGCATTTATTAATTCATAGTGTTCCTCCCTTCACTACAAACCCAGCATTTTTCAATTTTTCAGTCAGTCCGTTAGATTTTATATATACTACAATATTACCCTGTTATAAGGTTTATTCTAGAATAATAATATAACGTACAAAAGCTGATTGCAGTAGCAGTAGTATTCAGGGTTTCCATATGTATGGATATAGTCTTATGCATACGACTATTTTGACTATTGTATATGAGAGAGAGAGAGAGAGAGAGAGGTGCTGAAAGCAACGGGAAGCTACCGCATTTATCTTTCCCGAAGAAATTGCAAACATAACATGATGAGTCTTGTGACGGTAAAATAAAACAGGCAAATTGGAGGATCCTGGGTTTGCAATGAAAGACCTAACCTTGGGCAAAACCCTATGAATGAATGTAAGAGGTACTACCAAACACTACGTCGTACGAAATTTTATATTTCTGTGATAATTGTTGTAGGTGTTCACTGAAATGTGTTTGTGACATAGTGTGTACAAAATTAGTGAGGTGAGAAGTAGCCTACGTCAATTGTATGGTGAAGTACGATAATTTTCATAAGTTGGTACGATGGTTACGTTTCCTTAGTCTTACACCTTTGGTAGTATTAGAAGCTGATGATGTATTCAAGAAGATGGAATCATACTTTGATTATACGTGGTACAGTCATTAAGTTCTGACACTGACGCCTGAAGGGTAGGCACCCACAAGAATCTGGATGTCTCAGAAGATGCCGCGTGATACGGCGTACACTTAAACAGATCGATATCCTCCCTCAATATAGTCGCCGTTGACCGCTATGCACGTCTGCCAACGTTGGTGTAGCTGCTGGAAGCACCGTTGAAAGATGTTGGCAGGAAGATGCCGTACGGTTTCTCTTGTGGCAGTCATGACCTTTTCGGCCGCATAAAAATTACGCCCTCGTAGGATTGATTTCATGAGGGGAAAGAGAAAAAAATCGCATGGTGCGAGATCAGATGAGCACGGAGGGTGTGGCAAAACAGCGACCTGTTGCCTTGCAAGTTCCTCTTGGACAAGGATGGAGCGATGTGCAGGGGCATTGTCGTGTAGCAACAGCCAATTCTTCCTATGCCAAAGCTCAGGACGCTTACGACGAATTGAATTGCTTAAACGGCCAAAAATCTCTTTGTAGAGGATCTTGGCTACAGTTGCACCTTGTGGGTTGAATTCTATGTGAACAATTCCATTTGAATAAAAAAACTGTTAAAGCATCACCTTGCCTTTTGACCTGTCTCGTTGGGATTTTTCTGTCGTGGAAATAATGGCGTTTTCCATGTGGCGGATTGTCGCTTCAGTTGCGGATCGTAAAGGAAACACCATGTTTCGTCTCCAGTTATGATCGGTTATAGCAGTTTCGCCTAATTTCTGACAGAACGTGACGTTTGCCCGTTGCTCAACTGCAACATACTCGAGTTCCGACGCGCGCATTCAAATCACCGTCACAACAAAGGCCGTAGTTCTGCTTACAGTGCATGCACGCAACTGTCTCTTGCTGGGTCGAGAGACTAACTGACAAGGTATCATACCATGGCGCCACCTGTGCGCTATAGTGCACCACAACGCCACTATGCGCTCAGTATTAGAACTTAATGACTGTACCACGTATTTTCACCATCACACTGAAAAGAGACTGTATGACTGCAACCTGTGTATATTTTTGTGTGGCTTTACTTTGCTTATAATATTTTTTTCAATCTCTCTTTTTTTTTGTAACTTTACTTTGTATATAGTGTATTTTTTCTGTTTATTTCTATTATTGTATTTGTATTCCTGGTATTGTGGAAGCGAAGGCCTGTTGGCTTTAACTACACCAGAATAAATTAAAAAAAAAATACTACGGTTTATTTAATCAATTTGTTTCGCTTTTATAGATTATAACAAGGCTATTGATGATAGATTTGACCTTTCGGTCAATGGTATAATCCATCAGGAGGCTACGTCAACATGAAACACTGCAATATGAACGCATACATGACATGTCCGATGAAGACCTTCTGTCGTTGTAGAGAGGGTTAGTTATTATGGAAAATAGAGATAAAACGTAGGATCCCGTCTGAGTTAATGTTATACGAAGCTTTTACTAAAGCATTTAAGCGATGGTTTAAAATTCCGAATGGTATGTGTGAGATAATAGAAATAAAATGGTGAGTTAGACAAAAATGTCTTCTTTCACACGAAATGGGTCACAGTTCTAGCATCTATCCGCAATATTAGGAACCCGAATCACTCACTCTCTCACTCACTCACTCACTCACTCGCTCACTCACTCACTCACCCACTCACACACACACACAATATCTTAACGTATATCTGGACAAACAAAGTATGATTAACGAAGACTTATTATTTTATTCATAATAAAATGAATTTTATAGTTTAAAAATCACCAAGTGATAATTAGTCGGAATAAAAATGACTGACAAAACAATTGATCGATTGAATATAGTAGCCAGTAATTTTAATATGAAGATATTATGAAAAAAAATGCATTTATTTTGTAGGATCAAAACTGTTACAGGTTAAAATTGAATTGCGTAATGAAATATTGGAACAATCAATTACTTTGAAATTCTTATGGTGTATTGTAACTAACGAAAATAATTCGGAGATTGAAAACAAAATAAATATGTTTCATTGATTTTATGGAACAAGACGACGTACTCTGGGCAGATTAGATAAGAAATAAGCATTACAGAGTGATGGTTCTACCAACAGTGAGAGCTGGGTATTGCGGAAGGATCGAAAACGTAAAACTTCGGCTAGGAATTGAAGCCGTTAAAGTACCTTGCGGGTTACACATTGGACAAAAAATTAAGACATAAGAAATTCATTAAATGTGTTAAGTTTAATTCTATAGATAAAATATAGGCCTAATTGCATATCCGGAACAAGCAGGTATTACAAAACTAGAGACGTACAGAATGTAACAGCTTAGTAAGTTGAGTTTACCTAAAATAATAGATCCTTTGTAAAAGCAGATTTGAAGTTTAAATCTCTTATTTGTAGACAACTTCTCTCCTCAGGTGTGTAGTGAGACAATACACTCTACAGGACAAAGCTGCAGATTCCTATTGTGTTGGGGAGGAGATTTATTGTTGTTATTAATTCGCTCGCAGTAGAACATTAGTATTCGATCTGTCGGTGCATTTGTAAATTGAGTTTTGTGATTTAATGGTGCGGGAACGATATACAGTAGTACGGACCAGTTGGATAAGCTGTTAGAGAATGGGGCAAGTGGACGAAATTAGA
This sequence comes from Periplaneta americana, assembly GCF_040183065.1. NCBI lineage: Eukaryota > Metazoa > Arthropoda > Insecta > Blattodea > Blattidae > Periplaneta > Periplaneta americana. The sequence goes on from NC_091131.1 coordinate 169,861,432, forward strand.
GACAAGCAGCTGCCTTTATAGGTATCTAGTGGCTTGTGCAGCAAATGCTGCAAACTAAGTTCATAAGAAGTTCAAATAAAAATTGCTCAGATTTGTTTTCAATGAAGAATACCAGACATTTTGAAAGATGCTTCCATAATAGTGAAACATACTGCCTCTGAATATTTTTTTTTATGCCAAATACTTTTCCTTGAACCTATTCGTCTTCAGTTCTTGAGTATCACTGCGAAATAGCAAGTAACAACGTCGGGACCATCAGTGAGTTTTTCATGTGGGAGTAATGCAGTAGCTATTTCAGGTCATTTCGGATTGTAGGTGAAAGTTAAGAAAATGTAGGTTTGTCATGCTGTGAACAAAAGACTTAGCATCTTGGTATAGCTGCTGCATGTTGTAGGCCTCTTATTTTATCAGTACGCAATACGTACCGTTTTGTCTTTTCTTAGGAATGGTAATTTTTATGCTTCCTCCAGACAGTACTGATCTACCAAATACTGCTGGATTAATTTTTGTAACAATGAATGTTATCCCGTATATTTTCTGTAATGTAGGCTGTTGTGAGGAATCTATTGCTGAGATGCGGAAAATGAGGTGAATGATATGTCAGAGTTGTAGAATCTTATATGCGCCATAAATAAAATTGTCCATCGTAAATCGTTAGTAGTTTCAGTGTTTCATTAATTGCTGGTTGCGGGAAATAAACTTACTCATCACGGTAGCAAGAAGTGAAATGGCATGCTATTTTTGTTACAACAAAATCTGCTTGGCAGCGATCCAGGACCTCCTACATTACCGGACCTAACACTGTAAGCGGAAGTAAACAAACATGGTGGACAATAGAGTGGTTAACACAACTGTGAAAGTATACGTACTTCATGTGAATGTTTATTGTGTTTCTTGTATCATTTGCCTCTAGTATAATCGTTGAAGGGTTTACAAGTTAGTATATAATAATAGAATTGTGACATTATAATTAATATACATTGTTTTCGTAGAGATCAAAGCTTGAAAGTGTTATGTTGTTAATCTTAAAACGCCTCACACGTGTAGTGTCCCATGTTGCAAATCGAATTACAATAAAGAAAGTCCGTTTGTATATGTATTTTTGTTTCCAAATGATATAGATTTAAGGGATAAGTGGACAAGAAGCATTCATCGTGAACATTTTACCCCAACCCAACAACTCAGTGGTAAGAAAACTAGCAGTGAAGTGCAGCAAGGTTTTGGCCAACTTATTTATTAATAATTACTGCAAGGTCCAAAATGAAAAGCAGGCATTGAAAGACAAAAATAAAACTCACCGAAACTGTTCCAAGTTCAAAAAATAGGCTGCTGTGGTCTCCAAGCTGTGAATTCTTCATAGATTTTAGTTGTACAGCCTATCTGATCCCTTGTGTATGTATAAGTGGATATTACAGTGATAAGCTATAGTGAATAGTGTAATTTCATTCTGAATCAACATCAGTGGATATGTAGTGAGAAATTACAGTGAATAGTGTCATTTCATTCTGAATCGACATCAGTGGATATAGTGAGAAACTACAGTGAATAGTGTCATTTCATTCTGAATCAACATCAGTGGATCTAGTGAGAAACTACAGTGAATAGTGTCATTTCATTCTGAATCAACATCAGTGGATCTAGTGAGAAACTACAGTGAATAGTGTCATTTCATTCTGAATCAACATCAGTGGATATAGTGAGAAACTACAGTGAATAGTATCATTTCATTCTGAATCGACATCAGTGGATATAGTGAGAAACTACAGTGAATAGTGTCATTTCATTCTGAATCGACATCAGTGGATATAGTGAGAAACTACAGTGAATAGTGTCATTTCATTCTGAATCAACATCAGTGGATATAGTGAGAAACTACAGTGAATAGTGTCATTTCATTCTGAGTCAGCATCAGTGGATACAGTGGATAGTGCCATTTCATTCAAAATAAACATCAGTGGACACAGTGTTAAACTGTACGTAGTGAATATCTAGTTTTATTTTTAACCAATCTCAGTGAATACAGTGACAAAGTTTAGTGACTGGGAAGACAGGACTCCATATTATATAATTTCCAGTTGCTGATGTATAATCCAGGTAAGATTTCCTAAATCCTGAAGTAGCAGCTATTCAGTATTGTATTACTGTCTTCTATTTCCTCACAAATCTGAATTTTACAGGAGTTAATTAGGCAACTGCCAATATTCATATATAAAAACATATAGGCCTAGGCTTAATATAATAACGCATTGAAGTTTTTAATCAGTTGTTTTCTTTTATTATTAGTGTATATGTATGGATATTTTTATGTTACTGAGTGTACTATGTCCATTTATGTAGGTAAGGAACTTTACTATTAATTGTTTCATTGAGAATTTTGTTAAAATAATCTCATCGATGCCGTATTTATTTTAACTCATTGCAATCTACGAAATCCCTCTTCCGGCCGCCATCTTGGATGCCAGTGTCAGGTCCGGTAATATAGGAGGTCCTGAGCGATCACAAATCTAATCGATTAAACCAAAGAAATATAACGTTAATTTTGATGTAGTTTAAAGACGCAGCTAAAATAGGAAGCATGACTCAATTACTACCAAGGAAAATTAGAGAATCAGACATATAATTATCTATATCACACTGCCATTAAATATATGAAAAAGATCCATACCACTTGATTAATAACTATACAAGTATTTCATTTTTAATAACAATATTGTTACCTTACGTAAGTTTTATAGTTTTCAGTAACATTATATATATCCGTTACTCAGTAAATTATAGAAATGAAGATTTAATATAAAATATTCTTTCTCTTCGTCTACTTACATGAAGCCCCAAAAGGTTTCACTTTCGTATCAGCATTGTGTTTTGCATTAACAATAATAATATTTCATTTCAATGGTAATAATGTCATCAAACATTCTTAAGTTTCGTAGTTCTTAATGTCCAATACACAGCTGTACTCGGAAAACTACAGACCAGAAAATCAGACCTGTCAATTATTTTTTATACGTTATCAAAAAGTTACACAAATGAAGATCGACATATTGGTATTATGATGTGAAAGAATCTGAGCCATCTGAACTCTATGTCAGCAGTCCTGTGGGTCATGGTCTTCGAGTAATAGTCTATTGTTTATTGTAATGCGTGTTTTGTTTTATTCTGAAATGCAATTAATTAGTTCTCAAAACTGATGAAAGATGGATTTTGTAAAATAGGAAAATGATGTAGGAAAATTGACATTTCACTAAATACTACTATTTTTCTGAAAAACGTTGGGTTCGAAGCTTCAAAATGAGGGGTCATTTATTAAAATCAGTTCAGCCGTTTTTCCGTAACTTCCATTACCAGTTCAAATTATATAGATTATATCCGAAAAGGCGACAGCAATCCACGACCGATTTAGAGAGTAAGAGACACTGCAATATGAACGCATCCGTGACATGTCCGACAAAGACCTCCTGTTGTTGTAGAGAGGTTTAGCAGCAGAATCTCACATCAGTACGAGATCTGTGGCTCGAAACTTGCATCTGATCACATGATGGTCCATCGAATTCTTAAACGGCATCCGTTTAAGCGACACACAACTCAGAGACTGGAACCTAGTGACTATGACTGTCATCACGAAGAATTTTGCGAGTGGTTTATGAAGCAGGTTGGATTCCAAATCATTACCACAATTACAATATGCCATTTTTTGGCATTACATTATTTAGTTTTCTTATCTTTTAGGTATGTATTGACGATCAAAACTCTCAAAGACAAATTTTATGGATAGATGAGTGCACAATGGGGAGTGAGAGCAATATCAACCGTCGCAACGAACTCCACTACGCAGACGCCAATCCACATAGTAGAAAGTATTGTAGGTGCACATTCAAGACCGCTTTCTCATCACTATTGCGACAGCTGTTATAAACGACCAGATTATTGAGCCTATTTTACCTATTAAAAAAGCAACGGCCCAGTATATTCGACCTTTCTGACCCAGCATTTGTGTGTGTTACTCGATGATGTCTCTCTTAATATATGAGAAAAGGAAATTATAACAGGTGATGCGCTACTGAGGGTAAATGACGGCAGTGAGCAGTATGGGAGGAAGATAAATGCGAACAAGACGAAGACTATAGTTATCTGAAGAAGAAGAAGAAGAAGAAGAAGAAGGTAAAGGTGCTAATTCGAAATGAGGTGGTAGAACAGGTGGACAGTTTCAAACAACTTTGGGTGTACTATAAGTAGTAACATGAGTAGCTGCCAGGAAGTCAAAAAGAACACAGCGATGGCGAAGGGAGCTTTCAATAGAAAAGAAGTATTTTCTGAGGACCTCTGGAAAAAGAAACTAAGGAAGAAACTATTGAAAAGGTTTGTGTGGTATATTGCATTGTATGAGTGAGGAACATGGGTACTACGACGAAGTGAAGAGAAACGACTAGTAGAATTTAAAATATGGATATGGAGAAAAGTGGAGCGTATGAAATGGACAGACAGAATAAGAAATGAAACTGTACTAGAAAGAGGGTGTGGAGATAGAATAATACTGAAACTGATCTGGAAGAGAAAAACAAATTGCCTGGTTCTCTGGCTAAGTAGAAACTGCCTACTGAATGATGTACTGGAAGGAATGATGAACGAAAGACAAGTTCGGAGTAGGAGAAGATATTAAATGGTAGATAACATTAAGATAAAATTGATCGTATGCAGAGACTAAAGACGGTGGAAAGGATGGAAGATTAGAGAATACTGGATTTGTAGCAAAATACTTGCCCTTGAGCAGGAAACTATTAATGAATTAATCTTTAATCTGTTAATCTGTAAACCAGGGGTTCCCAACCGGTGTGTCGCGTAGCTCCATGGAGTGTGTCGCGAAAGTTTGAAATTCAAAAATAAATTTTATGCCATCCAGAAAGTCTCTTAACAACGCAGTTTTTATTCGCAACAAAGTCTTTGGTATGGTACATTTTATTTTGAGACAGATTTTACCAATGAAACGTGAACACCTGCGATAATTAATATTTGAGGAGAAAAATTTGCCCCGGCGCCGGGGATCGAACCCGGGTCCTTGCTTCTACGTAGCAAGCGCTCTGACCACCGAGCAGTGCATATGTATGTACAGATTACTGTGCACTTAACTGCGGAATCCCGGCCAAACAAGACACTCAACTGAGTGCGCTCCTAGTATAATGGCAGTTGACATTGGACATATACGTGAACATATATGCCTAACTTTGAGTCAGGCCACAAAGGGAAACATTGAAGGAGGAGAATTCGATCCGGTGCTGTGGATTGAATTCGGCGTAGCTCAGTGGTCAGAGCGCTTGGTACAGTTACCCTTAAAAGGAATGAGACGACTCTTGGTCGTCGGAAGTTAAAGTTCTACAGCGCGGTTCACTCGATATCGACGTAACGATACATACCATGAGTAATATAACAAGAATTGTTACAAGGACCACAACTAGGACAAGATCAGAATAAGGATCACGAAGAAGACAGCCATTTAAGGCCACGATTTCACAACATAGCTCGGGTCACAAAATATCATTGCTTCTCTGTACCGAATGGCAAATGCCTGCTATGGGATCTACATTCTAGACTGCTGCTGTCACTGTCTTGTCTCGGTAGATCATATAGTAGCGTGTCGGTTCCACTGCTTAACCAAATCGTCACGTGTTCGATCCCAGGCAAAACTTTTTTTATTGAGGTGTAATTGATTTCTTCAGAGTTCTTCGACTGTCTAATTTGTCGAAAAATATGAATAATTTATGACCTATTTCTGGGTCCTGAACCTCGTCAAAAAATAAATCTTACTTGGAAGTTAAAAGTATTCTTCCTCAAACAAAAATCACAAGAAAAAAAAAAGAGACCTGTTAACTTAAAATCTTGTCCACATGTCATCAGCTTCTATTACAGCTCTAAGTCGGTCCGGCATGGATGTCACGAGATTGTGGAATAAGTTCTGATCCCCGGCGAGATCTTCCCAGGTATCAACAACTTGATCCCACAATACGTCTCGATTTCGAGGGCGTTGGTGGGCATACGTGGCTATCCTTCTCTTTTTCAATTCCGCCCATAAATATTTGATGACATTCAAATCAGGTGACTTCGGAGGCCAATTAATAATTTCGATCTCGGGTCTCCTTTGAAACTATCTTTGAATGCTTGCGGCATGGTGCACGGGATGGTTATCCTGCTGGAACAGCAATGTTCCTTCGGAAAAACGTTCTAGGGGCGAAGGAAGGAATATGTTTACCAGAATGTGCTCGCAAGTTCCCGCATTAAACTGGTCATCGATGCGTTCTGTAACGCCAGATCCATCGTAAGACATCCACCCCCAACACGATATGCTAAAGCGCCCCGATCTTTCACGTCGGTGCACATAGCGCTGATCATGTCGAACACCATCCTCACGATAGACACGGACAGGACCTTCGTAATCACTCGAGATGGTTGTTTCGTCGGAGAAAATTACATTTCTCCAATCGAAATCCACTCGATAGATAGCGAAGGCAAGACGGTGGACTGCTTGTGCTTTCTCCAATATTTCCATTTGCACAGCCTTCCGGCTCCTAATACCGCGGTTCCTCAACCTGCTGATCACAGTCTTTGAAGATCCGGGAAAGTTAGATGCTGCTCTTATTTCGTTAGCAGTCCGAATGGGGTTCTGTCCAACTGTCTCGAATAAGAGAACATCCTCTTCCAATGAAGACATCCGCGGACGCCCAGGAATAGGGCGATTTTCGACCTCCCCTGAATTTTGGTAACGATGAACCCACCACTCGGCTGTACTTCCAGGAACACCGACCAAACGGCCAGCAGATAGCCCCATATCCAGCCTCAACTAGAGCTATAACTCGCTGTCTCATGTCACGTCGGTTCGTCATTAAGATGAGAAATGATGGATAACGATAATACTTTAGTGTAGACAATGGCTATTTAACGAGATATAGAATTATTGAAATAAGGGGTATCTTGCACAGAAAGATGTAATAAATCAACCATAAATTAAATATTTAAATAACAGGATATAACAGGAAGTCCTATTGTTGCGAAACTAATCAAATTAAATCCTATTACATTAAGTAAAAAAAAAACCCAAGTTATGACACTACATTGCTACAGCTAAATTTTAGGTTAACATAAGCATTGAATAGGTCCTTGCTTATGCGTTGGACGACAAAGCAAACATCGAAAGTTCGAATCTTGCCGAGGAATGTAACTTCTTGCTTTTTATAATGTAAATCAGACTTCTAACTACAATCATTCATATTTCTTACATTATTTATTAATATTTATAGCCAACTTTGAATTTGTAAAGAAAAGACTTTAGAAATCTCATATGAAATTTGTGATCTGTAGTGACATAAACATAGATTATCTCTCGGAACTTTTCCGTAAAAGTAAATTAATTTCACTCCTTGAAACTGGAAACCTTAGTCGTAGAGTCATTATCCCCCAGCATACAAGCTGAAGTAGCACAGCCATTGATAAAAGTTTTGTACACAGAATTAGACTGAATTCCTATTCGACAGAACCTATAATCAATGGCTTGTCTGAACATGATAAACAAATCCTAAGTGTTTCTAATGTCACTGAACAATTTCAAAATTTTAATTTAAAAACTAAAAGAGAATCGTAAATGCTGTAAAAACGTATATGATACTGGTACTACTGATATTAAGAGTAAATTTATTGTATTTTTCACTTAATTTCAGAATCACTTCAGTGGTTGTTATCCACTCAATTTTGTGAAAAAAATTCAAAAGTAAAAACATGTATATAAGGCAGGGACTTTAAAATCTCATGTATTAAAAAGAAGGATCTATATGTAATGAGTTGCAATGTAATAATCCATGTTCTTAAATACTACAAGAAGTACAGTGTAATTTATAAAAAATTGTGAAAGAGGGAAATAGAACACATTTGAATAGAAAAGTACAAATTGAGATAATGCAATTAAAGCTAATCGGAATATTATTAAATTTAAACTTGTGGATATCCAAAGAAAGAAATTATTTTTTCATTAAAACCAGTGATTATAGAGGATTCCAAATCTATTGCAAATTCTTTTAACGTCTTATAGTATATGTACAGAAATATTGTTGACAACTTAAATATTCAAGATTTTGCAAAAGATACTGCAATTGGTTACTTAACAGATGCATTTAATAATTAATATTAATATATGTAATTAGTGAATAACTGCAACGGTGCTTTTTTTATTCAATCATAACATGAATGGAATTGAATGCACATTAAATTAGACACTATTTCAAACACGTAGATAAAATAGTTGAAATCAACTGAAGGGGTGAGAACGAAATAATCCAAAGCCACACTTTTAACAAAAAGTGTTTTGTGAGAGTGCATTTATTACACATATGGGAAAGGAAAGGTACTATTAAAACATTGTAATAATTACTCAACAAATGACATAGCCTAAGGAGTCTAAACCTTTGTAAAAGTTTGTCTGTGTGGCTTAGGAATATTTTTTAATTTCATTTTGTTAGTTTTTAATATATGCATTTACATTGTATATATGTGTGTATAAATGCATTCATTAGATTAATGTTTATAATATTATAACTTGTAATTTTGTATTGTCTGTGATCATTAACACTTGATCTGAGGACTTTGTGAAAATCTATTTCAACGTTACTTAGCTATTTCAATGTTATTTAGACAAAAAAATCGTTGATGTAGACTAAGAATCGAACTCGCTCTCTTCTACACAACAGGCAGAAGTATTAGCGTCTGAGCTATTGCAACGACACGAAAGCTTTCCTTTCTGTGCGGAGTGTCGATCTAGTCATGAAGGTCCATTGTCGATTTAACTACACGATTTATGTATATCATTATCTTTTATTTACGTAATATTATCATATATTTTGCAGTTTTTGAAGTGAATTTCGGAACGATGCTAGTAACAAACCAAATAGCCTGAATCTAAGTAACTCAATATTCGTTACCTTGTGTATCAGTGCTCTGGTCTCCGATCATGCGCAGTGTTTTACATCTGAGACTTAGGAATATTCAATCGTCTCATTCTTTTCCAGGGAAACTGTACGTAGAACCAAGGACCCGAGTTCGTTCCCCGGCGCCGTTGCGAATTTTTCTCCTCAAATATTAATTGTCAATATTACAGATATTATTCTGTATGACAAATTAATAAGTGTATAATATCTGCGCTAATGCTAGTAATTCGTTTAATGTTTCCACTTATTAATAAATAGGCCCTAGAGTTTAGAATCGTCAGAACATATTGGTCAGTTTCATTATGGGCGGGTGATAGTGCGACTATTTTATGAAATGTGCTTAATTTAGATTTTATCATGGACAAATTTTTAATTCGAAATCAAGCTCTGGGTTAGAATTAGATAACAGTAATGCTGATTCGAACAATGTGCGCGAAAATTCCCTCCAGGGTTCACAAAAACGTACTGCGTTCTGTAAGCAATATGGCTCTGCGTGACGTGGAGATGAATGTAAACAAAATACCGAGTGTATTATATGCGGAAATGTTTTGTCAAATCAATCTATGATGCCCAATAAACCAAAAATGCATTTAGAACTGCCGTTTTCAACGTCATATTTGTGTGAATAAGTATTTTCTACCATGAAAATAGTGAACTCTAAACAATGTAACAGAGTGCTGCATCTTGTAAATGGTTTACGTGTCCTGTGAAACATAAGGTCACGTATAGAGAAATTCTGTGCAACCTACCAAGCGCAGACTTCACATTAATTTACAGTAAATATGGGAGTTCTCAAAAACGATCATAAACATTTTTTATCGGACATCCAGCATAGATCAGTTGGGATTTTTGACACATAGTCTACTACGTTTGTATTTTTTTTCTAATGCCAATCAAGTTGTTGCTTTTTTTATAATTTTCGATTGCCTGTTAACATCGACCTATCTACTACACTGGATGTCCAACAGTACATAGAAGTTATCAGTGCCTTTTTTCTGTTGGAACGCGCTGGAACGGTGTTCCGGCATTTTTTTATTGTATTTTCCATCATGCAAGCGAAATATCAATGGATAACTATGATTTTAATTTAATTTTTCACTTAATTCCGCTTACACCTTGAAAGTCTTAGTTAGACGAAAAGGAGGATAAAAACCACAAAATTCCCGTGCTATGAACAGTAATTGTCTCCCCGTACGCTATAAAATTCTACAGTTTCACCAACTTTTCCTGCAAAGGAAAATCACTGGTTGTTGTTATTAAGTTTTTCTTAATAAAAACAAACACGTGTGCCGAGATATCGTGGGCATTCAGTAAAGTGTGTCTTCAGTCAAAAACGTTTGGAAACCTATAAAGGATCCTCGGAGGAATTTACCGTGATTTTGAAATCTAAGGGAAACATAATTTTGTAAATGGGAATTGGTCACATTTTGAAAATCACAATTTCACTCATGTTACAATGTCATATTATAATATGTTACAAATTCCTTTTTAATTAGTTATTGTTGCGTTACCAGTTTACGAGTAGCTATTCGTCCCTCAAATCATTCCTGTTCAGAGTGGCTGTTAAATGTAAATTAGTTGAAGTTTCAGTAGAACTTAGAAAATCAGCAAATCGATCCTCATTTTCCCTGTTTTTATGTACGTACATTGCTGCTACATTGCTACAACAATTTGGATCATTGTCTCTGCTAAAGAATGTTAAATGTAAATAAAATTTTAACCACATATTCTGAGAAACTGACAGAAGGATCACAATTAAATCAAAAGTTTTGTTTGAACCTTTATTATACTCCCAGTGATACTACACTTTAGTCTTGGGAATCTGTTACTTCATTGTAACAATTTGGATCATTGTCTCTGCTGAAAAATGTTAAAAGTAAATCAAATTTTAACCACATATTCTGAGAAACTGACAGAAGGATCACAATTAAATCATAAGTTTTGTTTGAACCTTTATTATGCTCCCAGTGATACTACACTTTAGTCTTGGGAGTCTGTTACTTCATTGTAACAATTTGGATCATTGTCTCTGCTGAAGAATGTTAAAAGTAAATCAAATTTTAACTACATATTCTGAGAAACTGACAGAAGGATCACAATTAAATCATAAGTTTCGTTTGAACCTTTAATATACTCCCAGTGTTACTACACTTTAGTCTTGGGAGTCTATTACTTCATTGCATCAATTTGGATCATTGTCTCTGCTGAAGAATGTTAAAAGTAAATCAAATTTTAACCACATATTCTGAGAAACTGACAGAAGGATCACAATTAAATCATAAGTTTTGTTTGAACATTTATTATACTCCCAGTGATAACTACACTTTAGCCTAGGGAGTCTGTTACTTCATTGTAACAATTTGGATCATTGTCTCTGCTGAAGAATATTAAAAGTAAATCAAATTTTAACCACATATTCTGAGAAACTGAGAGAAGGATCACAATTAAATCATAAGTTTTGTTTGAACCTTTATTATACTCCCAGTGATACTACACTTTAGTCTTGGGAGTCTGTTACTTCATTGTAACAATTTGGATCATTGTCTCTGCTGAAGAATATTAAAAGTAAATCAAATTTTAACCACATATTCTGAGAAACTGACAGAAGGATCACAATTAAATCAAAAGTTTTGTTTGAACCTTTATTATACTCCCAGTGATACTACACTTTAGTCTTGGGAATCTGTTACTTCATTGTAACAATTTGGATCATTGTCTCTGCTGAAAAATGTTAAAAGTAAATCAAATTTTAACCACATATTCTGAGAAACTGACAGAAGGATCACAATTAAATCATAAGTTTTGTTTGAACCTTTATTATGCTCCCAGTGATACTACACTTTAGTCTTGGGAGTCTGTTACTTCATTGTAACAATTTGGATCATTGTCTCTGCTGAAGAATGTTAAAAGTAAATCAAATTTTAACTACATATTCTGAGAAACTGACAGAAGGATCACAATTAAATCATAAGTTTCGTTTGAACCTTTAATATACTCCCAGTGTTACTACACTTTAGTCTTGGGAGTCTATTACTTCATTGCATCAATTTGGATCATTGTCTCTGCTGAAGAATGTTAAAAGTAAATCAAATTTTAACCACATATTCTGAGAAACTGACAGAAGGATCACAATTAAATCATAAGTTTTGTTTGAACATTTATTATACTCCCAGTGATAACTACACTTTAGCCTAGGGAGTCTGTTACTTCATTGTAACAATTTGGATCATTGTCTCTGCTGAAGAATATTAAAAGTAAATCAAATTTTAACCACATATTCTGAGAAACTGAGAGAAGGATCACAATTAAATCATAAGTTTTGTTTGAACCTTTAATATACTCCCAGTGTTACTACACTTTAGTCTTGGGAGTCTATTACTTCATTGCATCAATTTGGATCATTGTCTCTGCTGAAGAATGTTAAAAGTAAATCAAATTTTAACCACATATTCTGAGAAACTGACAGAAGGATCACAATTAAATCATAAGTTTTGTTTGAACATTTATTATACTCCCAGTGATAACTACACTTTAGCCTAGGGAGTCTGTTACTTCATTGTAACAATTTGGATCATTGTCTCTGCTGAAGAATATTAAAAGTAAATCAAATTTTAACCACATATTCTGAGAAACTGAGAGAAGGATCACAATTAAATCATAAGTTTTGTTTGAACCTTTAATATACTCCCAGTGTTACTACACTTTAGTCTTGGGAGTCTATTACTTCATTGCATCAATTTGGATCATTGTCTCTGCTGAAGAATGTTAAAAGTAAATCAAATTTTAACCACATATTCTGAGAAACTGACAGAAGGATCACAATTAAATCATAAGTTTTGTTTGAACATTTATTATACTCCCAGTGATAACTACACTTTAGCCTAGGGAGTCTGTTACTTCATTGTAACAATTTGGATCATTGTCTCTGCTGAAGAATATTAAAAGTAAATCAAATTTTAACCACATATTCTGAGAAACTGAGAGAAGGATCACAATTAAATCATAAGTTTTGTTTGAACCTTTAATATACTCCCAGTGTTACTACACTTTAGTCTTGGGAGTCTATTACTTCATTGCATCAATTTGGATCATTGTCTCTGCTGAAGAATGTTAAAAGTAAATCAAATTTTAACCACATATTCTGAGAAACTGACAGAAGGATCACAATTAAATCATAAGTTTTGTTTGAACATTTATTATACTCCCAGTGATAACTACACTTTAGCCTAGGGAGTCTGTTACTTCATTGTAACAATTTGGATCATTGTCTCTGCTGAAGAATATTAAAAGTAAATCAAATTTTAACCACATATTCTGAGAAACTGAGAGAAGGATCACAATTAAATCATAAGTTTTGTTTGAACCTTTATTATACTCCCAGTGATACTACACTTTAGTCTTGGGAGTCTGTTACTTCATTGTAAATATTAATTCCAGTAAATAGTGTGAATAGAAGATAAGAATTTATCGTTGAAATTTCTTCTTGGTGCATTGTTTGCAAGAACACCTTTTCCTACTATACTACAAGTTCACTATACCAGCACGCTTTACGCTGGATGCATAGAAGAATTGTAAAAAATATTTTTCCATTTGATTTATCAACTCTGCTGACTAAAATTCATTTTAAACGTTGGAGGAAAAACTGATAAGAACGTCTGAGGAAAATTTCACAGAGTTAGCTTGTAAGATATCTAAAAAGTCAGGGTTTAATTGCAAGAAAAGAAAAGAAATATGTACCATATGTACACTTTTCATGCGTTACACGTAACTGATTTAGTTCATATTTCGAACGTGAATTTGGACTATTCCAGTGAATTCTTCCTTGAAATTTATGTGTCAAAGTAAACGTTGAGTGTTTGTTTTATATTTATTAGCGTAAGTTACACACTCATACTGCAACTGCGAGTCTTGCTCAACACGGTTAGGTCTGTTCCTGTAGGTCTAAGTCAGCGGTAACGAAAGTCGAGCTGCAGTGATTACATGCGACAGACGGCCTGTGAAGTAATGAGTTGGAGGAAAGGTACTTGGGATGAAAACTACAACCAGTGGTGGTTCCTGTACTATCATCTTGATCAAAATTAAAAACTTCTCATTTCTGCACGGAAATATCATATGTACTTCGGTACATCATAATAATTAGGCTTCGTAATTCAGCTACCTGTAAACTGCAATGAGCTCGACTGATTTGAAGTATATGTGACGTCACAGCGCAGGTACAGGTACTTTCGTATGCAAAATAGTTGCAAATACTCTGCCCTCTTCCTCTAGAAAATAAAAACCGGGACGCAGTCATAGTAAGTAGTCTTATCGATCACTGGCCTTACTATTCGTATTATGTAAATAACTACATCTTTGTGGCTGGTTGAAGGTTCATTCCAGAGGTAAAATGGCTTAGATAAGACTCTCAAGCGTGTAATTTTGCAGGGCATAGTTGAGGGTATTTAAACTAATATTTTCACTGTCAATATAAACAACATTACATATAAAAGTGTAAAATAAACGTAAAAGTGACAAAAACAGTGCACTGAATGAAAGACTCTGCAATACTAAGAGGCACAGAAAGTGTGTTAAACGTAATCTAAAAGAACCATTACTATCACACTCTGAATATTATGAAGATATTAACTCGACGTTCAGCACGGATTTGTGTAGCCTAGCATGATCTCCAGTGCTAACATCCCTATTAATAAATTGTGTAATCAAGATATATAATAAATTAAATACATTTTAAGGGATTTCTAGAAAAGTACATCGAAAATTAGTGAGTTTTCAATGATAAGCGACATATCCAATATCCTAATGAAATACGAAAAAATATCAGACAGTGGAATATCTTGTACTACAGTATATCATGCACAAATAACGTCATATACACGACATTCAAAGATATTTGACCCCACTAATCGATAGTGATTGATAATTTGTTGATTTAAGTGTAGCTTCTTTAGCCATTACTTCCATGAATAGATGGCGATGATAATAGTTGTACATAAATATACGCGCATTATAGAATTTACTCACTGTAAAACAATTGGAAACCGCCGATATTGTCAATTATGAGAATAATTTATGCTTAATCTTCATAATCTATTTCCGTGGCACCTTTTTAATGGCCCCAATAATAGTGCCACCTATTGAGAACTAGCAGAACTCTTTCAAAGTTTGTCAATTTTTTCTATCTTTGGTTCTGACTTCTCCCGTGGTTGGAAAATTCTCTTACACGATCATAAAATCGTAGGCCAGATATCTTTGAACGCCAGTTATTGAAAGAATTTCTTGCCATACAAAATCATTTCAAGTGACATCCGCATATGTTCAAGTTTACGTAACTTATAAATGCACGTTATTATTCATTGCAAAGATGACGACGAAAATGAACATCTCGGTTGAAATAAGTGTTTACTAGCATAGCTTCAGAATGTCGGGAGTTGACTGTACTTCATGAATACGCAGCGACGACCTGTTTATTTACATTCTGATCCGTTGCATTACCTGTGTTCGGAGTACTATATACCCAATGTGTCCTTAACTTCAGTCTTTAGGTAGCCGGAATACGAACGCTAGTAATAATAATGTATGATATGCGAAAAAGAATCACTTTCTGATTTAAGACGGCGCATACTCCGTCGGATCGCGGCCACTTACTGTTAGTCACTCATAACGAGTGCACCTCTGCATGTGTATGGACATTGTGCCACTGTCATACATCTATGACGTAGTACATGAGGGTAGGCCACTAGATGGAACCCAAGATGTGAAACTTAAAACTGAGAGGATTCAATCAGACATGGGGATGGGAATCCGGTGTGGCTTAATGGATAGAGCGTTAGCACGTAGAGCTGAAAACCCGGGTTCAAATCCCGGTGCCGGAGAGAATTTTTCTCTGTTCCACTCATCTTTCATCATATGACGCAGAATTTATGCACGGAAATAGGCCTATCATATGTACTTCGGTACATCGTAATATATTCTTATGGACAGTTATTTAAGCTACAGTATCTTAATCGTTTCTCTTTTGAGAAATTCTGTTCTACTAAAAGGCTTTAGTGCACGAGATATTTCAAACCCCATTAGGTAGCTGACTTCCATTTATTTATCTCATCTTTCTCTTCCTGGCTATGATTTAAGACAGTGGTCGTCAACTCGATGCCCTGTGACGTCATCTCAGGCAGCTCTGAAGCCCGCTGCGCTCGTGTTTCGCTGCCGCGGACACAGCGGAGGCTTCCGATGGTGGCTGCCTTTCGTGATAATAAATGCTTCTCATTCTGATCAAATTAAACTTAAAGTAATGTGAATAATGCCTAATACTGGTGTTTGCATTTATGACAGTAAATGGTTGATAAGTCAGGGATGAAATGAAAGCTGAATAAAACTAAATACTGTACTGCATTTTAAATTTCTACTTTTTCTTTTCATTTTGTTAGTGCATGGCCATTGGTAAAAATATTTCCTGACTTTCTGTAATGCTAATTTTACGAGATTTTTAGCCTCCTTATTGCGTACTGATTGCTCAATATTATGCACTATGATCTGAGCAGTGCATGAACTGAGAAAATTTTGTAGATTGTAGTCAGATGAATTAGCCTAGCTAGTTCTGTGGTGGGATTCACTTATTTTCATTAAAGAAAACAATGCTCGTATAATGTATGTGGATCCGAACATGCACAGTTTGTCGAAAGCTGCTGATGAAGCTAGATGCTTTTATACAGTATATCACCTTCCATTCATTATCACACTATCAGTCTGTCATTTCTAGCTGAAGCTAAGCAGGAGCACAGTCTACATCCAGAGTAGATGAGTCTATGATAGAGACAATCTTTCTCATAGGAACTGGAGTACTGTGTAACGTACCGTCCAACTATCTTGTCTGGAACACTCCAGATACTCTCTGAGAGACCGTAACAGTTCCAGCCTAAATGTTCTTCTTGGGTGTACAGTAATTCCTTCAGAATTAAGTATGTTGGAAGGAGAGTGAATCAATTTGTAGGGCGCGTTTCAATATTAAATAATCAATCTGATTGGCGAATCAGCTTCAGTTACATTGTTCGCTATTAATATAGCAATAAGAATGAATAGAAAATCAAATTGTGAGATTGTGCCTATTATTATTATTATTATTATTATTATTATTATTATTATTATTATTATCACTGTTTTACTACATAAAATAAAAAAATTACACAAATTTATATATCGCACTGTATTGTGTTATAAAATTTGTATATTGTAACATATCTGCCTTCTGAAGGATACACTGAAAGGAATGGTGAACGGAAGAAGAGTTTGGGGCAGAAGAAGATATCAAATGATAGACGATATTAAGATATTATATGGATCATATGCGGAGACTAAGGGGAATGCAGAAAATAGAAAGACTGGAGAATACTGGATTTGCAATGAAATACCTGCCCTTGGGCAGAACACTATGAATGAATGACTACGGTAATAACAGTGCAAATGTAGCCCAACTAAACTCAATGTTTATTACAAATAAATTAAGAAGCTTTAATAGAGACTAATATCACGTAGTAGTAATATCCCTTATTTAACAGGAGGAATGATCAAATCATTGCGATGATTTTTGTTTGTAAAAATTACTGTTACACCTGACTGTAACAGATATCGTGGTTCGAATTGCATTATGGTATAAGATTTTTGAAAACGGAACTAGTTCCGAAACAATATAAAATTTTGGTGATTATTACGTTATGTCAGACGCTTGCTGTTATTTCTGAACTGTGCTTTGGAACTAGTACTTTCTTGGAAACGAAACTCCTGGAAAAGTTCCAGGAAAAGAATGATTCTTTCCAACGCTAGGCTTTGAAAATCTTGACATCATACGTTCAACTCTTGAAACTGTGAATGAAATTCCTGACGACTGTTGAGACATAGCCTACTACTTCTATTCAACATTGCAGCTAGCTTCTGCCAAGAGCCGCTACTGAACGGGAGATAGGGTTGTATAATGCCGAGCACGAGGTAATGCACGCTTGCCCCGCACGGAAGGGGTGATGAGCGCCCTTCCCCATTTTCAGTCGAGTTGACGATCATTGATTTAAGACCTGTCAATTCCTAGCGTTCAACAGTTCGTTGACACATAATATTGAATAAGTTTTTCTACATTATTATTAAATATTCTTCTTCAGGTACATGGATTAGGCCTATTGGCCTGTTCCGTCTTCAAGTCTTAAATCATCTGTCCATCTTATTTTCGGTCTTCCGACATTTCTATATCCTGTTGGTGCATAATCCATAATTTGTTTTGGTAATGTCATTAGTCATTCTTGTAATATGTTGGTACCAATTTTGTTTCTGATTTTTAATCGTTTCTTCTAAATTAAAAATATTTAATAATTGTCGGATATTTTCGTTTCTTTGATGATCCAATAAAGTATAACCTGCAACATCTCGTAGGAACTTCATTTCACTTACTTGGATTTTTCTTTTTGATGCGCTGTTTAATGACCAATTTTCTGAGCCGTAAGTTAATAATGGAACTGCTAGGATTTTGTAAAATTTTAATTGTGTTGAACGCTGTGCTTTATTTCTTAAAGTTCTTCTTATTGTTCCACACATCTGTTGGAATTTGCTCAACTTACTGTTAATATCCTGTTCACCCAAATAAGATATATTTCAGCGTAAGTAGTTAAAAGAAGATATCTGCTGTATAGTTCCTTGATTAATAACTATTTTACATCGCCTATAGTTAAGCCCTCTGAAAGGCATTGTTTTAGTTTTATTAGAAATTTTTAGGTTATATCCTTCTGTTATTAGCTGGAGCTGGTAAGTTGCCATTTGTAGATCATCCTCAGATTCTGCGATCAATATTTGATCACCGGCAAAAAGCATTGTATTTAATACAGTTGTTCCTAAATTTACAACAAATGCTATTTTATTCTGCCATTCTTCTATGGCTTTATTGAGGTATATATTAAATAATGTTGGAGATAGCGGACAATCTTGCTTCACACCTTGGTTTACTATTACTGAATTGCTTATCTGATTACCTACTCTTATCAATATTTTTGTCTCATATAAGCTTTTTATGATATTTACCAAATGTTTGGGATATCCTTCTTCATACAATATTTTCCATAATTTGTTCCTTAAGACCTTATCAAAGGCTTTTTCATAATCTATGAACAATATATATGTTGGGAGATTAAATTCCCTTCTTTTCTGAATTATCTGCTGGATCACAAAAACACAGTCAGAACAGGATCTTCCTTTTCTAAACCCGCATTGTACTTCATTTAGTTTCGTTTCACTAATAATATTTAGGCGTCGAGTTAATATTTTTGCATACAATTTGTATACGGAGTTTAATAAACTGATACCCCTATAGTTATTAGGGTTGTCACGATCCCCCTTTTTGTATATTGGGATTATTATTGCTTTTGCCCATTCTTCTGGCACTTTATAAGTCGTCCAGCAAATATTCAATATATTTAATACGCGTTGTTTTATACTTCTTGAGGCATATTTCAATAATTCTATGTTTAAGTTATCACTACCTGGAGATTTATTGTTGTGGAAGGATTGTAGGATTTGTTCCATTTCCACATACTCGATGAGATCGACATCTCTTACAGGGTCTGGAACAGAAGTATTGTTGTCATCATATAAATTTGTCTCATAATTTTGAGTTGTCCATAGTTCCTTAAAATATTGAATCCAATCTTCTGTCCTTATATTGTTCAGTGCTACAGTATCTCTTTCTTCTTTATTCAAATACTTTAAGGCTTTATAAGCCATTGTTTGTGCTCCATGTACATCGTATTCTATATTACTTATATAAGTGGCCCAGCTTTATCTATTTAATTTTCGTATCTCTCTTTTAACTATAGCACTTCTATATTTATATTCCTTCCTATCTATTTCTGATTTTGTTTGTAAAAATCTTAAATATGCCTTACGTTTGTCTTCTACAATCTGTTTAGTTTCATCATTCCAAATTGAGATGCCTCTTTTACTTCTTCTTTTATTTCTTTTTCCCAGGGATTCATATGCCGCTTGTTCAATTATATTTCTTAGATCCTCCCATTCTTGGTTGACATCTGTAAATGAATAACTAATAAATAGTTACCCTCATGTAAAAGTTAAGAAGATTAAAATAGAGAGAGAACCTAATAATTTTATCCTTCTATGGAGAAGATCTAAAAATATCAATATTCATGCACGTACAGAAGAATAATTATAAAAACGCATACTTAGTGGTCAGTAATAATAATACGTACATCTGGTACATACAGCTCGCTGGGTTTGATTCCTAAAGTAATAGGGGTTGCGGGAAAGCAGACTTACAGTCTAAACCCCTGATGTATCGGCAACTTCACTGCTTTACGTGTGCAGGGGGACGATATAGTCTAAAGGCGAAAGCTTGGAGTGCCGGCATAACAAAAACGCAATATTTCGTTATTGTGTAACTGGATACTGCCTGCTGTCTTGAACCCTTCCATTAAACGACCAATGCTTCCGTGATGTGGGGTAGGTTGCTCTGGATGCCGTCTGTGATATTCTTCTGCTGCTTCCCGTAGACTCAGGCCTCCCACATGGATGAGAACCATTTCCACCCTCTCAGGAAAAGTGTATATGTTTGTTGATACCAGGTTCACTGGTGAAACTAGCACTTACTCACCTGTCAACACAAAAAAAAAACACAATTTATTAATTAAGGCGCGCGACCCAAACCAGATTTCTAATTTAAGTTTCGTACTCTCCAGAGATGTGACACCTCACTTTTGGATGCGTTTCCCCTAACCAAACTGGTACTTCACTTGAAACGCGAACAGGTTTGTTGTAATTTTTCTGAAAAATGGATCTTACGATTTTATTTAAATTTTGCACATGAACTACACGTACCATTATCTAAACATTTATTTGAAATTAATTTTTTTACTTACATTAATAACGGAGATGTCCTATGTCGTGCGACTTTTGAATCACCTTGTATATCTAGACTTTAGTGAGGCTACTGAGATGCCGCGCAGAAGTGAAGTCTTCTGACTCGTCTCAGTAGCTCAGACATCTGCAAGTCATGCAGAGAAGAGCGGATTCGAGCTGATCGGAGTGATTTTTATTTCCTGAATAATTCGAAAATTCAGTTTTAGAGAGTCATGGCACCGGATGTTTCAGTTTAACAGAAAGTGGAATAATTACTCCTAAAGCCTATCAGTTATTATTAGGATTGACCTGCCCCCCCCACCAAAAAAATATATAAAAGTCGAACAATTACTTAGGTGAAAGTTTGTCTTCTTCAAACAAAATAAAAAATAAAAAAGAGTTATAAAAATATTCTCTAAAACATAATTTTAACGTTATTCAGATCGTAAGCTAATCTGACCAGCAGAAGTTAGTTTGCGTCTACTCATACTTGCGAATAATGTTTCCACTTTTCGTCTCTTACGATTCTTGTTGCTCTCCTGAAACTATTTCCTAGGATGTCCCCAACTGGGACCAGGTGTCAATTTTCAGGACACGATACTGGTGATTCACAAGGTCTGATTGCATATAACATATTTTCCGCGAAAGTTACGGTACAATTCAACCTCTAACTGTTGTTAGCTAAAATTTCCCTAACACTGGGATTACTTTCAGTCCATTTTTAAAACACTCTGTATAAATTGTCACTAATATAATGTCATCACTACCTCATATGTAATACTTGCATTTTCCTTTCAGAAAAATCACTTTGTCCTCATCAGATAGTAGTAGCTCTCTCTCCGTGAACTGCGGTACTTTGCGATATATATTCATTCATTCATTGTTCTGCCCAAGGCAAGGTCTTTCACTGCCAACCCAGCTTTCTCCAATCTTTCCTCTTTTCTGCCTTCCTCTTTGCCTCCTCATATGAGCCATACATCTTAATGTCGTCTATCATCTGATAACATTTTCTGCCCCGAACTGTTCTCCCGTTCACCACCCCTTCCACTGCACCCTTCAGTAGGCAGTTTCTTCTCAGCAAGTGACCGAACCAATTTCTTTTCATTTTCCTGATCAGTTTCAGCCTCATTCTTTCTTCACCCACTCTTTTCAACACAGTTTCATTTCTTATTCTTTCAGTCCACTTCACATGTTCCATTCTTCTGTATATTCACATTTGAAATGATTTAATTCTCATCTCTTCACTTCGTCGTAACGTCCATGTTTCTGTCACTTACAATGCTACATTTCATACAAAGCACTTCACTAGTCTCTTCCTTAGTTCTCTCTTCAGAGGTCCGCAGAAGATGCTCCTTTTTCTATTAAAAGCTTCCTTGGCCATTGCTGTCCCCCTTTCGACTTCCTGATAGCAGCTCATGTTACTCCTTATAGTACACCCCAAGTATTTGAAGCTGTTCACTTGTAGTATTGTCTCATTTAGAATTCGCAAGTTTACCTTCTTTATTTTTCTTCCTATGACCATCATCTTCGTCTTATTTGCATTTCTCTTCATCCCATATTGTTCACAGCTGTCATATAGCTCCAGTAGCATATCCCTTTGTATCATCTCCTTTATAGCTAACAACGCCATATCAGCAGCAAATCGTATACACTTTATTCTTCTGCCTCTTACTATAACTCCTCCCATGTTTTGAAAATTGTTCTTCACTAAATCATTCAAATTGATGTTGAGCAGAATAGTTGATAAGGTGCATCTTCGATGTACTCCTCTCCCAATTCCACTACCATCTGACATTTCATAGGTTCTCCAGTAGTGCTCACATGCACATCATCATTTGCCGATTGCGGTCTTCCTGCTCCACGTTTTTATGAACATCTTCTCTCCCGTTGCGAAATGCATATGCCCACCTAGCCACGGTACGATATGGTGAAGTCTCTCTACCACAAGCTTCCAGTAATGCTGTATGGCATTGTCAAGCGTTCCTGCCTCTTGCAATCTGAATTTTAATGTAGCATCTTTATTCGTATTTGCGAAACATTTTAGAGCACTACGGGTAACTATCTACAAATTAAACTCACTACAAATGTCTTATAAATGAGATTACGTCTTCAAACTCACAGATAACACACATCAGATGCTCTTCTTTCCCATTGTTATCAGCTTGCATATTTAACCGCTGATAGCGCCAGATACGAACATTGTTGCCACTAATTATTTAATGACTCGTGTATAATGGGGGAAAATGTTACTGTAAGTAGAATAGAGGATATGCAAGGAGAACAAGGGGAATGAAAGGAAAACTAGGTAACCCGAGGAGAAAAGAGAAAGACGAGAGAAAAGGGAAGACGAGGAGAATACTAATGGAAAAGGAAATACAGGGAGAATAAGAAAAATTCAAGAACAAGGAAGGGGAATACAACAATGAGAATGGGTATACAAGGGTTACTTAGAGAATGTCATGAGAACGAGAGAAATATCAAGAGAATAATAGGTGTTAAAGAACAGAGTAGTGGATGCGAAGAGAATAAGAGGAATACAGTGGGAACGAAGGGAATCAAAAGGACACCGGAAGGACACACAGAAGAAGAAGACTACATAAAGTATAAGACAGAGTCATTCCATTCTCTAAATTGGGAATCGATCGTTATAATTTTTTTGGCAACATTGCAGTTTACATTGAACTACAGTTGTAGCATGTCACTTTTTAATTCTTATTTTCGCCACTAATTTATTAAGTAGAGATAAAAATTTCTTCGTAAACAAGGAACCGTTCAATAACAGGTGAAACCTGTCTAAAGCGGCCATCTGAAGTTACCTTGTAAAATGGCCGTTTTATCAGGTGGCCGCTTGATTAAGGTTGCGTTTCTTTTATGGATCAGCATGAAAATACTGAACTTCACTGACTTTTTAGGACTGTGCGCGTACAAAAATCATGCATATTAATGTCAACCTCCTCCATTTTTGCAACTAGCCTTTTGAAAACTCGCATGCGGTACCTCAGTTTAAATGACTGGATAATACCTTGCTCAAGGGGCTGGAGGTGTGATGTGGTATTTGGTGGGAGGAATGCCAATTTCACGGATCACATTGCGATTTTGTCGTTTAATCTTGGAATTGAAAACGCATAGTTAATTCTCAAACAATGATGATGTCATCCAAGCTTTATTGGCAGTTCACTTCACCTCCAATAAGCCCATGTCAACATTTTTCAAACATCTCGGTTTCAATGATTTCCCTATCATTAAGAGTGGTTCTTTTTCTCCTGCAGCATTAAAACGAAAGAGCAGGGTTATTCTGTTTTTTTCCAAGTCCCTCCCTTTACATTCTTTCTTCTTAAAACTTAAGTTTTGTTAGGGAGGGCTCTGAAAATAAACCTGTTTCGTCAACATTGTAAATGTCTCTGAGTTCATATTCCGCAAGAATTGAAGGCAGTCTATTTTTTTCATTCTTAAATAACATTGGTTGCAATGTCACCTCCTTCACCTGACACAGAACGAAATGTAATGTTATGCCGTTTTCTAAAGCACTCTAACCACACATTACTAGCAACAAATTTCTTACATTGAGTTCTTTCGCAATTTCAAGAGCTTTCTGTTGAATCATAAGCCCACTTACAGGCAATTACTTTTCCCTCGCACACTTGAACGATTCGTAAACGAAATCATTCACATTACTAAACACAGATTGTCTTCCTCCCATTCTTTTAATATTTCATCTTTATTCTTATTTATACCGTTTATTTGTGTCCTTCCACATTTGAATATTTCTGCAATTTTTCTCGCAGATGTTTCCTTCTCACTTTCTTCAATCATTTTTCGTCTCACCTCTAAACTTAACACCATTCTAAATTTATTGTTAAACTTGATTTCTCTCTCAAACTAACTTCACAGTTCCTCTGAATCAAGTGCATATTGCTTCCTGTCCTCTAACCGTCGAAAAAATAGGTCAGACAGCATCCGTGAAAAGATTTTTTGTTTTACAGTGACCGTTATAGTCAGGTTCCAATCCAAATAGACCCCGGCCTCTGGCCGGCACATGAGATGGCCGCTAAATAAAGAGAGAATTTGTATTGAACTTATGGAAAATCCAATTGGTTCCAGAGAAAATTGGCCTTTTGGCCAGGTGGCCGTTTAAATAAAGTGACCGCAAAGGCAGGCTTCACTGTATTATAGTGTCTTCTTAAGTGAACAGTTTGCTAGTTAGCGACTGAAGTTACGTTTCTTACGTGCAGTGCAGTTTTATTAAGATGGAATAAGCACCATCGCGCATTTTCAAATTGAATGTTATGGTTGTGCTGCTATCTTGTTTAGGAAGAATTTGTTCGAGCTCTAGTCATACACTTAAAATTTACTACTTCGTACGCCCAACACAACAACAGTAGCAAAAAAACCGCCAAAATAATTTAAAATAAGACATTAAATTTCTTCCTCTTCGTTTCCATTTCTCCACCGTTTTCCTCTGCTGCAGCAGGGGTGGCAGATGATGTTGGCGTATAATCGTCACAGTCCACAACCAGTAATTCTGCAAAAAGCAAAATGAACTTGATCGTTAAGCATGTGTCATTATATTCACTGGCTTTCATTGAATATCATATTACAGTTTAAACCCCAAATGCATAAAAAATAATGTTAAATTTAATTTCTGTACCTTATCGCAACAATGGACTGTATTTGCACACATATGTGCACTTTGTAAAAAAAAAAAAAACATCCCAAATATGGTTACACTTTGACAGCTACATTGAGGTGGAGTGGTTGTAAAAACACAAAGTATTATAAAACAGGAATAAACTTCTTGCAACGCTTTAATTTCTACACAAAGAAGGTCAACAGAAATGTGTTACGATTACAATGAGTTATTTTAGAAAATAATAAAAAAACAAAGTCGTGTCTTACAAAGCATTACAAAAATTCAGGTTTTAATATCTTTGTCAGACTGATTGTTATGAAAAGTATAGTTCTTTCCCTTCCCGAAGTCATGCACAGATTTACTTTGCATTTTGAGCAAACTAACCGAGTATAGCCTTTAGAGCAATATTTGCATCTGCCTTTGGCAGAGTACTGGGGCCAGTGCTGATAACCATCATATCGGACTGGTCGGATCGCAAATTTTCTTCCTTTCGGAGAGATCCCTTGATGTTCATTGGAACGACACTTTTCGTTTTTTTCTTTCCCTGATGTAGTCAATGCAGTTGCAATGTACGATTGGAACTTTGCAACCGAATGTTCACATTTCTGATTTTCCTGTTCCTTATGTCTGCGATAACCAGAATATTGTACGAAATGGAAACATAAAAATAGAAGATTTATCCTTCGAAGAGGTGGAAAAATTCAAATATCTTGCAGCAACAGTAACAAATATAAGTGACATTTTATTCCCAGCAACACTTTCGCGGTGATTACAAATTTTATTGGTGCAAGGTTTGTTGGGTACATTTCATTCCCAGCAACACTTGCGCGGCGATTAGAAATTTGATTGGTGCAAAGTGTATTGGAGTAATGCCTTCTGTATCTATACACGGCCGTAATGTAAGTTGTGAGGTTCCAAGTTTAATTGCTTCTTCAAACTTGCTCACCTTGAAAGCACTTATTCGACACACTCGCAGATGTAAGATTAAGTTACAAGTTTTATACCATTAATAATAAAATTTATGTTATCGGCATCAGTAAGTTAGATCTATAGGTTAACAATGAAGTTGACATCGCGTCGTAGGGGAGATAGGACGTCCGCTGTTTGTTTTTACGCCCAGAGGGTTTAGGTTTTCTTACTTAAGGAATAGGGCTGACTGTTTCCAGAGTTGAAATCCTTGATATTGACTTTACGGTTGCTGAAAACGTCGAAAAAAAAAACAATCAGGTAATCACCCCAAGCGGGAACAGAACCCGTGCCCGAGCGCAATTCCTGATCGGCAGGCAGGCGCTTTAGCCGACTGAACTACGCCGATGGCTGAACTGTTATTCTAACCTGCTTCGTTACAATTAGCTTGACATCACTGCGAATGTCCTACCACTTGGCATTCTCGAATTACACTGCCTCGGTAGCCGTGCGATCCGACAATTCTTGCCTCAATTTCGTTCCTTCCGCGTATTGCTAGATGACGTCACCCTCTCAAACTTAAGATCATGTTGGATACAGCGGTTCTTCGGCTATCGATCGCCGGTTACCTTATTGGAATATGTCTTGTAGTTTACGAATTATAGGCGCGACAAAGATGACCTGAAAATGTGCTAGTCGATATTCTGGAATGGCCTCCTACTACTGGACCGAATTTATAGACGTATTAACGTCGAAAGTTGTTTACTTTACCATTTTAAGTTAATTATAACTCTATTGCTTCATTGTTATTATACGCACATGCCGTTTAAGTCGACAGTGACATGGGTGTGCGTGGCAGGCAGGCGAATTACTCCTGTGACGTAATAGAATTCCGTGATAAGCAGGTACAAGTGATTGGGCTAGACAACTCATTTTGTTAAATTTTAAATTGTCGCTAAGATAATTCTGCCAGTGAGTCAGAAGTCGGGTTGTTAATTTTGTGCAACCTATACCAGGCATGTATCCGCTAGTACTTCTATACTCACTCTGATATCCGTACACATACTAAACGATATTGACGTTATTCTGATCAGTGGCGATCAAATGATAGATAACTGATGTAATATAACATTTCATTTGTTAATATTTCGAGTTTAATATCTTCTGAAACAACCTGTGAATTCGTATGTCTATTGGCAGAACCTTCTTCGGTTTGGGAAGGTTTGGCAACGTTGAGCGGAGGCGGGATATTCTAAAGTGATATTGATGTAATTTTGCTTGCTCATTGCTTTCGATGTATGTAATGTGTACTTTTTCAACATTACTTTAAGTTTGTGTTCGATGGTGATATTATTATTTAAGTGCTTATAACTACATCCAGCAAAGTTCGTAAGTGAATTTAAACTTTATTTGTATTATTGAAAGCTGAAGAAAGTGTGGAAATATTAGGAACATTTGTTTTACTCAAATAATATAATATTTAATAAGTTAAATACGAACACTTTGGTTATCTGAAACAGATAGTGTTTTGTTTTTATCATAGCCTTCAATATGCAATCACATCAACAAGACGAAGGCCAATTATCCTTCCCAAATCAAGGCCCTCCAGTTAACTCTTCTACATCACGTTCCTTGATACAGCCTTCAAAATTAGTCACAAAACGACAATATGAAGAAATAACTGAATATAAGTCTTCTAATTCTGATGAAAGTTTTTTCACACCAAATAAAAAACAAACAATTTCAGCTTCTAAAATAAATTCTAAATATGTAGTCGATCTAACTACCGTCCACAACAAGTTCTCCCCTCTCGAGGAGATGGATGATGAAATTGATAATGTGACTCCAGCATCAACACAAGAATCAACCTCTACTAGGCCTACTCCCAAAATCAGAGTACCACCAATATTTCTTCACGAAGTAAATAATTACCAGCAGATAATATGCGACATAGATTCCATTGTTTCCAATGAGTATTCAACACAACAACAGAACAAAGTCTTAAAAATTAACACTACTGCTGTTGACTTTCGTTTAGTTACAAAATTCTTAGAAGAATCACAGCTCCCTTATCATACTTTTCGTAATCCAGATACCAATAGACTGGAAGTCGTTTTACGCTATGTTCATCATTCTCTAACAGATAATGATGTTATCTTGGAGCTTAAATTCCTCAACCTGCCTGTTATTAAAGTTACCAGGCTTTTCTATAGAGACAGACAACCTATGCCGCTCTGCGCAGTGAAATTAGACAACAATGAACAGGGTAAGAAGATTTTTGATATAAAACAAATTCAACATGCTCTCATTAGAGTAGAATATCGCCGAAAACCCCGAAACATTCCTCAGTGTACAAGATGTCAGCGTTATGATCACACTAAAAACTTTTGCTATCTCACACCACGCTGTGTGAAGTGTCCTCAAAATCATCACTTTTCTGAATGCACTAAACCTAAAGAAGCCGAACCAAAATGTATAAACTGTGGAGGAGCACACTCAGCAAATTTTAAGGGTTGTAGTTATTGTCTTGACTTAAAGAAAAAGTCTGATTCAAATCCCCCACAGCAAAACCTCTCAACATCACCGCCAACCTTAAATTTGCAAAAATGTTCCTAATCTTACAGCAAATTCTCCTTCTGCCTCGCCATCTACACCTTCTTGGCCACACTCAGTACCTATTAAAACAAATGTCACCAATACTTCAATTCAAGATACCGCTCCTGCTACAGATGTTATTGGAAACTTAATTCAATTAGTGATAACTTCCCTGAAACCATACCTACCTGTGATTAAAACTTTCCTCCTCCAACTTGTCACAGGCCTTCTCAATAATGAACATTAATGTCAATAAAACGTTCTCTGAACTGATTATTTTAAACTGGAACGCAAATGGAATCAAAGCTAAGCGAGGAGCTTTCTTAGAATTTCTCTCTCGACACAATGTGGCTGTAGCGTGGGTTACTGAGACCCATCTTATTCACCCAGAGCAGTTTACAGTTCCTGGTTACAATATTTATAGAACTGATCGTGTTGCTCCCGAAGCCTCTGGTGGTGTGGCAATTATAATTAGGAAAAATATACAGCATCACTCAATACTTCTGCCAGAACTGAACTGTTTAGAAGCCTGTGCTATTAAGATAACTTCACATAACCTTCCACAGTTTACTATAATTTCAGCATATAAACCACCAAAAGTACGTTTGAATTCTCAAGATGTTGTTAATCCTTTTTCTAATACTACACCAACAATACTTTTAGGAGACTTAAATAGTAAACATCAAATATAGGGATGTCGTGTAACCACACCTAACGGAAGACGATTACTAACTATCTAAGAGGAAAACTCTATTAATATCGATGCACCTTTGGAACCAACGTTCTATCGACCTAACATATTACCTGATATACTGGACATAGCTTTGCACAAATATATTCAGAACACCTCAGCGTGTATTACATGAATTAGACTCCGATCATTGTCCTGTTCTGATTTCATTTGATGACAATCCTATGCTTCGTCCTCCTCCCAATCGACTTATCGAGGGTACTATAAACTGGAACAACTTTCAACTAAACCTAGACGATGTTTTGCAGCCCACCAGTAACTTGAAAACAATCACCGATGCTGATGCAGCAGTTCGTACTTTCACTGATGTTATTGCTTCATCTATTCGAGCAGCAACGGTTCCGACAAGACGGGTACATAGAAAATCTTATCACGAAACTCTTCTCTCAAAAATAAAACGGCTTATAAAGGAAAAACGTCAAACCCGGCGATTGTGGCAAAAACATACAGAACCATGGCAGCATCACCGCCTAAATCAACTAACCAGTGAGGTAAATAAATTGTTGGACGAATAACGATTCATATCTTATCAACGCCATCTTACTTACTTACTTACTTACAAATGGCTTTTAAGGAACCCGAAGGTTCATTGCCGCCCTCACATAAGCCCGCCAGCGGTCCCTATCCTGTGCAAGATTAATCCAGTCTCTATCATCATACCCCACCTCCCTCAAATCCGTTTTAATATTATCCTCCCATCTACGTCTCGGCCTCCCTAAAGGTCTATTTCCCTCCGGTCTCCCAACTAACACTCTATATGCATTTCTGGATTCGCCCATACGTGCTACATGTCCTGCCCATCTCAAACGTCTCGATTTTATGTTCCTAATTATGTCAGGTGAAGAATACAATGCGTGCAGTTCTGTGTTGTGTAACTTTCTCTATTCTCCTGTAACTTCATCCCGCTTAGCCCCAAATATTTTCCTTATCACCTTATTCTCAAACACCCTGAACCTATGTTCCTCTCTCAGAGTGAGAGTCCAAGTTTCACAACCATACAGAAGAACCGGTAATATAACTGTTTTATAAATTCTAACTTTCAGATTTTTGGACAGCAGACTGGATGATAAGAGCTTCTCAACCGAATAATAACACGCATTTCCCATATTTATTCTGCGTTTAATTTCCTCCCGAGTGTCATTTATATTTGTTACTGTTGCTCCAAGATATTTGAATTTTTCCACCTCTTCGAAGGATAAATCTCCAATTTTTATATTTCCATTTCGTACAATATTCTCGTCACGAGACATAATCATATACTTAGTCTTTTCGGGATTTACTTCCAAACCGATCGCTCTACTTGCTTCAAGTAAAATTTCCGTGTTTTCCCTAACCGTTTGTGTATTTTCTCCTAACATATTCACGTCATCCGCATAGACAAGAAGCTGATGTAACCCGTTCAATTCCAAACCCTGCCTGTTATCCTGAACTTTCCTAATGGCATATTCTTATTATAGGGATACGTAACAAGCTGTTTTTTACGGTGATGGGTTGTTAGCCCTTCGCCCAACCCCCAAGCTGGAGGACCACCCCTTGTCGGCTGTCCACGACTGCTTATTCAATATATTCGCAGCTACCCTCCATATCTGGAGGCCGTCTCCTCTATCCGCAACCTGAGGACGCGCCATGCCGTGGTGATAGGGACCCACAATACATCAACGCCATCTAGCCACTTTATCTCCAGAAGATTCCTCCCTTTGGAAAGAGACAAAGAGAGTATTGAAAGAGCCATGTATAATTCCACCTTTACAAAAAGACGGTTGTCAATATGCATGTGACAATGAAAAGTGTGAAATTTTCGCAGACACCTTCCAAGCCTCTTTCATACCAAACCCAATCATGAATAAAGAATTCAACGAAGAAATAGAACATTTTCCGAATAATTATCCTTCAGCACCATTGCCCGTAAACTTCACCTCGCCAAATGAGATCCACTCAATAATTCAGAAACTTCCAACAAAGATATCTCCTGGATACGATCTGATCCCAAACTTTGTATTGAAGTATCTTACTCGTAAAGCTCTAGCAAACTTAGCTTCATTATTCAATGCTCTACTTCGTCTGGAATATTTCCCTGATACTTGGAAACATGCAATAATAATTGTAATTCATAAACCTGGAAAACCTGCTTCGAATCCAACAAGTTACCGTCCCATAAGTTTTTATCAACTATATCCAAAATCTTTGAAAAGGTTTTGCTGAAACGCTTGGATACGTTTCTACTTCAAGCATCCATCCTACCTCCATATCAGTTTGGCTTTCGTCGAAATCATTCTACCAACCATCAAGTGCTTCGTATCACTGAACAAATTGCACAGGGCTTTGAAAACAAAGAACAGACTGCAGTCGCATTTCTTGACTTCACTCAAGCATTTGATCGAGTTTGGCATAAAGGTCTTCGGTACAAATTACACAAGTCCGGCGTTCCAGACTACCTATGCAACATAATGACTAGTTTCTTGTCAAATCACACATTCTCAGTCAGAGTGGGTTGTACTCACTCCTCTGTTAGACCCATTAGTGTTGGCGTTCCACAAGGCTCTATCTTAGGTCCGATATTATTCAATGTATATACCTCGGACATTCCTGCAACACCAACTGCACAAATTGCTATGCATGCAGACGATACAGCTATTTATGCAACCCATCGCAACATTAACATAGCCTCAAATCACCTTCAGGAAGCCTTAAACATCATATGCCCTTGGCTTGAAAATTGGCGCATCGCACTGAACTACAATAAATGCGAAGCAATGATATTTACTTTGTGTCGTCCTGCTAATCCTCTATGCATAAATCTTTCAACCAACGTGATACCGTGGAAACCAAAGGATGAAGCTGTAAAATATCTTGGAGTGCACTTAGATCGCCGTCTATCATGGAAACATCACATCAACAACAAACTTAAATTGGCCTACTCAAGACTAGCTAAATTATATCCGCTCCTCAACAAGAAATCATCTCTAAAGCTACAAAATTGCATGCTACTTTACACATCTCTATTACGACCTCTACTGCTTTATGCCTGTCCTGTCTGGGGAGGAGCTGCAATAAGTGAAATTAAACACATCCAGTCATTTCAAAATAAAGTCCTACGAATTTCACTCAATTCTCCTTGGTTTGTCCATAACAGCCAACTACACAGAGAAACTGGTATTGACACAATCAAACAGTTTATTCATTCACAAGGTAAGAAGTTCTATGACAACCTAGAAAATGTTCCTGGCGCCGTCCATTACTCTCTCGGAAAGAAGTCCACATTTCCCACCAGAATCAAGAGTCGACTTCCAATGGCCCTCATATTATAATCAAAATGTATCATCACACCAACCTATGTAAACAATTATTTATTAACAATTATTTTTGTTCATTGAGGAGCCCAATCTAGGCTGCCCTCAATTCAGTGTCATATATTATATATATAATTTTTAGAAATGATCTGTATAGCGCTAAATGCGCTGATCGATCAATAAATTGAAAAAAAAAAAACATTACTTTATGCACAAAGGTAAGATCAAGATTCAGAGTAGTGATGTAAATTATTACGGATTCGAAAATAGTGTTTTATTGCTATAGCTATACTTCAGAATACGGCGTAAGTAGGCTACATACATACAAAGACTGCCACTTAAAATAATTACAAAAACATGTTTTTTGTTGATAGTACAAAGGTAAATAAATAAATAAAAAAGATATTCCTTGCACCGAATATAATAAAATCGACAATGCAATAAAGACATAAGTTCCTACGAAGTATCGTTAAAAACTTTAAATTGGGAGATTCATTAGGAAGTACATTGTGTATCATCAGATGGTTCTTTCAGAAGGCCAGACATTATTACTATCAACGGACGCTTAAAACGGGCTCTTGTTCTTGACCCTACTATCCGTTTCGAAAGAAACCTAAATCAGGCCACCGAAGTTGATATTGAGAAGAAGTCTATATATAAACCTTGTCTGCCGTATCTTTCTCAAAAGTACAACGTCCCTCTTAAACAATGGTCTGTCATTGGTTTGCTGTTTGGCAGTAGAGGTTCAATTACAAAATTCACATGGAATTATCTTAACCCTAGGATGCATGAGCTACTTTTCCTACACATTTACATAATATGAGTCCATTGGACCCGTATGCTATTTAATGGGGAATTACACATAAAGATGTAATAATATTAATCTATCATTTAATTTATTTTAAATTTAGGAATTTTAATTGTGGAAAATAATATAAAATTTTATAACTAAGTTACATGTGAATATACAAATATATAATTATATTCATTTATTTCTACAAGATAATAAGTAGGTTCCTAATATTTTTCTTTGGGCAAATAAAATATTATAATTTGATAACTAAGTACCGTAGCGAGTAAAAATACATTCTTCTTATTACAACAGAAACAAATAATAATAATAATGATAATAATAATAATAATAATAATAATAATAATAATAATAATAGTAATAATAATAATAAATAATCCGTGGCGCTACAGCCCACGAAGGGCCAGGACCTACTAGCCGGCTGCTGACCTCACGGCCACATGCCGAAGCAGAGGTGGACGGTCATCCAACCAGAATGGAGGTATCGTGTGGTTAGCACGATGAGCCTCCAGTCGTTATAGCTGGTTTGCGTAACCGGATTTGGTTACTTTTCGTAGCTCTTCAAGTGTATCACGATGCTGGGTGGGCACCGGTCCCATACACTGGCCGAAATTTCATGAGAAAATTTCTTCCCTCATGAGGACTCGAATCAGCGCGCATTCCGGAACGCAAGTCCCAGGCGGGATGCCTTAGACCACGACAACACAAACACATATATTTATTCATACGAGATAATAATGTAATGTATCCACGAGGTAGAAAAAGAAGAAGAAGAAAAAACAGTAAGGAATAACCACACAAGTACAGGTATATCTTATCATTCTTTACACTTATTGCACACGAGTGTACTATGCTCCTGACAAAGATTATTTGTACACTTGTAGCAGATAGATTTGGTATTTCTCTCTGTAGCTGTAGGACATACAAAACATCTCCTCTTCTTGTAGTGATGGTTGCCACTACTGTTGTTACTTCGCACACTACTGCCTAGGTTAGTGATGAACTTTTCCATGTCCACATAAATCGACTTTTGAAGACGGAGATTGAACGATCTTCTAATCACGTATGGTTGGACCATTTTCATTGACATCTCTTTGATGAATAGTCTCCACTTGTGTGAAAGTCCTTTATGGTACCTGGGGTGCTGGATACAATACAGCATGAATGCATTTAGAGCAGTAACGTCCAAAATGTTACATCAAAGCTCCATGGGCCAGCGTTTGGTTTGCATTTTACAAGTATAGTTGTGCACTTTCTGATCCATACATCAACACGAGTGTAGAATGTTACAATCTCAGGTTTCTTTTTGCGTGATGTTCGTGAACAGCATTATCATAGTATTTAGCAGAATAGCTCATTTGTTTTTCTTTGGGCAAAAACTATTGCCATGTCCTTGTGAAATACAAATATACTTTTGTTCACTGGCCGATTTTGCATTGGATTTCATTTCTTTTCGAATACTTCTGTTGTTTTTGCCTAATTGATCCCACTATTTTCACTTTCTTCTCCAAGATATATTGCGCCAAAGTACACTTATAAAATAATTGTCCATGATGACATTTCGCGCTGTACCAAGTACACAGCGATTTAGAAACTTCACAATATTGAGAGCCAAATCCTTCTGTGGCGGTCCTCCGATTTTTTCCTCTGAATATACAATCCCGTGAACGGCATAACCACTTTCTGCTTCACACATCCACACGATTTTGATCTCGTATATCGCTGGCATATATTGTACAAAACTACAACGGCCTCTAAACGAAACCAGCTATTCATATATTGTGACAATTGGTTGTGGGACCATTACTTTTCTGCACTGTTTCGTAAATGTTTGCCACACGTAAGAAATAAGAACAAGTTTATCTGTTTGTAATCTAACCTTCCGTGTTCTCTTATCATCGAACCTTAAAAATCTTCTCATAGCTTCAAAATGATTCACAGACATTGTAGCTCTATAAAACGGGTTGGAAAATTTACCAAGAAGAAATTCTCTTGTTGGAACATCCCAAGATATGTCTGCTGTCATATGCAACAAAATTCGAAGAAAAGCAACCGTTTCATCTATTGATACTTCTTGCCATTTTATTTTCTTTAGTAGATAAAACCTTTTTGCTTCTGAGTTGATACATCTCACAATTTCATCCAAAATATTCTGTGGAATAAATAAACCCCAGGCACCTCTGAGAGTAACAGTTCCTATATCCCTTGAAGGACCTGATACAAATCTTACAATGTTGTGGATAGGAGGTTTACTCTGAGCACGGGTTTCTGTCCACCATTTCATCCCACTAGAAGCAATATATTCTCCTATATGTGTTTTGATTGTCGACTGGTGTGAAATAGGCATCCAGATTTCATCTTCTTTCTCACACCATCACTATCCAGTTATGCAGAAGAAACTTCATCTTCATCCGGGGTATTGTCATCAACTGCTGGAGATATATATATATATATATATATATATATATATATATATATATATATTCCTCATCGTCGTCCGAAATCTCACTTTCCAGCTGTAGAAATCTTGCCAATTCATGGACATATGTTTTAGAAGTTCATAGGCAGACTACAATAATTCTTACGATAATAAAACAATTTAAGCAATGGGTCTATTGGACCCATGTCATGTAAAAATGTAGTATATATAAACAGGGATAAAAACATATATAAAATAAAAGAATAAATTACCAAATGTGTTATAAGTGTATAAAGGAAGTAACAACAGTAGCATACCTAGTCGGTAGAGTCACACTGTGAATTAGTTATTAAGATAATAATTATTAAATATTCCGCCGGGTCCAATGGACCCATGTTATGCATCCTAGGGTTAAGGAACTTCACATTCCTTTTGATTCTGTAATGTCTATTCTTATAAATATTATCAAGGATTCTCATCAAATATTACATCATCATATCTATTTCAATTAATCAACTTATATTTGCCTTCAACAATTAACTTTCTTTTTTCTTTAATGCATCAAATCACATTATATTGTATATGTTTATTGTATTCAGGACCCTTGTGGTCACTCAAATTCTTTGAGCTGATATCTATAATTTAGAAATTTATTTTTAAGTTCCATTCAATTAACAAATTAGTGGCTAAAAAATTGACAATGTTTTCCGATTTTATGTTGTTTCACCTATAACGTGAAAGGTCTAGGATACATTTTAATATTATCTTATGCGATTATCTATCTTGCTTTCCTATAAATTCCATATTTCAGATGTCCAGGAATCCCGTTTTAGTTTGAACCTGGCCAGTCACTATAACAATACTGTTATCCTAATTTATTTGTTATAAACTTTTTAAAATATAATTTTAAATAAAAATAACTGCAGAAAACAAGCTAAGAATGTAAATTATGCAAATAAAATACAAATGTAAACAGAGGAAACTATTGACATATTATAATAAAGTATGAGGATGTAAATACAGTTAGGCCAAGTATAAAGATCTATGAAAAAATGAAGAAACATACCTTCAACATAATACGTAACAAAACAAATCATTATCTATTAAGTATGTGGCAATTAACGTAAACCCAGTGAACTTTAAATCCTGTAAATACGAAGTGAAAAGAAACATATTTATAACTAATTTATTACAAAAGGAATAATATTAATAAACAAACCTTGAAAACCAACAAAGTAAGTGTATGCATCTACAAATAATTATAGATAGTTCTGACGTATAGCAGGCATTACGAATCTTCAAAACTGAAACTTATTTTATGGGATCACAAAACAGCTGTTTATAATGAACTTGAAAATCAACGGCGTAACTTTATTGATATATCAGGCGAGACCCAACAATTTGACTGGAATTCTGATACACCACACACCACAAGTAAGACTATAAAAATGTAATTTAAACAATCTTAATATATAAAATTGAATGTGGGTATGAATGTATGTACAGTATATATGTATGTGTGTATGTTCTCTATACAAATCTACACGCTTTGACCTATATGTGCCAAAGTTTGCACATTGAACCTTCATAAACAGGAGAAGAACATAGGCTGATTAAAATCGGACAAATGGAAGTTAAATTAATTAAAAAGATGAATAAAATAAAAATATATACGATCAAATATTAATGTATAACATTAAATGCAATCTTCTACAGTCAATTGTTCTTTATTATTGTCTGTTGTATTCAACATCGACTTTCATGAGGCCATGGAAAAAGCAAAACGATATAAAATAACATTGTAGATACATCATTAAGGCCAAAATCTAGGCAATTCATGCAATAAGTATCCTTATGCAGTCCAGAACCGTATTATGTGTTTCTCGAGACAGTTGTAGATAATGAGCAGACTTTGTTTTATCAAACTGAATGCTTAAATTCTTTGAAATCACAAGGATTGCAAACAAATCATTTAATACTTAATATTAAATCAGTACTATTGCGAAATACTGACCGACAAGAATTATGCAATGGAACAGGAATTGGTGTGAAAAAACTCATGCCAAACGTAATAGAAGTGACAGTATTAACTGGCAAAACGAAAGGAAAATATTTTTTATCCCACATATTCTTATGATAGCCAGTATCATGCCATTCGATTTTAAGCAACTGCCATTTCAGTGCAACTATCATTCGTAATGACCGTAGTAAAATAAAGCTCAAGGATAGTCGCTCGAAGTTGCAGACATTCACTTAAGAACTCCGTGTTTTTCACATTGTCAGTAATTGCGTAACTTGCTTTCGAGTGAGCACACCTAAACATATATATACACATTTATACAAGAGAGGGGAAAACGAATTATATGTTCATCAATGATACTTTTGTCATGTTCCTAATGTAGTATGTGAATATACGTAAGCCCACTGAAAATAAGACATTAATTTACATTTTCTTTATTTTTGTTCATTTGAATTGATTAGGATGCCGATAGTTTAAATCAAAGGTTTGGACGGCTGTCATTTCGATATACTACTTAATTATAAAATATATATCTTTCAAAATATTATTTCCCATGTCCAATAATGTGTTATTCGAAATTTTATCAACAGTAATCTCACTAGAGGTTTTGATTTATCTAGAGAAAATCAAAACTCGAGTGGGATTTAATTGACTATTACACGATTAGAAGAAAGTATATAAAGATTAGAAGTAACAAAGTACTCCAATACAATACAATATTAATTGACTTACGAAAATACAACTGTCTTCAAATGTATTATTGTACCATCTCAACATTACAAAAATAATAGATATCATTATATCTAGATGCATGCTAGATGGCAGTAGTGAGTTATGATTACTATTAATGTCTTCTCGTCGAGAAGTTCTCGATCTATATCACGATGGCAGTGTTACTTGTCAAGAAGGCTTTGTTGATTCAGTTTCATTTTTATTAAAACAGTTACATTCCACTTCAATTATCCGAATCCCAGTAATTAACGTCACTTGACAGATGATTTTCAATAAATCTTAATATTAAACAATCTCTGATACGTTACTATCCATAATATCATATAGCAGAAGCTATAACATAACTTAAATAATATACACAAGTGTTAGAAAAGTTTTAATTAACGACGATGACATAAAAATAAACATGAATAAATTTAAAAGAAATAATTATTGAATGTACAATTTTCAAATTTCAATGTTTTAGTGGTTGGTGGTTCAATTGATGTTATATTGGACGTGTGCGTAATAGAAGAGGAACTCGTTGATGTAGGCCTACATGGTGTATTCAACTTATTCAGGATTTCCGAATGGTGCTCTTCATTTATTTGTAAATAGGATTTCAGAAGATGCATAGGTATGATCAGTGATTTTGATTAATTCTTGTTCTTAAATGCCAATGCGAGTCATATTTGTAACTGCTGTGCATCGACTGGAGTGGTTTGTAATTTTCTATTTTTTTTTTTTTTTTTTGACGTCCAGACCAGCGCAGTTTCAAATGTTGGGAAAGAAACAAATGCTAGGGACGCGATAAAATTAAACAAATGCTAGGGACGCGATAAAATTGTGCGATAAGCAGCCATGATTGGTTGAAAGACGCCCTTTCGTACCGTTTTATTGGTCGAAAGTAGTGTGACGTAGTAAAAGTGTAATAGTCATTGTAATCATGTTGCCAGTGTAATATGTTAAGCGTTGTGGAAAGAACGGTCACATAATTTTCTATAACATATGTTTTTCAGAATATTATTATTTGTGCTGAACAATGAGTTCTTGCAAAATTATACTCTATCAGCATTCTGTATATAAAATAAAAAGTAATATATTTAATATGTTCTGAATTTGTTAGATATAATATCTCAAGTCATATTTAAAAAAGCCCGGGTATGATATAAGCAGGCGTACAGCTGTCAAGGGATGAAAAATATTCCAATATAAATTGAATTACATACGTATATATTGAGTCTTTGGTACGACCAATAGATAAATTTCGGCTCACGATGACACCCCAACGATTCAGACTGGGAACAAGGGAATTCTCTAATTACCATCAGCTGTCTCTGAAATTCAAGTGAAAGCACACATAGACATGAAATTACGTGAAATGTATGTCAGCATAGCTTCAGATCAATGTTCAGATCTTATAATTACTTTTTCTCTGCCTCTGTACAACGTCACATTTGTGGCGGGGAGGAAAGGAGACGGCAGAAAAATTAATGGTATTTAATACGCTGAGAGCCACGACTAAGATAAAGCACTTGAAATTTAGCGGTAACTGACCGGCAGAGCTAAAATGCAAGATCTGTAGAACATTGAGTCAACACTAAGTGGACGTATAGAGATCGAAGGGTGTGTTTTTGTTTTGCTGAAGACAATGCTAACTTATTTAAAGGTTGTGTGTCTGTAGCCTGTATATATTTTCGTTGAGTTTTACTTTGTTTATAGTTTGATTTTTCTATTATTTTATTTGTATTCCTGGCGGTGTGGAAGAGAAGGCCTAATGGCCTTAACTACATCAGAATAAAATTAAATAAATAAATATATAAATTTAAAACAAAGTTGAACGTCAGGCACATGGTGAAATGTTTTCTTTTCGGTGCCTGATCTACAATTGTTTTAAATTTAGTTAAACCTAGCAGGCATTTGGCTAAGGAGTATTAATTCATGTAAGTAAAATTAAGTAAAGATTCATCTTTATGTGCGAGGAAAGCTTAGTAAAGACAATTCGTTTTGGTTGTCTATAGTAGGGTTTCCGAGATTTCCGAAAATTTAACAACCATTTAATTTGAAAACAGAAGCAGAAAGGAAAACCCGGGCAACGCCGGGTACTTTCAGTTAGTATTTAATATTTAGAAGAATAGTCAATTACTTTGTCATCATTAACCGTAAAAATTTCCAAAGAATGCAACCATTTTATTTTCATTTATCGTTTTGGTTTTATCGCCAATACGTACTTAGTTTATAATACTTCAACAAGTAACGTTTGGTACGACCGCGAACATAATTCCATCGAGACACACTTATATTGTAACATTAATTTACATTGAAAATCGGCATTAGCACAAACACGTGTTCTGTATGGTAGGCCTCCGGTTGACAGTTATAGTCCCGTCGCTCTAATTTCCGCCAGGCAATCGCGTTGCAGGTCGGCTACATTTAAACGTGTGCGTTTTGTGGTTCGCTTATGAAGACGTTATTAATTTCTTAAGGCTCGATAAATACTTAATATAATCGCCCGCCATTTTGACTCTTTCTTTGGCGTTCGCAGAAAGCACACGAAGACGTTATTTGCCGCTCAATTATTTGCTGAATTACAGTGCGTTTGATTTGTTATCATAGGAGCTACGACATGATAATGTTTAACGGTGTGGCAAATAGATTCCTCGTATGGTAGCTCGGCAACGAAAGAACAAAAATGGCGAACGATACTACCTACCTAGACTTTATAGAGCCTTCACTTCCTAAGACGTAAGCAAAGAGGCGGAGTGACGCCGGAAATAACAGCGTCGCGACTATAATTACAGTGCTGCTGACGTATGGCTCCGGCTTGAAACTGAAGAAGGCTCTGTTATTGGTAAACTGATGTCAACGCCATCTCTACACAGCTTACAGTATTTCGCCTGGTGCGCAACCTGTGTGTCGTTTATTTGCGTTCGATTGAAGTGTGTGCCGTAACGTAAACATTATCACCGTATATTATGGTGCTGAGTTTATTTCAAGACTAGAAAGAGTTTTAAATTTCTTTAAGTAGTTACGCTGATGCTCTAAAATCAAGACCATCTCTTTTCAAAATTGAGTTCACCAGTATTATTGTGTAGTGCGTAGTTTTTCTTGACTGTATTCGTTCGTTGGAATCTGTTTGTGGGCACGTAAATAGTTTCTGTAGGCTGAGTTTAATTAATGTTCAGTGTTAACCTGAAGATATAGGAACAGATTGCGAAGGAATCGGTGCAACATAACGGTAAGTTACTTACTGATGATTTGCAGCACAGATACTTAAAATAGTTATGTATATAAAGAAGTTTTGTATTTTATCACGCATAACTTCCAAATTAAAAACAAATTGTGTTGTATAGGCCTATCATTGTAATACTTAGTACGTTCAAGCTGCTAGTTGAACTTGCTGTGTGTTATGTATATTTATTATTATTTTAAGAAAAGTGTTATAGATAGACTTATGTGTATTTTTTATTTACGACAGGGGCAAAAATACTTGCGCATTGGGGAAGAAATATGTTCTCTATATTGTATTATACACGTTTCATGCGTTACACGTACTGATTTAGTTCATATTTCCAACGTGAATTCGGACTATTCCACACAACTCTTCCTTAGAATTTATGTCAAAGTAAACGTTGAGTGTTTGTTTTATATTTTTAGCGTAAATTAAATAACTATATTGCAACTGCGCCTCTTATTGAACACGGTTGTTCCTGTAGGTCTAGGTTATCTCTGATTTCATTAGGTAGGGATCTTGGTCCGGTGGTTACATCCTTATTGTAGAACAGCATCATTGTGATCTGGGGGAGTATTACATCTATTCTTAGAGACTACTATAACACTGCTTCAATCACACATTATCTTCCCTACTGATGTGGAGTTGCGCTTGAGCGTGGTTTCGATTCCCGTTTCAGCTGAATAACTAGCTTTGATTTCTCAAGTTTTCCCGAACTGTAAGCAGAATGTTAGACAGACACATGGCGAATCATCGATCTCATATTCTTTGAAAGACATCTCATTATGACTAATTCCATTGACGCTAAGTAATCTTGTAGCTGATAAAACGCCGTTAATTAACCTTCTGCAAACTTCTTATATCAGCCAGGGAATGTAATATGTTACAAATACATTTTCTTAGAGACGCAATCCTGTTGCTTCAAGGCAAAATATGATGCTATTTTTGCAGCCTTTCAGGAGCGAGAATTTAAAGTTTGAACGACTGTATAAAATCATAGTATCATGTTTCATACCAATTACTTAGAAAGAAAAATATATAAATGTCATATTTGGCCACAATAGAGATAAGATTAGAATGCAGAACATACAGAGAAATCTCATTTACACCAAACGTTTATCCATCATATTTCCCTTGGAATCACA
The DNA here is from genome assembly GCF_040183065.1 of Periplaneta americana. Lineage (NCBI taxonomy): Eukaryota > Metazoa > Arthropoda > Insecta > Blattodea > Blattidae > Periplaneta > Periplaneta americana. The sequence continues at coordinate 169,904,791 of NC_091131.1, forward strand.
GAATCTCTATAGGGCTTATATATAGAGGCATTTCCTCTTAATAGAGTATTTTCCGAGGGTTTTCTATAGAACACTGAAAGTTTTATTGACGAAAACAGTGAAACAAAACGACTAATTTTCCGTGGGAAGGTAGTTCGGAATGTGAAGAATTAGTGTAGGACGTCAGTTGTCTTGAAATCATTAGAAAGTAGGTAAACAGTGGAAATAATTGATCGGTACCGTTAACCTAACAGTGATTACTTAACACGTGAAATAAAGAGGTAGAACACTTAAGAATATACGTGAAACGCACATTATACTTCACTTAGTATATACAAGGCATAAAAAACCTACACATTCATATATACGAGGCATTCGAAAAGCCTAATAAAAGCTAATGTAATCTAACCTGTTAGAGATTCCTGCAGCGAAGAACTTACAAATATCCAAGTTGGAAGTTTGAGTATTGCATGCTATAGAAAAGCATTTTCCGTGTCCACAGTGACATGTTCGCTAGCTTTGTCTAAATTGCGGCCATGAATTATTACGCAAAACGCACTAGCTATGCGCAGTATGTAATCGCAATGTGGAATATGTTTTTTATAGGTTTACAACTGTGGAAAGACTGCCCACTATGTGCGAATATTTATTTTATTACCGCGTAGCAAACCCGCTGGTCTATTCTTCATTTAATTATAAGAAAGGACAGAATTTGGTCGGAAAGGTGGACACAGGTCTCACAGTGCCTTTCATAGTTTGTTGGAATGGTTACGTGACATTTCTCGTGTGCCGCGTTGGTGATTACACGTAGGCCTACGCATTGAATTTCCTTCTTATTATTAATTTTATTATTATTACTATTATTATTGTTATAATTATTATTATTATTGCTATTATTATTGTTATTATTATTATTATTATTATTATTGAATATATTATCTTGTGTGATAATTAAGTTATCGAATCTTTCCATATGTTTATATAATTCCTTCGTTACTTTTTCAGTAAACTGTTTATATAATATAAAAAATTAACAAGAAAAATGGTAATTTTAAAGATATGATGGAAACACCTTGCATGTACGAATCTGTAACAGGTTAGGTTCGGTTAGTTTAGGTTAATGTTATGCCGTGCATATATGACCAATTGAGGGGTTTGCCGGAAAAGGGCGTATACGTCAATATGGCGAATTGAGATACATGCAATCTAAGATTTTAAAACGCACCTGAATAAAATGTTATACACGCACGCAGCCCTGCCCTGGAGGTATGTACAGTACAATTAAAACAATATTTCGCTAGTATAATTATTCACTATATTTTAAACCGTTTTCCCGAAGAAGGGCGTATAGGTCTATCCGCCTTTCTTCCGGCAAAGCCCTCAATTGCAACTCCACAAAAAAAAAAAATGCAACGATTTTCACTTCCGAAATCACCGGAAGTACTTCAGCCCTAGTTTCACCAATCATACATTTTCTTTGCATCTTTAAAATACCGAATAAAATTTTAACAAGTTAATTCGGGAACTATTACAAAACGAAAACACAAATATTAATAAAATAGAGAGAGTTAACATTGATAGTGGAGGATTTTTGAGTGCCGTTTAGTATTCAAATTTATTTTAATTTTTTAAAATAATAATTATTTTTCGTAAGTCATGTGCAGTGTTTGAGACAAAAAAAACGATCTCCTATAGCGTGAATTTGTCCGAGTCCACTTTGGGCAGCGCCTGGTCCACACGTCTAGGGAAAGGATGTTATTTTGCACCTAATTTACCCCTTGTCCATATGTATGGCTGTAGTCTTATGCATACGACTGTTTTGACTATTGTATGAGGTGAAGTAAAGGCTAATTAGCATATACCGGTCTCTGATTGGGTCAAAAATCCTAATAGAACTGTAATTTAAACATTATGGTGAATTTCGTTGAAGTCTGGAGGGTCTAATTAGACAAACCCACTATCCTCATCTCCACATTGGACCCCCTGGAATCTTTTAAGGTGCGAAATAGAGAGAGTGGTGTGCTGAAAGCAACGGGAACCTACCACATTTATCTTACCTGAAGAAATTGCAAACATAATATGTGTTTCCACGGTAAAAAGAAAACAGGAAACAATGTAGGATGCTGGGTTTGCAATGCAAGTCCTGTCCTTGGGCTAAACACTATGAATGAATGTACGAGGTACGTCCGAACACTATGTCGTGCGGATTTTATATTTCTGTGATAATTGTTGTGGTTGTTGACTTAAATGTGTTTGTGACGTTCTGTGTACAAAAAAGTAAGGTGAGAAATGGAGCCTACGACAATTGTCTGCTGAAGTACGATAATTTTCATAAGTTGATACGACTGTTACGTTCCTTAGGCCGACATCTTTGGTAGTATTAGAAGTTGATATATTCAAGAAGATGAGATCGTACTTAGATTCAGTGGCGGCTCGTGGGCATTGAATTCAGGGTGCTGCATACAAAAATGAACGATGCAACTTACCTTATTTAAAAATTAGTTCCATGCGCCTTGTCTTGTAGGTTGCAAACTTTTGAAGCATCTTCTTATTAAAATCCGATATGTCGTTTAACATAGTCTTTACAATGGAAAATATAGCTAATGCGGTCAGTCTCTCTTCTCTCATCGTATTTCTGAGATAGGATTATACTCTCTTCAAGCACTAAAGGCAACGTTCTGGTTCGGAAGTTGTCATTGGTATGGTGATAGCTATGCGTAGTAGTTTCACAACTTCTCAAAATGAGGCCCGCAAGTTCTCAGATAGAAGAAAGTGCAAGAGATTGACTGCGTCACTGATATTTCTGAATTCTTGTCTCTGATACAACACAGTGAGTTCCGTTTTTTTTTTGTCTTTATCGAACATTGCAAAAAGCTTCACACACACATTTAGGTCATTTTCAGGAAATGAGCTTTTGTAGCATTCAAATTTTTCTTGACACAGAAGAGAAGATAATATCAGATGATCTATGAACTGGAATCGGGCATTAGCTTGTGTGAAAATGAGGTCACACACTTCCTTGGCTGCCGCAACCCTTGTCTGAATCCCTTCGACCTTACGACGCATTTAAGGGTTTTCATTTTCACAGATCTCGCTGCTCAACTGTGCACTGTTCCGTATTGTCTGTATGGCATTAACAAAGCTTGATATGTAGAGTCGGCCTCGGTAGCATAGTCGGTTGCGGGTTCGATCCCGGCCCAGGTCGATGGCATTTAAATGTGTTTAAATGAGACAGGTTCATGTCAGTAGATTTACTGGCATTTAAAAGAATCCTTCGGGGACAAAATTCCGGCACACTAGCGACGCTGATATAACCCCTGCAGTTGCGAGTGTCATAAAATAAACCATAATTCAATTTTTTAATATGCAGATTTGAAACTTTAGAAATACCGTATTTGCTCGCGTAATTTGCGCACTTTTTAATTAACTTTGGCCATTGAAAAATTGGGGTGCGTAAAATATACGGATTTTTCAAATAAGAGGTCCTGTTCTGAGTTTATCTCAATTAGTATATGTATAGGTAAGTATTTACGATAGGGCTAATTTTCTATACCGGTAACTTGTCTCTACCAAGGACAAGCATTGTTAAAGTAGCGGGACTTTGGGGTTTCTTTCTGAAGCAGGCACTTCAGTTGCTGGTGAATGACCTACGATGGACTGTAGGGAAGGAAAATCCCTACTACACTGAAAAAAATATGTACGTAATCCCTACTACACTGAAAAAATATGTACGTATAATGTGTGCGCAAAATACACGGAGCAAAAATATAGTTCAAAATAATCCCCTAAAAAGTAGGGTGCGCAAAATACGCGGGGGCGCAAATTACGCGAGCAAATACGGTATCTAACTGGCGATGGTGTAGTTGGTTGTATACTATATCTACATGATTCATTAATAAATGAAGAAAACTGAGCCAGAAATTGAATTCAGGATCTTCAAGAGTACGCACCAGGGCGCTTGCCCCATTTATTGTGATATTGTGACATGTTTCAGATTCCATTACATTTTGAAATCATTCTAGCAATGGCTCCTTCTCATGAGCAGTATTTACTGTTCTTATTTAAAACTCCATCTTGTTGCCCCAGCTGATGGAACTGCCTTTGAAACACATTAATCTAATAAAGGCTGTGTAGAGATCGAGAGAAGAAAGCAGAAATACTGGATAAATTAGCGAAAAATTTGCGAGCTTTGTAGGCTATTTTGTTTAGCGGCTCTTTCCATTATGAGATTCAACTGATGGGCACTTATTTCACATTTCTCCTGAATTGTTAAGGCACTGAACTGAATAGACTGTTAATATTGAATAGAATTAAACAATGTTGCACTTGTTATACTCACAACGTTAAAGAAAATGTATTTAAAACTGCGCGCTACTGACAAACTGCTGCAAATTTTGAATCGCCTGGAAACTCTGGATTCACGGCCAGGGGCATCATGGGGAGAGGTAAAACTAACGCGCAAAGCATCCGAGACGACACTGGCAGCTCCAGGGGAGGAAGTGGCTTCATGTCAATGAGAGCGAATTTTTTTTAATTCGAGCCGCTAAATAGAGACTGTATAATAATGTACGTGGTACAGTCATTAAGTACTAATACTGAGCGCCTAGTGGCGTTGTGGTGCACTATAGCGCATAGGTGGCGCCATGGTATGATACCTTGTCAGTTAGTCTCTCGACCCAACAAGAGAAAGTTGAGTGCATGCACTGTAAGCAGAACTACGGTCTTTGTTGTGACGGTGATTTGAATGCGCACGTCGGAACCCGAGATGTCACAGTTTGAGCAACGAGCAAACATCAAGTTCTGCCAGAAATTAGGCAAAACTGCTGCCGAAACATTTCAAATGATGCAGCCAAGTTTTCGGTGAGGACGTAGTGAGTCGCAGTGTTGTGTTTAGGTGGCACCGACGTTTTTTGCAAGGAAGAGACAGTTTGGAAGATGATGTGTGTACTGGTCGGCCACAAACAATTCGAACTGAACGCAAGATCCAAGAAGTTGCAACGTTGGTGCGTGCTAACCGCTCCCAATCGGTAGACGATATCGCAGCAACAGTAGGGGTCAGCCATGGTACTTGCTACAAAATTCTGTCTGATGATCTGAACATGTCTCGTGTTACCCAGCACAGTGTGCCACGAATCCTGTCGCAAGATCAACGTGATGATGGCATGACGATTTGTGGTGATCTCATCAGTAGTGCTGGCGAGGATTCGACGTTTCTCAACCGGATAATAACTGGAGACGAAACTTGGTGTTTCCTTTACGATCCGCAACTGAAACGACAATTCGCCACCTGGAAAACGCCGTTATCACCAAGATAGAAAAAACCGCGACAAGACAGGTCAAAAGGCAAGGTGATGCTTGAACTGTTTTTTTTTTATTCAAATGGAATTGTTCACATGCAATTCATCCCAGAAGGTGCAACTGTGAACAAAACCCGCTACAAAGAGATCCTTGGCCGCTTACGAGATTCAATTCGCCGTAAGCGACCTGAGCTAAGGCGTACAAAGAATTGGCTGTTGCAACATGACAACGTCCCTGCATATCGCTCTGTCCTTGTCCGAGAGGAACTTGCAAGACAACAGGTAACAGTTCTTCCACACCTCCGTACTCACCTGATCTCGTACCATGCGATTTTCTTCTCTTTCCTCGCATGAAAGCAACCCTACGTGGGCGTAGATTTCATTCTTCCGAAGAGGTCATGACTGCCACAAGAGAAGCCATACGGGACCTTCCTGCCAACATCTTTCAATGGTGCTTCCAGCAGCTGTACCAACGTTGGAAAACGTGCATAACGGCCAACGGAGACTATTTTGAGGGAGGATGTGTTCTGTTTAAATGTACGCCGTGTTATGCGGCACCTTGTGATACGTCCAGATTCTTGTGGGAGCCTACCCTCCAGGCGTCAAGTCTTAGAACTTAATGACTGTACCACGTATTTTACAACATAAAACGAGACATGAGAAACAAATGTCTGGGAGTGCTGCAGCTCCGCAGCCCCCCCTTCGAAAACCGCCACTGCTTAGATTATATGTTCACTATCACACTGAAAAGACGACGATTAAATTTATAAATTTATTTCGCTTTTATAGAGTATAACAAGGCTTTTGATGATAGATTTGACTGTAATATATTATTGAAATAGGGATAAACCGTGGGATCCCGTCTCAGTGTTATACGAAGCCATTACTAAAGAATTGAAATATTGGTTTAAAATTTCGAATGGTAAAATGATATGATAGATATAAAACAGTGAGTTAGACAAATGTGTCTTTTTTCACAAAAACTGGCTCACAGTTCTACCATTTATCCCCAATATGAGGTACCCGAATCACGTACGTGAAGCGGGTAGGCATTGCATACACACACGGACACAATAACACACACACACAATCTTAACGTATATCTGGACAAAACAATTGTTTAACGATGACTTAATATTTTATTCAGAGTGTAGTACATTTTACAGTTTGCAAATTATCAGGTGATAATTATTTGAAATAAAAGTGATTGACAATGATGTATCCAATGCCTATCCACTTCACTTGTGTGATTCAGGTTCCACATATTGCGCATAGATGGCAGGACTGTGATCAATTTTCAAATTATACACCACTTCGGCCGGCCGCGCTATGTATGATGTGTAACTGTGGACAATTTTGTTGTGTACTAGGGTATAATGTAAGTGTTCATGTTAGAGCAGTGTAGGGAATGAGTGATGATGGTGATGGAGAAGAGGAAAAAAGAAGGGAAAACTGGTACCGGTACGTAGCCTACTCCTGTCGAATAGCATCAAGGCCGCCAGACTTAACGTCCCCGTGCGACGGACGAATTACTATCAACAGTAGCCTTCTCGTCGTATGCGCTGCGGAGAGATTTGGGATTTAAGCCAGGCTTATTGGTGCACAGTCTAGTGCAGCGGTCGGCAAGCGGCAGTTTATGTCAGACTTTTGCAGGATAGACAAGTAGTTGTAACTGGCGATCAGCATGTCTGTTTTAAAACCATTAAACGTAAAGAGTGCATCAAAACCAATAATTGTAGACGAATAGGAGGAGAAATTATTTTGTTGTGCACAGAAAGAAAATTTAATACGTTTATGTTTTAAACTGCTTAAAGGGGTTCATATTAGCACCATAAAGAGGTATTATACAAAACTCCATTATCAATTGTACTTTTCCACAATATTAATACTGATTAAGAAAAAACGTTTCCGAATATAATGTTTTGTTATTATAAAATTTTGAAACTTTGCAAAGAAGCCCAAATGAAGGGAAAATTGCTCAGATTAAAAAATTTCCCGAAAATTCACTACAATTCGAAATATATACTCCTTAGATCATTTTGTACTAGGTTTATTTCAATGTTCGGCTCGATATATATATATATATATATATATATATATATATATATATATATATATATATATATATTTTAAATGAAACTCGTTAAATCTAAAGCGCGCTTCCGATTGACGGTTCCGCATTTATTTGAGAAATTACAAATTGTAACTTATGATGGAGAACCAGATTTCACCGTAGTTCGGTTAATTATTTCCTGACTATACGGCCGAGGTTCAGTCCTCTCCTAACCCCAGCCTACTGCTTTCTACCACCCCTGGTCTCGCAAGACGGGCTGCGTTTTAGATGACATCACCTACGTCAGTGATGTCAACTGATACCCATAGGAGTACGGGCGCGCTTTAGAGCCCAGGAAAGCCTGAGCGCTTTACAGCGGAAAGGAAAGAGATAGACGAAAGAGGTAAAATATGCCGCTTGGTCGAGCTATATACAGGGATGGCCAGCATTGATTCAATGGATAAAGGGAAGAGAACTTATTAAAACTGTATCTATGTTAATTTTTAAATTTGTCTGAGAAGTATAAGTGCATTATAAGAATGTAATTTTTAATTCTAATGTTCATTTTTCACATATTTTCTTTTTTATTCAAAATGAATATATTGTCAACTTTTTTTTTACAGAAAAGCGACATTTTCAGATATGTTTGTTTAGTAGCCTTACAGGTACTAAAACAATGTTTTCGTAAATACATATTATTGAAGATAGTGTATTGAAAATTTTGAAAATATTCGCATGGAAAATGTGTGTAAGGAAATGAATTAAAGCAAATACTGTTCATCACAAACAAAAGATACGTGCCTTTGTTTTGGTAAAACGTCAGTTCTATAGCTTCAGCAGGTTTCGATATAATTTAATATTTTGATAACAGAGAGTTGCGCACCAATATCACCTAAAAGCATAATGCGATAAAAGTTTTATTATGTAACATCAGTTACAGTTAAAACACAAACCTAGACAACTTTGCTTTGTACTATAATATTGTTTTGATTACTTTTATAAGACTAAAGATACCATCAATACCAATTTCAACTTATCATGTCATATTCAATGTCTTTCTTTGGGATGACTCTTTCCTTATGAATGATGTGTTTAATTCACTTAGTACAGTATAGTTGTAGTTATTATGGAATTTGTGTGAATATTCCTTCTTTTCTCTTTAGTATATTATTAATGTTTAAAAAACAACTGCAATATTAGATTAAGAAATAGATGTTAGTACTTTTGTTTTACTGACAATATAGAAAATAACAAACAGAATGAAGCCATATAAAAATGACGACATAAAATTTCACGTTACGTGTGAAGTTTGTGCACCACTGTTTTCTTAATCCAACAGGCTGCTTATTCCTCCTAGCATACCTAGCGCTTAATGCCCGCGCATGACGTCAAGGTCAGAAAAATGCTCTTGCTTTGACATCACTGACCTACATTAACGTTTTGCCGACGACTGGTCTAGTGATAAAAAAGTTGTAGGCCTACATCATCAAATCCCCTAGTCCGAGGTACAAATTTTAGAGAAAAATTTCTGATCCGTGGAAATGGAATCCGCCGGCTAGTCTGGAGGCAAGTGCGTTAACACAGAGCTAATTCGGCGGAATCACAATAATGAAATACCATTAGCCTACGTTTTTCCACATGCCGTGATTCGAAGCATTCGTCTTTAGACTACATCCTTCCGCTGCACACAGAAAGCAGAGAAGTTGCCGACTCATCAGGGGTTTAGACTGTAAATCTGCTTTCTCGAAGCGCCTACAGTATTAGCAATTTGGTATTAGGCCTACCGTACTTCAGGCATCACAACTAACAGGGCTGTATTTATAGGTCATTCGGTATCTCGTGAAACCTCCTTGGGAGTGAGGGGAAGGAAAAAGTGGACTGAGAAGCAGAATGATAGATGGTGTAAAATTCCCAGAGCTAACCAAAAGTGGAGAATTAGGCCTACCTATAAAATCCTACCAAGACTGTATTGCAAGAATCATTTGCAGTCCACCACAACCGTCATGTTATTTTGATAAGTGTGCTGAGTGTCCCGGAACATTAGATTTAGAAACACAATCACTGTCTATTTTTGATGAAGCTTTGATAGACTCAATTTCATGTAAACAGTGGGCAGCTACAGACAAAACAACATTAGAAAGCCTGGAAACATCTAGAGATGAATTTATAAATGTGTTAATTGGAAAGTTAGAAAGGCAGAGGCATTCAAAGAACATTCATTTATTGCGAGACAACAAAGAATGTTTTATAAAGAAACAAAAATTAATGTAAAGCATTGGGATTTTCTAGTTACACTAGACTTCTCTGAAAATTATGCTTTCATTATTCAAAATTAAGTACCTGGTTTCCATTGGAACAACAATAAGGCAACGGTACATTCTTTTGTTGTTTATCATATGAACTATGACACTGAGAAATGTGACTCTTTTGTAGTTATATCCGATTGCCTGAAACATGATACTGTTGCAGTCCACCTCTTTCGAAAGCAGTTAATTTTTTGAAACAGAAGTAAGCTTATGACAAAGTGGAGAAAATATTCTATTTCAGTGATGGTGCTCCTTCTCAATATAAAAACAGAAAGAACTTTATCAATCTGTATTACCATGAATAAGAGTTTGGCATAAAGGCAGAATGGCACTTCTTTGCTACTTCTCATGGAAAGGGACGTGTGACGGAGTTGGAGGAACAATAAAACGACAGGCAGGCAGAGCCAGTGTTCAACGTCCAATTCATAACCAAATCACCACTCCGTTTGAATTATTTCAGTGGTCAGCAGCGAATTTGACCACAGTAACATTCCGCTACGTCAGCAAAGAGGATTATGCAAGGGAGACTAAAGAGCTGGTGCCTAGATTCGAACGCCCATGCACAGTACAAGGGACTTCGCCGACACATGCCTGCATTCCTGTCTCGATGTCAAAACTTGTGACAAAAACATACTCTTCTGTGGAAAGAGATGTGAAAGTCCTCTGTAAAAAAATAGCTACATTTGGTGAGTAAAGGTTTTTGATGCAGTCTTCCATCTTTTGTCATTTTATTCCTGTGATAAAGCTAGACAGCCATGCGCTGCTAGACGACACTTCTCGTGTTTATATCTCCTGGCCTTGCTTGCCTGAGCTAGCTCCCGCCTCACAGTCAGCTGGTTAGTTCACGCGCATACTATTTATTTTCTTTATTTGATATTTTCAGTACTTTCTTATTAACGCCCCACCAGTAAAAAATGTGTTTATTTGTACTTTCAATGAGAAATCTAACCATATACTACTAAAATATTTTTTTTCTGGGCAAAGGCGTCTTAATGAAGAAAAATCTAAATTTCTCCATTTCCATAAAATGTAAGAAAAATTGTTTATGTGTGAGTATAAACTTTAATTTCTCAGTATCAAAATAAAACATTATTTTAGTCATTGGGTGAAAGGGTTTCGGAGCTACGACAGTGTAAATTTGCTAATTTTATGAAAATACGATAAAGTTAAATATTTTTAACTTAAACACTGAAGTTTTGATGCCTCAAACTTTGCACAAAGCATTGTAGCACAGTTGTCTACAGACAGAAAAAGTTTCATTGTATTTAAAATTGCAAAGTCAATTTTCTATATATTTTGGTCGATTTGAGATGGAATATAGCTCCTATGATCTGTTCTAATGCAGGAGCGACTATGTCAATATCGTTGTTTACATAAAACGAGCAGCAAATACAAACTTTCAATCTCATTAATAGAACATTGTAGTAAATTTACTTTTTGTGTAACAATATTGCTCCATTTTTTAATTGTACATCTAAAGAATGAACAATAATGGTTTTCTGCACAAAATCACACGAGCTTTTTTGTAATGCAACATTTTAATCTCTCCCGCTTCCGTAAAGCAGTATCATTTTTAAACAAATTTCTGGTTGTGTTATTGTCGAAACGGGGTAAGAGACTTCTAGTTTCTAATAATCGTTGAGAAACTGCTACAAAAGTTCGCCCATTAGCAGGCTTCGAGTTCAGTGGGAAATCCGCATAACGGCGTTCTGAGTATAGTGGTAAAGCGTACAGTGGGTGGGGGTACTGTAGAATGAATGCCAAAAAATACGCAAAGGAAAACGCTCTGGATTTGAAGGTTCTGACGAATAATTTGGTTTTCTTACAAATATATTTTCAAACTGTGTCTGAAACTATTACACGGTTAGAAAAGTCAGAGCAAGAGATGCCAGAATCCCTCAAATTAATTTAGAAAATGATGCAGAGATTTAATGAGACATCAAGTACACCGGTTACTGAACGTGTAAAATAGAAGTGGAAATCAATTTTATGTAAAAATAACGGACATGGATCACTGTGTAATATAAACAGCAAATTAATTGATACAGAGTCACCCCAGAATAAAGGACTGTCTCTCAGAGACTGTAATGATGTTAGATTTTTTCGTCATGTGACGTAGAGCGCAGTTTTTCACAATACAAACTGTGTTTGGCAGATAACCGAAAAAGATTTACGTTTGAGACAATGAAAATGTGTCTTGTAATATACTGTATTTCAATTCGGTATTGTAACTGCACTTCCTAAAGACAACCAATAGGATAAATGAAGAAATTAAAATTGCTACATGTTTATTTTCCTAAGCTGTTGATAAAGCGTCGTAAAATAACCTACTAAATAAATAAAAAATAAAAAATGTTTATTTCTACCGTTAACACTGTGTATAATTGAAAAGAAATACTTATAAAAGACAGGAAAATAAATGCGTTTCACATTATTTTGACATTGTCCTTGTGTAATGTATATTTCCCCATACCACCGTACTCTATTCTAAACAGCAACGTTATTACCTCAACACATCTCTACCTTTCGCTACCTGCAGCGAGTCAACAACCTATAGTATCTGCACAGTAAACTTATTGTATCGGGTCCAAAATCTCGAAGCCTGCTCATTAGGCAACCTTCTTTGAGGAAAACTTTGACGTTGCATGCTTCTTGCCTCACTTGAATTACGACGACTTCCTCCATAAATAAATAGGCCTAATATATGATATTCCTAAACTGTGAATGACATTGTAAGTTGTTTATCGAATAACCTGTACTGAACTGCCATCCGCTCTGCAGTATAGCTATGGAGAGGGAAATTGAACTCTGCTCCCTCGTACTTACGTCTGTGTAGATTACTGCCTGCTGAACGTTGCTGAACAGGTGGTTCTAGATCTTGTTCTTCTTGTAACTTGTTTCTCGAGGATTCCGGTCAACATTTTCTTTGATCATATTACCATCTCTTTTCCGTATTTGATTACACCCTGGAGCTTCATAATCTAATAGAAGTCAAAAGTCGCTTCCAGACGTCTTCACGAAGGTTAGTTATCCTGACTTAAAGATGATACTCAACTTCGATAGCCTTATCAACACGCAGATTTAATCGCCAAGGAGATTGGTTGCCCTGTTTTGAAGCAGGTTACTCAGCGTTGTTGCCAAATTTGATTTGCATGCATCTATTTATCCACACTGCGAATGGGTAAACACCCAGTGGCAGTGGTAACATATTCGATACCCGGCTCCGGAATAATTTTTCCCTCGAAATTATTCAAATCAACTTTACAGGGAGTTATACCTGAAATCTTGATTTGCATAATACACGTCACTGTTCGTTAACAGAAAACCACAATTTAAGTCACACGGAGTTAGTGTGCACTCGAAGTTGGTTGCTTGACGGTTGTCAGCCCACTTTGAGGTCTGTGGATATAGAGGGAAAAATTGGATCGGTGTCGGTTAGAGTTCCCGAGTAGCTCAGTGGTAGAGCGTTGGTACGTTAAACCAAAGGCCCCGGGTTCGATACACGGCTCCGGAACAATTTTTCCCTCGAAATTATTCAAATCTACCTTACAGGGAGTTATACCTGAAATCTTGATTTGCATAATACACGTCACTGTTCGTTAACAGAAAACCTCAATTTGAGTCACACGGAGTAAGTGTGCACTCGAAGTTGGTTGCTTGACGGTTGTCAGCCCACTTTGAGGTCTGTGGATATAGAGGGAAAAATTGGATCGGTGTCGGTTAGAGTTCCCGAGTAGCTCAGTGGTAGAGCGTTGGTACGTTAAACCAAAGGCCCCGGGTTCGATACCCGGCTCCGGAAAAATTTTACCCTCGAAATTATTCAAATCAACTTTACAGGGAGTTATACCTGAAATCTTGATTTGCATAATACACGTCACTATTCGTTAACAGAAGACCACAATTTAAGTCACACGGAGTTAGTGTGCACTCGAAGTTGGTTGCTTGACGGTTGTCAGCCCACTTTGAGGTCTGTGGATATAGAGGGAAAAATTGGATCGGTGTCGGTTAGAGTTCTCGAGTAGCTCAGTGGTAGAGCATTGGTACGTTAAACCAAAGGCCCCGGGTTCGATACCCGGCTCCGGAACAATTTTTCCCTCGAAATTATTCAAATCAACTTTAAAGGGAGTTATACCTGAAATCTTGATTTGCATAATACACGTCACTGTTCGTTAACAGAAAACCACAATTTAAGTCACACGGAGTTAGTGTGCACTCGAAGTTGGTTGCTTGACGGTTGTCAGCCCACTTTGAGGTCTGTGGATATAGAGGGAAAAATTGGATCGGTGTCGGTTAGAGTTCCCGAGTAGCTCAGTGGTAGAGCGTTGGTACGTTAAACCAAAGGCCCCGGGTTCGATACCCGGCTCGGGAACAATTTTTCCCTCGAAATTATTCAAATCAACTTTACAGGGAGTTATACCTGAAATCTTGATTTGCATAATACACGTCACTGTTCGTTAACAGAAAACCACAATTTAAGTCACACGGAGTTAGTGTGCACTCGAAGTTGGTTGCTTGACGGTTGTCAGCCCACTTTGAGGTCTGTGGATATAGAGGGAAAAATTGGATCGGTGTCGGTTAGAGTTCCCGAGTAGCTCAGTGGTAGAGCGTTGGTACGTTAAACCAAAGGCCCCGGGTTCGATACCCGGCTCCGGAACAATTTTTCCCTCGAAATTATTCAAATCAACTTTACATGGAGTTATACCTGAAATCTTGATTTGCATCATACACGTCACTGTTCGTTAACAGAAAACCACAATTTAAGTCACACGGAGTTAGTGTGCACTCGAAGTTGGTTGCTTGACGGTTGTCAGCCCACTTTGAGGTCTGTGGATATAGAGGGAAAAATTGGATCGGTGTCGGTTAGAGTTCCCGAGTAGCTCAGTGGTAGAGCGTTGGTACGTTAAACCAAAGGCCCAGGGTTCGATACCCGGCTCCGGAACAATTTTTCCCTCGAAATTATTCAAATCAACTTTACAGGGAGTTATACCTGAAATCTTGATTTGCATAATACACGTCACTGTTCGTTAACAGAAAACCACAATTTAAGTCACACGGAGTTAGTGTGCACTCGAAGTTGGGCTTGACGGTTGTCAGCTCACTTTGAGGTCTGTGGATATAGAGGGAAAAATTGGATCGGTGTCGGTTAGAGTTCCCGAGTAGCTCAGTGGTAGAGCGTTGGTACGTTAAACCAAAGGCCCCGGGTTCGATACCCGGCTCCGGAACAATTTTTCCCTCGAAATTATTCAAATCAACCTTACAGGGAGTTATACCTGAAATCTTGATTTGCATAATACACGTCACTGTTCGTTAACAGAAAACCACAATTTAAGTCACACGGAGTTAGTGTGCACTCGAAGTTGGTTGCTTGACTGTTGTCAGCCCACTTTGAGGTCTGTGGATATAGAGGGAAAAATTGGATCGGTGTCGGTTAGAGTTCCCGAGTAGCTTAGTGGTAGATCGTTGGTACGTTAAACCAAAGGCCCCGGGTTCGATACCCGGCTCCGGAACAATTTTTCCCTCGAAATTATTCAAATCAACCTTACAGGGAGTTATACCTGAAATCTTGATTTGCATAATACACGTCACTGTTCGTTAACAGAAAACCACAATTTAAGTCACACGGAGTTAGTGTGCACTCGAAGTTAGTTGCTTGACGGTTGTCAGCCCACTTTGAGGTCTGTGGATATAGAGGGAAAAATTGGATCGGTGTCGGTTAGAGTTCCCGAGTAGCTCAGTGGTAGAGCGTTGGTACGTTAAACCAAAGGCCCCGGGTTCGAAACCCGGCTCAGGAACAATTTTTCCCTCGAAATTATTCAAATCAACTTTACAGGGAGTTATACCTGAAATCTTGATTTGCATAATACACGTCACTGTTCGTTAACAGAAAACCACAATTTAAGTCACACGGAGTTAGTGTGCACTCGAAGTTGGTTGCTTGACGGTTGTCAGCCCACTTTGAGGTCTGTGGATATAGAGGGAAAAATTGGATCGGTGTCGGTTAGAGTTCCCGAGTAGCTCAGTGGTAGAGCGTTGGTACGTTAAACCAAAGGCCCCGGGTTCGATACCCGGCTCCGGAACAATTTTTCCCTCGAAATTATTCAAATCAACTTTACAGGGAGTTATACCTGAAATCTTGATTTGCATAATACACGTCACTGTTCGTTAACAGAAAACCACAATTTAAGTCACACGGAGTTAGTGTGCACTCGAAGTTGGTTGCTTGACGGTTGTCAGCCCACTTTGAGGTCTGTGGATATAGAGGGAAAAATTGGATCGGTGTCGGTTAGAGTTCCCGAGTAGCTCAGTGGTAGAGCGTTGGTACGTTAAACCAAAGGCCCCGGGTTCGATACCCGGCTCCGGAACAATTTTTCCCTCGAAATTATTCAAATCAACTTTACAGGGAGTTATACCTGAAATCTTGATTTGCAGTTTACGTAGTATTATACAACTGTTTAAAATAATTAAAGAAAAAGGCTCTCTTAGTCTAAGTAAGTGATTATCATGTGATTTCCCCTGTTTTGACGACCATGTGACTTAACCACTCGGACGGGCATTAGCATGACAAAATGCACGTCACCAGACTGCTAACAATAAGTGAATTATAAAAGTTGTTGTTGTTTTCTAATGCCAGGCGTTTGACAATAAAGTCATTTGACCTCTTGCACTCCAATATTTTTCAAAGATATTATCATGACCAGCCACTGAAGCACAGATTTTGAGGTGGTCCGAATCCATTTCTTGGTTTAAGTTGCACAATGGGCAGTTAGGGGACTGGTATATTCCAATTCTATGCAGGTGTTTGGCCAAACAATCATGTCCTGTTGCCAATCTAAATGCAGCTACATACGATTTTCCTGGTAAATCGGGAATTAACTGTGGATTATGATGCAGAGAGTTCCATTTTTTCCCTTGGGATTGAGTTAACAAATTTTGTTTGTTGAAGTCTAAATATGTAGATTTAATAAACCTCTTCACAGATTAATATGTAGATTTAGTAACAGGTCTGTAAGTAGCAGTGCTGCCCTTCTTTGCTAAAGCATCCGCATTCTCGTTTCCCAGAATTCCACAATGGGATGGTATCCATTGGAATACAATTCCAATTATAAAAGTAAAGTCTGACAGGAATTAAAAAGACGAAGGACGTAGTAATGGTTAATCCTAATATAGGTATAATCTCAAAGAAAAATAAATTCAGGGATCTGAAATAAAGAAAGTTTATACTGTACTTTCATTAAAAATGAAATTAATTTACCCATATTCTTATATTTACAGATGGCTCCTAAATGTTGTATGCCTGTGTGTACCAGCAATTACCAGAGTGCTATAAATGAGAGTGTTATGTTACAGTTCTCAAATGTCCAACTGAAAAGGATAAGTTACGTGGCTAGAAGCTACTCGTATACCACGAAATGCCTTCACGTCAACAAAGCATTCACTTAAACACTTTGGAGTAAACGAATTACACTGTTCTACAAGGGTCATTTTTCTTATATGAAAATATGTGATTCCAAAGGATTTATTATATGGCAAATTCAAATCTGAAAACAGAAATTCGCTATCAGGCATAGTTTTTAGTATACGACAATATACGTCTCATTTAACTGACATTTTAAGTTTGTGATAAAGATGGTGAACTTTGCTTAACAACAGTTGCCTACAGTTAATTTTGTTCTTCATTGGTTTTAATTTTCAAATTGTGGCATTCCTGTTGCTAGTAAAATTTTATGTTAATAAGCAAGTCGCTGTCACAGGATTTAAAATTGAGTTAATCTGGCATTATTTGGAGACATTCCTTATCATGTGAGTAAATATTCATTTTCAACCATAATATTCCGACATATGTTATATATAAAATATGTAATACTTTACATATTTCTCTTTTACAGAAACCTCCTAAATCATAGAAATAAAATATATAGATTCTAACAGAGAGAGAGAGAGAGAAATCTTGAGTTTAACCTGAAATTCTTGTTAGAGGAAGTGAGTATTGTTTGTTTACATGAAATATTGTTTCTGCATATGCACAATTCAACTCATGATGACATTCTGCAATGATGTTTGTGACCTAATGAATACTTTGAACTTCAAATAAGAGTCACAGGACTGGAGACTTTTTATAGATGCATCAAAATACAGTCTAAAGAGAGTTCTCCTCCACAACAGGAACATAATGCGTTCTGTCCCAGTTGCCTATGTATGACTAAAGAGTCATATGATATTTTGAAAAATATGAGTATGCTGAGATTAATAAAATATAATGAGCATAAGTGGAAAATATGTGGTAATTTGAAAATAGTTGCCATGATATTAGGTATGCGACAAGGCTACACCAAATATGGATGTTTTCTATGTGAGTGGGATAGTCGCGATAGGAATTTCCATTATAAAAGAGGGATTTGGTCTGAACTTAAGTGGAAAGTTCGAGAAAAAAATATACTGAATGACAAATTGGTAGCCAGTGAAGATGTTCTGCTGCCCCCTCTTCACATCATGCTAGGCCTTATTAAACAATTTCTTAAGGCCATGGATACATCTGGAAGAGGATTTATATACCTTTCAAAAAAGTTTCCTCGTTTTTCTGTAGCAAAAATAAAAGAAGACTCTTTGTGGGTCCCCAAATTAGAGACCTTCACAAGGATTTAGATTTTGAACAATGCCTTGCACCAAAAGAAAGAAGAGCGTGGTTTTGTTTCAAGAATGTAACGCAAAATTTTCTGGGAAGAAAAAGAGTTAACGACTTCGAACAATTGGTTCAACAAATGATAAATGCATAATAGAGATCTAGGATGTCACATGTCTTTAAAAGTGTATTTTCAAGATTCCCATCTACATCATTTTCCTGAGAGCTGCAGTGATGTCTCCGACGAACATGGTGAAAGGTTCTATAAAGATATAATATCCATGGAAAAGCGGTATGAAGGGAAATAGATGCCTGCGATGCTTGCTGACTACTGCTGGAACATTATTAGAGACTGCAAAATTGAACACAGGAGAAAAAGATAAGATTTTTAAATTCTTAGGGAAAAGTGTATTTTATTCATATTTTCTAACCTTAAATAAGTTTCTCCATATAATATAATTATTATATTAAGGCTTGTATTTATTTTTTGTTTTATAGTGCATAAAATGTTTGTAAATAATTTTGTAAGTGACTAAAATATTAATAGTTACATATTTTTCCTACATAAATACATACCGTGGAAACGAAAATTATTTAAAAAATGAAATTGCATATAACTTGAAAACTATGCGTGACACAGAGAAACTAATTACAGATTTGAATTCAGGAGGTAAATTTCCATATTAATCAAGAATGTTATACCAGAAAAATGTTTTTTTTTTTTTTAGAACAGTGTTAGAGACGGATCTTTATTTAGTTGTATCCCCTATTAGAATAACATCGCCATGGTATAAGAGAAACAATGGACTTTAGAGTTTGTTTCAAACTACGAAACCAAACTTCACTGTTATTCACTTATTCAGTAGGTAATTAATAGTAGGGCCTACTACTGAACTGCTTGCTTAGAAAATATTTAACAGGCCTATATGTAAAGAAGGAAGTAAAATGCATTCAAAATGATCTAAGAGTTGTTCAAAATATTAAAAATGACCGAAAAAGCCGAAAAGAAATGTAAAACTGACCTATTAGTTCAAAAACGTAAAAAAAATGCAAAATTCAATATAAGAAATTAATTTTTTACATTGATATTAACATAGAAAAGACGTCTATATTAATAGGCATCGTCTTAATGTGAGAAATACGAAGATGACTTTTCATCAACATCCGCCCCCTATTTAAGACGAACTCATTGAAGTAGACCTATATAAACGCTAAAAAAAACGGAAAAGCTCCAGGTGGAGATGGTTTAAATACAGAGCTTTTTAAATGCGTTGGAGAAGAATTTACTTATAGATTTTATGCTTCTTAAACAATATTTGGGCAGGATCAAAACCCCCAGAAAGTAAGTTGGCAAAAGGTTATTATAATACCCATCTATAAGAAAGGAAACAAAAAGCAATGTGAAAATTATAGGCATAAGGCTTCTCAAATCAGGTTATAAAATCTGTACAACCATAATCAAAAATAAATTGTCACATCTTTATGAAGACAAAACCACTGAAGAACAAAATGGATTCCGAACACGAGGGTCATGTTGTGATAACCATTTTACTATGAAGAGTTTAGAACATAGACAATTTAACATGGAAACACACTTAGCATTTCTGTGTCTTGGGACAACACAATTGTATACGCCAATATGGACCATATATGGTAAACGGCAGCCAAAATAAGCGCAAGTGAACCGAAATAGAAGTAATTCTTTCATCTTACTTACTTACTTACTTATTGGCTTTTAAGGAACCCGGAGGTTCATTGCCGCCCTCACATAAGCCCGCCATTGGTCCCTATCCTGAGCAAGATTAATCCATTCTCTATCATCATATCACACCTCCCTCACATCCATTTTAATATTATCTTCCCATCTACGTCTCGGCCTGCCTAAAAGTCTTTTTCCCTCCGGCCTCCCGTCTAACACTCTATAAGGTAGGGTACCCATTTATAGTCCCCCATTTAGTTTTGTCTCACCATTCATATACCATTAAAGTTGAAGTCTTGAAACTAATCTAGTTAAGAACGTTCAACATTTAACTACAAGACACAGAATTCGAAATTCATAAATTTGGGAATCAACCTGAATATAAAACATGAAGAATAAAATTATGCAATTTTTTACATTTCAATGAAGCGGTCTAAATTTCGTCCCCGATACTTTTTAATATATTGAATGTCAATAATTTCAGTAGTACAATGAAATAAAAACATAGAATATCAAGAATGTTTATTAATAACTAATAATTATAGAAAGTATGTAAGAGAGCATTCAGAAAATTGTTTAAATTACATTTTGTAAAACAAAAGACTCCATGTGATATTTTCTTACGTTTCTTAGAACTTTCAAAATAAAATTACATAGTTGAACATTTTAACCTAACATTAAATCGTTCATTGTGTCCAATAGAACTAAAACCTTTCAATTTTATGTTTCACCCATTCAGACACATGTCACAAATAAATATTTTGTGTTCACAAGATGAGGAACACATTTGGTGGCATCAATGGCAGCATCGCGTGCATTTGATCCATTTCTGTCCTTGCTTATGTTATGAAAATTTTTCCCAAATAACGGAAATACTACATCTTCATCATCATTGTCTTCATCATCACTTTCACTATCGCTAGAAGACTCGCAAACAATTTTATTTTTTGTTTGTTTCGGTACACTTTTTTTGGTTGAAACTGAGGTTGCAGTTTTTGAAGTCGACATTCAGATTTCTTTTCGTCTGCTTTCGTTTTTGGTTTTCAGACTCATTAACTTTTCTTTTCTTTCCTGCTGCTTTCTGAACATTGTTCTTATGGGGTGCACTTGTTACTAGAAGTACTATACCACGCCTATTGGAAGACAAAGGATCTATCACTGGAACTTTTCTAATATCTTCTGGACTGATCACAGAATTTGAAGTTTCAGGTTCAGTTTTCTGATATTCTGTCACTTGGGTAAGTTGATGTTGATTAGATACCAACTTGTAGCCTATATTTTTCTCCCTAACAGGTTTTACGGCTTCTATCATTTCCTCCTTGCTCCATAGTTTCCGTTTTCCCAACTGAAGACAACCAGAAATATAAATGGCAACAGCCTTACTGAAATTACATGATATGGAAATAACATTCCGAAATCCGTTCCGGGGACGAAATTTAGACACGTCCTGGGGGACGAAATTTAGGCGTGTGCACCACAAAAGTATGGCGGCATCTTGTTCTAAGCACGCTGCAATTTCCGGTCCAGTTAATATATTCTTACACTAGACACTTTGCTCTATATATAGGAGCAAAAAATGTTATGAAAATACGCACCTTAGGCTGTAATATACTGCTGAGAATATATAAGAAGAATAGTTTTCCACCTTCCAGATATTTAAAACTTAAATAACAATGAACAAACAATAACACTCACTCCAACTGACAGCACGCTTCTTACTGCATAAAGAAAGATAATCTCTACTGACACATCACCAGGGTGCGACACGTTATGGGTGAAATAATATGGGGGACGAATTTAGGCAAGGGGACGAACATTGGGCACTACACCTTAGCATTTTAATACTATCATTTTCTTACAAGGCCCTAAATCTAACATGCATCATGTGAAAAATCAGACACCAATATTACGACAGTGAAACACAATGCAATTTTGGATAGGGCGAGTTTTGCACTGTACTGTTGTGGATAAGACAAGTTTTGGTTGTTACAACATATGCTTTTATAAAAAATAGCTCCAATTTTCTCATTTACTATTCACTATCTTTGCTTCATAACATAAATGAATAACTTTTTATAATTTAGTGCAAATACACATACTATTCTTTATACATAATGTCCCATTTATCTTGTGCGCCTATTGTAACTTTTTTGTTTGGATAGGTATTGAAATTTTTGTTTTTGAAAGTTACGTTAAAACGAAGGCCTAATATGAGTGTAGAGATTTGGTGCATGTAACATTATAGTACAAGATACACGTGACGTCATGAATTTTTCAACTAGAACTACATACTTTAATCATGTTACATTGATTACACATATTAAGACGAATTCAAAAATGTATCACAATGTCACCTTCCCAATCATTAACAACAACAAAATGCAAAATGAATGCCATCAGAATGTGTCGTTTGTTGTGGTACCCCATTCATCTTGTGCATTGATTTACACAAAACGAAAGACGACTGACGTCTGTACACGTCGTGTGTTGTGTGTTTGCTGTCTTAACATGTAAACAAACCACAACAACTGTCGACTTCACAATCCACGTACAATGGCCAGCACGTTCTCCGGACCTATCGCCACTTCACTTCTTCCTGTGAGGAACTGTAAAGGACAGTGTGTACCAGGACATTCTGACAACACCAGACATGCAGCAAAGCATTCGACAGGCTTGTGTGTCCATTGAGCTAGCAACATGCTGGGCAGTCCTACCGTCTTTCGGGGAATGCCTTCGAATGTGCATTAATGTGAATGGTCACCATTTGGAACATTTTCTGTGAGTCTCAAAGCATAACATTATCACATTGGAAGTACGTTTTTGTTTCATTTTGTTGTTATTGATTGGGAAGGTGACATTGTGATACATTTTTGAACTCGTCTTAATGTGTGTAATCAATGTAAAATGATTAAAGTAATGTAGTGCTTTTGAAAAATTTATTTCACTGTATCTTATACCATAATGTAGTTACATACACCAAATCTTCACACTCATGTTAGCCCCTCGTCATAACATAACGTTCAAAAACAAAAATCCCAATACCTATCCAAACAAAAAAATTATGTTAGGTGTACAAGATAAATGGGACACTCTGTATGTTAACACTTTCACAATAAAAAAAGATAAATGAAAACTCTCTATATTCACATATGTAGTTTTTTTTTCAATATTTCATTTCAAATTCTGAGTTGTTCTCCTTCAACGTCCATGAAACTATTGCAAAACACATCCTCTTCTTCATTGCAATCTGCTGTAGTATTCTGAGAAATTACATTTTTGTAATAGACAAGATTTTCATTCTCCTCTCAGTTCTTACCAAAATGTTTCTTTAATAAATTAACTACATCTTTCAATTTTTCTTCATTTCTTGCAATACCTATATTCAGATTCCTTGCAGAAAGCATTTCTAAGTTTTTTCCGCGTTTTAAAATTGTCTTGCCCACACACAGATCTGACCGATAATTCTCTCTTACTGTTGTTCTTTTGTGACACTCTGTCTCCGCCTCTAAGCTCTTTCGGTGCAGGGTTGCCAAAATAATATTAACGAGCATAGAAATGTGTGTTTTTCTTAACGTTGGATAAGACTAGTTTTGCTCTTCATATTTCTTAATGGTAGCACAGCAAATATTGGATAAGAAGAGTTTTGCTCTACATTGTTAGATGGATCAGACTTGGTTCTGCACGAACCACTGTTATGGATATGGACAGTTTTGCATTTGATAGTAGTTTTCTGAGCTCTATGGAAAAGGAATTAGACAAGATTTGCACAAACCGACTATATCAGTACATAGAGGGCTGCAAGTAGTACAACATCCCATATGTAACTCATTTTTTTTTTATTTATTTTGGATAAGACGAGTTTTGCACTTGATAGCCTCATTTGTTACTGTTGCTCCAAGATATTTGAACTTCTCCACCTCTTAAAAAGATAAATTTCCAATTTTTTTTCCAATATTCTCGTCACGAGACATAATCATATACTTTGTCTTTTCGGGATTTACTTCCAAACCTCTTTACTTGCTTCCAGTAAAATTCCCGTGTTTCCCCTAATCGTTTGTGGATTTTCTCCTAACATATTCACGTCATCCACATAGACAAGCAGCTGATGTAACTCATTCAATTCCAAACCCTCTCTGTTATTCTGAACTTTCCTAATGGCATACTCTAGAGCAAAGTTAAAAAGTAAAAGTGATAGTGCATCTCCTTGTTTTAGCCTGCAGTGAATTGGAAACGCATCTGACAGAAACTGACCTATAGACCTACGGACTCTGCTGTACTTTTCACTGAGACATATTTTAATTAACCGAACTAATTTCTTGGGAATACCAAATTCAATAAAAATATCATATAAAACTTCTCTCTTAACCGAGTCATATGTCTTTTTGAAATCTATGAATAACTGATGCACTGTACCCTTATCCTCCCATTTTTTCTCCATTATCTGTCGAATACAAAATATCTGGTCAATAGTCGATCTATTACGCCTAAAACCACACTGATGATCCCCAATAATTTCATCTACATATGGAGTTAATCTTCTCAAAAGAATATTGGACAAAATTTTGTACGACGTCAACAAAAGTGATATTCCTCGAAAGTTACTATAGTCTTGTCCCCTTTCTTAAAGATAGGTACGATTATGGACTCCTTCCATTGTTCTGGTACAATTTCCTTCTCCCAAATAGCAGGTACAAGCTTATAAATTTCGTTAGATAATGTGCTTCCATCCTTTTGTATTAATTCTGCTGGAATTTGATCGATACCTGGAGACTTATAATTTTTCAGATTTCTATCGCAATTTCGACTTCAGAAAGTGTGGGTTCGGGTATAAATGGCTCAGCAGTTTGTATTTCAATTTCGGCCTATGTATATTTAGTAGTTGTCCGAAATAGTTTTTCCATCTGTTCAGGATTGAATGAGCGTCTGCAAGCAAGTCACCATTCTCATCTTTGATTATGTTTACCCTTGCCTGATATAATTCTTTCAATAAATTCAATAAACTGATGAATTCTTTCATCTTACTTTTAAAAAATGAAATTAATTTATCCCTATTCTTTTATTTAGCCTACAGTAAAATTCGAACTTGTTCATAGCTGAAAGCGCCACCACTTCAGAATGTAAACAATTATTGTACCTTCTAAAAGACTGGCTTCGCTGCTCTGTGCAGTCAAGCTGGATTCTCTGCTGGCGTAGTAGTAGCAGAAGTACCTCAGGTCGGGCTCGCTGTGCTGTCCATCTAAAATGCAATATAATTCTGTGTTTCAATCGTCGTAATAAAATAATTTTTAGCGAATGTAATGAACATGATAAATAGGTAGTACACGCTATGTACGCGAATCCAAAATTGAAGCGCGAAGTAAAGTTACTTCTAACGCACGTATAGCCTTAAAGAAAAATAAATTCAATAAACTGAAACAAAAGTAATTTCGAATTTTATTTAAGGAATGAAATTAATTTATTGCCATACTTTTATTTACTGTAAAATTCGAACTTGTTCGTGGCTGAAAGCGCCACCGCCTCAGAATGTAAACAATTGCTGTACCTTTTAACATATGGACTGTGCTGCACAGTGTAGTCAAGCTGGATGTTGAGCTTTCCTCGCTGTGGCACGTCGGGTCGCTGCAGAGTCCATCTGAAACGCAATATAATTCTGTGCTTTAATCTTCGTAATAAAATGATTGTTAACGAATGTAATGAACAGGATAAATAGGTACGAGACAGTATGTAAGTGAATCAAAAGTTGAAGAACGAAGAAAAGTTATTTATATCGCATGTATAGCTTTAAAGAAAAATAAATTCAATACACTGAGACAAAAGTAATTTCGAATTTTATTTAAGAAATGAAATTAATTTATCCCTATACTTTTATTCACAGCAAAATTCGAACTTGTTCGTAGCTGAAAGCGCCACCACCTCAGAATGTAAACAATTGCTGTACCTTCTGACAGACTGGCTGCGTTACTCTGTGTAGTCAAGCTGGATGTTGAGCTACCGCTGTGGTACGTCGCGTCGCTGCAGAGTCCATCTAAAATGCAATATAATTCTGTGTTTTAATCTTCGTAATAAAATGGTTGCTAGCGAATGTAATGAACAGGATAAATAGGTAGTACACAGTATGTACACTTAGCGGCAAAAAGAATGGGCCAGCCGACAATTTTTTAAGTTCAAGAGACATAACATTGCGCATGCTCGTCTCGTCAAAGCCATAGTTTACCAGGTAACACATAATTAAACCATTTAAATTTGCTGTATTTTGTTTAAGATTCTAAAATATGTAATAAAATCGAATGGCGGGTTGATTCTAGATACATCAGAACCCTTGAAGAGTGAAATAATAATAAAATTGATAAATACAAAATCAACCGGAGCGAATATGAACAGGAAAATCACGGATTATGCCGAACTGATATTAACAGTCCCAGTAGCGTAAGTCGTTACGGCACTGGTCTATTGAACAAGCTAGTAGTAGTAGTAGCTCAAGGTTCGAATCTCTCTCAATCTTCTTTTTTTTTTTATTACAAATTTGCCAACATATGTGTCTCGCAAAGCTTTAATTAAGTGGCGATATCTCTTAGAATATGGCCAAACTCTAATAAACAGGGAACGGATTTATATGGACTAAAAATATATGAAATATGTAAATATATATGTAGTTATTTTTACCAAAATATGGAATTAAATATGGATTTTTACCAAAATATGGAATTAAATATGGACTTAAAATTATAAAAAAATGACTATGTACGTTAAATATTGGTACATTTTAATCAAACTAAACAAAAAATATAATGGACGTACCTTATCTTCCAATGTAGTTTCAACAAAACACAATTTTTATTGTCTGTTACCATAACAATAGGTTACAAACATTTCTTTCAAGTGCTGAAAAGTGAATCTTCTTCTATTGTCTCTGAGGATAGATTTATACTGACTAAAAGAGCGTTCGACGTCACAAGAAGTAACTGGTACATAATTCAATTTCACAATGTCTGCTGGGGATAAGTCCAAGTTAATCTTCACTGTTGATTCACCACTCATCACAGCAACAACCTTTTGTAGTTCTTCATATCCAGGGTTTTTTGAAAGTACAGTGTCCACCTTAGCTCTTACTGCATCTGCAACTTTACCTCTACCACGATTCAGTTGTTCCACAGTACTATTTATAATTTCAAAACTTTCAGATAGTGAAAGGTGCCTATTTTGGAGACTTTTGAGCGTTTTTATGATGCATGAAAATGTATGCTGAATGTGAGCTAAGTCATTCTTCACACTTATGTCACAGGTAACTGTTTTCGCAGTATCAATTGAGACTGCATCTTCAGAGTCCAATGCAAGGAGAACATTGTTAATAGAGTCTATATGTTCGGCATAATATTCAACTGCTTCTAGCCATGTACCCCATCTAGTTAAAATTGGCTTTGGTGGCAATGGAATTTCAGGGTACATTTCTTTCAACACGTTAACTCTACTGGGAGCTTTGAGAAATACTTTTTTCACTGATGAAATCAACAAATCTACTTTAGGGAAATTGTCTCTGACCACTTCTGCCACACGATGAAATGCATGCGCCACACAAGTAAAATGAGTCAATTTAGGATATACAACAGATAATGCTTGTCCAGCTTTGACCATATAAGGGGCAGCATCGCTAATAAAGAATAACACATTATCGTACATAATACCCTTTGGCCACAGGATACCCATAGCTTCGTTGAACAGTTTAACTATAGTTTTGTTATTGCACTTTTCTAGAACATCACAATGTAAAAGAATTCGTTCAGAATATTGTTCACTTAACAAACCGATAACTACATTACCAACAAGTCTACCTTCTTTGTCGGGAGTCTCATCAATGGAAACCCAAATTGAACTATCTTTAATTTCATCTCTTATCTTCTGTATTGTCTCATCGTAGATGGATGGAGCATACGTCTTCCTAAGTGTTGACTCATCCGGGATTGTATGTTGAGTATATTTTTCAAGGAATTCCCTGAAGACCTTATTCTTTAGTTTGTAGAGAGGAATATCAGCAGAGATGAGAGAACGGCACAGGTCGATGTTAAACTCAGATCTTACATTCGATGTTGTTGGTTGTGTTAAAAACAATTGTCTCTGCTTGGAATTTAGTTGTTTGTTGGCCTGATGTTTACTAGTTGTAATGTGTTGTTGCACCAGGAACTTTTGTGTAGATGATACTGCACACTGACACAAATTACAAAATAATATTTTATTGTCAGTTGATAAACCATCTTCTTTAAATTCTGAAATGTAACTTGTTAGTTTTGATTTTAAATTGACTGAATGACGTACTTTTGGCATATTTACCGTCTTTATAGTATGATTTACAAAACTGAACCTATGTGTACTCTTGACTGGCATTTAACTGTTGAGCTGCACAACTGAAGTCTGTTAAAAATTTTAAATTAAATTAATACAGTTTTGTAACTTACTTTCCCATTGTTGATAGGACTGCTAATTTTCAAATAACTCTGATGTTAAAGGGATTACTGAACATGTGTTTAAATCTCTATTGTTGAAATGTATTTTTAAAAGTTAATGGAATTTTGTTTTGTTTTATTGTTAAACCTAATATAATATGGACTGTTTTATATGAAATATGGAAAATATATGGAAATTAACGAAAATATGTACTAAACTCTAAAATATGGAAAAATATGGAAAATAAAAGTAGGATTTTTCAACCCTACACATTGTGAAACATAAAGATAATACAAAATATAAATTATATTAGCTTTATAAGTAAATATGTATTTACATATAAATCCTTTCCCTGCTAATAAATAATAAACCTCCCTCTCTCTTTCAAGCAATACTGCTATCTGTTAATACAACGTTCTCTCTCGTCATTACGCTTGAAGATGGCACAGAAACAATAAATCATTGCCCTGGTTCGCATAGGTTATTCTGCGTATGCTACTCTCCAACAGGACTTCGATTGGAGAAATATCATTTTCTCCGACGAGGTAATTGTCTCCAATAGCAACGAACGCAGCCACGGACGGTTTACGGCAGAAGTCTACGAACACATTTTGACAAATGTAATGATCCCTTCCGCCCGAAAACGATATCCAGAAGGAACACTTTTCTTCCAGCAGGATAATCATCCGATACACACCGCCAACCGGATTCAAAGGTAGTTTACGAGGAGGCGTGATGTCGACCCAGTCGACTGGCCTCCAAATTCACCAGATATGAATCCGATTCAAAATTTGTGGGCTGCAGTCAAAAGGATCCTACGCTCTAATTGGGCAGAACAACCACCAGTTCGGACACCTGAGAAATTGTGGGACAGAGTTCTAGATGCGTGGGAGGAGATGGCAAGAATTTAGACCTGTTCCATAATCTTGTGGATTCCATGCCGCGCAGAATGAGGGCAGTTGTTGACGCAGGTGGTTTGTGGACGAGATACTAGTCCCCACCACAGCCTTGTTTTGTTAATATCCTAACAAATTGTTTGTTTTTGTTAATTTAATTATTTATTTGTGTTTAATATGCGTCCGTTTTTAGGATGCGCAACAAGTATGTTTGTTTATACAGGCCAGGTGTCACCTATTAATAGCCCACAGGTGATGGACAATAATATTTTTACAAAGCAGGCATAACGAAGTTTGTTAACAAATGCCATTTCACATTTAAACTAATAAATTAAGTAAAAGTGAAAATAAAAGAAATAATTTTACTGCACCGGGAGGCGAACTCATAACTCCTGATACGGATGTCAACCTTCTTATCACTGGGCCACACACTGCTCGTAAGGGTTATTACATTATAGACGGACGACTTTCAATGAAGAGACACCACAGCAATGCCTTGCAGTGCGTTACGTTTACACGAGTGAACCGCGCGATAGAACTTAGCATTTCTATCGACCAAGAGTCGGCCCATTCTTTTTGCCGCTAAGTGTATGTGAATCAAAAGTTGAAGAGCGAAGAAAAGTTATTTCTAACGCACGTATAGCTTTAAAGAAAAATAAATTCAATACACTGAAACAAAACTAATTTCGAATTTTATTTAAGAAATGAAATTAATTTATCCCTATACTTTTATTCACAGTAAAATTCGAACTTGTTCGTAGCTGTAAGCGCCACCACCTTTTATTATTTTTAAAGCCACTTTTTTATTATACCGTTCTCATACTATACATAAAATACGAATGAATACAACAATAAAAGTAAATTAATGTATAAGTTTAACACTTTCCCTGTGATCTTTGAACCTTTCTACAATGTCAATGAAACTGCCAAACATAATCTTGTGTTGACTGTCCTGTCGCGTCTTCCACCGTGTCCGTTTGAGAAAATCCAAATATACAGCCTTGTCTAAAGCTCCATGATTTTGCAACACATAAGAAATTGTATTACCTAAAACCCACAAGATGGCATTTAGTCTAGGACGGGGTGAAATTTGAAAATCGGGACGAAGGAACTTCTCGGGTGAACAGTTGATTAAACCTAGGTTCCGTACATAACTCGTGGCAGCTTC
This sequence comes from Periplaneta americana, assembly GCF_040183065.1. Taxonomy (NCBI): domain Eukaryota; kingdom Metazoa; phylum Arthropoda; class Insecta; order Blattodea; family Blattidae; genus Periplaneta; species Periplaneta americana. Next base: position 169,935,248 of record NC_091131.1, read on the forward strand.
AAAATTGTCACTAACAGAAGAACATGTTGAGATGCGGTGCAGGATAGTGTCCTGTTGTTGACACGAGGGGCAAACTTCCGTTAGACTCAACCTGATGGAGAAAAGGGGAGTGCGTGTGGCCACCACGTCATGTACCGCCTTAAACCAGGTGGAGCGGACATCAAAAGACAAAGCAGGGTAGCTGATGTTACGCCAGAGTTGATCATAATTCACATTGGTAGGGGCGATTCGTTGTATACGCATTTGTTGTGGAGGAGACCTTCCTCTAAGATTCTGGTACACTACCTGAACAAGTCTCGTATTCGGATCTGCACCTAGTGAGTCCATGTAACACCATTCCAGCAAATAAACTTGAAGATATAGTAACGACCTTGGGATTACATGAAGATCAGGTGGATTTCGAAGGTCCGATTTAAGTAACCAATGTTGGAGCCATGCCGCTGAGTAACAAGCATTAGAAAGTTGAATCCTTCTCCCTCTGCTTAGGAATAACGCAAGACATTTGTCTATGACATGTATTAATCCAATACCACCTTGTGATGGACTGCAGGTTAATGTTGACATAGGCACCCGAAACACACAACCTCTCTAAATATACCACGATATTGCACAATTAATTTGTCGTGCGTAAGAATTTGTTAATGGTAACACTTGGGCTAAATACCAACACTTGGACAGTATATACGTCTGTACAGCCCAACTTCGTTGATACAAACACAAATCACGAAAATATAAGTCTTGCGCTGTTACTTTAATCTTTTGAACAATTCTCTTCCAATTGAGATGTATCATCTCTCCTATAGAAGCCGAAAACACAATCCCAAGAATTTTGATGGTCTTCACTGTTTGCAGTGGAGGTATCTGCGGAAGTACTTGCCACTGTCCTATCGGAAGAATCTTGGATTTTTGCTCGTTGATACGTAGCCCTGAAATGTTACTGAATTCATTCAAAATAGTTTTAAGTTGTTCAACATCCTTTTCATTTGAAAGCAAAACACTGACGTCATCCGCATACGCAACTACCGCTAACTTCTGCTCCCTGAGGGAAATACCAGTAATAGAATTATGCAATTTACATATAAGTGGATTAAGTACTAAAGTAAACAATAACATAGAAAGAGGACAACCTTGTCTAATCGATTTAGTGATATTGATCGTTGGTGAACGAAAACCATTTATTTGAATCTGACTATTAATTCCACTATAAAGACATTTGATATAGGAGATAAAAGTGTCACTGAAACCGTACCATGCTAGACACTGGAACATGAAATTATGATTCACGTTGTCGAAGGCACGTTCAAAATCGATGGAACACAATAATCTCTTGATTTTATCTTCAAGCGAAGTAGCAACACAATCTCTCAGGGAGTACACCACATCAAAGATAGTACGCTCAGACGAGCCACAGTACTGTGCTGGATGTAGGAGCTTACTTAGAAGCGGTGTTATGCGGTTGGCTAATATTCTAGCTATAATTTTATAGTCATATGTGAGCAATGTAATAGGCCTGTAATCGTGCACGGTGACCGCATCGACTTTTTTCTTAATAAGAACAATAATACCTTTCTGTTGCGATGCACAGAGCTTCTTCCGATGTAGAATTGCATTTATCACTGTTGTTAAGTCGTCCTTAATTATTTCCCAGCAGGTTAAATAAAATTCTAGTGGAATTCCATCAATTCCGGGTGTTCTTGAGCGCTTACCTTGACAAAGCGCCGTGTAAACTTCTTCTTTAGTGACCGGCTGTTCAAGCAATAGGTTTTCTTCTTCTGATACGGTAGCGATCTTGACTGAATCAAAATATCGTAGAGAAGGTGAATTGTGGGATTTTTCTTGAAAAATATTGCTAAAATGCAACAGAAATGCGTTACTTATGTATCATGTTGTGTAGTATAGTGCTGGCCTGTGTTGTCTTGAATTTTTCTGATCATGGTAGAGCGTTTTCTATTATGCGTCTGTATAAGATGGAAGAGGTTGATTCTTTCGTCTGTTATGGGAGGGATTAGTCCGCTTCGAACTTTTAAGCTCTCCATTCGCTGTCTAAGAATTCCCAAAATTTTAGCTTTATATTTGTTGAGTTGAGTGCGTCGTTCTGAGTGTGATATGGAACTATGATGCAAGTCGAGCAGGCATTGATGATAGAAATTAAGATTATGTTCATCGGCATGATATTGAAGATAAGTTTGTCTTTGGAAATATTTCTTTAATTGAGATTTAATATAATATCCCCACCAATTCACTACATCATGATATTCGGATTTCTTCTTCTTCGACCATTCAGTCCACAACTGATGTAGCTCTTCATTACTTGTGGGATTTGAAGACACCTTGTGTTCATTTTCCAGTAGGGACGCCCAAATATCAAAAACGACATATTCATTTCAATATGCATTATGACCGCTGAGTGATCAGAAAAGGCTACAGGAATGATCTCAATTCATCGAATGTTTGGAGCTATTGACCGATGGACGTAAAAACGATCTAATCTAGCAGCAGAATTACTAGCCACATATATAACCAACATCATTATGCTTCATTAACCAGGCATCACTCATTTGTAGTCCTGTCACCAAACGCTGCAGTGTATTGCTAGATCGATACTCTCCCATACAATCTTGCGGACGGAGTACACAGTTAAAATCTCCTCCAAACACATAAGCATCATTCAGGGAACGCATGAGATAAGGAACATCCGTTTGAAAAAATTCATTCCTCTCTTGCCGTTTATTGCTACCTGAAGGAGCATAAATATTGACAAAACCATAACCATTGAAACGTCCACAAATACCTCTACCAGAGGGAAGTTGTACAACTGACTGGAGATTAATTCCAGCTCTGGTAATGAGAGCTGTACCCAACCGAGAAGTACCTAGATTCACATATGATGTATAATTATATAAGGACGAAAAATCTGCAGTGGATACCTCTTGAAGGAAAAGAATATCAACAACGTGCTCCACTAAAAAACGTTTCAATGCATAAAGTTTTGTGGGCGAGGAATTATTATTGAAATTCACAGTGGCAATACGTATAGTGATGGTCATCACTTCAGCCAATAGCAGAACAAACTTCAACAACATGTTGCACAATGCACAACCAGTAATCGTCGGTCAAAGATCTAGTCAACTGGACGTAATAATGGAAATCCTAGTTTACTACCTTCTCCTTTGTAAGGGTGAGAACGATGTTTAGGAGAATTACTGCTTTTAGCCAATTTCTTAACACCAATCTCCTGTGACGAGGACTTGTTTGTCGATCCAGGATCTTGCTCTTCTTGTTGTATTGCTTCATTCCAATCCTCTGGAACTGCTGCTGTTGCTCCCCGAATTTCTTCAGGATCCTTTGAATCACCTGTAGTAGCCGGAACAACAACGTCGACAGGATTCTTCTGCCCATTGGCAGAACACTCACCAGTGTCAGAAGATTCCATTGCTTTATACTTTTTCACTGGTTACTCGTGAAGAATCTCTGATACTTCATCTGCTGAATCTGTTTCCGAGTCACCCTGTTCTATCGTCATAGTCACCGTCTTATCAGTCAGTACACTACTCTTTTGCGTTATTGATTTCTTTTGCAATAAAGTACTCTCGTGCATTAATTTTGTATCCGAAGTACCAATAGATGCTTGTTTTTCGGATAAACTATCAGTCCCATTTTCAGATGAAACACTAGTCATAGTAGGAGTTGTCGCTGCTGTGGAAACACTAGGAGAAGGGATCAAGTCACTCAGTGTAAGACGTGTTCGAGATTGTACCGTCACAGGGGCTTTTACATTCCTATTAGGACACGCTTGCCGTATTTGAGCTGTACTTCCACAAGAAAAGCACGTAAGTTCCTGCCCAGGGTAAGTTACATAGGCTTCGTGACCGGCTATGACAATCGACGAAGGTATGACCTTGTTTAATACCATGTGTGTAATGCGTATACCGGTATAGACATTGTATCGAAATTTGGATGACCACTTTTCATTTTCTATATGTTGCACTTTTCCATAGTTCTGTCGTATTCTTTCATTGGACACTTCCGGTGGTATGTTGAGCACTCGTACCATCACGATTTCTTCGTCTGCAGGGGTTATGTTGACTGTTACATTTTCTCCATTCATAAGTTTAACGGATGATGATCCAGTATGTTGTTGTAGGTAATGTTCATAACTAATTTTATTTGTAAGTTTAATATACAGTGCATTTTGTTTCCCTACTAACTGAATCACTTGTATTTCCGTGTCTTTTATACGTAACCCTTCTTCTATCCATCTATGTATGTCAAATGCTGTAGGACGCGTTTCCTCTTTATTAAATATTGCTTTTAAAGTATTTTCCCTTTTAACTGCACTATTCATGTTTCACTACAAGGTTATCAAAACAAACGCACAATGTAACACTCACTCACGGACTACGTACGACACACGATGTTACCTGCTCTGCTGTCGCCGGCAAACTGTACGTGAATCAAAAGTTGAAGAGCGAAGAAAAGTTATTTCTAACGCACGTATAGCTTTAAAGAAAAATAAATTCAATACTAATTTCGAATTTTATTTAAGAAATGAAATTAATTTATCCCTATACTTTTATTCACAGTAAAATTCGAACTTGTTCGTAGCTGAAAGCGCCACCACCTCAGAATGTAAACAATTGCTGTACCTTCTGACAGACTGGCTGCGCTGCTCTGGCTAGTCAAGCTGGATGTTGAGCGTTTCTCGCTGAGGTACATCGGGTCACTGCAGTGTCCATCTAAAATGCAATATAATTCTGTGCTTTAATCTTCGTAATAAAATGATTGTTAGCGAATGTAATGAACATGATAAATAGGTACGAGACAGTTATGTACGTGAATCAAAAGTTAAAGCGCGTAGTAAAGTTACTTCTAACCAGGGGCGGCTCTACAATAAGAACTGTAGAGCTGCAGAACCGCCATTTAAATGGACCTGTAAAATTAAAAATGTAAAACGTGCTTTTATGTAATCTAGTTCGTTTCATTTATTTTCCAATTCATTCTCCTTCGATTAGAGATTTTATTGTCTGTAGGAGCCTTGAACTGCTGGAGAATTTTAGCTATAGTGTATTATTCGGATCTGTGATCGGCAGTTCCTGGAGCTCAACGCAGGGTAGTCGGCAGCAGAAAACTGGTTTTCTTCACCGCCCCATAAGACTGCATTGGAGCTGCAACCGAAGCAGATCTGTTCGAATATACAAAAGAACCGCCAACACCCTCATCTCTTTATGACCTGCGTTAGAACACACAGGCTTCTGGACTACTGTATATCATTACAGTTCCAGTGTGTTATAGTACTGTGGCTGATGTGATGTGAATAGTCAGTGTGTCTAAGGAAATATTTTATATTAAAAATGAATGAAATGAAATCCTAATCGACCAATCCTTTTCGAAATTAAAAGAGAAATTGCACGTTAACTTAAGAAATTAGGACGTCCTACACCAAATTTAAATTTGGAAATTTCTGGAAAAAGTCGAGGAAATCATGTAGCCTACTAGTCATTTTAATACCGAAATGTGTAATGGACACGATTGGTTTTTTTGCTGCGCTCATGAAAACGCTTTCTCCCCCACCCATGTATTCTGTTTAGAGGAGAAAATACATGGACAAAGACCGGAGTGAAGGATTTAGTTAATTTGACTTAAAAAACTATAAGAGCATGAAAATTCGAAAACTCATTTCAAGTCAAACAGATTTGTCACTGTTAACGATATTAAAATATTCTAACACAGCTTGATTCTGCGTATTGGATTAACATTCAGAAACAAGAAGGAAATGTTTCTAAAGAGAGATATGGTCTACCTAAAATAATTAACTGTGTGAAATTCTGTGCCGCATTTGAATTAGCGATGCGAGGACTTGCTGAATCAGGAGATTCAACAAACCGCGATATATTTCTGGGTTTGACTGATTTTGCTCCACAATTAGATTAGGCCTAAACTTCCAAAGGCTCGTCACAATTGAAAGGAACTATGGAAACAATTCAAAATTAATTGTTGGATAGCAATAAAATTATTGGAAATTTCTCTTCATTGCCACCAAAACATGACGCAAAAAGTTTGATGCAAACTATCTTAATGGAATATAGGTTTAACGGAAATTCAGTCATAATTGAACAACATGAATTAATTTTGCTGGTTAATGGCGGGGCTAACGTAATGAATGGGAAACACGGAGAATTTTTTATGTGTCCCACAGCTCATTTCTTGTCAAGGAATTAAATTTAATAATGCAACAAACATGTTCAGAAACGGGTCAAGTTATGATACTTTATTGCAAGTCTGTGGGAACTTCCAGCTCTCTGTTTTATAATTCCGTCTGCCGGTACGGGTATAGGCTAGAAAAGTTGACGTAAAGAAATTCGATAGGAGTTAAAAGCGTTCGAACGATAGAAAGTTCCTGATGGTTGTTCATTCAGGTATCAATGTATGGGGCACATCTCCACTACGTAACTAGTGCCAGGTGGGATAGGTGTAGCGCACGTAGTGGATAGGGCGCGCGGATCGTTGGAGTACAATTTCGGGTGCACAGTCAACTTCGAGAAGGGGGTAATTACACGCATTATCCGATTTAGATGCAATAAACAGCATGCGTTTGTTAAATACACTATTTTTCATGCAGAACTGCCAACCTTTATAACAGCGAGCCACTACTGCAGTTCTAACGCACGTATAGCCTTAAATAAAAATAAATTCAATAAACTGAAACAAAAGTAATTTCGAATTTTATTTAAGAAATGGAATTAATTTATCCTTATTCTTTTATTTACAGATGGCTTCTAAATGTAGAGTGTCTGGTGTGCACACTGGCATTCAAAGGTATCTGGTATACAATTTTCTGATCATATAAGAGTGAGCGAACTTTCTAATCACGGGATAGGTCAGAACCAAATAAATAACAATTTGAGAAACTTTGAAATAGACCTGCTAGTTTTCAGTAAGCGAATCTATTACCGGGACGGATAAAAAAACTGTTTGAAAAAATATTAAGATTGTTACCGGTATTCTGTATAGTTAAACTACACAAATCTACAGTACTTGAGCTATTACAGGACAACTAAAACAACTACAGCCGTGGCGTTGTGGTCTAAGGCATCCGTGGTGAAAATATGACTCACGAGCACATTGTGACTCGCAATGATAGCTGTGCATTTCTCTTACTTCCTCCCTTCCCCAACCCCCACCCTCTCACTCACTGGAATCAAACTCCGTTCCATTGGTTTATTTGTCTCTGACCTGCGAGTGGCATATCGTCCAATGTCTCTCTCGAAACCATGTACCTCTACAAAAACGAAAGTTTCAAGGAGGATGGGAGGACGCATTTTTTGCTGCCGATATGATGAGAATATTACATGTATGATTTGTTCACAAGTATTACGAGGAAACGGTTGTATAACATAAAAGGGCATTATACTACATGTCACTCATGAAAAATTAAAAGGTGAAGTATTATTATTATTATTATTATTTTGTTATTATTATTGTTATTATTTTTATCTCTGTACCTCGATCCTTTTCCAGCGGATGTACGAATAATGCGGTTAGATCTCCAATTTAATCTCCCAGATTTACAATGTGATGTTAAATGAAAGCTAGATGTAAGGACTTGACAAAGGTTGACCTTTTCAAATCTTGACCAAAAAATAAATATCCCAAGCTTCGTTCTTTCGCTTCCTCTGTTGAAGCCATGTTCGCTACAACTTCATGCGCAGTACAGAAAAAGCCTTCCAACACAATCCGAACCAGTCCTGAACCGGAAACATGTACTGAAGTCGGGCATTCCAACAAGCTTTTGACACGGGTTCGGAACGCGTTCCGAACTGTCAGAAATAGTCCGCGGATTGAGGCATGTACGGAAGAGTACGAGAGATGCGCATGCGCATAAGCTCACCAACGTCTCCTTGATACTGAAGAAAGCAACGAGTTAGAAAATCTCTCTCTTTCTAAGGGTACGTACACGTTGGAGCGATGATAAACGATAAAAGAAGCAGCGATGCTATATGAGGGAGAATTGAAGCATGCATTGTCATTGAGGTGTGCATATTGGAGTAACGATAAAAGCGAAGATACACGATAAAAGCGACGAAAAAGAAAAGTTCCATTTTCTTCGCTCTTGTCGTTCACATGATCTCTGATTAAGATAATATTAATTTGTATAATTACCGGTGGTTATCAATATATCCGAATATTAATCTATTTATTATTATTTCGGCTTATTTAATTATTGTAGATATTGACAAATTGATTAGTTGTGTATTTATTCGTCCTATGTTATGTGATCACAAGAACCAATCACAACACAACGAATTTATAGTATCTTTGGGATGAGAAACGGGTTTAATTTTGTACGTATTTAAGTTATATTAACCTTGAACTTGGCAGCTGATACTTTCTATATATCTTCTTTCATTAAGTGGATGCATAGAATATCTTCTACTGATAAATCGAAATGTTTTCTTCTCGCGTCCTCGTTGCTCCGATATGAACACTTGATTCTTTGATAATACCAAAACGTCGCTAGGTCATTTCTTTTATCGTTTATCGTCGCTCCAACTTGTACGTACCCTTACTCGTTGGAAGAAGGACATGATCCACTGTTCACATCAGTGAGGTTAAAGATGAAAAGTGACAGTACAGACGAATAATAAAACTAGAGATTTAATTTCAATTTTCGCCAAAAAGAAAGGGAATGGAAATTATTTGGGTATTGAAATAGTTAATTACGATTTCAACATGCAGCTTTGATTAATAAATAACGTACATACATTAATAATTAAAAAATAACTATTTTTAGATGAGAGTCCCCCAGTACACGACATTGAATTAGCGGAATTCTTGCCTTCCATATTTTTTTGTCATTTTTTATAGAAAATGATCGAAATTCTATTTTATTCAATTAGAATTAGCTGCGAAACGATAATAATTAAGCATCCCGTTCTTAGCAAAGATGATCACAGTTATAACATCTCTGGATTTAGTACATAACGATCCGCGAAAGCGTTCCAACAGTGCCCAGTCCAGTTTCAATCCCACAGCAGATGCTCAACTAGCGCATGTGCATAAGATGGTACAGGAACCGTACATGCACTGATTCATGAACCGCTTGTTGGAACGAACCTATTGTATTCTCTGCAGTCTGCACTCAGGTATAAGTTACGTTCTTCCACTCAGCAGTTGGACGTTGCCTCGCTCTGACATGCTCCTACCGATGCGACATACACAGTCACATTTCTTGGGAGCAGGGGCGTATATTGCGGGTGTTCAAGGTGTGCACTGTAAATTCGGTAATCTCAATTTTTATTTTAAGTTGTTTTATATAATGCAACAATAATTTTAATGTATCACAATTTAAATGCGTGGTAATCTCATTGGAAGTTGACGTATATAGTTCAAGACTAATTTTAATTTATTACCATTTAAATATTTTAAATGCCTGCTGGTTGAATGTGCACACCATCCCCAGAACGGCTTTCGTTTTAAAACTTACTCTCTGCCTGACGAAGTGGGATGAGGTCTGGTCTGGTTGTCCTGACCGTACAAAAGAACATCCCCTGCTGAGAGTTACTGCTATAATTCTCTGCGTGCGCACGGTGGAGTGGTGGGGATACTCGCTTCTCTCAAGCTCGCAGGTCGTCCTGTATACAGGCAGCTCAACTTGTCAATAGCGTTACAAAATATTGTGTTTGACGTGTGTGTTTACTGTTTGTGTGAGTGAATTTACTGTGTTTAGGTTTTACTAGGGTTCATAGTTGTGTGCCAGCGCAGGTGAAAAATTTGAATTACGGTACTTATTTAATGATAATAGCACTTGCAAATGTACACTGTAAAATATCTTTTGCAAAAGCCATTCTCTTCTCGCCCACTAGGAGAGAAATTACATATAGTGAATCAGGGTAGACCTACCCCGCCACTTCCGAATTTAGTGCAACAATATAAAACAAAAAGCGAACAATACACTAGACATTTTTCTATTTCACAATATGAAATTGTAGAATAGTTAGCGGGTTGTGGAGCTTCAAACAGGTTATTTTGCTGGCCATGGTTATTGTTTGATCATAAATAATGCACTTTTGAATAACGTTATTTGTAGTTGCCTCCTTTCTCCGGCATTTGCAGGGCAGTCATTGAAACAAGGTGGTTAATTTATAAGAAGTTGTGGTGCGAGTACTTTGAATAATATTTAAATGTCATTTTCTTTTAATTTTATGTCATTTTTCCATTAGCTTAAGGGCATTTTAATGATCATTTTAAGTAGATTTTTAGGGCATCAACATCCGTCCCATAGTTTTTATTTATAAATAATACTAAATTATATATTAAAAATGGCAGTTAATGTTGACCCGATATTTCACTTAGGCCTATCATAATTGTGCGAGATAGACCAACTATATATTTTTAACAGAACACCCAAACTCCAGGTTCAGCATACGCCACTGCTTGGGAGTGAGAACTCGCCGTTAATAAATTCGCAAGGGCGCGCGCCTTTGTCACTTCGTGTAACATATTTCCATTGCTGTAGCAGCGACATTTAAAATTTGAAAGTAACCTTCAAATAACACAGTAATTATCATTATTACGTGTAACAAGTATAACACGATACACACAAAAAAGTACCGGTAAATAACGATGAATATATATTTTTTGTTCAGAAAAATTGAGGGGCTGCGACACATCACCCGCATCCATGCACGCTACGCCCTGCTGCGTGTCCACGTACTCTGCTTGTGCGCCACTATAGCTTAGAATTTGAACAGTTACTGTACCTTCGTAGTCCCCGTCTGCCTCGTGTAGGAAGTGAAAAAGATGAGCCTCTAGCTTCACCAAATGCCTCCGCCCCTGCTCCCTGACGCTCTCCTCCCACTCGGCGTACTGGCTGCTGTTTTCAAACAAATGGTCGCTCGAAGACTGGGTGCCAGTTGTATCAAGTCCAGCTGAAAGGTAGTGTAATATTCTGAGTTGTAATAAACTGATTGCTAACTGTGAAGGGGATAAATAAGTACTGTCCACCCGAATGGTTATGTCGCATCCCTGTTTGCCCCACTAGTTTCTCCTGTCCTCTCTGTAAGGGCTAGTAACTGAGGTGTTAGGCTCTTCTCTGCAATTATTTGCTGTACGGAATTGGAAGTTAATGTAGTACTGTTTAAAATAATTTGAAGAAAAGGGCCCTGTTAAGTAAGTGTCATGTGATTTCCCTCATTTTGACGACCGTGTGACATAACCACTCGGACGGACAGTAGCATTACAGCATGTACGTCACCAAACTATTACCATTAAGTGAATCATAAAAGTAAAGTCTGAAAAGGAATCAAAAGATGAAGCACATAGCTACGGTTACTTCTAATATAGGTACAACCTCAAACAAAAATAAATTCAGGGAACTGAAATAAAAGAAGTTTAGACTTTTATTAAACATGAAATTAATTTATCCAAATTTTTTATTTACAAATGGCTTCTAAATGTTGTGTGCCTGTATGTACCAGCAATTGCCAGAGTGCTATAAGTGAGAGTATTATCTTACAGTTTTCAAATTTCCAACTGAAAAGAATAAATTATGTGGCTAGAATCTTCTCGTCTACCACGAAATGTCTTCACGCCAACAAAGCATTAAACACTTTGGAGTAAACGATTTGTACCTAGTACATATTTCTAGAGACTGAAGCAAATGTGCAAGAATACCCCCGAAATAAATGAATATTTAAGGAAACAAAGATATATTAGATAATCGTATTCCTCAACTGTTGCGTTGAATGGGGCCAAGCTTTCTGCATGACGCAATCTGCAGTAGATTCTGGAATGTAGACTACGACTACATCGTAAAAAAAAAGTCCGTTCAAAAGAAAAGAAGGGCAATAATGCAACATAAAGTAGAACATTTCCTAAAAAAAGTGACCAGTAAAGAATAAAAGACCAAAAAATGCAAATAAACACAAAGTAAAAGTAGACTGTATTGGTTCGTCATGAAGTGAAACGAGTTTATATTGTATTCTGCATTGTCTGTGATGACTAAGAAAAAAAAATACGATATTTCATCAACTTCCGAGCACTATTCGTCACTCATCAACCCACCACTATTTTCCCCCTCATGATTTTCCCATCACATCCATTCTGATTCCTCTCATTGCTTCCTTCAAGTTTTCCAAATTACCTGGTAGAAGTGGAGGGTTCATATGCGGCGCTCCAGTCGATCTTCTTGTCCATCTTCTCCATATTCTTGTCCATCTTCTCCATATTCTTGTCCATCTTGTCCATCTTCTTTTCTTCTCTCCGTTGCGTTTCGTCATGACATGTCCTTCCCCAGTATCCCCCACCCGGACATCCGATTGGGGGGATAGTTTACGTCCGGAATTTTTTACCAGGGAAAGACTCATCATGGCATTTTTATCATAAATTCTCTTGGGATATATAAATGCGGTAGCTTCCCATTGCTTTCCGCACACCACTCTCTCTTTCGCATCTTAAAAGATCCCAGGGGGGGCCCCAGCGTGGAGGTGAGGAGAGTGGATTTGACTAATTAGGCCCTCCGGACTTCACCGAAATTCACCGCAAGTGTTAAATATCAGTTCCATCAGGGTTTTTGACCCGATCAAAGACCGGGAAATCCCAATTAGCCTTTGCCCCCATTACTGAGTCTAAGGCAGCGGTTTCCAAAGTGTGCTCCGCGGAACCCAGGGCTCCGCGAATGGTTCTCAGGGATTTCGTCCGCGGTAGTTATGAAGATGACAAAAATTTCTGCTTCCATCTAGTCTCTAGCGAGAAAAACGCAAACTACTTCCATCAAGTGAAAATACTTTCTCAGAAAATAGTTTACGTTTTCTTTGTAGATGGAAGCACCAATAATAGATCTACTAGTTATTGGAACTATCTCGATTTTTCTTGCTTGCCAAGTACTCGATGATTTTCGAAATTTATTTTATGTTTTATATACCAAGCAGGCAGCGTTTGTTAATCGTGATACGTGGAATCTACAATCTATCGACTGTTATGTTGCCTCAGAAAATATGTATACTGAACGTTAATTAGATTGCAGCTGAAATGGAACTGTGGCTTAAGACGGGCTCCGTAATACCCCAGAGTCATCAGCTATCAACCAGTGCTCAGTTAAAGGGGGATAACAACAGGTGTAACCTTACTTTAAAGGAAGATAATGCGAATTCCTTGAGATTGAGTTCGGAATATGTTGAACATGATCCTGCTTCAGGATCTGTGATGGCTAGTGCAGAGGTACTGAAAGGAATTAAAAAACGAAAATATTGTGATTCATATTTTGACATGGAATTCCCTGAGTTTGCTGATGGACGTCCAGAGTGTGAGATATGTAACAAAGTTTTGCCCAATAGTTCTATGTTCCCTGCCAAGCTTAGAGACGGTTTTTCGAAACTCATCCTGACTTCACAAATGAAACTGCACAGTAGGTACTTTAAAAGAAAAACTGATGACTCCATGCAGTTCGGACAATATTTTTATCTCGTGTGAAAGACAAATAACGAGAAAGCACTGGAAGCGTCGTACTTGTTAAGTGATGACAGGCTCTTGCTGGTAAACCTCACTCTTGCTTAAACTCTTATGAAACCACTATTAGTGAAGGTAGTGAAGTGAAGTGCATGGTGGACGAAAGAACTGCAAGCTTGATCCTCAGTGTGCCCTTACGAAATAACACTGTGCGTAATCGAATACAGAATCTATCAAACGATGTTAAAAATATCATAATTTTCCTTATCAGTCAAATTAAATTTTCGATGCAACTTGACGAATCCACGGACGTTGCCGGGTTATCTGTATTAATGACGTTTGGGCGGTAGGAATTTTCAGGTCCTTTCATGAAGATATTTTATTCTGCAAGCCAGTGCCATCCTCTACAAGCGGTACTGAAATTTCATTGAAAACCTTGAGACAATTGCATTCACGTGTGCACAGATGGCGCAAATGTCATGGTAGTCCTGTTTCTGGCGCTGTTACAATGATCAAGGAAGCTAAAAAAAAAAAAAAAAGCTGCACATTTAATCATTGTGCACTATACCAACACGCTCACGCAACGAAAAAAATTCCAGCGTTATTAAAGCAAGTACTACACAACGTAGTCAAAATAATCAACTTTGTTAAGGCACGACATTTGCTACTCAGCATTCTGTGCGAAGATGTGGGGAGTATTGGGCTACACAAGTCATTGTTATTACACATAGAAGTGCGATGGTTGTCGCATGTTAAAGCGTTGTCCCGTTTACTTGAAATTCGAACGGAAGTTTCTTCACTTTTGAATGACCAAAAAAAATTTGCTAGCAGATTTTTTGAATGATCAGAAATAGTTCTACAAATTAAGTTGCTTGGTAGATATTTTTTTCAAAATTAACTAATTCATCACATCCATAAAGGTAAACGGAAGACTATATTCGGTGCTAATGACTAAAGCTGAGACATCTAGGACGTTTGTCATCAGTGGCGGCTGGTGGTTTGAAAATATGGTAGTGCACAATGGATATCGGAGAGGTGTTAAACATACTTTACTTTAAAGTTTAAAACCGTGTATACCTGAGGGCGTATACATATAAAGCTTATTTATATGCAATTAATAAGTAAAATGATTAAATACAAGCATAGGCTACCTATTTATACAGAAAGTCCAAAAGTGGATGGAGCTCTCTATATTACGATTTAACCTAATGAAAAACATTTGAGCACAAAATCGTCATCAGAATGCTACCAAGTACCAAGTCCAACGTTTTCGTTCATAAAATTCAAATGCAGCTTTCGTAGGCTGTCGGGAGATAGCAGCACTTATTGTCAGAACGACAACTCTTACAACTTTAAAGCAAAATACAAGCTGCTTTATGTATTGTGCCGTTTGTGTGCATGCAGATTGAGAAAGTAATGTGCGAAATATGCGACTGTTCGTCTTCGGACAAATGTCTAGTTGAAACAGATACTTTCCCAGTGAATTTAGATTCTTCTGCACTGACGTTGGTGTCCCATGCCAGGGAGTGCGACAAACCGTTCTCAATGAGAAAGCAGTAGACCACGCCTCTAACCCCCTGTCCCCGCATTAGCCGAACATCTCTATAAACTACCTTCCATAGGTTTTCAACATCTCTGCAAACCAAGAGGCTCGAAGGCTTCTGCAGACGTACAAAACAAGACGCCAGCTGCAGATAGTCATGAATGAAAATTGTAAAATATATATATATATATATATATATTTAATAGTAACAAAGCCGGGAGATTAGGAACATTACTGGGGGGTGTACGAAGCTGCAACCCCCTTGAGAAGCCGCCACTGTTTGTCATTAAGTTAGGTGCACCCAAAGTATAGCACAGCAAGTAGAGAGAGCGGGGGAGGTCAGTGTACAGACTTTGTACGCTGTCCTATAGAGTAAACAACAGAGAATAAGGTGTATACTCACATGACAAATAAACTGGAGCTCAGGTCATGTCACCATTACTGGATTTTCGAGCCTGTTGCAGTAAACACTACCTTACGTTTTGATTACGTCTTTAACCCTTTTATAATGTGTAGCAAAATAGACTGCAGCATCCAGCCATGTCCACCATCTAATTACAACGGGTTGCGGCGGTAGAGGTGCCTTAACATATTTCTTTGACATTGCGTATGAAACTGTTCACATCACTGTAGCAGGAGCGAACTTTGATGTCGTCCATGGGATCGGATAACTTTCGGCTAAAGTAATTGAAGTTCCTTACCAAATGTTAACATATAGGCTAGCATCCGTGATGAAAATAACTATACATTATCATTTTTTATTTGGTCTGGCCATAAGAGGTAATAGGCGTTTCAAAACTTTTATTATATTTAAATGATCCGCATTCTCAAGAATTTCAGAGGTTAATAAAAAGTTTCATTGGATTTGTGTGGTGGAAGAATGTCCGTAACGACGTTTGGAACAAATTGTCCAGCGGCGTCTGTGCTTTCATTAACGAAATACATATTTTCCTATCTCCTATACTTAGTCGTATGCGAGATAGGCTATAACATTATAATAGCATTTCGGTGTATAGTATTTCTGTGAAGTTGATTGACTAGGGAGTTCCCTTTTCACGTATTTCCGCATAAAGCTTCTAAAGTGTGTATTTCCAACGTTATTTATTGGTATGTTGAAACATACATAAATCGTGAAAAAAGTCTTTCTGTGTGGTACACATTTAATGCAAATTTAAATGCGATTCATGTCCTTCTTCCTCAGTTGAAACTGTCATCAGTGCTTTATATTTTTCGTGTTACAATGTTGTGTTACGAATTTACGTCTTTTACCTTTAATTTCTGTGCTACATAAAATTCATAGGATATTTACCCCACTTACTCCGAAATGTTATGTGTCTAATTCATTCATCAACCTGTTTACTATTCATATACTTGATGATTCTGCCATTATAAATATTATACGTTACGTAAGATAGATAATACAACTCTGGAGGTCTGTCCACTACACAACGTAAATGTGTTCTGTTGCCTGAGTCGCATGCCTGTACGCAACCACTCCTCCACCCCTTCATACTATTTACCTTCGACAAACATCGCAATACAGTTAGCTTGATATTGTCCTGCAGACCTTCATGTTTCAGCTTTACTAATGACAAAATTGCCGCGCTGAAGAAAAAGACAGCGTTCTACATAAAAAAGGGTCGAGAATAATTATTTATTTCAAAGACTATAGAAGAAAATATCAAACAATGAATGACTCATTCATAGCAATAATAAAGGAACACCTTGACAATTTGCTTCAAAATATGAATTCATACTCGCCAAGGGACACACAGGAATCGATTCCAAAGAAGTATGAGTGGATTGTAGATCCATTTCTAGTGAAGTCAAACCAGCTCTCACTGCGGCAAAATATGAGGTCCTTATAAACATGGTTTCAGACAGCCACTGTCAGGCATCATTTAAAAGCAAACCACTTCCGGAGTTTTGGGTTCAGTTAGGGGAGGATCTTTTGATATTAAATTCAAAAGCTAAATTTCTCTTACTGCCTTTTGGTACTACGTAACTCTATGAATCGGCCTTTTCGAGGTACACGGCTACAAAAACAAAATATCGAGCTTGTTTGGACGCAGAAGATGATATACGTATTCAAACTCACTTCTGTGACAACGGAAAGTGACAAACTCTGCCGCAAGAAACAGGCACATTCTTTACATTAACTTTGAGTGTACAGTTGTCAAAAAAAAAGTGGCAGCACTCGTGAACAGCGAATATTTTCAAAGTTCACTTCGGGTCGCGGCGATGTTACACGATGCATGTGTTTGTAGTTCCGGAACTATGAAAGTGTTCCATATCTGCGCCTCGTAGACCAGCGGTAGAATGCTTGTTTAATGATTCAAAGGTTGTGGGTTCGGGACTTCTTCAAGATTTCATTTAATTTTTTAATCGTTCTTTAGCGATGTCAATGATATTCAAATTATCATTTATATCCAGTTATTGTTCTTTATGGATATCACGTTATTTATATTTTCTTATCGTTCTTTACAAATATGAATAAAATTCAAGTCATCATTTGTATTCTGTCATAGTTTTATAACGATATGAATAATAATTATTATTATTGTATCTCCAATGGGGGTTAGCCCTATTTTACATATGTATGTTAGGGCTATAGTTTTATACACAAAAAACATAAGCATAAAGAGAAATGGAAAAGAAAATTAAATTAGCTTACGCGATGTAAACAAAACATAAACAATCCGTAAATTAGGCATTGCAATTACAAAACAAATATCAGTTATCAATTTGAAACATACAAAAACATTAACAGCACACATACGTAACACTTCTATAACACAAATACGCAGCTTTCCGTACCATACATAATAAATTAATATACAATAGTCACACAAACACAATCAAACTATAATTACGACATTGCGACGACATCAAGCATCCCATAACTGACTCACATACATAACAAATCAAGCATCCGTTACAACACATACACTTCAACATAGTAACCACACTTTTAAAAGTTACAAATTTGGCTCCGAGAAGAATAAATAGGACACTGTTACTAATTACTATTCTTCTACAATTTCTTAAATACATCTGTAATAAATCTGTGAAATTCTGATATGAATAATATCCAGGTTTTTTATATTGTTATCGTTCTTTAGCGATATAAATAATATTCAAGTTATCATTTATATTCTGTTTTCCTTCATTAGCATTATAAAACAACATTCAAGTTATTTATATTGTTATTGTTCTTTCGCAATATAAATAATCTGTATTTTATGTAAGTAATTATTATAACACTAATAACCATCTTTCTTTGTAAAATAGGTTATTTTATTTAGATAATTAAATACGTATTATGTAATATATTATATTAATTAAACAAATCGATATTTATCATTTATATTCTATTATCCTTCTTTAGTGATACTGTATAAATAATATTCAAGTTATTTATATTGTAATCGTTCTTTAGCGATATAAATAACATAAATTTAATGTTAGGTTTGGAAAAATCCAGTTGCATAATACTGGTATTAGTTTTCCTTTTTGTATTATTACATTATACTATCTTGAACCACAATAAAATGAAAAGGAGTTACGAGGAATTGAACCTGAGACGTTGACATCTAAATTCCGACGTTCGTCCGCTGAGCTACGAGGGCAAAAGTGTGGAAACATTTTCGGAAAAATTGGCCCAGTCACACTCTAAGATTTTCTGATGATTCGTAGAAGCTAGTCCAGGATGCGGAGGGCAAAGGCTAATTGAGATTTCCCGGTCTCTGATCGGGTCAAACATCCTGATAGAACTAATATTTAACCCTTGCCGTGACTTTCGGTGAAGTCCGGAGGGCCCAATTAGTCAAATCCACTCTCCTCATCGCCACGCTTGGGCCCCCTGGAATTTAATAAGATGCGAAAGAGATAGTGGTGTGCGGAAAGCAACGGGATGTTACCGCATTTAGGCCTATCCTTCCCAAGAAAAACTGCAAACATGAACAAAGGAAGCTTTTAATAGAAGAAGAAGGATCTTCTGCGGACCTCTCGAGAAAGAACTAAGGAAGAGACTAGTGAAGTGCTTTGTGTGGAGTGTGGCATTGTATGGGGAAGGAACATGGCATTACGACGAAATGAAGAGAAACGAATTGAAGCATTTGAAATGTGGATGTGGAGAAGAACGGTGCGTGTGAAGTGGACAGACAGAATAAGAAATAAAATTGTGTTTGAAAAAGTGAGTGAAGAAACGATGATGCTGAAACTGATTAGAAAGAGAAAAAGGAATTGTTTGGGTCTCTGGTTGAAAAGAATAATAGAAGACATTAGGATATGTGGATCATATGCGGAGACTAAGAGGAAGGCAGAAAATAGGAAAGATTGGAGATTGCTGGGTTTGCAATGAAAGACCTGCCCATGGACAGAACACTTATGTATGTATGTTCAGAATGCCTGGAATATCGTGTCTAAGAACAGGCGCTATTTGCAAAGACTAGTCAATTCCATGCCCACTCGACTGCAAGATGATCGAGATAAGAGGAAAATAGACTAAATATTGAATTGTGGCTTTTTGTTTTGATTTTTGAACGCTTAATTGTTTGAATGTTTTAAGGCCGACGCCAGTAAATCTGTTTTGTTTATGCCACGAAAGATATTTTATTGAGAATAAAATCTTTTATCTTTCCATTTGCAGCCACAGTATCATAATGATAAAGTCATGACATAATATATTAATGAACCTGATGTTAATTACTGAAATAATCGTAAAAGAGAAAGGAGCCATTATGTATAGTTTGTCTCTCTCAAAAACAGAAGAAAAAAGAACATAAAAAGCACGAGGTTGTATTCGAACGCAGGACCTCACGAATAAGAAACCGGAACGCTACCATTACGCTATCGAATAACATACAGTATACTTCAATTATAACTATAGATATCAGGCAACGTGGTCCAACAACATGTAACATCGCCTGTCTCCGAATTGTAGCGAAGATACCCGAAGGGAACTTTGTTACAGGAGAGCGGCCACTTTTTCTTTTGACAGCTGTACATGAACTTTGTAACATTTTGTAAATATCTTAACTGGGTGTTATATCATTTTATAGATTTAAATAACATTACTTCCAGTACTTTTTTTACTATTGTTTCCTTTGTTAATGTATCTATTTATTCATACTTTCGTATACGTATCGTATATAATATGCCCCATAAAACATAAACATAACTAAAAGCTAAACATTTCTTGGGGCTCCACGGGAAACTTTTGCTGAAAAAGTTTGGGAACCGCTGGTCTAAAGCATTATAAAGATCATCAATGTGAAAAGATGAACTAAAATCCGTCGGCTGGGTAGCGTAGTCGGTATAGCGCTGGCCTTCTGTGCTCGAAGTTGTAAAACAAATGTTACGTAAAAGTTTTGAGCTAAATATAATTTAGGCCTATTTGAGTAATAATTATAGGATTAATAGAATTCTGAAAATAAAAGTTGTAACTTCAATTTTTATATTCGTGTGGAGTGGGGGGGCACACATGTAGACATGGGGTAATTTTGATTGTACTACGAATGCCCCACGATTATTGGTGTCCCTGATTGAAATTCTGTCTTGCAGAGCTCACATTTGACGTGGGCGAGAATTGCGCGTGAAAATTATTTTATGTACTGTGTACTTATCTTTGGATTGACACTAAGTGGCCAACACATTGCGAAACTTATAGGCCTACAATAAGGGATCTCCAATTTTTGTTCCGTATCTGTACATACTCGTACATACGTGGTTGATACTTTTGTATGCAGTTTGTAACAGCTGATGTTGCCTAAGTCCCAAAAGACATAAAACCCGATACGGAAGAACATAGCCTACTGTTTTATCATCATTAAAATCTACATATTTCCACATATTCGATCATGCAAGCTATCAAAAAATCTCTACACACTAATTTCAAGAATTAAGGAGAATTACCCGCTCAAGATGTTATGAAAATGTAATAAATTAACATGAATATTTCTCAAAGTAAAAGCCCTATATTTCTAGAGATAAATAATCTTAAACCCTCAGTTTGCTACTACTGCAATGCAGACCTGGAATACTGCTGGAGTAATAGTTCATGCTAATTCAATTACTTCACGTAATACAGAAGATGAAAGCCGCTAGGTCTTACCTTGTAGTCCACCATCATTAATTCCGTAGCCAGATCTTCGACTGGGATAATTGCAGGGTCCCACTACATGGGCTGCATGCCAATGCCTTCCACTGCCTGGGCTCCTGTTGTTCCTACAATATTTCGGAAATGTGCAATAATAAATGGTTAACTTTTCTTCGACGAGGGTGACGTTTTAAGGGTTATAAATGCTGTAATTTGGCACACTTCAGAACAAATGTAATGTAGGATGTCCCATGATCTAGGTTGACGCAGTAAATTACCCTTATTACTGAATAAATGGATTCTATGAAACATTAAAGAGTTCACTTCCTCTGAAAATTTTCTCTGTCGCAGGTAGATGTCTCTGCAGACCTACAATACTGCAAGAAACTTCAATGATCGAATCAGTGAATTACATGTAGATTTCTGGAATTGTTTCGAAAGTTCTGAGAGACTTGTACAGCCGCCTAAAATTTTCGGAACGCTTGGAATTTAATTTAACACAGCTAGTGAGAACCGGTGTAGATGGAGTAGGGAAAGGGACTCGTCTGCTAGGGATGTGAGTTTGATTACACTTCGTCTGATTGATTAGTCTATACGAGTATATATGCATATATTTCTTTCTTTCTACGCTCTCGGAGGCAGTGCCGAAAATGCAGTACACATTCTAACGTGGAAAGATAAAATGTATGCACGTTCTTTTTCTTTCCGGCAACTTGTAGTCTGTTATTTAACGAGGTCACTCAGCGTCGGCTGAATTGGTGAAATGGAGGTGATATTAAAGCAAAATGAATCCATGATGAGCTACGGGATTATGTGACCCAAGCAAGTGATCGGACCAAGTGGGCTACAAGCAGTTATGGCAGGCAATATATTTCAATTTCTATCAATGTTGAGACCGCTTCGGTAGTAGGTGCACCAACGAAGAAAGATGAGTTCATGTCAATTTAGATGTTATTCGAGGGACCTATGATCAGTTCGTGGTCACTTGTAAGACGGTTCACGGACGTATTTCCGAACAATCTTAGTTCCGAATGGTCTTCATTCCGAATGCGTTGTTTCTGAAACCAAATATTCTCGATTCCAGAATGGAAACACCTACAATCGTATAAAAAATGTTTACTGAATCCATTGCTCTTCGTTACTTAGTAAAAAATTCTTCAAAATTCGACATTAGTCTTCCAAACTTTGAAGTACCTAGTAGTTCAGCACTTATAATGCAGGCGATACCAAAAATGACCCCAGGAACCAAAGGGGGAAAGATGCTGTTGTTGGAAGGATATGTATATTATAAAAACAGAAGCGGATCAGCGTGGAAGGAGTATTGAGAATGTAGGGAGGGGGGGTCCGCGTAAAAGTAGTCACTACTGCCGCTGGTGGAAGTATTGCCCTTCCGAGCACACGCAGCCTCCCAATAGAGAAGAGGCGGAAGGTGAAATTGTGAAAGAAGGACTGAAGCAGAACATCCAGCTCAAGTACTGCGGCATGTTCCACCGAGAGTGGTGGCATTGCTGCCAGAAAGAAGTAATTTAAACAAGGCGATGAGAAGAGAAGGAAACGCCACCTCCTACCTAACCCTACTGCATTGAACAACCTTGCAGAGATCACAGAACTCTACACAAAGACACTGAACGGGGTACATACGTTGAGTTTGGAAATCAACAGGATCGAATATTAATATTCTGATCAAGAGAGAACCTCAAGCTGCTGATGCAAAGTACAACATGGTCTCTTGACGGAACATTCAAAGTGGGTCCATCCTTATTCACCATCGTGGACACAGTAACGAGGCCGTCTCTCAGACAAGCAGAGCTGGATCAACTTGCTTTGCCTCTCGTTTATAGCAAGGAATGCAGTGTGGAGTTGCGCACGCCTTTAAGATTCCAAACGCACTGAAGACTGTTATGGTGCTAACACGAAATTGTAACCTGATATTAATGTATTCACAACTATTGACACGCAACTTCTTTAAATAAGATCTAAAGTATATACAAATAAATATATTATCTATCTTACGTGCTTCCTGTGCATTTATGTGAAATAATATATGCCCGAACTGTAAAATTAAGTTATGTTAACTGGCATGGGAATACAAATAGTTCATTATTTTTTATAGTATTGAAACTACATGTGAGAGGATATACAATAAGCACACATATTCCCAGTTAAGAAAATTATTAAATGATAATACCATATACCGTACTGTAATTACAGTGAAAAAATCATACATATACACAAACAATTTTGGGAATTGTGAAGGACGTGTAACTAGCGATTTTGAGAGAGAAGGAATTGTCAAAAAGTGCTGATTTTTCATGACTGGAAGTTTGAAGAACGAGAATTGTAAAAATAATAAAATTACCTTCATTGATAAATTACCGGAAAATGTTCAAGTATTGCATGAAACCTGGCGATGCAGATAACCTAAAAACCCGTGAAACAAGTAAGTTTTCTGTGAAATGAAGAGGCACAACACTTCCAAGTGAACGCAAAATGCACATTTCACTTCACTTAGTATATCCAAGTCACAGTGGCGGCTCGTGAACTTGTGGATTGGGAGAGCTGCAGTAGATTTTGGTACATACAAATTTCACTTCTTGATACCATTACTAATGAGTATAGGACAAAAATAAATGCACTACATATCGAAAAATCAAAACTTCCTGACTTAGTTGGGAGAAATCTGTGGTATCATTTGCTAATCGCTAAAAAAAAAAACTAATACCATCGATTTCAGTCTGAATTTCAGATCGGCAGACACACAACTTGCAATCTACCAGTGCATTCTGAATTGTCTTAGAATTACCTTTAAACAGTGGCATGTTCCAAATGATTTTTCAGAGGCTCATTTAGATTATTCACGAACTGTAGCAACCCACGAAATACACCAGGGTTCTTCAAATCGTTTTTTAATCACGTCCCCTAAGGGGAAGTTCATATTGGCCACAAAATTTGATACAATCAATATTTTTAAAAAATAATTTCACGATTTTTTCCTCACTTCTTGATTATGTTTGAGAATGTTTGTTCTGTTCGTTTCACTTAATTGCACAGCAACATTAGTTTTGCCTAACATAGCCAATGAAACAACATTTTTCAGGTGAGACTGCGAAGATTCGTGCATTTTGCTTTTTATGGGCAAATGTCCTAACTCTGTCACACCACTCCTTGTCCATGCAGCATCACCACCGAAGAGGAGGCAAGGAAGACAAAGTACATATTTTTTTTTGTTCACATCCACGTAACCACAAATGCTTAGCGTAAATTTCATTGTTATACTTCCTTACAGTACATACTGTATATGCACTATTTCGGCAGGATGAAGCTTGAGTAAGATTTAAGTCGGGTAACGGACGACCCTTTAATTTCACTTCATTACATCAATATTCTCCGCAAAGGAAAGTTGAGAAAAATAAAATTAATATTCTGTAATTCACACACACTCATGCTTGCAAATTTGCACTGGTTAAGTTACGGTACTAAGACGTCACACCAAAGCAACACTCAGATATACTGATGGTCAACAATTTTCTAAAACTGGAAAAGAAGTCTCTTTCGTGGTGTGTGGATAAGCTTCAGAGCTTCTACCGCGTTGTCTTGGTGTTATTGGCTGACGTTTCGACCGCTGTGTTGTGGTCATCTTCAGAGCAGTTGTTGGATAAGGAAATAGTCTGCCAGCTCTTATATATATAGTAGTCTCGATGGGGGGAGTACTTGCTGTGATAGGTCGTAGGTTCTCCTTCTGGCATCTGATTGGTCCTACGTTGACCGATCCGGTTGAGGTCTGTATGAAGGGGAGTATTCTTATTAAATACTGGCCCTCATAAGGTCCGAAAGAGTGACCTTGATACCGTGCCCGATGTCAGGATGAAGGGGGGGGGGCGCCGCGTACATGTGGAAACCTGGTTTCTAGTTTATAAGTATAGTTCTTAGGTTCTCCTTCTGGCATCTGCTTGGTCCTACGTGGTCCAATCCGGTTGGAGTCTGTGTGAAGGGGAGTATTCATATTAAATACTGGCCCTCATAAGGTCCGAAAGAGTGACCTTGATACCAATCCGGTTGGAGTCTATGTGAAGGGGAGTATTCATATTAAATACTGGCCCTCATAAGGTCCGAAAGAGTGACCTTGATACCAATCCGGTCGGAGTCTGTGTGAAGGAGAGTATTCATATTAAATACTGGCCCTCATAAGGTCCAAAAGAGTGACCTTCATACCGTGTCCGATGTCCGGATGAAGGGGGCGCCGCGTACATGTGGAGACCTGGCTTCTCGTTCCTAATTATGATCTTGGAATAGACTTCCCCATGAGTTGCTGAGTTGTAACCCCTCGTCCTTGTTGATGTTGTTGGGATGTTGTTTGATGTGGAAGGCTTCTTTAACCAGTCTTCTGTATAAGTTGTCTTCTTTATCTATTATCTTGATATTGTCGAATTCGATGGCGTGGCCTGAATCTGCTGAGTGTAAGGCTATAGCTGATTTTTCGTATGGTCCGTATTTGCAGAGTCGGATGTGTTCCTTCCTTCTATCTTCCACTGTACGTCCAGTTTGGCCTATGCATTTTAAACCGCAGGAGCAAGAGATCATGTATATTCCGGCTGATTGGAGGTATGGAAGTTTATCTTTACTCTGACTAATGAGTGGGAAATCTTGTGTGGGGCGTTGTATACCGTCTTGATATTGAATTTCCTCAGTAATTTCCCAATTCTGTCTGTGGTTCCTTCTATGTATGGGAGAAAGGCCTTCTGTTTCATGTTCATAAGTTCAGGATCTTGTTCATGTGCTTCTGGTGTTGAGTTCTTGTATGTGGACTGCCTTATAATATTGTTGTCATATCCGTTGTTTTTGAAGGTTTTGTGTAGGAATTGAAGTTCTGCTCGTAGGTTGTCAGAGTCACAAATTCTATGAGCGCGCTAGGTGAGAGTTTTGATGACCGAACTCTTGACTCCTGGGTGGTGATGTGACGAGGCGTGTAAGTATCTATTGGTGTGGGTAGACTTCCTGAAAACTGAGTGGCCGAGAGAGCCATCACTTCTCTTCTTAACCAGTACGTCCGGGAACGGGAGTTGATCTTCGTGTTCTAATTCCATGGTGAATTGTATGCTGGGATGCTGTGCGTTGAGGTTGGTCAGGAACGTGTGCAAGGTTGCTTCACCGTGTGGCCATATCACAAATGTGTCGTCAACGTATCTGTACCAATGTGAGGGTGATGGTTGTATGTTGGCTAAAGCTTCAATTTCGAAGGCTTCCATGAAAATGTTGGCTGCTATAGGTGATAATGGGGAGCCCATCGCCAGACCTTCATTCTGAGCATAGAAGTTGTTTTGGAACTGGAAAAGGTTGGTTGTAGACAGAACTACGCTAGTGTTGCCCATTCTGTCGGCAGATCTTGAGCTGTGAGTTTTTGGTGTAAGATGTAGGTGGCTTCGTTGACAGGAACATTGGTGAACAGTGAAGTTATGTCAAAACTGACTAGTAGATCTCCGTCCTGTAGCTTAATTTTGTCTATAATCTCGATGAAATGGCCTGAATCCTTGATGTTGGATTTGATCTCTTCAGTGAGGGGTTGGAGCTTCGTAGCCAGAAAACGAGCTAGGGCCTGAGTAGGTGAATTGATGGCACTCACTATCGGTCGGAGGGGGGCGCCTTCTCTTTCGTATTTTATGTGCTATATCAAAAGGATTCTACTCGTGCAATCATTTTGAGGTAAGGCAAATATTAGATTCTTCTGGAGACTGGATATACAGTATACGTAATAATAAGGCAAATGAGAATATTAATTTCGTTATATTAACAGATAAAATTCTACAACAATAAGTATATGAAAAGAAAATAAAAATTTTGTCATTTAGTTTCAAGGGAATAGAGAATCCATTTGACGTAGCATTACAATAGTGATGTGGGAGGGGAGGAAAGATATTCCCTTGGCGCCTGGCTCTGCAAGCCACTGCAGCGAAATATGGGTCTTAAACAGCGGCAGTTTCCCTCTGCTTCCCTTCACCACTCTACCCCCTGACCTTCAAGACACACTCTCTTACGAGCTGTCCCACCCTGCAGATCCCAGGACGACTTTGAATGCAGTGTCAATTCCCGTACAGTCGACGCGAAAAAAGATAATGCATCAGATAGTAGTACATATTACCGGCCAGATGAAATATAAAGCAATTTACCAATAAAAGCTGTAACAATTCTTCTACAAATTGAAATAAATATTATTTTTAATTTCCTGTCAAAGCAAGGAGTGCTGCAGCTCTGCCAAGTCATACCGAAAGTTTAACCTGTCGCATATTTGTACATGCAAGGCATAGCCTACCAAAAGCCGCAAGTATTTGGGTGACACGTCCTTCACAATAGCCAAAATTTCTGAAGCTATAAATCACTAGTCTCTTAAACACAAATGAACAACAAGGTCAGGAGAATGGTTATGTAGACCTAAACAACTAAGACATAAATCTCCAGGAATTGAATAATAATATTCCAAATGCTGTGCATAGCAACAACTTACTCTCTCTTTTCAGCTTAGGCCTACACATACCAGCTATTTTAAGTCTAAAAACTGAAAACCTAGGGACAATTTGTTGTCTTATATTATGACGAGAAGAATATGAGTTGCTTTAATATTCTGAACTTCAAGTACAAAAAATGTTTTCAAGTGAATAATAAGATATTTTACAATAGCTCAATATTTACTAGAAGTATGCTCTGATTTACAGAAAAATTTGAGTTCAATTATTAAGAAAAACAAGCAGTTCTCTCTGAAGCACTTAATACTTGCAAATTCAACATATCAGTATTGTAATGAATGAACATAGTGAGACAACAGTGTCTAAACACACTTCACAAGTTTTTATAATTTTCATTATAGGTACTAGAGATTATATATCCACAAATATTACATAATGAACTCAATTCACTGTAACTCACTTTGGAGGCTCGCAGTCTGTTTCATTATCTCAATTGCTCATCACATTACCCTTCTCTTGCAAAACACCTCGGAAGCCACTTAAAAATTCTCTGTCATCCTCGTCATAAGTACCACATTAATGAACTGTGACACACATATTAGTCTTAAACTGGAAACACATTAGCAGTAACTTGTTTTTATCTCACTACCGGCACAACTAAACACATTTTTCAATCTTGTGTGGAACGTGATGTCAGTATCCTCCATCCTCTCGGATTTTCCCCACATAGATTCTTCAAAATGTAGCTACCTCACAAAGGGCAGAGCTCTCTGTAGGAATCCTTTCCTCACGTTCGGCTTTAAAAGTCCAGGCCTTCCTATATCCAGGATTCTTAGTGAACTTTCTCATTACAAAGCCCTTCTCGAGTCGATTTGTGCATCCACAGGCGCACATCCAACCATAATATCTGTAATAAAAAAACCGCATGTGAAATAATCAATATATTTTTATACAAATTTTGGAGCAAGTGTAGAATACCGTGGTTCCTCAACAGACAGAAAATACATTCAAATATAGCCTAAGCTAAAATACTCTTTGCATAGTTAATTATTGTTTGCCTACTGTGCTTTACTGAAGAACATTTTAAATACCGGTAAATATTTATACAGATTAAATTGTGACATGTGCTTGTAATTTAATAGCAATAAAGAGTTTTCATTGTAATTGTATAAAGTTTGTTATGCTTAAAACTTTTAAAAATGTCCTATGTAGTTAATAAAGCTTAAATGTACTGAATAGTAAGCCTAACCTAGATTTCTTTCAAGATCTTCTGTTTCATAACTTGTCAAATATGATTGAAAATGGAAATAAACACTGTTATAATAGAGTATATGTCAGTCTAATATAATTTCTGACTTTATCAGGACGACTGCTTAAATATTTAATAATTTAAGGGAAATAATAAAATCATATATCATGCTATCAACTGATGTATGTTTTCATTTTTTGCACTATATGATAAATAGTACGTAGATTACGGTAAGAATACTTATATCTACATATGTTACAGGAATTTAATTTTTTATATTGAAGGTATATGCATAAAATGAGCTGATAATCGGTAATCCTTTATTTTTCCAATACCACGGATTCCAAGTATTTGTTTGGAATCTTAATGGCGGCATTGTACCACTTGACCTCAACATCCAGTCAGAAACGATACGTCCAGTGGTTGCACTGTATTCATAGTCACTGTAGTAAGGAAGAGAGGCAGTATACAAGGGCCTTGAAACAATCTTACAGTCCAGTAACACTATGAAACCGTGTGGTGACCGACTTTGAACAAGCCATCATAAATAGTGTAACAACTGTTCTTCCCGATACCCATGTATCCGCGTGTTTCTATCGTCGAGTACAGGCAGATGGGCTCCAAAGGGCCTACAACTATGGTAATGGAAGCCAAGTGAAAATAGAGACACACATGCTGCTGGCACTATCTTTGTGCCCCCACAAGATGTTGCTCAGTGCTTCAGGGAATTTCGGGATGACGTGTCCGACATAATGATGCCAGTAGTGGATTACTTTGATGTAAATTACGTTTCCGGCAGAAGGAAGCAAGGTAGAAGGCGTGCAGTTCCCCCACGCTACCCCATAAAATTATTGTGGCACCAGCACAATGCCACAATACATAACCAACATCGAACCAACAACTTTTGTGAGGGCTTCCATAACCGATTCCAAGTGGTTGTTGGAAAAGAACACCAGACTTTCTAATACACCATACAAGAACTGCAGAAGGAGCAAGGAGACATGGTTAATGAGTTCCAAATGGGGCGGACTGTGCGGACATAACCGAAGAAGAAGTGGCTTCGCCTACATAAATCCATTCGGAACGTCGTTCTACAACAGCCGTGGCGAAAATGTCATCGTGCGCCGAGTCACTGTGTAACCTGCAACGTGCATAGTTGCTATGGAGGGAGGCGGACACACGAAGGGGAAATGAAGCAACTGTCTGACTTATTAACGGATTTCCATTTTCCTTACGTCAAGCACTTAAATACAATTTTATACAGTACAAGGCTACAAACTAATGTTTAGTACGTGTAACGAAGAAAGAAATGAACAATGAAACATAGGACACATTATCACAACCTAAAATTAACTGTCTTCAGAATGTCTCTGCGACAGAGTTTCAAAATCAGGAATGATGTCACTTACTGCCAGTCGTAGTTGATCACGAAGGTATTTGTCTGTCAGTCGTGATCTAAATTTGGTTTTTATTATTTTCATTGTTGAAAATAATATGTCACAAACGTAAGTTATAGCGAACATGACTTCAAAAGAGAAAGCGAAAGAACGAAGATTCGGATATTTATTTTTTGGCAAAGATTTGAAAAGTTCAACATTTGTCAAGTCCTTACATCTAGCTTTCATTTAACATCACATTGTAAATCTGTGAGTTTAAATTGAAGATCTAACCGCATTATTCGTACATCTGCTGAAAAAGGATCGACGTACAAAGATAATAATAATAATAATAATAATAATAATAATAATAATAATAACAATAATAATAATAACAACAACAACACTTAACCTTTTAATGTTTCATCAGTAACATGTAGTTTTATGTTTTCCTCGTCATACTTGTGAACAAATCATACATTTAATATTCTCATCATATTGGCAGCAAAAAAATGCGTCCTCCCATCCTACTTGAAAATTTCGTTTTTGTAGATGTAGGCCTACTGTACATGTATTCGAGAGAGACTTGCGACGATACGCCACTCGCAGTACAGAGACAAATACAAATGGAACGGAGTTTGACTCCAGTGAGAGAGAGGGTGGGGGTTGTGGGAGGTAGAAAACAAGAGGAATGCACGGCTATCATTGTGAGCCACAATGTGCTCGTGAGTCACATTTTCGCGACGGCTGTTCTACAATATCCCACTTACAAGGAAGAAAGTCGCCTCTTGGAATATCTGCGAGCTCAGTTTAATCTGTAAATTACTTATTAGAATATGTATAATAAAATGTATTATTATAACAATTTCGGAAAAAATAAGTCCTTCGAAATCTTTGTTTTCGGAATGGTGAATAATACGTATTTGATTCCGGAAAAACTGCTATATCGGAAACAACGCATTCGGAATAAAGACCATTCCGAATAATCTGATTTCGGAAATAACACCGTTCGGAAAACAGGATTCGGAAATACGTCCGGGAACGCTGTAAGACCTCTGATATTGTGAGTTCTTAACGTGGATGAAAAATCACAAACATTTCGAAACAGTTGTTCATTCGTATAATTATTTCTGTTAACCCTTCAGTACTCGCGTGGATTACAATAGTAATCCACTGATATTTAATCCTGTATTACGTCACCGCCTGCAGCACTGCGTAGCTGAGCGTCAATGCAATTTCTCGTCACAGTCTAAGTGAGGCATTACTGGTGTTTAGACGTATTTGTCGCAACACTTTGGAAAGTTATACGGAGTTTTATCAAGTTATACGCAGTTTTTCCGAGTGGATTACCATTGTAATCCACGCGAGTACTGACGTCAGTTTCTTGCTCAGGTAAGTGAAATAGTTTTTATATGGTTATGAGTGATGCAATGCAGGAACTTTATGAAAAAAGTGTGTGATATCGTTCCATCCTCTTTGTAGTTGGCTCCAATGGGTACGGAAAATACAAGCAATATTTGCAAGTGGCTAGATGAAGATCTGGATGTTGGCATTGAAAATGAAAGTGATGATGAAAGCAACAAAGAAGATCTTTTGAATGAAGTTCACGATTCTAATTCAGAACAAGACAATGAGGAGGAGGATGATGATTATGGTGATGGTGATGAAAGACTAATGTCTATAAATGATGGAAACTGCTATACGGGAAGAGACAACACTACAATTTGGCAGGAAGAACCAGTATCTCTACGAGGGAGAAGAAGAGCACAAAATATAGTGATTCATTTACCGGGCCCTAAAAGAGCTGCAAAAAATGCGCGGACACACACAGAGTGTTTTGACTGCTTTATTGATCAGACAATAATCAATGTAATAGTAAGGTGTACTAATATTTATATTGAAAAAGTGAAGCGTAATTACGGACGTGACAGAGATTGCAAATTAACAAATGACGTTGAAATTCGAGCACTCTTAGGTATTTTGTATCTTGCCGGTGCTTTGAAATCGGGAAGACTGAACGTAAGAGAACTATGGGATAAAAATGGAACAGGTATAGAGTCAATTTACCTGACTATGACCTACAATAGATTCCAATTTTTGTTACGATGTCTACGCTTTGATAACATTCATGACAGGCAGGAAAGGAAAGAAATTGATAAACTGGCTGCTGTACGTGAAGTGTTCGAGTTATTTGTTCAGAATTCACAAAGGTGCTACATTCCAAGCGAATATGTAACTATAGACGAGCAGTTGGTTGCATTCAGAGGACGATGTCCCATGAAAGTGTATATACCTACTAAACCAGCAAAATATGGGATCAAAATTTTTGCTATGGTGGATGTGAAAACATATTACACTCATAACTTGGAAATTTATGCTGGTATTCAACCAGATGGTCCATTTCACCAAAGTAACAGTGCACATGCAGTGGTGAAGAGGCTGGTTCATCCCATCAAAGGAACAGGAAGAAATGTGACCACCGATAACTGGTTCACGAGCATACCTCTGTGTTTAGATCTTCTAGAAAATGACAAAATTACACTTGTAGGAACCTTGAAAAAAAAACAAAAGAGAAATCCCTCCTCATTTCACAACTACTCAAGACAGGGAAGTTAACAGTACATTGTTTGGATTCAATGAAAACTGCACAATTATTTCGTATGTACCAAAGAAAAACAAAACAGTGTTAGCATTATCAACCATGCATTATGATAAGGCAATGGATGAGGAAACAGGAGGAAGCCAGAAGCCTGAAATAATATTTTTTTATAATAGAACTAAATGTGCTGTGGATGTCCTGGAACAGTTATGCTCAGCCTATGATGTAAGCAGAAATTCACGCCGCTGGCCTCTGACTATTTTCTTTGACTTACTAAACATAGCAGGTGTCAATGCTCTTGTTGTTTATTCTGCAAACAAACAAAAAATTCTACGGAAAAACTTCCTAAAAACCCTTGCTCTGGACCTAATGAAGCCACTAATTTCCGAGCGTATCACCCAACAGACAATTCCAAGAGAAATAAAGAGAAGAGGAGAGCAACTGTTAGGCATTCCACAAACAGGTCAAGAAGAAGGAACACGGCCAGAAGGTATTGGTAGGTGCTACATGTGTGGTAGAACAAGAAACAAGAGCACAAGACAATCTTGTTCCCAGTGCTTGAAGAGAATTTGTCCTACTCATTCAGATGTAATTTGTTTGAACTGTGTAGAAGAAATGCATAGGCCTACTCAGATAATTGAATCAGATGTAGATTAGACTCACGTGTGTAAAGTGTGAAATGCAAACATAAACATGAAAGTGCATCAATATCCTTCTTACAATACACAAAAACATCTGTAAAATATTACAAGTGAAGTGAGAATGATTGTTACATCCCTGAATTTTTTCATTGCTACACCCCTGAGTGAGGTATTCGGTTATCAAATATGACGTAAGTAAGGTCAGCAGTAGTGAACTTGCGTTTCCCGTGGGAGAGATTAAGAGAGATCAAGAGTTCAGATGACCTTCAAACATCGAGTGAGCAACAATGCTAGATAACCTACATAATTATGATGATAGTGAACTAACTCATAACTATGATGCAACAATAAATTATGACTCAAAAACACGACCAGTGTTGAAATATTATGCAAACATGTCACTTGAATGCAATTTGTGTACTATCCATTTCATTATTAATATTTATATTTAATACGTTCCGTTATGCGTACCATATCTATTCTTATTACTGTAATAACTGAAAACAATATATTTCTTAACATTTAAATCTAATTCCAATGTTTAAACCTTGTCTGTAAACAAAAACAAATGTGGATTACCATTGTAATCCAGGTGAGTACTGGCGTTATGGAATTTAACGCGAGTAACGAAGGGTTAAATTAGAGATAGATGAAGATGTTCGTAACAGTTTCTTGAATTTAAAATAAATGTAATAATAACTGTAAAAATAATATTATTGTAATACATTATGCCAGTGTTTCTGAAACATTTTTCCACTGTGAATCACTTTTAACATATTGTACAAATTTGTAATTCTTGTAGTCCATTTTTATTTTTATTATTATTATTATTATTATTATTATTATTATTATTATTATTATTACACACTTATTGAAGTGGGTGTAACTGTAGAATTGAAACTATGTTAACAATACACATACTACATTGTCAGAAACTTGCATTTTCAATTTAAGTTAGTGTAAAGTGCACATTCGCTGTAACCAACTATGAACTTCTATAATATCTTCAAAAGAATTTTAAAAATATGTAATAATTCTTGCGATGCAATTGTTAATATATTTTAATAGCATTTAGTAATTTTAGTCCCTAAATTTACATTAAAATTATCAATTATATTATTTCAATTTATAGCACACGTAATTATATAAAATGTAATGCTTGATTCTTCTGGAGGGTGAGATAAATATGTTCCTTTTTAAAGGTTACAAATGTTT
The DNA here is from genome assembly GCF_040183065.1 of Periplaneta americana. Classification (NCBI taxonomy): domain Eukaryota; kingdom Metazoa; phylum Arthropoda; class Insecta; order Blattodea; family Blattidae; genus Periplaneta; species Periplaneta americana. The sequence goes on from NC_091131.1 coordinate 169,969,875, forward strand.
TGTATAATTATTTGGTTTTAGGGTGGAAAGCTGTAGGCTCATTTCTGCTTCTGCATTCAGTCTATTTCGCTAATTTGTTTTCATGGATAAGTACGCAGAGAATCCAGATATGAAAGTAATATTACATTTCTTGTTAGATTTTAAGAGTGTTAATGATATTAAGAATAATAAAATATAATAATTATTTATATTTATTTTGTAATATTACAATTGTATTATAGTAGTTATTATTGGTGATGTTTCATGTTTTTATTGACACCAACAAGGCACCACTTATCAGGCAACTAGGCCAGGATGAAGGATCAGTGGAGCCGAGAAAAATTCTCTCTCTTCTTGGTTTTGGACATATTCTATGTCGTTTATGAAAGGTGAAGTAATTAAAATTTCTCCGCGTATGTCAGCATTGGCTGTATAAACATTTTGTATGTAGTGTTCAACGTATTCCTACAGCATCCCCATTTCTTTCCTGCTAGTCTTTTTAGAAGGGAGAATCTTTTACGAGCTTTTTCAGAAATGTATTTCAAATGGTTGCTCCATGTTAACTCAGAAAAGTTTCATATCCATTGTTCAAGAATTAAAACAGAAAATCAATATCCCGAATTTGAAAGAAAACCTACAAATTAAACCAAACCCTTTAACTCTATTAAATATAGAATATAATCTAAATTTAACAGAAAAAAATAGTAAAATCAGAAGTAAACACTGAAATACTAAAACAATTGTCTTTAGAGACAATTAATATTAGGTACTCTCCACAAAACTGGCTTCATTTATACACTGACGGATCCTTGATCTCCAGAGAACAAGGTGCCGGTGCAGGTGTTACGTGCTGTCTCTTCTCACTTTATAGATCTCTTGGGTATGGAACAACAAGTTTTGATGGAGAAATCATTGCAATAAGTGAAAGTCTCAGGAATCTTCTATGCCACATCAATAAATTTAAAAATGCAGTTATATTGTCAGACTCCAAAGCAGCTATTCTATCAATCGTCTCTAAACACACACCTTCATCTCAAACAGCAGAAATAACTAAAATGCTCTCTCAATTAATATCACTCAATAAAAGAATTGTATTCCAATGGATACCTTCCCATTGTGGAATCCTGGGAAACGAGAATGCGGAGAAGGGCAGCACTGCTACTTACAGACCTGTTACTAAATCTACGTATTACTCTGTGAAAAGATTTATTAAATCTACATACTTAGACTTCAACAAACAAAATTTGATAACACAATCTCAAGGGAAAAAATGGAACTCTCTGCATCATAATCCACAGTTAATTCCCGATTTACCACGAAAATCGTCTGTAGCTGCATTTAGATTGGCAACAGGCCATGATTGTTTGGCCAAACACCTGCATAGAATTGGAATATATCAGTCCCCTAACTGCCCATTGTGCAACTCAAACCAAGAAATGGATTCGGAACACCTCAAAATCTGTGCTTCAGTGGCTGGTCATGATAATATCTTTGAAAAATATTGGAGTGCAAGAGGTCAAATGACTTTATTGTCAAACGCCTGGCATTAGAAAACAACAACAACAACAACATATATTATGTAGTTCGGCACATCGCTATAATAACTGGGCCAGGAGATAATGGGGTACGATGACTAGTACGGTATTTATTCTTCAAATGTAAATAGAATTTACGATTCACAGAATTCCACACTTTCAGAACCGCTGTATTATACGATTTATTTTGTTTGTATTTAAGGATAAGGAAGGATGGTCTTAAAACAATGTAATGTATTATAACCATAAAACCTCATTGTCTTTAGTAATTTTTAAATTGCGTCACTCGTTCGGTAGTGTTTTTAAATGTACCTGTCCAGTCGAGGCTTAATTATCAGCCCCCAATACACACATTTATTTCTAGAATCGCTATTGGCGCTACGAAACATAAATGTTTTTACTCCCCACTTATTGTTGCAGTTTTCAAGCTGGAATCGTAATAAACTTAGAAAGCTTACCTCAGTGGTTGTCCCATGGGAATCGAACCGAGCTCCTCAATACACGTACTCTTCATAAAGCGCTATCTTTGCTTACTTTAATTGCAAACAAAAATCATAATGGCGGTCCAATATGTCATTTTCATTGTTGAAGACGGTATTGTTGCGCAATGAGCGATGAAAGCGAATTCCATAGAGAATGAAAGAATGGAACTATAGTCCCGTCGCTCTAATTTCCGGCAGCCAATCGCGTTGCAGTTCGGCTATATTTGAACGTGTGCATCTTGTGATTCGCTTATGAAGACGTTATTCATTTGTTAAGGCTCGATAAATACTTAATATAATCGCCCGCTATTTTGGCTCTTTCGTTGGCGTTCGCAGAAAGCACACGAAGACGTTATTTGCCGCTCAATTATTTGCTGAATTACAGTGCGTTTGATTTATTATCATAGGAGCTACGACATGATAATGTTTAACGATGTGGCAAATAGATTCCTCGTATGGTAGCTCGGGAACGAAAGAACAAAAATGGCGAACGATACTGCCTACCTAGACTTTATAGAGTCTTCACTTCCTAAGACGTAAGCAAAGAGGAGGAGTCACGCCGGAAATAACAGCGTCGCGACTATAGTGTCAGTGAGTAGAAGCTAGTAGATGCTGTAGATAAGAAAATTGATAGTACGTACTTGGTTTGAGAACTTTCGACCTGATTTTAAATATAGGAAATTGAAATGTTGTAATTTTAATATGTTATATTTAAAACGTATTTTTAAGTTTTCTGAAGAAATTGATATAACGTACATATTTTTATGATGCAGTTATGACAGTTATGTATTGCATTTCTGTTACTTGAGTTTTATCAACAGTATCAACACACTAGAGGTTTTGATTTATTTAGAGAACATCAAAATTCGAGTGGGATTTAATTGACTATTACACGATGAGAAGAAAGTGCATAAAGATTAGAAGAAATAAAGCACTATAATACAATAATATTAATTGATTTACGAAAATACTAAAATGTCTTGAAAATGTGTTATTGTACCATCTAATCATTATAAATATTTAGCTAGATGGCAGGAGTGTCACAGTATAAAGAAGAATCAGTAGGAACAATTAGTAACTTGTGTCTAGCGCCTAACCAGAGCAATCTTCAGTTACAAGCCGGAGCATGAGTAGGTTTGGCAACGCTGAGTGGAGGCGAAATAAGGCATGACGTTTGTCGTTTTAGTGCTTTGGTTTCGTTGTCACGTGTACATTTTCGACATTAATTCAAACAAAAGTAGGCTAAGTGGATATGCTCAAGATTCAGTGTATTGATGTACGTAATTTATTACGGAATCCGAAATGATATTTTATTTGGGTTTCAGAATACCGCGTACGTACTTGGATACAGCCAGTTATATAGGATTGCCATACGTCCGGGTTTTCCCGGACATGTCCTCTTTCAGGGTTAAATTTTTCGTCCGGGCGGGTTTTTAGATTTTGGCTAATTGTCCGGGTTTTTAGGTTAAGTTTAAAATATGACGTTACTAGTGAAGGAAAATGTCTTAAATATTTGTAACAGTTACTTAGTTGTAACTTGGAACCTTCTAACCGTTACAGTTAATTAACGCTTTAGTACAACCCTCTTTAAATGCTCTCGTGAACTTCTCTTTCTGTACTCTTTGACCGCAATATTATCGATGTTTTATTTTTGTAATGCAAATCTAATCTTTCAGGTAAGACTTCCTGTAAAGCAGATTTGAATAATTTCAAGGAAAAAATTGTTCCGGGGCCGGGTATCGATCCCGGGTTGAACGTACCAGCGCTCTGCCAACTGAGCTACCCGGGAACTCTACCCGACACCGTCTCAACTCTTCCCTTTATTTTTGTAATGTTTGGATGCTTGCGTCTTGTGTTTAAAACTGTTGCCACCAGGTGGCAATGCTATATGTCGTCTTGTCTGTATCGTCTTCCGGTTACTATTGCTTGCTGGCTGCCGACTTTTATAACTGTCTTTTCTTGTGATGTGCATGCTTGTAGTTTGTAGGAGAAGAAATGCCAAAAAGAAAGTGTAAATTTTCTGCCAAGTTACAGAACAAGTATCCTTGTTTTCGAAGAGGTAGAGATGATTTCGAGGGTGAATGCATGGTATGTAAAGCCGGTGCATTTGTGTCAGTTTCGAATAAAGGAGGACTTGATTTGCAAGCACATCTGGATTGCGAAAAACACAAAAGAGCACTTCGAGGAGAAAGTTCTCCTACAAAATTAACCGACTACTTTGTAAAACCTGGCAGCAATAGGAAGATGCAGTAACCGCAGCAGAAGGAACTTTCGCTTTCCACGCAGTAGTTGCAACGCGATGGCCTGCTGGAAAAATAGACTGACTATTATAAAGATTAAATTGTAACCAATTCACTTGTTTGTATTATTTTTTTTTTGTTGCTCGCTGTTATTTCTACTCGCTTTAACATCTTTGGTCATATCGCGAGTTAATCTTTGGTTGAAATCCGAAGGCCTGTGTACTATTGTTGAGACTGGTTCTATTGTTGTGAACTAGATGGCGACTGTATATGTAAGTCTGATTAGTTATGAATATGATTTCGGTGATGAATGAGGCCGGTGATTTTCAGGGATGTTGTGGCCCGAATTTCCTGGCATTTTCCTTACGGTTGAGGAAAAACCCTGAAAAACCTCAACCAGGAAATTCAACCCGACCGGGAATCGAACCCGGGCCCTCTGCGTAAGAGACCAGCATGCTGACCCCTACAGTGGTCTTTGTATTATTATTTTGTTATTTAAGGCTAAGGAAATTACTACTAGCAGTATTTTTCAGTTTCAATAGTCTACATACTATACATACAGTATATCAGTATTCTATATGGTAGCGATCTGTTCGGCAGTTAGTAGGTGTCGACAAAGTGTCCTCTTTTTTACTTGTCAAAATATGGCAACCCTAACTTATAACTTAAACAAATTAAAAGCATACGTGTTTTTTATTGATGGTACAAGGGAAAATAAATAAATACTTAAAGAAATGTTACTTGTACCTAAAATAAATAAAATAATGACGTACTTTCGCAATACCCTATTCCAATCAATTAACGATTATGTATCTAGATAGTAAATTTACAATGTTTTGCCGCTTCATGTTATTTCACCTCCGACGTGAAATGTCTAGGATATAATGTACGTTTTAATCTCGTGCGATTATCTGTCGTGCTTTTCTATAAACATTTCAGGTGCCTAGGAAGCCGGTAATTTTAAATAAATATAACTACAGGAAACAAGCTAACGTGTAAATTATGCAAATAAAATACAAATGTAAACAGAGGAAACTATTGACATATTGTAATAAAGCATGAGGATGTAAATACAGTTAGGCCAAGTATAAAGATCTATGGAAAAATACAGAAACATACCTTTAACATAATACGTAACAAAACAAATCATTATCTATTAAGTAGGCTATGTTTCAATTAGCGTAGACTCAGAGAACTTGAAATCCTGTAAATACTAAGTGAAAAGAAACATGTTTATAAATAATTTATTACAAAAAATAATATTAATAAACAAATGTTGAAAATCAATAAAGCGAATATAGCAGGCATTCCGAATCTTCAACAAAACTGCGACAGTTATGGGATCACGAAACAGCTGTTTGCAATGAACTTGAAAATCAACGGCGTAACTTTGATATATCAGGCGAGACCCAACAATTTGGGTAGAATTCTGATACACCACAAACCACTAGTAAGACTACAAAAATGTAACAATTGATATTAGAGGAGAAAAATTCGCTCCAGCGCTGGTGATCGAACCCGGTTTATGTACCAAGCGCTCTAACCATTGAGCTACGTCGAAGTTCAATCCACAGCACCGGATTGAATCCCTCTCCTCCAGTATTCTTCCCTTTGTGGCCTGACTCCAAGTTCGACATGTATGTTGACATTTATATTAAGTCAACTGTCATTATACAACAATGCATATTACTGTGAAATCTCGGCCACCAAGTCACTCAATTGAGTGCGCTCCTTGTATAATGACAGTTGACTTAATATAAATGTCAACATACATGTCGAACAGGCACAAAGTGAAGACCACTGGAGGAGAGGAATTCAGTCCGGTGCTGTGGATTGAACTTCGGCATAGCTCAATGGTTACAGCGCTTGGTATGTAAAACCAAGGACCCGGGTTCGAGCCCAGCGCTGGAGAGAATTTTTCTCCTCTAATATCAATTGCTACCGTAACAGATAGGCCTACATTCTGTAGGACCGAAAAATTAATCTTTACGTAGATTCTTCGCCCAACAGTGCATATTACTGTGGAATCCCGGCCACCAAGTCACTCAGTTGAGTGCGCTCCTTGTATAATGACAGTTGACTTAATACAAATGTCAACATACATGTCGAACAGGCCACAAAGGGAAAAACACTGGAGGAGAGGGATTGAATCCGGTGCTGTGGATTGAACTTCTGCGTAGCTCAATGGTTAGAGCGCTTGGCACGTAAAACTAAGGACCCGGGTTCAATCCCCAGCGCTGGAACGAATTTTTCTCCTCTAATATCAATTGTTACCATAACAGATACATTCTGTAGTACGAAAATGTAGTTTATACAATATTTAATATCTAGAAGAATTATCAATGATTTTGTCATCATTAGCCGAAAAAATTGCCAATGTCTGCAACCATTTTATTTTCATTTATTGTCTTGTTTTATCGCCAATACGCACTTAGTTTATTATGACCGCGAACATAATTTCATCGACACACGCATTTTATAACATTCATTTACATTGAAAATCGACATTAACAGAAACCAGTGGCGTAACTTTTTATAGCTGCCCCTCCCCAGCAAAAATGACAGTCTGGGTCCCTTTCCTTATTGTCATTTTTTTTTCATATTCTAATAATTTTTTACATCTAATTTGAATATAACAATCTAACATAGAAAAATACTCCATTTTTAAACAAAATTAAGTGAACAGAACTGAAAAAAATTTAAATGATATAACTACTATTTTACTAGGGCTATAATTACACAATAGTAGGTCTATCTCAGATAAATTTAACGTGAAGCTCAGTTCAACAAGCTCTTTTCTCTTCTGGCCTTTTGAGAAGCAAATGACTCAATCAGATAATGTAGATCAAGTTTTTGTGCTTTTCACATTCAATACTTAATACACTGAGAGCACTAAGTTTTTCTTGAGTCATGGTACTGGAACACTGGGATTCGTTCCTCCACAGGCATTTTGTGCTTGACTGCTTTGTCGAAATACTGAGTCTATTTTAGTCAATTTCGAAACATATTTTTCAAGATTTTTCCTTTTGCGTTTTTCTGCAACACTTAAATGTTCATAATTACATTTAAAAGGTTTCATAGTCACAGAAGACGATAAAAAAAGATGAATTAAATCTAGTAACAAGCAGACATGTTGCTATACAAAGCTTCTTTATTTCAGTGCGCGTTTACTGTTTATATCAGCGATCTCGACATTATAAACTGGATACACAACTCCTGTAGAGAAATGCTGAAAAAAAGTGCCGTGTAACTTCAGTACTATTGGCACACCTGAGGCGTATCTTCCTCTCTTTCTAACGCACATGGGAAATTGTTGTTTTGTTGAAAGAAGTATATACGAGGCGCATCCAGAAAGTAACTTTCCCTATTTTAAAAAATAAAAGAACACACACTTTCAGGAAAACATTTATTGGCAACAGGTACAGCAATGTTTCAGCTATTTTTCAACATAGTCACCATCAGAATTGAGACACTTGTCGTATCGTGGGATCAATTTTTGTATCCCTCTGTCGTAGAACTCTGCCGCCTGTGAATGGAACCAGCGTGAGACAGACGTCTTCAGCTCTTCGTCGTTGCCAAAACGCTCACCGGAGGACAGGAATTTCTTGACGTGCAAGAAAACGTGAAAATCGCTGGGAGCAAGATCAGGACTGTAGGGTGGCTGATCAAACAACTCCCAGCCAAATTCCGTCAAAACAGCTGCTGTGCGCCGAGCCGTATGTGGACGAGCATTGTCATGGAGGAGCACAACACCTGCAGTAAGCATTCCACGCCTCTTGTTTTGAATGGCACGTCGCAATTTTCGCAGTGTTTCACAGTAACAGTCAGCGTTCACTGTTTCACCTCTTGGAAGGAAGTCAATGAACAGAATGCCCTTCCTGTCCCAGAACACCGTGCACATCACTTTCCGTACCGACAGCGTCTGTTTGAATTTCGCCCTGACCGGAGATCCACTATGCCGCCAATGCATTGACTGCTGCTTGGTTTCCGGGGTGAAATGCGAAATCCAAGTCTCATCGCCCGTGACGATCCTGTCGAGGAACTCGTCGCCGTCATCGTGATACCATTGCAGAAATGTCAGTGGTGCTCCTAAACGTTGCATTTTGTGTTCGGGTGTCAGGTTTTTCGGCACCCACCTGGCTCACACTTTTTTGAACAGCAGGTTCTTAGTGACAATCTCATGCAACAAGGATCGCGATATCAGCGGAAAAATGGCTGCTCAGCTCCGTAATCGTGAAGCGACGGTTCTCCATGTTGCACTGCCGCACCAGCTGAACACGATCATCATTGATGAGGGACGGTCGCCCACTGCGCTCTTCGTCATGGACACTTTGACGACCTTCGGAAAACTGCCTACACCAGCTACGCACCATCCGCTTACTCATGATGTTCGGCCCATAGACCTGACAGAGCTGCCGATGAATTTCAATTGGCGCAATGCTTTGTGCATTAAAGAACTTTATAACCGACCTAACCTCGCAGGCGGCGGGTGAAGGAATAAGAGCTTCCATTTCGGATCACTGCTGCCACGCTACTGGCACCAGGCGGTACCTGTCCGGCTGGCATATGATTGATACGTCATAGATCTGTTACGCATGCGCAATTGACACGGCTAATTACGTTTACTTTCAAGGGAAAAAAATCGGAAACTTACTTTCTGGATGCGCCTCGTAATTATATTAATTATATTTCTTTAATTTTGCCGCTATAATTGTGAAATATTGGGTAACATATGGCTGTACCGTACGTAAGACTGAGTAACAAAGAAGTGACATATAGGCCTACTTTATTTTTCCAAACAACCCTGGACATAGAGACCCTAGGCAGTTAACAGAGTAGGATTGATTTAACGTAATTTGAATTTAGAAAATAGACAAGCAGACTTAGAAATGAGGTAGACAAGTACCAATTATTCTTTCTTATATTTATAGTTACAAGATTATTTCTGATTGAGGTTCTGAGATATATATATATATATATATATATATATATATATATATATATATATATATATATAAACAGCAGTACATCCCTTATATGTCAGAGGAAGAACAATTGTTTGTATACATCTGATTAGTGAAATATGTTACCAGTCATCGATGAATGCAATGGAGGGGGAAAAAAGATGGCAAAGAGGGCAATCGTATTCAATTATCTCCTGGCTTAGTTGCTTCATGATCGATGCCTCATTGGTGTCACTTATGAGGTTCAAATCTGTCTTCGGACAGTTTACTAAATAACAATTTATGACAAGATTTATTGCCACAGCAAATAGCACTATTGTTATTACTTACTTACTTACTTACTTACTTACTTACTTACTTACTTGCTGGCTTTTAAGGAACCCGGAGGTTCATTGCCGCCCTCACATAAGCCCGCCATCGGTCCCTATCCTGTGCAAGATTAATCCATTCTCTATCATCATTTCCCACCTCCCTCAAATCCATTTTAATATTATCTTCCCATCTACGTCTCGGCCTCCCTAAAGGTCTTTTTCCTTCCGGCCTCCCAACTAACAGTCTATATGCATTTCTGGATTCGCCCATACGTTCTACATGCCCTGCCCATCTTAAACGTCTGGATTTAATGTTCCTAATTATGTCAGGTGAAGAATACAATGCGTGCAGTTCTGTGTTGTGTAACTTTCTTCATTCTCCTGTAACTTCATCCCTCTTAGCCCCAAATATTTTCCTAAGCACCTTATTCTCAAACACTCTTAACCTATGTTCCTCTCTCAAAGTGGGAGTCCAAGTTTCACAACCCACAATATAAATAATTTCAATATGCATACACGGACTTGGGAGGTAACATCATTGTAGCAACTGTGTTAGAAAGAGAGAGGGATTCCCTCACCAACATGGCGACGCGCGAACCTAGTGGCATGATATTTTAACATACGGTGTTTCCTCCATTTTAGTATAGAGTTAAAAGGTTTATATGCTGCAATTACGGCTGGCAACCTAATGACATGAAAATACAACAAGAAAAACAATGTCTCCATCCATAAAATTCACTCTGTCACATTTTCAATGTTGGCGTCACTGCAGTATGGTTGTGGACGAGTCTACTGAGGCAATCGACGGGGGTGTATGATGCGAAGTAGTGCCAGTTGATCACAATGATACTACTATTACTACTACTACTACTACTACTAATAATAATAATAATAATAATAATAATAATAATAATAATAATAATAATAATAGGCTAATAATAATAGGCTAATAATAATAGTGCATCGCTGTAGAGTAACGGTTAGCACGCCTGACTGTGAAACGATCGGATCCCGATTCGAATCTTGGTTGGGACAAGTTAAGGCTGGTCCACAATAAACCATAAAACGGAATTGGCAAAGAGAACGGATATATTGTTAAAATAAATGCATTTAAATGTGAGCATTCACAATTAACTTTCTCGTTCCCGTTCCTGGGCTCCGGCAAGTTTCTCATTAATAGTGAATGCTCACATTTAAATACATTTATTTTAACATTATTTCCGTTCTCGTTATCGTTTCCGTTCCCGGTTTATTGTGACCCAGTCTTTACCTGGTTGAGCTTTTCCCCTCAACCTACTGAGAGCAAATGCTGGGTAAATTTCGGCGCTGGACCCTAGACTCATTTCGCTGGCATTATCATCTCATTCAGACGTTAGATAACTATTGCAGTTGATAAAGCGCCGTAAAGTAACCAATTAAATAATAATAATAATAATAATAATAATAATAATAATAATAATAATAATAATAACCATCTTTTATTCTCTGTAATTATAAACCAAATATGAATGACACTCGGGAGAAAATTAAACGCAGAGAAAATATGGGACATGCCTCTTATTATTCGGTTGAGAAGCTTTTGTCGTCCAGCCTGTTCTCAAAAAACTTGAAAGTTAGAATTTATAAAACAGTTATATTACCGGTTGTTCTGTATGGTTGTGAAACTTGGACTTTCACTTTGAGAGAGGAACCGAGGGTATTCGAGAATAAGGTGCTTAGGAAGATATTTGGAGCTAAGAGGGATGAAGTTACGAGAATGGAGGAAGCTGCACAACGTAGATCTGCACGCATTGTATTCCTCACCTGACATAATTAGGAATATTAAATCCAGACGTTTGAGATGGGCAGGGCATGTAGTACGTATGGGCGAATCCAGAAATGCATAATAGAGTGTTAGTTGGAAGGCCAGAGGGAAAAGATCTTTGGGGTGGCCGAGACGTAGATGGAAAGATAATATAAATGGATATGATGGTAGAGACTGGATTAATCTTGCTCAGGATAGGGACCGATGACGAGCTTATGTGAGGGCGGCAGTGAACCTCCGGGTTCCTTAAAACGCATTTGAAGTAAGTAAATAATTATAATTATCAATTTGTGAAAGGATCTACTCTATTTCGTAATTTTGTCCTGACTTTTGCAAAAGTGTTCCCATTTCGCATTCAGCATTTTATCAGTTGGGAAACAAAAATATCTTTTGTCAGAGCCTGTGGTCCTTTATAATAATATAAATAAGTAGGCCTATTAATTATTTTATTTCATCCTTACACAGCGCAATAATAAATTACTCATGCTGATGAAGATGCCGTTGCATCAGAACGAAACATCCAGATGTCACAGAAGTCACACTATTTTAATGAACTATTTATTGCCTTTCTGGAGAAGAAAAATAATGCAGCACTTTCATTCGTTGGCTAATGCCTAAACTCGTCTAAAACAATAACAAGTTATGGTTGGAGCTATGATGTGCTTTCTCGCTATCAGTATTTCGTTGACATTCCATATTTAATCATTTGATAGCATTTTGTATACCGCTATAGTAATGGATATCACAAGACTATATTATTATATGTCACTGCTGTAAGAATGTCGGCAATAATAATGTGCGTACCACACTGCTGTGCCTTCTTGAAATTAATTACTTTATGAACATTAAGTCACGAATTGCAGTGATGAGCGGCAATTAAGCTGGCAGTCGGTGTATGTACTCGTATTTCATAACGAGTCCCGAGAATGGCAATGTCGATAATACGATTCTCGGAACTGGCCAGCTAGTATCGCCTACGAAAACGATCGGACCTCAGGCTATTCCCCGCCTCTACAACCCAATGCCATATATATTTATCCATGCCAATGCTGACCAAAAGAGTTTGTAATACTTACAAACTTTTTGGGCCTAATCAGCATTAATTCGCATTTAAGTGTTCAATACACTCCTTCATAAACATCACAGTTATAGGTATTACAGCAACAAGAACTTAATAAATTACAAGTAACAAATGAAAACAACAATGTTGAAAATAAAGAAAACAATAAATCTAAACATTTCCAACTGTATTCCTCGTGTAAACTCTCCGACTTCCGCATATAAGGGGACACTATACTGAAATTATTAGTTTTAAGAGTTTACAATAGCGAAATCAATAACTACCACACTTACGAATCTAGATTCACCAAGTTTTGATCACTGGTAATATCTGCTTAATAGTGACAAATGTATAAAATTTCATCCGCCTATGATAAGTGACTTGGTTTTTATTCATATTTTATTAAAATATTGAACCGCTTTCTATAAGAAGTCTCTTGCACAACAATTGACATTACTGTTAAGTGATATTCACTTACATGGATCCTTACATACATGGAATCAAAGCTTACTATTGGGTTTTGCTGTAAAATTAATCAATAAATTACTAGAATTTTTATCATAAAATAAAAAATTTAAAAAAAAAATTATAGCCATAAAAATTCCTAGTAATTTACCCATTCACTGTACATAAAATTCCAATAGTAATGTTTGTTCCAATGTATATAAAGAATCATATAAGTGAATATCAATTAAAAATAAGGTAAATTGTGGCGCAAGGGACGTCTTATATAAAGCAATACAATATTTTATTAAGTTATTAATAAAATGCAAACCACTTATCATAGACAAACAAAATTTTGTACATGTGTTATTATTAACCAGATATACTAGTGATAAACATTTTGTGTATTAGCTTTAAGAATATGGAAGTTAGTAATTTCAGTACAATGTCCCCAAGGTTTACACTGATTGAGATTTTGTCATTTTTGGTCAAAAAAATCGTTTCTTTGTTTTTATCTTAAAAAAATTGTTTATGGTCTAAAGATGCCCTCTGCCAATTTTCATGACCATACAACCGGTCTATCAGGTGCTCTTTTTATTCTTTATTTTATTGGGTTATTTTACGACGCTGTATCAACATCTAGGTTATTTAGCGTCTGAATTAAATGAAGGTGATAATGCCCGTGAAATGAGTTCGGGGTCCAGCACCGAAAGTTACTCAGCATTTGCTCGTATTGGGTTGAGAGAAAACCTCGGAAAAAACCTCAACCAGGTAACTTGCCCCGACCGGGATTCGAACCCGGGCCACCTGGTTTCGCGGCCAGACGCGCTGACCGTTACTCCACAGGTGTGGACCTATCAGGTGTTTAGGGTCACATATTTAAAAGAATGCGCACTCTGACTGGTAATTTAAATGCTCCGTCCACGCCCTCCACTCTGAATTCTGTGACCATTTTGGAAATTACGCTGTATTTCATACATTACTTATTTAGATTTCCAATTGAACTTCTCGAAATATTTCTTCACACTGTAGAATCCAACAGATGTTAGGTCTACTTCAAACGCTGTCTTCCTTTGAAAGATATTCAGTTACAAAGGAGAGCACAACTCTTGTCTAAAGAAAAATTCCACTTGTTGCTAGTAGCCATAACAACGTGTTTTCCGTGCTTTGTTTTTGTTTGTGATACAAGAAATATTTGCAAGTTTCTAACAGTTTTATTGTTAGTGTTATAATACCGTCTACAGTCTACAGTAAATAATATTTATCTAGTATAGCGTTTTCATAAGTTTACATAGATTTTTTTCAGTCGTCATCTTTATTTACTAGTGTAGGTTAGGTGTGCACAGCGTGTTATACTTGGCTCGGAAACATGACGGCCTCTCTTCTTGGAATTGGTAATCCCTCATGAGCCCCCATCCTCTACTCAACCCCTAGCCGCGAGGCAGAAATACAATAGATCCCAGCATTGCCAAATCTAACAGTCATTGCCTCTACCTGATGGCTTTCACCCGTTCTCAGTGTCTTTGTCGACGTGTTGTTTTATACCGTTGTGCGCCTCAATATGTCTAATTTATTCCGGCCATGATTAATGAGTGTTGGAGCAGATGATCCGCAGCTAGGCCTCCTGATACACCTGAAGATCACGACAAGAACAACAAATAACACCGTCGAAGAAAACAGAATATCTTATTTGCAGAGGAGCGTAGCTAAGAAAACAAAGTGTTAAAATTGTGTCTAACGTTAGAAATTCTATCCATAAAGTAATCGAAAGTTCAGGCAATTTAATAAGTATACATCTTAATCACTTAACATCGGACGCAACCGGCGGAGTTGGATATATGGGCATAGAAATTAAGAATTACGGTTCACCAACTAAAGAGAAAATAAATAAATTAAAACAGAATTCGGTAAGATAGACGATTTTATACGTGATTTACTTCGCCGAACAGTATGTGAACAGTACGCGAAAGAGATATGGCCAACAGCAACACCGTCCTTAGCAACCTAAATATGACATTATTCACAACAGTGCTTAAAAGTTTTCTAACTTACAGCAGTGAATTAAATGTTTTTAAATCACTCTCTACATGACAACCAACATATTAGCATTAATTAAAATGAATGTAAATGACCTTCTTCGCCAACAACACATTACAAAGAAAAGCCCTACAATTTAAAATTAAATTTACATACCAGTAATGAATAAAATATTGTATAGCACACTAGAATAAACAGATTTTATGCGTTCGTGGAAATTATCACCCAAGGCAAAGCAGATAAAATCTAACTTTACTCTTTTGTACTATAAATTCTATAACTATTGAATGATCACAATTTCAGAAAATTTTACCAGCGCAACATTCTTAATTAAGTATAAAATTCTGGAACTTCAATAACATGAGAATTTAACACTTATTATAGAGGTCTGCATTTTTTTGTTTATTTAGGCAAAACATGTTAGTGAAAATATAAATATAAAATCTTTTTAAAATAAGTTTGTTCATTTTTATACCAATTTTGCTTTAGTAATTATAAATTAAGGTATATTTACAAAGATAATATAGTCTTTCTGAAAATCGCGGTTTCACGGAACACAGTTTGAAAAACGTTCGCAAATCACAATGACTTCAAGAATTGGCAACTCGGCTAAGGGTTTATCCCTTGCGCGTGCCTGCAGTTAACTGGTGAAGGGGATGAGGGAAGGTCGTCATGTTTTCTGCGAAGTATAGTGTATATAAGTCTAAGTTCTGCATATACTATGCTATGTTTCAAAAAGCCTAGAAAATAAAAAAAGACAGAGACCTGGTTCATTATTATGATCCCTAATTTTGAAGTCAATTTTCTCCACTTTAATTTTCTGTAAATTTGCATTGCTATAAATGCTACACTTTCTACAGATTTTCTACTACATGCATGATTTTTTTTTTTTTTTGTAGAGGTTTTTGAATATGTTTTTAACACAACTTACTATGAGGATTATACCTAACACTCATATTTTGTTGTTGTTGTTTAGTCAACTGTCCGAAGACAGGTTTGAACCTCATAAGTAACACCAATAAGGCTTCCTCCCTCCAATGCATAGTTCGCCGATTAGCTACATATTCCACAAATCAGACTTCAGATGCATACAATCAATTGTTCTTTCTCTGACACATATCATCAAGTGGGATGTACTGCCTGATAATATATATATATATATATATATATATATATATTATCAGCCAGAATATGAATAAGAAGTATTTTAATACTAATTGTTTTACGTCCGAGTTGAATTTTTTCTGTTTTAAAACACTTCAGTGCATCAAATATTTTAAATTATTTTTTTTAGTAAAATTAAAAAGGAAAATTCTATATTAAATTTTGTTTCTGAAGGTCTGACACGTATCTAGACAAAAATTCTGGACAAAATGTAGCAATTTTTGAAAACCTAAATTTACACAATTTAAAATTAAAAATTAAAAGTGCAAAATTTCAGAGATCTACCAAGAATAGTTTAGAAAATTGAAATTTCACATCAGTCTAACCTTAATACGGTTTCTAGTTTCTACGGTCTTTGTATTTTCCAATCGAGCCAATCAATACAATCTTTTCTCAAGAATGAATTCAGAATTTTCACAAATATATTATGTAATTCTTGCAAATAGCAATTAGGATTAAATTCAGAAATATTTGGTTTGAAAGGGAGAAAATGGTAAAAATTTGACACTGATCCTAATAGGTATCTGATTTTCATTTGTTTTATGTAGAAATATCATTGCTGAACAGTACGTCTGGCCGCGAAACCAGGTGGCCCGGGTTCGAATCCCGGTCGGGGCAAGTTACCTGGTTGAGATTTTTCCGGGGTTTTCCCTCAACCCAGTACGAGCAAATGCTGGGTAACTTTCGGTGCTGGACCCCGGACTCATTTCACCGGCAATATCACCTTCATTTCATTCAGACGCTAAATAACCTGAGATGTTGATACAGCGTCGTAAAATAACCCAATAAATAAATAAATCGTTGCTGAAACAACTCAAATTCTAGATTACTTTTAGAAAAATATTTTGGGCCCCAAATTTTGAAAAAATAAATATCAAAATACAGTCATTCATTAATCTCACAATGTATGCTTGCTTAGGTAGCGGATCGTTCCTTTTTACATTTATAGTCACTTCTTTCCTTTTTCCTTATTTCTTTCACCTTGTCACAGAGAAAACAAATGTGTGCTTATTTCAGTTCTCTATGAACAGTTCTGAACACAGCAGCACTGCATTTTTTCGCATTTAAAATACATTCTTTCCCTATACAACTGTATACTGCATAGCGCGCGCTGGACTAACAATGGCGGATTTGTCGGCATTTGCTGGCTCAAACGATTGCGGTACTCTGGATATCCACGGACTCTGTTCTACTCCTCTTGCTCTGGCCTAACCGTTGCTAACGAGATTACACAAGCTGGCGCATAGAGCTTGTAAAACGAGACTGAAGTGGTTCCCTCGTAATGCCAATTCCGCCGCTCGGAGCTCTGTTCTGCCCTATATATTCATAGCAGAACACTTAAAAGACATTGACATTTGGGACATTTAAAGGACTCATCATTGCTTATTAAATGCTTCGTACAATATTTTATGGACAATAGACGTAATTTGCAAACTTCTACGCCTCAATTATATTACAATAAAAGGCTGTCATTCTTGATATTAAAACATATTACATATAAACTGAGGGACTGTCTGCTCTGTACTTCAGTTCATACACCAAACATTTCCGGAAATAAATTAACTTGACATCTTACATATACGCACTATAGCCTACCCTTTTCACCTAATATTATTAATATTGTTATTAAATAAGACATTGCAACTAATTAAGGTACTGCATTATCTTTAATTTCCTTGAATTCATAATTAAGCATTTGCAAGAAGGCGTAACTTTTCCCTCTCTTTTAAAAAAATACGAACGTCACAATAATTGAGAAGTATAATTATTACACGATTTTTTCTTGCAGTGGTGAAAACATTTCTATAGGCCTACTGATTAATCTATTGAGCATAGTAATAGTAAGCGCTGTAGTATTCTTTTCTGAAGCCAAGATTTTCGCAAGAACTGAAGTGCGACACATGTAAAGATGAGGAAATGTTCCTCTTTCTTTTGAGAAAACTTGTGAAGCCACTACTGACAATATTGCCAAAGATATTTCCAGTAAATACGAAGTGATTAGGAAACTTAATCAGAAGCCCCTAAATAGAAAGGTGCTGAAAGTGCAATAAACTGGGCTATTTCTTAATTACATATAGAACACTGGAACTGACTATCTACAAGGACCCTCGTGTTATAAATATTATGATTATTTCAGATTGTGATACAGTTATAAGCGTACATTCCTAAAACTTAAAAGTAACAATGAGGATGCCCTATGTTATAGGAAAGTTTTAAACGTGTACATTTAACTTTTTTATAAATGATTTCCTGATCAAGATTTTCATTAACTGTGTGCCAAACTTTTGAAGTGAAGAGTGCAGTAAGAAACTGTTGGACATCTGATCAGTATTTTAATCATGTGCTGGTTACAGTACATTAGATGTCTTCTTGAATATACCTGATGAGGTATGTATATGAAGTTTGTATCGTCAGTATTCAAATAGCCTACTTATGTATGTAATTTTTATTATCTGTACAAAAAAAATTTAGCTTACGTGATAGTATGAAGTAATCTCTCACGAAATAACAAGGAAGAGAAAGGTGCTTAAATTTAAATATTGAAAACAGGATGATAAGAAGAAAATAATTTTTACTTCCTTTCAATTATTAATGAAACCTGGCCACTCACCATTCGCAGTTGATTTCTATGGTTACAGGTCTATTCTTCATATTCTGTAGCTTTCAAATAATTTCTAAAATAAATATTACGCCTACTTAGCTCTTGTAAAACGAAATTTCCACTTTCACTTTCAACGGAACACTCACTTATATTCAGTGCTTGTATCTTGCAGTAAATTATCCATTTGTGATCATCTTTCCAATATAACCTCCCATTGAAACGACCACTTAAAATCATGAGCTAGAATTTATTATTTTAAAAACATTTCCACGTACATACTGTTATAATAAATTATGAACCACAATACAAAAGACAACACTGTGAAATTGGATTAATTTACCAAGATCAACATCAATCCGGTAGTATAAAATCACATATAGGCCTAGGCTTTATTATTTCATTACTTTATGGTCTTAATTAGAAGAATTAATTTTGAAGAATTTACAAATATGCTGAAATAATTTATGACACCTCTTATAGAAATGTAAAAATATGTATGTACATTTTGAAACAATGGGTGTAGCACCACTTGAAAATGTTGAGCACTTTAACAGTAACTTGTAAATTGTTCCATCACGTTGTCTATAGTGTTCATTTAATGTAGCACTTTTAGAATGAACGTGGTTCACATACATAAGAAGAAATGACGATGGAATGAGTCGAAGACATACAGTTTCCTTTAGTTTTTAGCAAATGATGAAGTTGGATATATACTGTTACTTCATATCCTAACATAAGTAGAGTTGCCACCATAGATGAATATAAAATAAATTAATGTATTGGTAATGATACAAGAATAAAAAGAAATTAGGCTAGACATAACCTCACAAAATTACAAACACATGCTAAAAAAAAACTTTACGTATCCGTGTATAATAAAACTACATATTCTAGATATAATTTGATTCACACGATAACCACCTCAGCCTATTTCGCAGCAGCCATTATAGTTACCAGTTTGAGGTGCATTACCTAATCTCATACTAACCTTGTTAAGTTCTCTAACCTAATTCACTGATAATTACGTAACAATACACAGGTCTAAAATACAGACAAATACACATTAATTACCTAATAAGTACAGCATGAAGATAATTCATTACTTTTGTCGGTATTTTCTAAAAGAGAAAGGGAAAACAGTAACAACATTATCTTCAATGTTTACATCACGTCGTTCACATTTTCATTAGGCCTATATCAGTAATGCTTGGTAAGTGAAACAATGTAGAAATTATTTTACATTTCGGGTCACATCATTCGAGAGTCGGAAAATGCAATTCGCCACTTTTAACATAGCATTGCTTGTTATATGAGAGAACTTTGACATTTACCTTAACCTATAAAGATACGACCTGTTGGTACAGAGTTCTTCACATAGCAAAACACAGACAATTTTCGAATATAACTTAGCTCAACAAACTTCAAATAACACTGTAATATGCTTGGCATATTTCTAATATTCGTACTCAATGAGTAATGCACAATTAATCGAACTATTTTCACGATGCACAATGCTTTGTAATGGTACTATTCATCATTTCATAGGGCAGAGAGGCGAACCTAGCGGCAGAAATTGTCATGACTCACAGAGACCTACTCTCGATCGTGCTATGCGCCAGCTTGTGTAATCACGTAAGCAACGGGCCTAACCCATCAAAAGTTTCCACTTGAGTAAGTAGTTAGAATTTCACTCGCCAGGTGGCAGTGGTGTTACAGTTTTCGTATTAATAGAAACTTTGGAGAAACTGCACTTAGTGTCCCGCAAGAAATTTTTCGAAGTCCAATGATGGGACACTGCGCATGCGCAAGACACAGACAAATAAAGGAGCTACCACACCTTAGATAAAGCTAGTGCTCTAATAGTACCACAGTCTAATACTTACAGTCGAGGCCGGAGGGAAAAAGACCTTTAGGGAGGCCGAGACGTAGATGGGAAAATAGTATTAAAACATCAACACTTTTTTTGCCAACATTCACGACACTAGCGCCCAAGCGGCAGGCAAGGCACTTGTCATAGGGTTGATACAGCCAGCACGTGCTTTAAAGGGATGCGAGATGTTATAATAACGTTTTAATCATGCGTCGGAATAAAGGCAATGTGTGCAATGACGAAAATTGCAGTAACAACAAGTTTAAATCTCCGAATTTGTCGTTCTTCAGATTCCCTAAAGACCAAGAGAAAATCATAACTCAGTCATAACCAATAATCCACGTTGTAGGTATCCTACGTATTGTGTTCTATAAAACATTTATAGTTATCAGGTACCTATTTGTATGTCAGGAAGGAAGTTTAAATAAAAAACAAAGTAAATACCTATTACAGTATATTATTTTTTGCAGAGATCATATGTGTAAATGTGTAACCATTCCGATTTTGGATAATGTATCTACAGTTTTTAATGCAAGTAATTCCATAATTTTTGTATTCGTGTTTTTTTCTTTGTATTTTTCAAAAGTTGAATGTTATATTGCATTGAAATAGGGATCATGGTGTTAATTTTTCAATAATTCATGGAGTATTGTAATCATTTTGCAAAATATTCACTTCTTGAACAAATCCAGACTGTGTCGATAAATTTCTGATGTGTTGGTGTGGATTCATGTGGCAGACGTATTAAGTTCTCAAGAAATAAAAGACCCTTTTAAAATTTAATATAAAAAGCAATATTTTCTATAATAATTTGCATGGCTGTTATTGGTGTTGATTTCACATTCCCAGTGATTATTTGAGCCGCTCATAGCAGAAGTGGTGTAAGTCAAAATTAGGTAATGAGGTTTAAAGTAAAAATTCTGTAAAATACAGCACAAAGTAGCAATTAATATAGCCTTCGTGCTATCCACCGACTACTAATAGTTTAAATACATTCAATATTAACTGCTACTTTGCGCTGTATTTTACAGAATGTTTACTTTAACCCTCATTACCCATTTTTGACTTACACCACTTCTGCTCTGAAAATAAAATTAGGTCTACATTTTCTGAGTTAATTGAAGTTACAATTTTTTCAACAAAATTGTGTGTTCATTTATTTGTTCTCACCTACGTCATATTAACAGTAAGTGCATGTAAATTACGTATTATATAGGTAGGATACGTTAAAATTAAGCTTATGTGTGAAAACTGGAAATGTAATGTAAAATGCGGTAAACTTGCCATAAAAATTTAAACCATAATATCAGCACTATTTGTGACTCAAAATAATAAAGGAAATACCGGTTCTTAAAAAAATGGAAAAATAATGAACTTCATAAATCAATGTCTATCATATTAAGGTTTAAATCCTACCCTTTTTTATGTTCAAGTTTACCTCAGCGCCCGAGTTTACCCCAATTTTCGGTATGGAAAATAGTTAATTTCTCAGGAAATAGGGAGAGGAGTTCACAACGCGATGTACCCTACGGGATATGCCCTACAATTTTGAAGCTACTAATTTTGACTCTTCTCACAGGAAAATAATATAGAGTTCCAAAGATTCATAAATATATTTAGGAATGAACTAAATTAACCGTCCACGTACGAACAATTATATTATTTCAAACCATGATACGTAATCAGGGCTATGATTCAGTTGTAAGGAGCAGAAAGAATTATATTTATTCCTAGCTTCTGAAACTTGTAGATTAATTGCGTGTGAAATTCTTTTAGGATTCTAAAGTAAAATTAATAAGGACCATATACACTTACTGTATAGCATGAAAATACAAAATAAATTACACAAAACCCGTTTTCTGATGTGTTATCATATGTCATGTGCACACTTTTAACTTGCCTGCCGCTAGAGCGCTACTGTCGCGCGAACTGTCAAATGTTGGCATATTTTATACGTATGAGTTGCGCGACTGTAAGTATTAGACTGTGATAGTACCGTACGTAAACCGTTTTAACAGGTACATTTCACAATAGCTGAGACTCAACATAACAAATGGCGGCAGTTATATTGCATCGTTTAGGGCCGTTTTCTCCAAAGTTAGTTAAACTTGGGATAAATTAAACTCGTTCAACTTTACTATTCAGTTTAAACATTCTTCCATTTTCTCCATAAATATCTGGCAGTCCACCCGTTTAAACTAATGTTGGCACCAGATGCTCATGGCTTCTCATGTGTTGGCTACACTGAACAATAACTTGATTACTGATGGCGTGTCAACATGTCAGCTGTTTACAGAGAATTAATCCTATAATCAAATCAACGCAAATAAAGAAGTAATGCATCTACTAGTTTCACAAATAAATAAATAAATCATTTAAAAACATGTGAAGTGTTGTCTATCATTTAATCTGTAGTTTTCTTGAATTTATTGGAAAGCATTCTCGATTCCACTTTTCTATGATAGGCAAGATCGTACAATAACTTGTGTCTTGTGTTAATGTGCATTATCTGATGGCATATGTGGATCCATTTTAATATAAAAATTAATTTCCGTTAGTTTATTCCTTTCCCTCCGAAAATCAATCTTAATTAATTTCAAGAAGACAACTTCCAGCTTTTTAATGTGTTCGATAACCCACTAAATTAGGCCTACCTGATGTACCCAGGATCTTGATAATTCTAAGGGAAATTGCTTTTATTTTTAACATTGTAGTATGTGATCTAATCTATTTATGTAATATTCACAGGCCCTAGTTTATAATTGGCTAGAATGGGCAAATACCCAGAGCAACAGAAAGTATTTTAAGGTAGGATGTTGAAATAATTGTTAAATACATGCTCAATAAAAATGAATATTTATAAATAATGTAATAAAAACAGGCTTTTGTTTGGTGAATTGGTACAATTATTGGTTTAACCCTAGATCATATATACTAACAGATAGCTCTTTTATATAGGCTTTAGGGTTTGCAGTCGAGGCCGGCTTGATGTAGTTCAATAATCGTCAACAGATGGCACAATGACCAACACCATCACGAGACACGAACTCTGAACCGGTCTGGTCGGTCTAAATCGATTATTTCTTGCTTACGAGATATTCTCGTAAGCAACGGTACTGTCGACAATTGATGATCATGGATAAATATTATTGGCCTATATGACCTAGGCAAGTTCGGAACGAGGGAGTTCTAATTATAGTTGTCACGTGGGCGAAGCGGAGAGATAAGATAAAGTACGCCTTTGTATTGAATAGAATACAATGCAGAGTCTCGTGCAAAGCCAATCTACCTAGAATTTTTAGACCATGTTATAAAGTTATCGGTGGGCTAAATTATGATTCGTTATCTCTTCTGTTTTTATATATTTGTCGTGAATATTATTTATATTATCAACTGAATATATAACATAATTTATCCGTTAATTGATATTTCACTAATGATAAATCCAAAGAACAATGGGAAATAAGGGACTAAACACTGAAAAATAAATAAAATAAGAGAATTTGACGTTCATAATTATAATGTTGTCGGGGTTTTGTTATACTTTACTTTGAATTATTTTAATTTGCACCACAAAAACTTATGAAAATTAATGTTAACATTACCTATTTAGTTATGATAGTAGTATATTGGAAAATTTGTGCATATAGCCTGATTACAATATATAAGTAATCCTATCCTAACCTAACCAATGGTAGTCTTGTTTATTTCAGACATGTTCGTATAATTATACAAAAACAAGAATAATCTAGTTTGCAGCCTGTGATATTGTCTCGTTTACAGTATTATATAATATACATATTACGATATTTACTAGGTACTTTAACAATATATAGTTAATAATATTATAAAATATACAGGCCTAATCCATTACCAAGAAATAGCCCTTCCCTCACATGTTCAATACTGTTTACCTCAAAAGGCTTTCAAACCTTAAAAACTATTAGAAACTGGATTAAAATAGTCATGTTGATGTAGGCCTACAACATTACATTTTTTGTCACTACTCCTGATCCCATTCTAACAGTTTCAGGTTTTGTAATTTGTAACAATACTAACAATACTGATGGGTCATTCCATAGTCACACACGTAACATTTTCGAAGTAACTATGATCTTCACAGGATACTTAATCAAATACTTAGGAGTTCATGAAACACATCACTGTTTTTTAACGTAAGCATTCCAAAATATAAATAGAAAATCATAATGAAAAGGAATAATTAATAATGTAAAAAATATTAAATAGTATATGGTGTGACACATGAACATTTTCTTGCCACTTAATTTATTACCAAAATGGAAAATGTTCATATTACTGTGCCAAATGTCATAAATGCATTTAGTTGTTTTTGAAACAATTAAGACATTTGTGAAGTACATGTAACTGCTAAATCGCATACTTTAATAAAAATAACAGTGCCATTAACAAATAAAATATTACAAATTATATTGTGACACACGAACATTTCTGTCAAGTTGATTACTAATCTTTTCAAATGCATATAGAGATTTACCGTATACACTGTGCCTACAGTTCTTATTATACAAAGCAACACTTGATTACACTAAAGTGTCCACACCTGACTGCGAAACCAGGTGGCCCGGGTTCGAATCCCAGTCAGGGCAAGTTACCTGGTTGAGGTTTTTTCCGGGGTTTTCCCTCAACCCAATACGAGCAAATGCTGGGTAACTTTCGGTGCTGGACCCCGGACTCATTTCACCGGCATTATCACCTTCATATCATTCAGACGCTAAATAATTTAGATGTTGATACAGCGTCGTAAAATAACCCAATAAAAAAAATTACACTAAAGTACACTTTCAGATTTAAAATATCCACGGTTGTTTACAACTATATGTGGTGATATCTCCCGTGTAATGTCACGTAACAAATACATCAATATAAGCTATCCACTTTTTCTGCCATTTGTAGTACTTCCCTTTTTTTTAACAACACAGACGCTTTAAATTCTTCGCCACTACAAGCTTTTGTAACTTCCTCTGCTTATCTGACGTCTTTTTTAAATTGATTATTTAACGATGTTGTATCAACTACTAGGTTATTTAGCCTCGATGGAATTGATGATAGTGAAATGATATTTGGCGAGATGAGGTTGAGGATTCGCCATCGATTACATGACATTCGCCTTACAATTGGGGAAAACCTCGGAAAAACCTCAACCAGGTAACTTGCCCCAATCAGGATTTGAACCCAGGCCCACTCATTTCACGGTCAGATGTGCCTACCATTACTCCACAGCAGTGGACCGAACATGGGTTATGTACAGTTACCCTGAAAAAGAATGAGACGATTCTTGGTCGTCGGAAGTTGAAGTTCTACAGCGCGGTTCACTCGATATCGACGTAACGATACATAACATGACAAATAGTACAAGAATTGTTACAAGGACCACAACAAGGACAAGGACCAGAATAAGGATCACGAAGAAGACTGCCATTTAAGGCCAGGATTTCACAACATAGCTCGAGTCACAAAATATCATTGCTTCACTGTACCGAATGGCAAATGCCTGCTAAGGGATCTACATTCTGGACTGCTGCTGTCACTGTCTTGTCTCGTTAGCTCACATAGTAGCGTGTATAACCGAAACGTCTCATGTTCGACCCCGGGTAAAACTTTTTTTTTATTGAGGTATAATTAATTTGTTTAGAATTCCTCGACTGTCTAATTTGTCGAAAAATATGGAATAATTTATGCCCAATTTCTGGGTCTTACAAGTGGGCTGAACCTCGTCAAAAAAAAATCTTACTTGGAAGTTAAGAGTATTCTTCCTCAAACAAAAATCATAAGAAACAAAAAGAGACCTGTTAACTTAAAATCTTGTCCACATGCCATCAGCTTCTATTACAGCTCTAAGTCGATCCGGCATGGATGTCACGAGATTGTGGAATAAGTTCTGATCCCCGGCGAGATCTTCCCAGGTGTCAACAACTTGATCCCACAATTCGTCTCGATTTCGAGGGTGTCGGTGGGCATAGGTGGCTATCCTTCTCTTTTGCAATTCCGCCCATAAATTTTCGATGACATTCAAATCAGGTGACTTCGGAGGCCAATTAATGATTTCGATCTCGGGTCTCCTTTGAAACCATCTTTGAATGCTTGCAGCATAGTGCACGGGATGGTTATCCTGCTGGAACAGCAATGTTCCTTCGGGAAAACGTTCTCGGGCGGAGGGAAGGAATATATTTTCCAGAATGTGCTCGTAAGTTCCCGCATTAAACCGGCCACCGATGCGTTCTATAACGCCAGGTCCATCGTAAGACATCCACCCCCAACACGATATGCTAAAGCGCCCCGATCTTTCACGTCGGTGCACATAGCGCTGATCATGTCGGAGACCATCCTCACGATAGACACGGACAGAACCTTCGTAATCACTCGGGATGGTTGTTTCGTCGGAGAAAATTACATTTCTCCAATCGAAATCCACTCGATTGGTAGCGAAGGCAAGATGGTCGACAGCTTGTGCTTCCCCCAATATTTCCATTTGCGCAGCCCTCCGGCTCCTAATACTGCGGTTCCTCAACCTGCTGATCACAGTCTGTGAAGAGCCGGGAAAGTTAGATGCTGCTCTTATTTCGTTAGCAGTCAGAAAGGGGTCCTGTCGAACTGTCTCGAATAAGAGAGCATCCTCTTCCAATGAAGAAATCCGCGAACGCCCAGGAATAGGGCGATTTTCGACCTCCCCTAAATTTTGGTAACGATGAACCCACCTCGCGGCTGTACTTCCAGGAATACCGACCAAGCGGCCAGCAGATCTAGCCCCACATCCAGCCTCAACTAGAGCTATAACTCGCTGTCTCATGTCACGTCGGTTCGCCATTACGATGAGAAATGAGAGATGACGATAATACTTTAGTGTAGACAATGACTATTTAACGTGATATAGAATTATTGAAATAACAGGCATCTTGCATAGTAAGAGTTAATAAATCAACCCTAAATTAAATAACTAAATAATAGGAAGTCCAATTGTTGCGAAAATAATCAAATTAAATCTAATTACATTAAGTAAACAAACCCCAAGTTATGACATCACATTGCTACAGCTAAATTGTAGGTTATTAACATAAGCATCGAATAGGTCCGTGGTTGTGCGTTGGACGACAAAACCATCACCGAAAGTTCGAGTTTGCGGAGGAATGTAACTTTTTGTTTTTTATAATGTAAATCAGACTTCTAACTACAATCATTCATATTTCTTAGATTACTTATTAATATTTATAGCCAACATTGAATTTGTGAAGAAAAGACTTTAGAAATCTCATATGGAATTTGTGATCTGTAGTGACATAAACATAGATTATCTCTCGGAACTCTTCCGTAAAAGTAAATTAAATTCACTCCTTGAAACTGGAAACCTTAGCCGTAGAGTAATGTAGTGTTTTCCAGGCTATCCTTGTAATATTAGTCACTTACTTCAACCAGTTTGTTACTAAAATATATACAGTACCTAAGTGTTTACTTGTGACACTGGTGATCCATTTAATTGGTATATGAGACGAATTTAATTTTGTGTTTTACAGAAGGATACATATTGATTTACTTTTGCTCACATTGATTTTAATTTTATTTGTTGTAGTCCAGTTTTCAATAACGTCAAGCTAGTTTTGCAAGGCGGTGATATAAGATTTATCACTAATTTTTTCTGTATATTATACAGTCATCCACGAATAACCTTGCCTGAGAAGTGACATTTCTAGTCAAATCCTACAATAATTTTCAGTAAATATTTTGCACCGAGAAGCTATTATACATTTAATTTTACTTCTGAGACCAGTGAAATATATGCCAATTTTATTAGAAAGGTGCATGTATAATTATCCAATAGCATGATATTATCTGCAACAAAAACTAAAGGGCATGAAAGAAAAGAAGAAAACATTAATGCTGTGGTTCTTAGAGTTCCATTAGAGTTACACGATCATTGTCCACTGAAAGTTGTATTTCTCTATTGAAGTGTAAAAGAGAAACTCTCATAAATTATGTCAGAAACAAAGAAAGGCACCACCCAAATATGTGGGATAATTAATTTAATAATGTTATTACCGGGACTTGAAAAAAGCAATCATATGTAATGGGTGGGGAAAAAAATACTTTTTAATCGCGCTTCTATAGTTCGACAATGCTGACTATTCAAAGTTTTGCCTGACAGGTGAGCTACCATAAATTCCTTGAAGTCCTAGTTATTACTGAAGCCAAATGTGTGTCTCTTGTCAAGAGTCCATTTTATTTATACTTGTTAAGACATCATTCATAGACTAGTTACCGCTTTCAGTTTTGATACTACATACACTGAAATTAATCTATTATTCGTCCTATTTATACATTTATATTGAATGATTCGGTCTACCTTCATAACACATCTCATCAACAATACTCGATAGGAGTTGAATTAGCTTCCCTGCTGCGTTGTATTTATTTTGTCATGTTCCTATAGCAGGAATATTAAATAGGAATTCCTTAAAACAGATTTATATTCACTCCTATTCCTTTATATAGAATACCAGTACATATACTGTATTTCTTAA
The DNA here is from genome assembly GCF_040183065.1 of Periplaneta americana. Lineage (NCBI taxonomy): Eukaryota > Metazoa > Arthropoda > Insecta > Blattodea > Blattidae > Periplaneta > Periplaneta americana. The sequence continues at coordinate 169,998,922 of NC_091131.1, forward strand.
GATTTGGTTACTTTATAAACAGTATGTTAGTGCAAGAATTCTTTTTTTCATATTTAATAATTCTGGCATGTGTCAATAAATATGCTTGAGACCTCTGTCTCTCTGAATTAATCTTTATTAACTGGAAACATATTCAAAATTTATATTTTAAAAAAGTATTAAAATATCCTCACAATTTAGAGCATAACAATTCCCGAAATAATCATCCTACATTAAATTATTAAGATAAAAATGATTCAATCTATCGCTTGTAACAATACCTTTATGGTCCTAATAAATTAAGAAATAATTTACATCCAACAGATTTATTTTAAAATGGCCTGCAGTTATTATTTTGAATTTTATTGCACCTTAATAAATTGAGTTAAGGTACAATAAAATTTCATCAAGTTTCAAACAAAGTAATTCCATCTTTCCAACAGGGGGACAATAAATACTTAAAGTAATGCTAAACTCGAAAAACTTATTGATGCAACTTAATTTCATATTCTATACCACTAACACCAAAAAAAAAGTGTCCTATTGTTCATACTGATTCAAGATGAATAGTTTCTTAGTGTTTGTCCATTCCACTTTTTTTATTGTCCTTCCCATTTCTATTTCTCTCATTTTTAGTAGGTACTTCACATGTAGTATATGTTTTATTTCAATACATATAATGACCATGAAGATATTTGGATATGTCTTACAAAATTCTTGCTGATGACCATTGTGGTAATATTCTGCCGCATCTGTAGTTTGTACATTTCGAAATTTTCGTGCTTCAGCCCAGAATTCAGGCGGGGGAGGGGAGGTTGATGTGCCAATGTAGTTTTCCAGAATATAATAATATTCGAAACATTCTCTAATAGGAGGGGCCTCTGATATTAGCTCTGCAAAAAATCTGATATCGGTACTTCTGTTGCTGGTAAATAAGAAACAACGAAATATAAAAATTTTTAACCACTTTCGAATTTCAGGTGCTTTGTGTCTCAGCTGCTGGTTTGATATACTGTTTGTTTCCTTTAATTTTCCAGAGCAAAAACTGTCCTAAGCGAAATTTACACTCTGTAATTTTAACACTGGGAACATTTATTTTGGCAGCATTGTGTGATGTTATTTCATAATATAACAAGAGCTTTGAAATGATTAACTGCTAACTACTTACCTGGGTGAAGCAGTTCCTGTGATTTCTGAAGTGAAAACCGTTCAATTTATAAGGAATCTTTTTGTGGAGATGCATTTGATTGTACATGCAAGGTGTAAAAGTGCCTAAACTAACTGACCCCAGTGCTGTCATGGAGGCCACACGAGGCCATATATCGTATGGAACCTACAATTTTTTTTAATTAATCTTATGGGGAAATGAAAATTTTGTCTGTAAGGAGCCATACGGCATATGGGTGCCTAAGTTTTGTACGTGCAGATCTATACAGATCTTAGATCATCTCTTCCTGTTCCTACTCTACCTACCGCCTATTTTGTTTGATGTTCATAAACAAAAATTATCCACCTCTTCAGCACTGGAATCCAGAATTATATAAAATAATGGTTGAAAAACAAGAAGTGCTGCAAATATACACTCCAAGATTCATCGAGACAAGTGTGCATCTATGGTGGTGCTACATGGTGTATTCTTTAAATCAAACTTGTACAATTAAATTGTAAAGCAAAACAATTTCTTTACTTCTTCTTTAGTATTAAAAAAAAATTAAATGACAATTGGAGAAATAGAGAGAGGAGAGTAAAATATATTTCAAGGGAGAAAACAAGGGGTGGGGTGTATGGCCAAGAAAAAAATTACCATGACCACTGACCAAACCTAACCTGTTACAGACTCATTTATGTAAGGTGAATAAGCTGAGTATGAAGGAAACTACCTCAGCGCTAATTTAACTCTTATAGATGAACTATATAAAGAACTTCAAGTGTCAATATTGTCTCAAAGGTTTCTGTGTAACAAACTTCATTTAGAAATGCCCATCTGCGATTATGTTAACTGTAGAAGAAGGAAGAAATATTGTCGTCATATGAAGTTACTCAAATTTCCAATTAAGGACAAGGAAAGGCTACAAAAGTTATTTTTGATTTCACCCTTATAAATTGAACGATTTTCACTTCAGAAATCACCGTAACTACCTCAGCACTAGTTTCAGTAATTTAAGGACCAGTATAAAGTAAATTTAATTAAAGTGAGAAAGAAATTCGTAAGGGAGGCGGTCAGGAGGGATTGAGGTTGTCTACTAATTCGTTGCAAACAACTATTATAGTCTATTTCATTTGACTAACGATGATTTGTAGAGAGCAAAATACCTACAGTAGGGTAAAGAATCTAAATCAGTACGTTTGAGAACGGATATAAAAGTGTCAGGAAAATAATAGAATTACCGTATATTGCAATTAACTCTGCATTGGCAGAGAAACCGCACAGGGTATCGTAAATCTGCTGAAAATTAGAAAATTGTGTAAAAAAATGCATTCAGAGCGAATTTTCCAGCCTGATAATATCTCGCCCACGTTATGGACATAATTCAATACCGTAAGACTGATATAAAACGAATACTAGAACAATTTGTTAACCAAAGACGATGTTCAGTAGTTATTTAACAACATAAAGAGCAAATAAAAACACAAACGCATATTCTAGCAATATTCAGATGAAAAGAAAATGATTAGTACGACCGCTTATTCGTAAAAAGAACACTGCCAGCTGTGTAGCCTACATGAAGCGCACCCACGGGGGGGGGGGGTCCATCGGGTCCGGACCCCCCCCCCCAAAGTTGTAACATTTTTACTGAATTTTTAAGCGTTGATAGCATATAATTCCGTTTACTCTAATTTCACCGAAATGATTCACGTCCATGTACAGTACGTAACAATTCTGATTTTTCCTGCTATACTAAAAGCCAGGTTATGAACCGACGAAACAGGAAGTAGTTGGATGGGCGAGAGGAAAGTGTGGGTTAGAGGGGTAGCCTGTGCAGTGATTACACGTTGAGTGTGGGTGATGGAGGGGAGAACGAGAACGGAGCTTTTCATTGGACCTCACGTGAAAATGTCGTCTGCTAACTAAAATCTGGCAACGGAATCACGGAGACAGTGTAGCCAGTTCATTTGCAGTACCACGTGCATTACGAGTCGCATTTCGTACCAGCGTCATTAGCTCGTGCTTTCTTAAAAACAGTAATTTTAATTACTAATATTGTGGATAGTGTTATCGAGAACTATATACAGTAGTTATTTTAAACATATCGGTGACAAACGCTGAACACGCTTTGAATCTCGCCCCACTATGTGGCAACAGAGCTCAGAAAGAGACCAACAGAACGTTGCTTCCGGTTTATATTGTTCATAACCTGGCTTTTAGTATAGCCAAGTCCATCTAATGGCATCCTACTATAATCGTTGGTAGCTAGAGCGCTCTGCTGCTGAAAACGTAGCCGAATGCCATCAGCCAACAAAGAATGCACAATTCTGTACTCGCTGTGTTTCAACCATCACGTTGTCATCACTGCTTAGCAGATTGAGTTCAGTGTTGCCAAAGTATCTATCATTGAATATAATAAGTATTGGCGGTATTTGACTAGTCTGTGTTAGTTTTTCCAAGCATTTGTGTCTTGAAGAATTATTAATGTGAAGTTGTGAAAACTGTTATGTGCTCACAATGCAAAAACATAAAAGTGCAATATTGAGACTGTACCTAACCTACAACATGATGCCAATATAGGTATTCTTGGTAATCTCCCAATGACCGAGGTATTATTATGGCGAACGTGCGCAAGGTACTACGTGAAACAAATTAAACATATATGCATGTAGCGATGAGAGAAAGGCTCTTATCTTGTATTAGGAAAGGAAATAAGTTGTAATGGTTTCATATATGAAATCGTGGACGTAGTTTATAGATTTAACACCAGAGTCGCGTTGAAACGATGCTCTAGATATCCGTATCGGTACTGCAAATGAATAGAGTTCGAGTCCCGTGAAAATGTAATTCTTTAGAGCAAGTATCAGTATGAAAAAATTGCAAGGAAAACGTCAAAATAGAATATACAATGACACGAAATATAATTCCATACTTTCAACCCAGAGAGTGCATTGTATGCTGAGTTCGAGACCCGCACGACTATAACAGGTCTCCATGCAGTAAATAACAGTAGATCTGCAAAGGAAACGCAGGGATAATGTCGAAATTAGCATACATAATGAGAATATCGATAGTTTGAACTCAAAGAAGGCATTATTTCCCGACTTCGAAACTTGTACACTTATAAGTCAATAGTATGTGTATGAAGAGAGAGCAGAAAACTATAATTTTTTTTATATATATATGTTTTTATAATTTGCACTATAATGTCCCTAGACCAAATAGTAACAGGCCTTAGTTTGAAATCGGTGAGACATTATATCCCGAGTTCAATCCCTGTATACTGATAAGAGATTACTTTGTACAGGCATGAATTGTGTAATAAATTGCAGAATGTAATACTACAATCTCTCCTACCGGAATATTAACATGCCATAGTTTGAACGCAGTTAGGATATTTTATTTCCCAAGTTTGACCAATTCTGTGAACATATTAATGTCTCAAGTCCACTTACAAACAGGCCATATCTAGAATCCTGTGGGCATTATTTCCAGAGTTCGATCCTTGTAAAGTGATTGGTACAGATATGGAGGAAAGGCTTAAAATGTTGCAGATTTCGTAAATACTGACAGACCGTAGTTTGAACGCACAAACAAACATTCCCATTGAGGCAGATTTTTTCCAAACAAGTAGTTATACAAATTTTGGCCATTTGACGCAGTTACGAGGGCTGTCCAGAAGGTATGAAGGAGTTACTGCTACCTTAAAAAAAAAGTAGAATTTGTAAAGTTGTCCCTTACATCACGACACCTTTCCAAATACAAATAGGCTTTAATATGATACCAGGAAGAGCATTATTTTCCTGAGTGGAATTATGTAAACTTATAAGAACAGTTGACAGAGATGGGAGAGGTGGGAAAATGATCTGCAAGGAAATTCAGAAATAAAACACGAAATCAAGTATATAAAGCATATGAAATTTTATTGCACAAATAGAAATACATATAGAACAGTACTAACCAATAAAAAAACACAGAGATCAGCAAATAGTATAAGAAGAAACTAACGTATAATGTTACACCTTATTGCATGACAATGTTTAAGAAAGTTGCTTCACTCATTTCCCTAAATTTGATGAATGCAATAACGGTAGAACATTGAAAATGCGTTGCATACGCAATTAGTTTACAACATCAATGTAAGAAAATAAAGAAATAGCATAATTAGTAATGATGGGTATTTGGACACGATGCCCACCATAACAAAGTGTTTGCAAAGAAAGAGTGATTAATGCACAATGCTGCACAGGAAACAGTTTCCTATGTACTAGCATTAAGGAACAATTTAACAATGGCGAAGCTATAAATACTGGGTATGATGAAAAAATCTGCTTACCTTATATCATTATTAAGAAGGAGCGGATTTCTACGTAATTAAATATATATATATATATTTTTTTTTTCTTGTGATAAAACACAATTAACAAAGTTAAAAATTCCGAATGTGAAGTTTCAAGTTTAAAACCCGATTTTTATTGCACATAAAAAACATACAAAAAAGTATATACCGGTAGGCCTACATATTTTCAGGAAATCTATTATAAACACATGAATCTTGGATTTATTTACTTAAATAATTTCTTTACGAGAATTTTAAAATATTTTAAAACTAAATCAATTATATCTCTCAGAAGTACATTATCTTTTTAAGAATTCTTTGTTGCTTCATGTTTCTATGTGCTGTGTGGTGTATCCATGATCCTGAAGTTCTGAGAACTGCTAAGCAGCATATCAATGTTGTAATTACAGAATAAATTAACATGAACAAGAAGGAGAGATCACGCAACACATAATTAGGAATGTTTGTTGTTGCTGAAGATGACTTCATTCCCCGCTTTGTTTGTGAAACACCACGGATAAGAGCTCGGGTATAAACATTATTTCATTTAAACAAATCTCTCGCCTATCGCCCATGCCTATCAAGTGAGGCAATATATCTTCTTGTGATTCTGTTATTGGGGACATAAGCATAAGCAGCGTAGTGTAGATGTAATGGCGTCACTATAGGAATCTTTTCTCCGACATTGTCAGTCAGTAGCTAGAAACAGTTATGTTAAGACATGTGTCTATTAGCCTCTTAAGCTGTCTAAAATCAAATCGAGTTTAAGATCGCGTCTTCAGGAACATGTAGATGAATTTAAAAACATTTTTACTACTGATGGAAAAGTGTTATTTTGCCAGCCATGTGATAAATCAGTAAGTGTAGATCAGTGCTCCCAGGTAACCCAACATTTGTCTGGAAGCAAGCACATTGCCTCTGATTCAAGTGTGCATTCACAGCAAATTGCTAATAGATGAACCAGTTTCTTCCAACGTAGGACCGTCAAAGTGTTCCCAGTATTAGTTAGATTTATGCAGAGCATTGTTTCAGATGATATTCCACTCCATAAATTATATAACGAGGAATTTAAAAAATTTCCTAGTTAAATACATCAACATCGGACCTCCTGAGGAATCAACATTAAGGAAACATTACCTCCCAAAATGTTACGAGGAAACTTTACAGAAAATTCGGTCATTGTGTGAAAGTGAAAAATTGTGGATGAGATTGATGAAACAACCGATTCAAGTGGTAGAAAAGTAGGAAACGTTGTTGTTGGTGTGTTGGAGAATGACAAAACTGCTTGTGAACATTAGATTTTGCTAGCGTGTAAAGAAATGGGTGCAGCAAACCATGTCACAGTAGCTAGATTATTTAACAAAGCTATGCTTTTACTATGTGGCCAAACGGGATGAAGTACGATAATTTGTTACTCCTACTTACAGATGGTGCTGTGTATATGAAAAAGCAGCTGAAGGCCTTGTAGTGAGCTTTCCAAAAATGATACATGTAACGTGTGTGGTCCATGCTCTACATAGGTTATGTGAAACTATGCGAGCTCTGTACCCCAAAATGGATAAGTTGGTGTCAAATGGAAAAAAAGGTACTCGTTAAAACATCCTCAAGAATTGATGTGTTCAAACAGAAATATTCAGATTTTTCACGCGTGGTCATACGCTGGGGTACATGGCTAGGTGTCATTATATATTATGGAAACAATTTTGAAAGTTTTGCATCAGTTGTGAATGAGCTGGACAAAAACGACACTTTGTCAATTGATATACATCAAGATTTACTGATAGATGGCATTTAAAAAACAATTTGGCTTTCCTATCAGCAAACATAAGCTTTTTGTGTGATACCATAATGAAACTTTAAGCATCCACAAACCTGTTGTCCGAAACAGTTAGGGAGGTGCGTGCCGTGGAAATTAAACTAGACTCGCTATCAGGTTTAGAAGTACAAGTACTAAGGGACAAATTCCAGAATGTGTTTGGGAAAAATGGTGGATATAAAAAAATGTGTCAAGTTGCTGTAGGTGAAATTGACTGTGTATGTATTGTGTTTGTGACATTCCTCTCTTTAAATATGCACATCTGACGTCCTGTGATGTGGAAAGATCGTTTTCACAGTATAAGTCATTGTTCAGAGATAATCGACATGCATTTGTGATGGAGAATTTGGAGATGACCTTTGTTGTTCATTGCAATTCTCGGACAACTACTAGCAACTGATACTCAAGTGTGATTGGTGAGTACCTAGTAACATTTTTTCAAGCTAAGTAAGGTATTTTTGTCATATTTGAAAAAATATATATATTTTTTTCATTTTTAGCAAATATTTTCGTATTTTTAGCACACAAATATAACATATTTAAGTTTTTTAGCACATAAAAATCCGCTCCCTAATCATTATATACAGCAGATGATTTTCGGCATTTCTATGACAGTTTTTAGTTACAGAGATCCCAGAATAAGAAGATGGTCACCCATATACACCCCAGAACAGAATTCTGGTATAACAATATAAATTATTTTACCAAGAGCACCCTGTTAGCCAAGGATATCTCTTATACCAAGGAAATATATTACTACTTTGTCTTCCTCCATCAGCTATTTTTATACGTAAATGAGGTGTCAATGACAAACATTCTAAGCACATTTATGTTTCACGCGTCCAACTTGAAAATGGTTTCAATTTCAAAACTGCTGCTTAAGACCTCAATGTTCTCTCATTATGAGCCTTATTGCACAAAATTAATGTGAAACACTCACATGCATGCACTCCCAATGAAACTGATGAGCCTTATTGCACAAAATTAATGTGTAACTCTCACACGCATGCACTCCCAATGAAACTGATGAGCCTTATTGCACAAAATTAATGTGTAACACTGACACGCATGCACTCTTAGTGAAACTGACGAGCCTTATTGCACAAAATTAATGTGTAACACTGACACGCATGCACTCTCAGTGAAACTGATGAGCCTTATTGCACAAAATTAATGTGTAGCACTGACACGCATGCACTCTCAGTGAAACTGATGAGCCTTATTGCACAAATTTAATGTGTAACACTGACACGCATGCACTCTCAGTGAAACTGATGAGCCTTATTGCACAAAATTAATGTGTAACACTGACACGCATGCACTCTCAGTGAAACTGATGAACCTTATTGCACAAAATTAATGTGTAACACTGACACGCATGCACTCTCAATGAAACTGATGAGCCTTATTGCACAAATTTAATGTGTAACACTGACACGCATGCACTCTCAGTGAAACTGATGAGCCTTATTGCACAAAATTAATGTGTAACACTGACACGCATGCACTCTCAGTGAAACTGATGAACCTTATTGCACAAAATTAATGTGTAACACTGACACGCATGCACTCTCAGTGAAACTGATGAGCCTTATTGCACAAAATTAATGTGTAACACTGACACGCATGCACTCTCAGTGAAACTGATGAGCCTTATTGCACAAAATTAATGTGTAACACTGACACGCATGCACTCTCAGTGAAACTGATGAGCCTTATTGCACAAAATTAATGTGTAACACTGACACGCATGCACTCTCAATGAAACTGATGAGCCTTATTGCACAAAATTAATGTGTAACACTGACACGCATGCACTCTCAGTGAAACTGATGAGCCTTATTGCACAAAATTAATGTGTAACACTGACACGCATGCACTCTCAGTGAAACTGATGAGCCTTATTGCACAAATTTAATGTGTAACACTGACACGCATGCACTCTCAGTGAAACTGATGAGCCTTATTGCACAAAATTAATGTGTAACACTGACACGCATGCACTCTCAATGAAACTGATGAGCCTTATTGCACAAAATTAATGTGTAACACTGACACGCATGCACTCTCAGTGAAACTGATGAGCCTTATTGCACAAAATTAATTTGTAACACTCACACGCATGCACTCTCAATGAAACTGATGAGCCTTATTGCACAAAATTAATGTGTAACACTCACACGCATGCACTCTCAATGAAACTGACACTCTACAACGCAGAGCATTTACAGAGCCTTAAATATAGAGTTACATATTTAATTGTGAAGGTGATCTAGCGATTTTTGTACAGAATTGTAGTGAATCAATATCTTCTCCCCTCTACCTTGCAAATCAATCGTAACTGCGCCTTGAAGAGGCTTCTGCCACAAATCACTCCACTGAACTCTCCATACCGGAATGTCTGCCAAAAGTGAACTTAATTTTTAGAAGAACTGGAGTGTAGTGAAGAGGTACAATACAGCGATATTACGAACTTATAGGCCTACTGTTACTAGGTATAATAACTCACATGTCTTTGGGTAGACTAAGCCTCAAAAGCCTCTTAAGAGCTTTGCCACTGCAAGTAATGCTGACATTATGTTTTAGTAGGCATGGTAATATTTTTCGGTACTGGAACAATAATGTGGCATATTGTGCACGATTTTCATTAATGACAGAGACTGATCATAATGCTGATGTACAAAACACAAAGGCAAAAGTCAAGATGCTAGTATGATATCATACCCTGAATTAATCACTACCGTAACAAATAACATATCTGTAGGTAAACAATTAAATACTGCGGATTACACAAACAACATAAATGAAACGCCTTAAAAAGTAAATAATGAAATGCACCAGAGTAACACAAGTGCATAATAATTACAAGTATCATTTAGTGAAGTGTGGAAGCAGAACTCAACCACTAAAGACATTAACAAAAGACTGGTGAAAGTAATAACTGTACCAAATGTAACTTATATGTACAGATTGTGTTTAATACAACTCGTATTTATAATAATTACAATAATGGAAAGCATTTTGAGGCAAATTACCCAGCATTAACTCGTAAAGGGTTGAAGGAACACCCCTGAAAAAACGTCAGCCAGGAAACTAGGCCAGTTTGAACTCCATTACGCTCGTTTCACTATGAGTCATCCTAACCTTGTAGCAATATTAATGAACAATAAATCAAGCTCTTAAATCAAATTACAAACGAATCAGATAATATTACTGCAGACAGAAATGAACGTTCGGTTACAATACAGAAATGTATTGGATATTAGTACAAAAATACTATTGGTACACTGATGATATACATTTGTATTTACAGTATAATTTTCTTCTTCTTCTACTGCATGCTTCAGACTAATTAGCGTGTTGCATCTCCAAATTGGTCTATCCATCTCTTATGAGGTCTTCCTGTATTTCTTCTCTCTCTTGGTTTATACCTCAAAGCTTTTCTTGGGTATCTTTCTTCTGGCATACGTTGTACGTCTTCTAGCCATTTATTTCTAAAATTCACAATTCTCTCATTTTTATTGTATATATTTAGTTCCTTCCTTATTGTTTCGTTTTTTATTATATCTTCTCTTGTTACTCCCATTACTGATCTCAAAAATCTCATCTCCATTGCTTGAATTCTACTTTCGCTGCCATATAGACATATGGGTGTAGCCATTGTCTTATAAAATTTAATCATTGTGTCCTTTCTTATTTTATTTTTAATACCTGTTTCTTGTAATATGTTCCAGAGCTCTCTTCTAATAACTTTGTCATACGCTTTGGAGTAATTGACAAACAGTATATGTGTTTCATAATTATACTCTCTCCTTTTCTGTATCACCTGCTTCAGAGTAAATATATTATCCATTGTGGATCTACCTTTACGAAATTCCATCTGCTCTTCTAATATAAGTATTTCTGCAATCTTTCTCAAACGTTTTGTTAACATTTTAGCATATATCTTATAAGCATTGCACAATAAGCTTATTCCTCTGTAATTGTCTCTTTCTTGTCTATTTCCTTTCTTAAAAAATTGGTATGACAAGTGTTTTCTCCATTCCTCAGGTACTTTTACCAGATACCAACATCGATTTAATATATCTAATAATCTATTTTGGGATTCAATGTGTGCATATTTAATAAGCTCCATGTTTAAATTATCAATTCCAGGAGATTTTCGATTTTTGCTTTCTTTCAATACTTGCTTAAGTTCTAACATATCAATATCATAGTTAAATTCCAATTTTTCACATTCATCCTCTTGCTCTTCATCTTGTCTATACCATAGATTTTAAAAATATTCTGCCCAATGTTTTTCTTCTATTACTTTTATATTTGCTATATCCTTCTCTTTTTTATTAAGTAAGTTTATTATCCTATAAGCTGATACTTGCCTTCCATGTACATCTAACTCCATGTTAGAGATATATCTATCCCAACTCTCTTGTTGTATTTGTCTTACTAATTTCTTTGTTTCTCTGATTGTTCCTGGTATATAATATGATCTTCTGATGATTTTGTAGTTAACCATCTTAAATAGGCCCCTCTTCTTTTCTTCATATCATCATTCCATATATAAAGTCTATTCTTCATTTTCCTTAATTTTCGTGTACCTAATACTCCATTTTCAGTTTTTTCTAGCACAGTATCCTTTAGACGTTTCCTGGTTGTCATATTTTGATCCATCCGGCCTTCTTGGAGAATTCGAGTTTTAAATGTGCCCCCCCCCCCCGAGCAGGTAACCAACATGAAGCGAGGTAAGTCTGGTAGTGGGGGTGCCACCTTACTGCATCCAGACGTGTGCAGGATTTTGTTCAAGGTTTTCTCCACTAGAGAAGTTGCCTTAACTGGGCTGTCGAGTCTTCTCTGCCCGTCTTCGCTCTTCACCCTGAACTTGGGCCCTCCATATTTATTTCCCCTGGAGAGAGGGTGGTCCAGTTGGTCCACGGGTCCTTATTACGAAGCTATTCGGACCACCCCACCATATCTGGTGGGATCCCTCATCCGTCACCCGAGGGACATGCCCGATAGGGGTTACAAGGTCCCTGACGGCAAGGACTTGACTGTCCATCATTCACCCATATTAACATATGTAACCTGCCACAAATGCAGATTAAGTTACGCACACAGTCGTAGGTGTTCCAACCATACACAAACAACTCAGAGAAATCTTAAATTGTTCACTGAAGGCTCACCGAAGATTGTGGAAGAGAGAGAGATAACTACGAAAAGAACAAGAACAGAGCACCATATCGTGTATCTCAATTAAAAAAAAAAACAGTGAGCCAGAGTACCTATTCCTTCATTATTAATTCAATATTGGTTTACAAATCTAACTTCTGTTTGTATACCTGTTCAACACAAATTAAAGAGTACTTATACATCTACATCACATCTCTTACACTGTCTAACATTGTTCAAGCCATCCCCCACCATACTAGTACAATATGTAGCTTAGTGAGTGAATAGTATAACTATTTTGTAACTGTAGTTATAAGTTAGTTCAAAGTCCCAAATAAATTGCACCGAAGCATTCCATAGTCAGCTAATTTTTTTTCCTTATTTTCTGAGCATATATCTAAGTCAAGGAAGAATATTTTTTCGCTTCTCCATAGTACAATAGTAAACCTGTGTATCCACAGAGAATACTTTAGCCTGGTGCAACACTTAGCAGGATATTTTGCAGACCTAACGCTAGGGATTATAGGACAGAAGATAAATAATTGTGGTGAAGGGTTAAATGAGATAGGGAAGGAGTCGAGGCCCTATAAACAGGTACTATCTCAGGACTTGAAAAACCACGACAAACCCTAGTCAGGATAGCTGGCACCAGAGATCTAACTCCGGACCTCCCGATTACAAGCCAGGAATAATAACCAATACTCCACTCTGCCCAGTGTAGTGTGCGCTTCAACAAAAATAAATGCACAAGCTAATATATAGAAACTAAATATATAAATGAAGTTACACAAACATCAAATCAAATGTTCAGAAACTTATGGTATGCAGTACGAGTGCGAACGAGAGCTTGTTTCCGTTGCGAAGGTAGCATCTGCTTGCAGAGGTGTGCAGAATGAGAGTACTGGTAAGTTGAGAACGGCAAACACAGCTACCAATCTAAAACAGAACAAATAAGAGTAAAGTAATTACCAGTAACGAGAAACCGAAAGAGGTGTGTTCATTTTGATAAAAGAAAGGGAAAAGTAAGGAAGCAGAAAAGTGTAGTACATGATTAAACACTTTGTGGACTATGAAAAGAGAAAAGCTAAGAAGTGTAATACATGAAAACCTTTAATTCACAAAGCAGTTAGTAGAGAATGGGAAGAACAAAAATCCGGAAAGAAGAATCAGACCAAAAGAAGAGGAAGGTACAGATATTTATTATGCAGGCATTATGATTTTGTATGGGTAAAGGTGAAGGTAGTCCTTTCACATGCCATGAAAAGACATTGGGCATGGAGGTAAGGTATACCATGTTTTCTTGACTTCTTGACCCAGTACTCGATGTCATAGGAGGCTGAATGAACCTCAGGGCCATTCTGGAAGTTAGACAACGAGAAAATCTGGTCACCACCCAGGATCCAACCCTGGACCCTCCAGTCTGTAGCCAGCTATTCTATCAATTGATCTACTTAGCCGCCAATGTGATAGTTCGAGTTTGTTACTTTGCAATGAACATAAAGACATAACAAGAATGAAAAAGAAATTGAACCTAAACCAAGGTAATTACAATACAGAATAGAAAAGAAGAGAGACTGTGTAAATATATATGCATTAAAGATATAAAAGATACAAAGATATATCAACTACAACAGCATTGTAAGGCAAATAAAAAAGGGGAAAAGTGGAAATGAAATGGAAAGTGGAACATCAGTGTTGCCATTGAAACGGGTGATTCATTTAAAAACCCAATCCCACTTACCAAATAATGAACAGAAGGCCTACACTGCTGGTAGTAAAGATGCAAATTGTTTAACCACAAGTTTAGACGAATAAAGTGAATGAAAAAAACATAAGAAATAAAAAAAGAACGAAAATTCACTTTGAACAAAAATATATGTATACAGTACAGCACATCAGATATAAGGTTGTAATTCACATTACCTGCCCTGCCATGATGCGATAGCCAAATCCATCAATTGTCATTATGAAGGTAATTAATTATTTAGGAATACAATAATGATTACTTTCACGTGTTAATCACTATTGTATTCGTAAGTGGTATAGTGTTAAAAATTGTGTAATCAAATTGTGGAACAAATTACTTTGAAATTATTGATATTTCAGACTAAGGTAGAAAGGGAATGAGAGAATATATATAAATTGATGCAGCATATTCGCTGAGGACAGTACCAGTACTAACAAGGAAGGATATTCCTTATACAGAAATTTTTATATTCCATCGCAGAGTCCTTAGGTAGTAGTTAGTTCCAAGAACTCTAAACATTTACTTGGTGGGATATGCTGAATTAGTAGAATACGAACTTTTGAATGAATGTAAATTAAAATATCAATTACTGCAAAGTAAACAGTATCATTCTTCTATAACAAAAACATGAAATGATTGGAAATAATAACTTCTTCAGTTATTAAGAATAATATATATGCAATGAAAAGAATATCTATTCATGTTCAAAAGTCAATATTTCTCCATTAATACAAAAAAATGCTTGCATTCATACCAATTAGAAGTTTCGAAAAGATAAGAAGAAACTCCGAATGAAAGAAAAATTGACAATAATGAAAGAGATATTCAAGATATTAACTAACCACGCCATGCACTGAAATCACAAAATGAGACAAATTATGTTGGTACATGAAAATACCAGTTATTAAATATCAATACAAGTGTGACAACTGACACTAATGCCTCATAACCTGATAACTCAGTGTCGCTAAATCCATCTCTAATAAATAAATAAATAAATTACAAAGAACTGGTAGTGAAATTATCTTCATTTTGTTTACAACAGATACAAATGAACAGATATCTAACAAATGTACAGAGCTGCTGCTGTGTGCAGTATATTGATGGAGATCAACATAGCTACGTTCCTAAGATGAGTCGTAACAATTGTGATAGTTTGAGGTGATCATGCCAGTACACGCTAAGGAAACCACAAGAGTAAATATTTTCATTGTGAGTAATGAGAATTATTTTCATTGTGAGTAATGAGAATTATTTTCATTGTGTGTAATGAGAATTATTTTCATTGTGAGTAATGAGAATTATTTTCATTGTGTGTAATGAGAATTGTTTTCATTGTGAGTAATGAGAATTATTTTCATTGTGAGTAATGAGAATTATTTTCATTGTGAGTAATGAGAATTATTTTCATTGTGTGTAATGAGAATTATTTTAATTGTGAGTAATGAGAATTATTTTCATTGTGAGTAATGAGAATTATTTTCATTGTGTGTAATGAGAATTGTTTTCATTGTGAGTAATGAGAATTATTTTCATTGTGAGTAATGAGAATTATTTTCATTGTGAGTAATGAGAATTATTTTCATTGTGTGTAATGAGAATTGTTTTCATTGTGAGTAATGAGAATTATTTTCATTGTGTGTAATGAGAATTGTTTTCATTGTGAGTAATGAGAATTATTTTCATTGTGAGTAATGAGAATTATTTTCATTGTGTGTAATGAGAATTATGTGCATTGTGAGTTAAGAGAACAATCTCAAATTGAAGAACTATATAATAGGCACAAGTGGAAGCTTAGGAAAATAATTAATGATACTCTACCTGAACAGACATCCTGTGACTGGTGGAGAGTTCAATGAAGCTGGCGAACCAATGGTTGTACAGGTTGATGAGATTAAATACATATATCATGTAGGCTACATGCCTAGAGCAGATGAATTTAACAAATACATCTCCAGTGCGATGTTGTTACAGCAAAATGGGAGTGGTGTCAGCAACTGGCTGGTGTAGCATGAAATGAGGATTAGGAAGATATGTTCCATCACTGCAATCAATCTGAAACACAAAAACAAGATTAGTTTCACACCTAAGAAAAATCTGATATCTGTCAGTACTTAGTGAAGGTAGAAATGAGGCATTACGGAAGAAAGGGCTGAACCAAAACAACAAGTTGAGGACAGAAACAGGACTAGCTGGCTGTGTAAAGTTAAAGCCCTTATCATAAATTAGTATGATATCAGGTTTAAAAGGCGAAATTCTGTTAATACTGTGCTTACTCATACCATATGCAATGAACCAGCAAGGCTGGGCAGGATTTAAATACATGTATTTAAAATCCATATGTATTCAAAATAAGCTCTTGACATAGTCTACATTTGTGATTTGAATACTATTATTTGGAATTAGTTTTGGGAAAAATTTCGAATTTTTTACTGCAATATATGAATTAGACGTTTTTCGTATTCAAATGCCAGAAACATTTATTTCTTCAACTCTACATATTGCTCTGGCTGGAAAATCATTAATTTTTATATAAAACAAAACATTTAATAATGTCCTATGTATGCAAATTAAGCTTTCAGGTATAACTCCCTGTAAAGTTCATTTGAATAATTTTGAGGGAAAAATTGTTCCGGGGCCGGGCATCGAACCCGGGACCTTTGGTTAAACGTACCAAGATATAAAATATAGAAGGAAAAATTGGATCGGTGTCTGGCAGAGTTCCCGGGTAGCTCAGTTGGTAGAGCGTTGGTCCCGGGTTCGATGCCCGGTCCCTGAACAATTTTCCCTCAAAATTATTCAATGTCCTATGTAGACTGCCATACAGATGAAAGCAATGTTAGATTATATTTGAATTATAATGAAAATGCTGGTTTTGTATTATAAATATAAACCATTCCATCAATGAATTCAGACTTCACACCCCGAAGTAATTGGCTGAAATATGTCATAACCTAGTATCCTGTATTGTATTGTATTTATTAACATTTCATGGTATTCATACATGCTTACAGCTAGAATATGGAACAAGTCAAAATCTTAATACTATTATAAAATCTTAATTTATAGTCACAGTCTAGATGAAATATATACAGAAGAAAGTTACAATATAGTCTACTAGTACAACACAAAGTTTTAGTATCAATTTCATGAAGTGTTATTGAATGTCATGAATTCACCTACAGAATAGAAGGCGTGAGAAATGAGGTACTTCTTTAATTTGGCCCTAAATAATCTTATGTTTTGAATATCCATAGGGAGGCTATTAAATATTTCAACTGCCACACAACTCGCTCCTTTTTGATAGTACAATAGACTTGCCGATGGAGAATGAAAGTCATTTTTTTACGTGTATTTATGCTATGAACAGTTGGATTAGTTGCAAAGTTTTCACAATTACATACGAGGAAGGTTATTAATGAAAAGATATACTGACAAGCCATGGGCATTATTTGTAGTTTTTTTAAAATAGTCCTACACGATTCCCTAGATTTGGCACCTACTATTATTCTAATTACTCTTTTTTGTAATAGAAATATATTGTTACTATCTGTGGAATTTCCCAGAATATTATTCCAAAACTCATTACCGAGTGGAAATATGCAAAGTATATTGTTTTTAAGGCATTGATATTTACTATCTTTTGCATAGATATAATAGCAAAACAAGCTGAATTTAGTTTGGGGGTAATTTCTTTAATATGATTTTTCCAATTTAACACATTATCGATTTTTAAGCCAAGAAATTAGGTTGTTGTTTCTAATAGGGATCTATTATTAATTATTGCGCTAGAAATTTGCGACATTGAATTTGGACATGATTTAAATTGAATTATGTTAGTTTTATTACAATTTAATACTAATTTATTGACTGAGAACCAGTCACATATTTTGAAGAGAATTTCCTCTGTTGAAGATTGGAATGTGTTGGAGTTATTGGCTGTAATTACATTGGTTGCAAATAATATGGGATGACCTACATCTTTTATTAGGGGGGGCAAGATCATTTATAAACACTAGAAAAAGTAGGGGACCTAATTTTGATCCTTGAGGAATTCCATTTTTAATAGTTCCCCATGTCGATGCAGATTTCATAGTTGTATTGATTTCAACTTTTTGTGACCAGAAGTTTGTAGCCCTATGTATAGGCACAACTGACATTGAAAAGCAGAATGGAAAGCAATTATCTACTTTGGCATTTCCAAGTCGTCAGCTGTTGTGGCAACGAAACTTCTGAAACTTAAGCCACTCAAGGTGACTTAGTTCAGGGTTTACAACCACAAGTCCCTATAAGAAGAGTAAATTTCTGCAATTGGTTTTTGCAGTCCGTCCATGATGGCTACGTGAATCCATTTTTAACTTTCTTCACAGATAAAGTGTGGTTTCAACTTAATGGTTACATTTCTACTAAGAACAATAGATACCGAGCTACCGAAAATCCCCATAATATTGATGATTTCCTCACCATGATCACAAAGTTGGTGTGTGTTGCGCAATAAATTCGAATATAATTATCGGCCCCATATTTTTGACACAACTGTCAATTAAAAATTTTATATCAATTCAATTATAAAAAATTTCTTAACGCAACTAACAGACAAGAGAGGTTGAATGGCTGGTTTCAGCAGGATTCAGGTAGAGTGCACACTGCTAATCACTGCATGTAAGCCAAAAAGCCTATGTAGTCTAGTATGTGAATGTCAGTTCTGCTGTGCATGACTTGCAGTAGGTGCAGCAACTCTCGTCCAGTCCAAGGCTGCCACAGTCCACTCTATCTCTAGACGCACTGTATTATTAAATTTGAGTAATGATGTGCAACTACATTTCTAGCCGTATTACGTTATTACAAATCTCAGAAATATTGACCAAAGGTATTTTGAAAGGAAATTAGGTAGCTAGTTTGGTCTTACATACCTATTGTAAACTATAAACTGCAAACGTGACAGCACGCGGCCAGGAGATCTGCACACGAGGAAAAATGGAAAAAATTAATAATTACAGCATTCCCTAATTCGGTAACTACCAGTACCACAATTGCACAAGAAACATAAAGTAACAAAATCATCTTACCCTTTTCTGACCCCACATTGGAAAATTTTTAATACGCATCATAAAATCAGATGTTAGAGCCGCATGTAGCAGACATATTGGAAGCCAGAGCATGGTGCGAGGAATATGGCTTATGAACTAAATTAACTCTGGTACCAACTCAGGTAACAATCTGGAAAACAAGAACAGTTGTGATAAACATAAATAACCTTACAAAGTGATATGTGCTCAATGAAGGATATGAGGTTGGAGAGTAGGAAAAAATCATTATAAAAAGGAACTTTTGCCAAGACATATCAATTCTATTTGCAACGAGCAACTTTAACCTCGATAAAATTACAACATCCTCGACATTTAACTGTACCTATCACAGAGCCCAACAATCTTTATATGAAACTAGTCACACTGTAACTTCCTATGTGAAATAAATTCGTAACATTATCAACAGCAGTTACAACACTGGTCTCATTATTCATCTAATATTTGGAAAATGGACAGGACTTCTGTGATATATCATATTGACAAATAATGGAAGACCTGCACTTACCAGTATACACATAGTACATGCATCACTAGAGTTGGGCAAGTGCTGCCACGATTACAAAGTTGAATCAAACAGGATAGTTCTCACGAATGCAAACCAGCATTCGGGAGAAAAAATCTTCCCTATGGAACATGTTCCTCATAACAAATTCCTTTATGTATCCAGGGAAGAGGGGCCTAGTCGTACCAAACTGACGTCGCAGCTTCCTCTTAGCCCGCATCCACAAATTTTCTACATTTTGTGTGTGGACATCAGGGTCATCTGGGTCCACAAAATTCCTTTCGTGGATTACGACGGAGTGGAGGTATATGCCTCCCTGTATGCATCCGATGTTATTGTAGGCCCTCCATCCATCGGAGATGATGTGTGTCCCTGGCAGGATGTGGGCCTCAATGTGGGGGGTGAGAGTGGCCTCTGTTCTGTCAGCCACCTCCAGCATAAAACATCTTCCAGAGTCACGCTCCACTCCGCCGAAGACCCAGTGACCATCCCGCCATTCTCCCCTATGGTACTTCCGGTGGAAGTATTTAGTCTCATCAATTTCAACTACCTTTGGTTCGCCAGCTTCATTGAACCCTCCAACAGTCACAGGATGTCTGTTGAGGTATGACTGGCACTCTTCCCTGAGGAAGTTGCACCAGTCAACCATTGTATTTGGGGCCACCCCTGTCTCCCTACAAGCGGTGACTTGAGGCATGTCGGTGGCCCAGCAGTAAATTACTCTCATAATGAGGTTTAAGGGGAGACGGCTCTTTGTGAAGAAGCTGCCGTCTCTTATAGATCTTCTATGGCGACATAATCTGCAGTACCACGTCATGCCATCATTAGCATCTTGACGTGCGTACAAGGAACAGGCCCTATTGCACGTCGGGCACTGATATGTGTTCCTCACTAGGCCCCTCCTTGCCAACCACTTGGCTGCCCTTTCTGGAGTCGACAATGCATCCTGTAGAGTCACAATATTGAAGTGTTCTGCTATGATGTCGTGATTGTTCAAAATTTCGTCATTATTGACGTGCTGCATTTCCGCATTCACCGGTCTCCCTGCCATTTTGAAGCTGCTGCTGACTTATTTTTAAAATGACAGAATGGAATGTAGCCTATATACACACATCATTTGGTAAGGACAATTGTACTAGTAGAGTATATTTTAAAACTGTTGTGTAAATAATTCAACTAGATTGCAACTATAATTACGACTATATAGAGAGATTTTTTTTGACATGTTGAATATTGTAAGCATACCAAGGAATGTAAATAAATACAATACAGTACAGAGAGAGGTAGTCAGACAGACAGAGGCAGTGACAGATTGACAAAGGGAGTGAGACACACATACACAAAGAGAGAGAGACAGACAGACAGAGGGAGACAAACAGACACAGAGACGGACAGATAGAGGTAATCAAACAAACACACAGATACAGACACAAAGAGAGACTGTTAAACAGAGACAGACAGACGGAAGGGAAACAAACTGACACACACAGACAGAGGAGACAGACAGTCAGTCAGTCAGAGGGAGACAGACAGAGGGAGTCATACAGACACACAGAAACAGTGACAGCAGACAGACAGACAGAGGGAGACAAATAAACACACAGAGACAGACGAAAGGGAGACAGACACACAGAGGCAGTCAGACAGACAGGCGGGAGACA
Organism: Periplaneta americana; assembly: GCF_040183065.1. Taxonomy (NCBI): domain Eukaryota; kingdom Metazoa; phylum Arthropoda; class Insecta; order Blattodea; family Blattidae; genus Periplaneta; species Periplaneta americana. Next base: position 170,020,369 of record NC_091131.1, read on the forward strand.
CATATAGACAGAGATAGATGGTTGGGAGACTAACAGAAACACAGATACTGACAGACGTGGTCAGAGAGAGAGGCAGATAGAGGCATACAGGCAGTGAGATAGACAGTTTTGACGGAAAATTATGATTAATAAAACCACTGAGTACCAATAACTATTATTAATTACACAAAGCACAATTTTTCTTCCAGATAAACGCCAATATAAATTTGTCCCACAATGTCACTGACAACTCGAACACAATCTAACAAGGTAATCACTCATTTGACCGCGATATTTTGTTACATTATAGTACCACAGATCCAATGAAAAAAAATAGTATACGTTTAAAGGTGTGTGATTGGCCATTCGCAAATAAAAGAATTGATTATTACCATTATTATGAGCGCCAAACATTACAATTGGAGTAGGAATTTTCGCACTTCCCTTCTCTGTCCATTCACAAAAGGATGATTTTTATCCGTTGACGAATGAGCAGGATTGCTATAGACACTCAATCTGTAATAATGGTAATTCTGCATTGATATTGATATTTGAACCGTTCAGAGCAGAAGTAGTGTAAGTCAAAATTGGGCGATGACGTTTGAAGTAAAAATTCTGTAAAATACAGTGCGAAGTAGCAATTAATATATCCTTCGTGCTATCCACTGACTACGAATAGTTTAAATACATTGAATATTAATTGCTACTATGCGCTTTATTTTACAGAATATCTACTTTAACCCTCATCACCCATTTTTGACTTACACCACTTCTGCTCTGAACGGCTCATTTATTTCTACAACTCTTATTTAGCGATGGATCGCCACCACATAATTCTGCATTACATTAACATTTTTCCTCTTTCTATTTCATAGATAATTCGTACAACCATACTTCTCTTCATTATTTTACCTCTAATTTCCAGTTATAAAAAAATATTATGGTACTAATTTATTGCTCACAATCACATTCAGCATTCAAACTACTATCACTATGGGCCATATTCATAGACATTTTTAGCGCGGGCTTTTGATGGATTATCAGCGTTTTTCGTATTCATAAAGCAGTGTTAGTGATAGAATATGACTTGAATTCTGTAGTAACCAGTGGATAGCCGGGGCTAGCTTAGTACGCTCGTAGCGCGTGCTGTGAAATATCTATGAATACCACCCTATAAGTCTTACATCAAATCAGCCAGTCTTCGCCATAAGGCGTGCATTCTATTGACTTATAAGTGTACAAAGTTCGGGAAATAATGCCCTCTTTGGGTTCAAACTATCGATATTCTCATTATGTATGCTAATTTTGGCATTATCCCTGCGTTTCCTTTGCAGACCTACTGTTATTTACTGCATGGAGACCTGTTATAGTCGTACGGGTCTCGAACTCAGCATACAATGCACTCTCTGGGTTGAAAGTATGGAATTATATTTCGTGTCATTGTATATTCTATTTTGACGTTTTCCTTGCAATTTTTTCATACTGATACTTGCTCTAAAGAATTACATTTTCACGGGGCTCGAACTCTATTCATTTGCAGTACCAATACGGATATCTAGAGCATCGTTTCAACGTGACTCTGGTGTTAAATCTATAAACTACATCCACGATTTCATATGTGAAACCATTACAACTTATTTCCTTTTCTAATACAAGATAAGAGCCTTTCTCTCATCGCTACATGCATATATGTTTAATTTGTTTCACGTAGTACCTTGCGCACGTTCGCCATAATAATACCTCGGTCATTGGGAGATTACCGATATAAGTTCTTTTGTTAACAGAGTACTTTCATCAAGGGAGAAATTTGAGACACTAAATTCCATTTGGGTGCCGAATGAGAATTTCAAGTTCCCAGTAAAACCAGTTGGAAAGAAAAAAAAAACCTCAGTTTCCAAAAGAAATGGCTCCAACGATGGAAGTGGTTAGCTTATTCAGACAAACAAAACGGTGCATTTTGTAAATACTGTGTTTTGTTTGCACCTCAAGAGGTTGGAATGCACAAAGCTACACCAACAGGAAGGTTAGTGAATCAGCCATTTGACAATTGGAAACATGCATGTGAAACATTTAACAGGCATGAAAAGTTACAGTATCACCTGAATTCTGTGGATACTTACACTAAATTAAAATCTATCGAACAAGGTAACGAATTGCCAGTTTCTTTGCAGATTGATAAAGCACGAAGAGAGCAAGGGAATGTAAATGTTCAAAGGATACTCCCGATAATTAAAACCGTTATATTTTGTGGCCGCCAAGGCATATCATTACGTGGGCATAAGGACTTCGGTCCCTTTGATTTGGAAAATCCACCAAATCATAATGAGGGAAATTTTAGAGCTTTGTTAAGGAAGCGTGTTGATGCAGGAGATGATAACTTAAAGAGCCATCTAAGAGATGGCAAAAAAAAATGTGGAAAAAATGCAAGTTACATAAGCTGGAAGACACAAAATGAAATTATATCAGCCTGTAACTATATTATTCGTAGCCAAATAGTAGTGAAAGTGACTGAGGCAAGATGTTTTGCTATCTTAGCTGATGAAAGTGTAGATGTCAGTGGGACTGAACAGTTTTCTCTGTCAGTACGTTTCCTTGAAAATGATAGCATCAGAGAAGAATTCCTACAGTTTATTCCAGTTTCTGAGACAACTGGAATAAATTTGGCTAGAACAATTCTTGAGAGCCTCACTCGATTTAATGTTGATTTGAAATATATGAGAGGGCAAGGATATGATGGTGCAAGTGCAATGAGTGGACAGTTTCAAGGTGCCCAGGCCTTTATTCTTAAAGAATGCCCTGCCGCTTTATATGTCCATTGTGCTTCTCACAGTTTGAACCTCGCCATATCAGATGCATGTTGTGTTCCAGAAATCAGGAATTGCATTGACATTGTAGGTAAAGTGTGTGAATTTTTCAACACTCCCAAAAGGCAAGATGTATTAATAAATAGTATAAAAGAGCTTTGTCCTGAAAATAAAAGAAGCAAACTCGTTCAAATGTGTGCTACTAGATGGATAGAAAGACATGACTCTGTGATGGTATTAATGGAACTGATGGATGCTGTCCTCCCTGCATTGAAAACCATTTTTTTGTGGACTGACAAGGATGTATCTTCCAAAGCCGATATGCTGCATTCTTCAGTGACCAAGCCTGCATTCCTAATTTCCCTTCACGTAATCAACAAGCTCTTCTGTGTAACAAAAACCTTTAGTGAATACCTTCAGAAGACAGATATGAATTTGGAAAAAGCACTTAACCATGTAGAAAATGTTTTAGAAGTGTTACAACAGGTTAGTGATGCAGCAGAAGACCAGTTTAAATCTATATTCTCGACGGTTTCTGCTCAGCTGACGTCACTTGGAGAGGAAATTAGAATCCGTCGATGTGCATCTGGACAACGTTCACAATACCGCAGCAATGTTCCTGCTGATAATGCTGAGGAATATTACAGGAGGACTGTATTTTTGCCATTCCTATCTAATATGCAGTCTCAGATAAAAACAAGATTTGCTAAACATAATATTTTGACAAAATTTTTGTGTCTGATCAAGGAAGATGGGGTTGCTAGTGATTTTATAGTTCTGGCCAAGTTTTATTCTCAAGTAGATACTAATTTTTGTGTCCAAGATGAGGAATTGGTATGTGAATTTGAACTCTGGAACACATTTTGTAAAGGAAAACATTACAAGTCAGTGTGGGAAATGTAGCCTATATTGCATGTGAATATGATTTCTATCCTCATGTGAAAGAGCTGTTGAAGATTTTATTAACATTGCCAGTGTCCACAAGTACAAGTGAAAGGTCGTTTTCGACTCTTAAGAGATTAAAGTCATACCTGAGAAACACCATGGGAAATGATCGTCTAAATGGTCTTGCTTTGCTAAACATCCATCATGCTATCACAGTTTCTCCACAAGATGTGGTTACTGCACTAAAGATAAAGCCAAGAAGACTGGATTTTGTTTTGTAAAAAGAAATTGAAAGAGGTATGTTTGTGTGTATATGTGTGCGTGCGTGCATTTATGTAACTTGACGTTCTTTCATTGGACCCCCCCCCCCCCCCAAGAGAAATTCCTGGGTGTGCCCCTGGCTGAGAGTACTTCTTTCTTAAATGTGGCCACTTTACAAGTTTCCAGTCTATAAAATTGTCTCTATTACTGTTCTCTTCTGCTTGTTTTCTGGCTGAATCACGAGCTACTTTTGATGTCATTGATCCTGGTTCACGTTAACATTTTGTTTAAAAAACTTAAAATTGTTTAACGGCACATTAAAAGTGTTAAAATTAAAAAAAAAAAAAAAGGTTATGTATCTTAGACAGATGGCCCGTTTTGATGCCGGTTCTGCATCATCTTCAGTATCCTACGAACTACTGATGTTCCTGTTGATCTTGCATACTGCCATTTGCATTCGTCAGTTGTAGGGGTGGGGGTGAGTTGCTCCTATGGTGGGGGTGTTTGTTTGTGTGCTATGTATCATGATATCGAATAATGTGTGGGTATTAAACTGTAATTATGTATTAAGTATATGTTGTGGGTGTGTTATTGTATGTTTGTATATTTCGTATTGTTCTAAGATGTTTAACTGTGGACTTGTTGGTGTGATGTGTAGAATTTCCATATCTGTTTCTATATTATTGTAGTCATGATTATTGTTGATAATATGTTCTGCGTAATTTTATGTGATGTATGGTTTGGTTATAGCATTAATGTGTTCTTTATATCTTGCTTGAAAGGTTCTTCCTGTCTGTCCTATGTAAAAATGTGGACAACTATTGCATTTTAGTTTGTAAGCCCCAGTTGAATTATATTTATTTGAATGTTTGATGTGATTATTTAGATATTTCTGTGTTGTGTTTTTGTTTTGTACCTATGCTATCTTGTGTTTTAGTTTTCTGAATGAAGTTGCAATTTTGTAAGTATTGGTATTGTGATATGTTAATGTTATGTATTTATTCTCACGCGGTGTTTGTGTTGGTTTGTTCTGTTTTTGTTTTGTCTTTTTTATTAGTGTATCTATCATGTTAGGATTATATCCATTGTCTTGTGCTATATATTTTATTGTGTTTAGTTCTTCAGTATAGTTGTCATTGTTCATAGGTATGTTAAATATTAATCTGTATGTCATTGTATGGAAAGCTGCATGTTTATGTTGTATAGGATAGTTCGATGAATTCTGTATGTGTGTTGTAGTTGTGGTTTCCTGTATATTTTGAATTCATGTCTATTATTTGTTTTGGTTATGGTGATGTCTAAGAAATTTATAGCTTGGTTATGTTCTGTTTCTATTGTATACTTTAATTTGAGATGTATTTTGTTGAGTTGTTGATGTAGGTTTTCTATTTGTCTTTTGTTTCCATTATATAGGACTATTATGTCATCTACATATCGATGCCAGTACATTATTCTCTCTGCGTGTTTGTTGTTGTCAGTGTTTAGTATGTGTGTTTGTTCTATATTATGAATGAAGATTTCAGCTAATATACTTGATATAGGTGAACCCATTGGTAATCCTTCAGTTTGTGTATAATATTTATTGTTATGTGTGAAATAATTTTGTTTTCTAATAATCTTTCTTTAATGTTTCTAAATCTTTTGTCCAGAAAGGTTTGTAGTTCGGGATCTTTCCTCGGGGCACCCATTTCTTTGCTGCTTTTAGCATAGTTGCACAAATTATGTCGTTACATTTGTCTGGGGATTCGTTCATATTAATGGAGAGGTTATTTTCTAGGTCTTCTCTAAATTTAGTCCAATTGGATTTTTTAAAATTCCAAGAACATCTGTTATAAGATTTGTTTGTAGATTTCTGATGTAGTAAAATAGAAGTAGCAATGATTTTGTGGCCAAGTCCAGGGTCTTCCAAAACTTTCCTGCTTGCCTTGTTATATATGTCTGAAGATATTAGAGTTAAATCTGGATTAGATGTTCCATGGGAATGAAGATATGTTGGAGGGCCTTCTGGGTTGAATAATAATTGGATTGAGTGGGTGTTAAGAAAATCTTCTATTGAATGGCCAACAGAATTGATGCCTAAATATCCCCATTCTTTAGAATGACCACTGAAGTCTCCAATTATGAGAGTCTTTGGTGTAACTACTATATTGTCCAAATTGGGTTTGTTATTAGGGGGTTATATATGCTATACATTTTGAAGTGTTATTTATCCGAAGTTCTATTTTACAAATTTCAGATTTGTGAATAATTTCAAAGGAAAAATTGTTCCTGGGCCAGGTATCGATCCTGGGACCCTTCGCTTAGCGCATGAATGCTCTACCGATTGAGCTACTCCAGGAACTATACAAGACACCGTCACAATTCTTCCCTTTAAGTCCACACAACTCAAATGGTTTGACAAGACGCCAGAAACCCAACTTTGAGTGCACACAATTCTGTGTGACTTAAATTGTGGCTTTCTGTTAACGTACCTACAGCAACCAGTGGCGTATACTGGTTTAAGGGTCTGGGCTACCACTGACCCTATTATTACACAAAATATATTTTAAAATCCCTATGATAAAATTCCTTACCTATTTATATGTGAATTCCAGACGTCTTGATTGAGACGAAAATACTTTGATGACTTCGTCATTGAAATTACAGTTGGGCCACTTGCAAAGTTTCTGTAGAAATGACTTTTCAATGGACATCAGTGCCAAGCCGGATAAACGTTCTTGTGTATGAGTTGATCTACAGTAGGATTTTATTCGCTTCAACGCAGAAAATGTTCTTTCTACCAATGCTGACGTAGCTGGTATTGTCACAATTAATGTTGCCAATTTAAGGACTTCAGGAATAACTTGGTTCAGCTGGTTTTCATATATGGCAGATAATATTTCATGGATAGGTTTGTTCGAAAAATCAAAGACTTCTGCTGAATATATTATGCTTAATTTATTTTTCAAATGTACTTGATGAAAGTGACTGTTATAGGACTGAAATAATTTGTTTAGTGCCTCATTCGGGAAGTTTTCTCTATAAGCAAAAAATTTTTGAGAATCTATAAGCTTTCCATAATCAGAAAATCTGTCAGTAATTTCCATGTGCATACGATCTAGTATGCTGTAGTACAGCTGCCTGTATTTCAATTCATCATCTCCTTTTCTTCGCTTTAATGGTGTTCCATTGTATTGTCTGAAGAATTTTCATTTTCCATATTACTCCATATGGACGGAAACCCACTACGTCTGAACTCGGATATAGTATTTTTTAACTTTGATACCTCTTGCAAGCAGTATGCTATGTCTAGACTTCTTGTCTGAAGAATGTTGTAGAGCACATCTGTATGTGCGAACACTCTAGCATAGACTTCAAGAAGAAATATATTCTGAAACTGTGTGAAAAAATACAAATATCCTTGAGCCTGCACAATTACATCATCATCCCAGTTTTCTTCAGAGTCATTACAAATGATATTTTCAAAGAAAGCAGTCAGTTGTTCTCTGTATTCCTTTACTGTATTTACAAGCCGAGATGTAAAATTCCATCTAGTTGGTGCTATTTTTGGGAGTTTCTTTTTCATAAATTCCTTGAGTTTTCCTGATCTTTTAGGAGATGATGAGAAAAATTCAGCTAAACCCGACTGTGTTTTGAAAAAAATGCGGCATTCTGGGATGGATGAAATAGTTTGTTGCAAAACTAAATTGAGAATATGGCTGTAACAATGGACAAATAGTGCTAGAGGATACTTTTCTTGAACTTTTGTTTTTAAGCCATTAATATTTCCCGCCATAACTGAAGCACCATCGTATGTCTGTGCAATTAACTTATTGCCGACATTGTATTCTGCTATAACACCTTCCACATGCTGAAACAAAGCAGCAGCAGTTTTGTCCTAACTGACGTTTGTGAATCCTATAAACCGTTCTTGAAAATTGGCAGTACTGTCGACGTATCTTAAAACAGTGGACAATTGACTCTGATCACTTGTCATCAACAACAATGGCCACAAAAGGTGCTTCCTCTATTTCAGATTTTATGTTCTTTATCATAACCCCACTTATAGCAAATATTAAGTAATTCTGAATTGCGGGAGAAGTACCACGAAATACTGTTGAACTCTCAAGATGATTGGCCAGTAAATGGTCAAATTCACTTAAGGAACTTAAATATTCAATATAATTTCTTTTATTGTCTGATTCCACACTCTCATTATGATCCCGAAAAGCCAATTCTTGTTTTCCTAGAAAGTAGACTGCGTTAATAAGACGCAGTAAAATCTCCCGATTTCTTTTCACAAGAGCATTGTGTTGGTTGATGTGTAGAGCTTTTTGCTTATCTAGCTGTAAATCAATTCTTGTCTTCCCAAAGTTTGCAAAGTTCATGCTACTACAAATATGAGCTTTTGATTTGTCGTGTTTTAGGACTTCCGTTCGAAGGGAGTTCATATTAGAAAACTCCTCTTTTGACCACACATTAGTTTTGCGGCTAAATAACAAACATGGCCAGCAAAATAGTTTAGATAGTTTAGAACTACCACACAACCAATTCCACTTACCATATGATGTTGAAGTGAAATGGCGTGTGTACTCACGCTGTTTTTCTTTTACGTTCATGGACAAATTTAACTCAGGAGTTGGTCTTTCCATTTTCACAATTTCAACTTTCTCGTATGTACGACGGTTAAAAGGCACTTTTACTAAACCTTCTATTACACAGTCATTTTCAACACAAACCTCTCCAGAAACTTGTTCTGCCATATTTTTCACAATATCACTTAATTGGGAAATTAAAATTAATAATTCACAATTAATATAACTCTTAGACACTCGAACAAATCACACATTTAAAATACTGCACTGCAAGAACACAATCACATTTATGAGCTGGCGTACTAAGCGTATTGTTGCTTCGCGCCTTCGAAGAAACCGATCACGAGAGCGGCAACTCACCCGGCCTACACTGCACGATAGAAACAGAAGGGAGCGGGGGACAGGCAGTTGTGCGACAGGACAGCGCGAGCGGAATGGTCACAGGCTACCCCTCGTAGCAGCGGTTTCTCCAGCGATGCCGCCTTGACAACTTATTTCTTTTCGAGAGCAGAGAGCGCATATAAATCTAACAATTGCTTTAATTTTAATTACTGTGGTAAAACTAATAATACAAAATTATTACATTATGTTATATTACAAACTTTTTCTTTTGTAATTTCCTTGGGCTACCGCCGGTAGCCCCGGTAGTCCACAAAATACGCACCTGACAGCAACAAATATATTATTCAAGCCTGCTTCACAGGGAGCTTCTACCTGAAAGACAGATTTGCATAATATATTCGTTACTTCAGATTTGTCTTCCTTAGTCATTTGTTTAACAATGTTAAAGGTTAAAGTTATTCCTCTTTTGATGCCAACTAGTATGCCACTAGCTCTTTGTCTTGCTTTAGGTTGTAGAAATGTATTGTAGTTCTTGAAAACAAAGAACTGTAATTTTTGAGCTGTAACATTGGCTTCCATTATTGCAAACATATCAATGTCTTTATCTATTAGAATTTTATGTATTTCAGTTTTCTTGGTTTGATTAAGGCCTCCAGCATTCCACTGTAAGACCTTCAGCTGAGGTAGAATTATATTGTGTTTTGTCTTGTTATGTGATGCTAAAATAATCCCCATCCGGAGATCCAAATGAGGGGACTTTTTCACCTCCGGAATATTTTACTTCGGATTGTATTTGTCATTTGAGCATGTTGGATGGTCGTTTTTTTCTATGTTCATTAAACATAGTTCAGGGGGCACCACGAGAAGGCGACCATCATCACCCCCAGAACACCAATATAGCGCGACATATTATTGTGGCAGAAGGCTAGCCTTGTTTCATACTGAGATTTAGTGAATTGATATCTCCTCTCTAGTCCCCCTCAAGCTTCCGAGTCAAGGTCGTAGCCATGCCTTTAGAGGTTTAGAGACTTCTGCCACAAATCTCACACCAAACTCTGTATCCTGGAATGACTGCCAACAAGGATGTGAGTGAAAACCAAGTGTTACGATACATCATTATTGCAAACTTATAGACCTATTGTTACTAGGTATAATAACTCAATAACTCTCGAAGAGGAAATCTCAAGCCTGGTTGACAGAGTGTGCTATGAAGAAAGGCAGAAAGTCCTTAAACTCCTACACAGAGCAAGGAACTCATCAAATACAGAAATCTTGAAGCAATATAACGAAAAAAGAAGACATTACAAGAAACTACTGAGAGAAAAAAGGGCGAGCCATCTTGAAAAGGAAGCGCAACAACTGATCAAATTTGCAATGGACGGTCCTTTTACGGCCCTCAAGACAACAAGACCCTCCTTTCCAAACATGATACAAATGCAGATTTGGGTAGACCACTTTCGTGAGATTCTGAACCAGAGTAGAAGCGATGCAGCGCTGCCGGTACAAAGCAATCACCACCCAATATTCCCAAAAATAACGGAGCAAGAGATATTAGCTGCTATAATGGGAACAAAAACTAGAAAAGCAGCAGGGTCGGATGGCATTGCAAACGAGCACCTTAAACTGGCAGCACCGCACCGAATCCAGACATGGACTCAGCTATTCAACAAGTGCCTGGAATACGGCACCATTCTGGAAAAGTGGAGACACTCCACCATCAAAGTTCTTTATAAAGGCAAAGGTGCTACATCCTTGCCAGATGCTTACAGAGGCATAGCGCTGGAGAATCCACTATTCAAAGTCTTCTCAAAAGTTCTGACAAAGAGGCTATACGACCTGACAGACAAAAGGATCCCAGAGGAACAATTAGGCTTCAGGAAGGGGAGAGCCACCTTGCATGCCATAAACAACCTTTTGTCCGACATCCAAGTGGCACTCAGACATCCCAAAGGGAAACTATATACAATATTTATCGATTTCAAAAAAGCCTTCGATCTGCTCGACAGACAGATCATAATGAAGAAGCTCGAAACGATAATTGGAGACAACTACCTGACTCACATCATCAGGTGTATTATGACAGTCAACAGGGTGACCATAGACGACAACGTAACGACATCGACACCTATAGTTCAAACGAATGGAGTCCTCCAAGGTGATCCAATAAGCCCTCTGCTATTCAATATCACCACGGCAGATGTCGTCCAAGCGCTAAAAATAGCAAACTGTAAAGCTACCATATACTTGTATTCAGATGATATGGTCCTATGCGTGACAGAACATAGAGATCTACAAGAAAGTTTCAACACCCTCATAGCATGGACAGAAGAAAACGCACTACGCATAAACAAAAGCAAGACTTTGCAGATGGTCTTCAGAAAAGGAGGAAGAGTGGCAACACATGAACTGGTGTATTACGGACAAGAACCACTGAAACAATCAAGCCACTACAAATACCTCGGAGTAAAATTCCAAACAACGGGCACATGCTTCAGCAAACATATCGCGGAAAAATCAGTCGCAGCCATAAGAGCCATCAATGACATCAAACTCATAAATAGACTATCTCTGGACACAGCAAAACAGCTATTCACCACAAAAATTTTTCGAATATTCGCCTATGGCCTGCAAATAGTATGGATATATCTGAAGAAGAAAGATCTAGAACAATTGGAGAAAGTAAAAGCCACGTTCCTAAAAAGAGTACTTGGGGTGTAAAAAATGGCCCCCTCTTGGGTATACTAACTGGCATGGGAACCATTTCTGATAGAAGAGCTGAGGCTATCGCACCATCTGCCGGCAACAGAACAATATGACGATCTCCTAGCAGAGAGAATAAGGAAGCGAAGCGAGATCGATATGGACTTCTACGCCACAGAAGCAATGATAAATCGAGCATGGGCGAACCCAGACCAACCACAGCGTCATGTGCTAACTCGATTCTCCATTCACGGCTTCCATCACAAGATCTGCAAGAAACCAGGTTTCCACCAACCGGATGAAGACTGTGTGTGTGTTCCCTGTGCGGATGCAAATGCAAACAATACCATCTAGAATACTGCCCAAAAAGAACGAAAAGCTTAAAAGCTTACAGCAAGAAACACCATTTATAGACTCTCAATGCACATTTTGTGTGCAATTCTACTTTATTATAACTCAAATTTTTTGGGTCTGCTAAGCCTCAAAACCTATTAGTTTGAGAAAAATTCGTTCCGACACCTGGAATCAAGCCACACTGGGACACGATCCATGGTGCTGGCCGAACTCCTCTCATTGTATTATCACTAGCCTACTACCTGCATTTAAGACATTCAAGCCATGTATGCAGGAGCGCATATTTAAATGGCTTCATGGTCATTTTCAACAACAGTTCATGAGTTACTGTTAACATTGATATATACATATATATTCTTATATGAGGTCTCGCCATCCTCATTGAATAATCAATGACTATAAGTAGCCATACTGTAAATATCTATTAATTTGAGAAAAATTCGTTCCTTCACCTGGAATCGATTCATTGATTATTCAATGAGGATGGCGAGACCTCATATAAGAATATATATGTACCGGTAGGCTATATGAGCCTCAAAAGCCTCTTAAGAGCTCAGTCACTGACAGATATTCCCCTCAGAATTTGTCATTTGAGCTCAGCACGTGGAACGGCCAGGCGCTACATACCCAGCAGAGTAGGCGAACTGTCTGGTCTTGCCTAGGCTCTCTGCCCTGATCATGGAACCTGTATGTAGTTTCGAAATGTTAGAAATGTTAGCTCCAGGACATAGTGCAATATCCAAATCACATTCACCGTGAAAACCTAAAAAAACACATATGAGGAGCATCGTTTCAAAATGTGTTATGTTCCCGAATCCTAATTTTACAGGAAGCAATAAAAACTTTTGTCTCCTAAAGTGTTTTGAATATGTATAAAAATGAACTGCCATCGTGTTAATATAGACATTTATAAGTAATACCGATAAAATCTGAAATGTGTTTCCTGTCACAATGCGGAGCAAGTTGACTTTTAATTTGTTACTTAATACGTTTTGAAACAACACAGACAATTTAATACGTTTTGATCCAACACCTTTTGTTTCTTACACAATGCTGTTTCATTTTATTTACCTTCTTATTTCTTACAAAATAACAGAAATGGTTATTTGAGATTAAATATTCTGTGTTCCCGTATTCCTTATCAACAAAATTGAAGCTACATTGTTTTTTTTAGTACCCTTTAGTCTAAAATGAATACACATAAGTAATATAATTATGAAAATACAGTCTTTCAGAGTCTTTCAAAATCTGATTCTTCATGAAGACGTTCACCATGTGCATTATTTTCACTAGAAGATCCTGTATCAATGCTGAGGCAGAAGCATAGAACCCCACGTCATCCAGTTCTTCCCAATTATCTTCAAATCTCACTTTCAGCAAAGTATCCACATCGTTCTTTTTAGGATCAATAAGATTTGTGGCTTTGTTATTCTTCTTACTCCTCGTTTTATAATACAAGTACCTACTTTGAAAGGATCATCATATCTAAATATGGGTTCCATTTTCAAAGTAACCTCTGATTTTCCATTTTTATAGATCCTTTTCAACGTAACCCTTTTCATATCCTTGATTCTGTCCACCTTTTTGTACTGTGAAGCTAGAGATTTATAATCTCGAATTGTCCAATTTTCTTCTAAAGTTTTAACGGAACCCACTGTTTCATAAACAGCCCTATAATCATTAGGGATAATTAACTTGCCTTTCTTGCGCAACGTTTTCTGTACGACTCCGAAAAGTCTATCAGCTGCTAATAATTAATGGCCCCATACTGGAAAATGCATTAGAACTTCGGAAATGTGTGGGGGTGCCTTGCTTTGGAGCCAGAAAGGAAGGATGTGTACTATGTGCATGTTTTCGTTCTGCCCATTGCATCTGTCACAGAAGTCTTATGCAAGTAACATCCTGCTCAAAGTTGAGAAATGGCATTACTCCTGATGCCACTTTATTTGCCCCTCTTCCACACTGAGTCTCGTTCCATGTATAGAATGTTGGGAACTTTGTGGGAATGATGCATAGTGAATTGGAAACTATTAGTTGTAGAAAGCCCCAGTTTTCCCCATTGTGTGTATAAGGAAATGCATGCAGTTTAGAATATAATATCATCTCAGAATGTGATGTTTAATTCAGTTTATTATAGTAACACAGCTAATGTACTTACTTTGCTTCCATTTCGCGATTTCTTTTTGTTTTTGTTCTTAGTCTTTTCCTGATCCTCTTTGATCTTTCTCCAACTATTGCATAACTATCCATTTTGCACAAAAGTAGTAAGCAACCGTTATTCATTACATCTCACACAGATGCTGACAACTTAGGAAAAAATGCGGCATTTTGTTCAGGTCAACCAACGAATGGAAAATGGTTGGGAATTTAATACGATTTGAACCGATCAGTTTCGCGAACATAACACGATTTGATCCGATACATCAGAAAGCACATACAAAAAACACAGAATATAATACGAAATGGTCCAATTTTGTTATGATATATGATAGAAGACATGCTTATAAGCGCGAAATCGCATCAAACTAAATTTCGATGGAGGGGGGACTTAACACGTTTTGAAACGATACTCCTCATATAATTTAGGGTTATATAGAAAGTCTAACTCCAAACTTGTTAGCAGAATTTTAGTAATGTGACATTGTTTATGCATTGCCAAGAAGAGACAAATGATAGTTTGGGGAAATTGCATAATGCAACCTAAAGCATAAATGAGTTCAGAAATAGAAATTAAATAAAACTTGATTGAATGTAACATAGTAGCAGCAGCAGTATCTATTGCCAGGTACTTGGAAGTTCTCCATTCATCTTCTAGCTTTGCAGTACAGTATAATTTAGAGTCCAAATCCAAAAAATCTGATACCAAAGCTGGACATTTTCGTAAATGTTCTTGATTCATCAAAGAGTCTTCTAGGTTACACAGGATGCATTTTGGTGAACGAAAAATTTCAATTTTAAATAGGGTGCTGACCAGTTAGCATCCGAAATTTTGCTACTGAATCATGTCGAGAAGAATCAGATACCTTATATATTCTTTTTCAGTAAGTAATACTGACCAAGATCTATTATTACTGTTTTCTTAAAATTTCTTCAGAATTTTTATTTGAAATTTAATTTTAATGTAACATAACATGACTTAAAATACAGATTAGCCCAAAAAAAGTATACACTGTTTGTTTATAAATAACTTTAGAACAAATTCAGACAAAATTCTCATTTTCGGGGAAATTGTAGCTTAATGGATAGGTCGAAGAGGTGCTGTCGAGTACCCAGCACAGTCCCCAGACCTAACACCAATTTCTACATATGGGGGACCCTAAAGGATGTTGTTTATTGGGAAATGCCAGCTACACTGGATGTGCTACGAGAACAAATCAAAATTTAACGTCATGTGCAGCTATGACACTGGACACATTACGGAACTTAGTTCGTGGAGCAGTCCGGCGGCATCAATAGTGTTTGGATGCTGATGGTGGTCACTTCGAACACCTACATTAAGCTACAATTTCCCGAAAAACGAGAATTTTATCTCAATTTGTTTCAAAGTTATTGATGAGCGAACAGTGTATACATTTTTTTGGGATACTCTGTACTTAATATTTAAGATTTTTACAAGGTAACTTCCTTTAACTGATCAGTTTCATGGTAAGATATCCTAAACATGAAAAATGGTTGATAAGCGTCCCATAATATTAATATCTGGTACATATTTCGTTGAACAGTTACCTCATACTACCTTAAAATATGTAACATTTTATCTTGTACAATGTTTTATTCTTATGAAAGTGAAACAGGATTTGATTTGCTATGTTTTGATTTACAAAATGACATGCCAGAAGTTTTTAGAAATTCATAATTAGTGAACAACAATTTTCAATAAAATAACTGTGTTCCATGTAGTTCTCACATGCATTCAGGTCAAACATATTATATCTATACTAATAATAAATCTGTAGCCGAAATTTTTCTGGTAATTTTCGATTTTCCAAAAATAATTGGTCCTAACATACACTGGTCAAAAAAAGTTAAGCATATTTCCAGTTTACCCAATAATACCTGATAATTATGTTTCTTTTGGTTTTATGTGCCACGTGTTATGTTTACCAATTCAAACTCTTTCATTTGTTTTAGTCTGCATCACTAGGTAACGTCCAAATCACGGCTAGTAAAGAAAAGCCTGTAATTCGAGCAAAGTTCAGTCAGTGTCACTTTGCTTCATAGTGCTTCATAGTGCAGTAAACAAAGTCTGTAATTCGAGCAAAGTTCAATCAGTGTCGTTTTGCTTCATAGTGCAGTACAATGGCTCTGAACACCCTTACCATGGCAGACCGCATCAAAATCATCACTTTGATGGAACAAAACATGAGACAAGTTGATGTTGCTAACATCCTTCATGTGAATCAGAGTATTGTCTCCAGACTGTGGAGAAAGTTCCAGGAAACCTAGTCAATAGCAGATCGACCTCGCGAGGGCCGTCCACGCAAAACAACATCAGGTCAGGACCGGTATGTAAGGTTATCTGCACGTAGGAACCCTATAGCCTCAGCTACAACTCTGCGCCATGACCTGCGCGAAGCCACTGTGTTGTTGTAAGTAGCCAAACTGTGCGCAATAGACTTCATGACATAGGGTTGTATGCTCGAAGACCACTCAAGACTCCAGCACTCCGTCCACATCACAGGGGTGCTCGTGCAAGATGGGCTAGAGCACATGAGAATTGGACACGAGGCCAATGGACCAGAACTTTATTCTCAGACGAAGTGAGAATGGCCTACACCCTGACAACAACTCTATTCGCGTATGGAGACGAACAGGGGAACGAAATCATCCCTCAATGACCGTGGAACGTCACCAACAGTTTGGTGGTTCAATCTTGTTTTGGGCAGGTGTCATGTTTGGCCGCCGCACACCACTGGGTTCAATAGAGGGAAACATGACTGCTGCCGTGTATGAGAACAACATCCTCCAACCCATAGTAAGTGGTTTTGCAGAGACTTTAGGAGAAGGGTTCACTCTACAGGACGATAATGCTCGGCCTCATCGTGCTCATAGTGTGCAGCGGTATCTGGTAGAGCATGGGATCCGAAGAATGGATTGGCCAGCATGCTCACTGGATATGAACTGCATAGAGCATGCATGGAGCTTTCTCAGGAGAGCCATTTCCAATCGTCCACATCACCCATTAACGATTCAAGAACTCAGGAATGCTGCCTTGGAAGAATGGGACAATTTGCCTCAGGAGAGCTTAGATGTGTTGGTACTGAGTATGCCCCGTCGCATACAAGAGTGCCTCAGGGTTCGTGGAAGAACAACACGTTATTAAACAGGGTACTGAAAGCACCATCTCCTTTTCATTGATGATGTACGAATTTCAACTTCCCTTATCTTTTCCGTTGTTTCCAAACAATGCAACTTTTTCATTTCATATTGAGTCCATTGTTAACTAATAGTGTATTTCTACTTTTAAGTTTATTCTGTGGAACCAAGAAACCCAATTATAATTTATCTATTTTATTTTAATTAATAAAAACAGTTATATGCCTAATTATGCTTAACCTTGTTTGACCAGTGTATATAATTAACCGCCCTGAAACCGAAAATCGCTTTTTTGAAATTTTTGTTTGTATGTCTGTCTGTCTGTCTGTTTGTTACCTTTTCACGCGATAATGGCTGAACCGATTTCGATGAAAATTGGAATATAAATTAAGTTCGTTGTAACTTAGATTTTAGGCTATATGGCATTCAAAATACATTATTTAAAAGGAGGGTTATAAGGGGGCCTGAATTAAATAAATCCAAATATCTCGCTTATTATTGATTTTTGTGAAAAATGTTACATAATAAAAGTTTCTTTAAAAATAATTTGCGATAAGTTTTATTCCTTGAAAAAATGTTGATAGGACTGATATTTAATGAGATAAATGAGTTTTAAAATTAAAATAACTGCTATCTAAGGCCGTGTAATGAATTAAAAAACAAATGACTTCGTCTATAAGGGGCCTTGGACACAACAATCGAAAGCTATGAAAGATAGCCTACAGAGAATATTTCTGTGTTTGTATGAAGTAATATCGGAAGCTAAATTAATCGATTTGTATAATTAATTATTATTTCACCATTGGAAAGTGTAGTTTCTCTATATGGACATAATGCTATAATGTTATTACAATAACTTCTGATATAATATAATATAATATAATATAATATAATATGTAATATTATATTATATAATTTAAGTTATTTCAAGTTTTCACAACCATAGTGGGCCAAGCGCCATTTACTGAATACGTAGAAAACAAGGGTTAAAATTAAGATATCACCATAATTCAATGGAAACCTATAACAAGTAAAATAAAATATACACATTAAATCTAAATGATGTCAATCTTCATTAAACTATGGTTGCATGTAATAAAAATTAAGAAACAGGTTAAAGGAATTGTCATTGCACCAAATGAGTGTCTCTGGACCAAAATGATCGCATTTTAATTATTTGGATGCAATTTAAATTAAGTAACATATTAAACGATTTATCCTTCTATCAAACACGAATGTTCCCTGGATCAAATGTCCTATTTTAATTATGTAATTACTTTATATTTATTTCTAATGGGTGCAGCGGAGCACACAGGTACGGCTAGTATAATAATGAAGTTAATTTACATAGTCAGTAGCCATGGATCTTTTTATCCGTGATACTATAGCTCACGCAGGAGCAGGGCCAACTAGCCAGCTGCTGGCTTCACGTTCACGTGCCTTAGCAGATATGAACAGTCATTCAAACAGTATTGGGATAGTGTGTGGTTGACACAATGATTTCCCTCCTTCTGTTATACATAGCTGGGCAGGTGTAAGACACTAGATTTTACTACTCAATATAGGTACCTCCCAAATTTCTCAAGATGTTCATTTTCTAAACTAGTCGAAATATAAGGAAAAATTTTTGCCAAATACCTTACACCATGCACCAAGTAGTGGCCAGTGATCGAAATCCTCGGTGAGGCCAGATGCAACTAGTTTAAGTGCCTCCGATAGAAAATGTTTATTTATGATATTAATTATTATTGTTATTATATTATTAATATCATTATTACTGTATTATTATTAATATTAGTCTATTATTATTACTAGTAATGAAAAATAATAATTTCACTCACCAAATAAGCTGTTATGCTGCGAGTTTCAGCGATTGTTTCAGTGTGAGGAGGCAACCCATATAATGCGTTGAATTTCCCCTTTCTTTCTTTTCTTTTTATTTTTTCCCTTGACAGTAACGAACAAGGCCAACAGAGAAGTTTATTTTGCACCACGTTACCACTTAACCATCTATGTTGCCCATATCAGGATGCAATAGAAACTCGCGTTTTAAGATTATCTGTCAGAAAAATTGTCAGCAATGTCGTAGGTATCTCGGTCGGCTCTCTCTTTATTTAAGACTTCCTTTCTTTCAATATTATTTCTTCTCGAAAAAGGACACTCTAACAATGAATTAACTACACCAGCATTATTTCTGGCATTTGTTTCTATTTATATTCTCCGAAATACATAACAACATTGGCCCAGATTCACTACACGAAGTACAATAGTACAACACCCTCACTTAAGTCATAAACTAAGACATAAGAGGAGAGAATAGTGTGGGTCTCTGCCTGCCAAAGAGCTGGAATGTTTGTTATTTATGGCCTATTTAGGAAGACAAGTCACCCTATTCCCACGGTTAGGAGGAGTGAAACCTGACCAGGCCAGACGAATTGTGCCTCAGTTACAACGTTTTAAGTGCAACCTCAAAAGCCTGTGAAGACACATGAAAATGCAGAAGCAGACCCGCCACAAGCGATCCTGGCCTCATGAACAAATTTTACTGCAAAATAGGTCTATATACATCACAAGCCAGACCCGGCACGAGCGATCCTGGCCTCATGAACAAATTTTACTGCAAAACAGGTTTATATACATCACAAGCCAGACCTGGCATGAGCGATCCTGGCCTCAGGAACAAATTTTACTGCAGAACATCACAAAGTTTTCAAATGCTTCTACAGCGATATAAGCTTCATTCAAATAACTAATACATTACATAAAAACAAAATTTGATTTCAGATAAGCCAAGTGACTGAGGCCCGGGCTCACTTGCCTCAGTCAATCAGCCGCCACTGCATGCACCCACAGCGCAATACAAAGATGGAACTTACATAATTAATAATAAGAATAATTTCACCTTATTGTGTACCTAGCTACAATGCAGCAAAATTAAAAGATAAGCAAAACTTAAACGTAATATTACTCTTTCACTGTTGACGTACACAGTCAATAAAAATTCGAAATGAAAATCTTTCTTGAAGAGTGAGATAATAAATACTAACTTCGAGGTGATCTGTTCAGAACAGACATTTACACTTCAAAAGTTGATAAGTGGTATCCTTTTTTTTTCTCACGTTAGATGGGGGTCAAAGTGAGAGAAATGTTGAGAAAGAATGGTCTTCTGTTCTCTGTTTCAGTTGTATCTTTCTTAACATCATGATCAGGAAAATGCTCTTGCATAAGATGCTTCAGTGGCTCTTCAATTTGTAGTGGTAAATTTTGGAATAGATACAGGCACCTTGCATGGGTCTCAAAATCGTACTGGTGGCACCGCGCAGTGTCTCAATTCCTAATTAACTATAGGCTGGCAGTCATTCACTAGTCATGTGTGATATAGAAATTACATGCGGCTTTCTGCCGATAAAATGTTGTAATATTAGTAAGAATGTGTTCATTGATTCATAGTGTTCTGCCCAAGGGCAGGTCTTTCACTGCAAACCCAGCAATCTCCAGTCTTTAATTATTTTATAGACTCAGTGGAAAGTTCAGTACTGCTAGAGGAGTGTAAAAATGTAACTACAAAGTTCCTGAAATATAAGTGAAGTTGTTTGGCATTTAAATCAGATTTCAGACCATTGAATGAGGGTGAACAGTCATATTACGAAAACGTTGATATACTTATATTTGATGTCATGACGTGTGTAATATTTGTGTACAATAATGTCTCTATAAATTACGTATTCTAATGTGATTTAATTCTAAAAGTAGTCTTAATTACACTTCCTGAATAACGGGCAACTGCAAATTCTCTAAAACACAACAAATAATGAACAATATCATCAACATACTACCTCTGATTGAGGTTGTGGCTGATATGTATATCTGTTATCAGGCTGTACATCTCATTTGACAATATGTGTCAGAGGAAGAGCAATTGTTTGTATGCATATGAAGTCTGACTAGTGTAATTTGTAGCCGTCGGCGATATATGCAATGGAAGGGAAAAGGAACTGGTCACCCTACCCCATGATATTCTGGCCTAGTTGCCTCATAAGTGATGCCTTGTTGGTATCACTTGTGAGGTTCAGACTTCTCTTTGGACAGTTGAATAAACAACAAGATCAACATGCGGAAGCAGTTTAATTGATAGTTTGTGTAAAATGTTATACTGTATATTTTATTAATTGATGAACTAATGGACTTACTCGTGTTAAATATGTAATATTTGTCCGGCTTACAGCTGTTTCAGTGCTTCACGCACCACCATCAGAGCCTACTAGATCGCGGCGTCATCTCGAACTTCTCTGCCTGTTAAGAGGGTGTGTTTTATTGTTGGAAGGTGTTAAAGTGTGGAGTCGAATAGTGTGTGTGTACTGAAATTGTTCTGTGTGTTGAGGATTTGATCGGGGTTTGTTTTAGTGTGTTTGTATATTTCGTATTGTTCTAGTGTGTTGAGTTTTTGGTTCTTGGGTTGTGTGTGTAGGATTTCCATGTCCGTATTTATGTTATTGTATGTATGGTTAGTATTGGTTATGTGATCGGCGTATGTAGATGTATTGTGTCCTCTGGTTATAGCTTTAATGTGTTCTTTGTAGCGTGTTTGGAATGATCTGCCAGTCTATCCTGTGTAGAACTTGTCGCAACTATTACATGTGAGTGTGTCTACAAACACAAACAAACACAAAAATACACAAAACACAACATAAACACAAGAAATACATCACACTAACATATGAAAACAAAAGCACACGTAAGATCGCATCTTCATTCAGAAAACAGAAATACAACATAACATACAGAACAGAAAACACACTACAAAGACATCTCAACACACAAAAAACACAAACAAATAAATATGACCACACAGCAGTGGCGGCTGATTGACTGAGGCAAGTGAGGCCAGGCCTCAGTCACATGGCTTAACTGAAATCAAATTTTGTGTTTTCATATAATGTATTAGTTATTTGAAAGAAAGCATATATCGCTGTAGAAGCATTTGAAAACTTTGTATATAGACCTGTTTTTCAGTAAAATTTGTTCCTGAGGCCGGGATTGCTCGTGCCGGGTTTGGCTTGTGATGTATATAGACCTGTTTTGCAGTAAAATTTGTTCCTGAGGCCAGAATCGTTCGTGCAGGGTCTGGCTTAATGCATTTCATGTCCTTTCGCGGGCTTTGAGTTTGCGCTTAAAACGTTGTAGCTGAGGCACAATTCGTCTGGCCTGGTCAGATTTCACTCATCCCATCCATGGGCCGGCCTCAAGGGTAGAGTGGGGTGGGAATAGCAGTGGTGACTTGTCTTCCTAACTAGGCCATAAATAACAAAATTCCAGCTCTTTGGCAGGCAGAGACCCACTCGATTCTCTCCCCTTATGTCTCAGTTTATGACATATAAGCGAGGGTGTAGTACAGTAGTGAATGTGGGCCAATGTTGTTATGTATTTCGGGAAAATATAAACAGAAACAAATGAGAGAAGTAATACTGGTGCAGTTAATTCATTGTTAGAGTGTCCTTTTTTGAGAAGAAATAATACTGAAAGAAAGGAAGTTTTAAATAAAGAGAGAGACTACCAAGATACCTACGACATCGCTGATAATTTTTCTCACACATAATCTTAAAACGCGAGTTTCTATTGCATCCTGGTATGGGCAACATAAATGGTTATGTGGTAATGTGGTGCAAAATAAACTTCTCTTGGCCTTGTTTGTTGCTGTCAAAGAAAAAAAATAAATAAAAAGAAGAGAAAGAAAGGGGAATTTCAACACACATGGGTTGCTTCATCACACTGAAACAATCACTGAAACTCACAGCATAACAGCTTATTTGGTGAGTGAAATTATTATTTTTCATTAATAGTAATAAGAATAGACTAATAATAATAATAATACAGTAATAATGATATTACTAATATAATAATAATAATTAATATCATAAATAAACATTTCCTATCGGAGGCAAACTAGTTGCATCTGGCCTCACCGAGGATTTCGATCACCGGCCGCTACTGCCACACAGGTGTATACAAACTCACATGTAATAGTTGCGACAAGTTCTACATAGGACAGACAGGCAGATCATTCCAAACACGCTACAAAGAACACATTAAAGCTATAACCAGAGGACACAATACATCTACAAACGCCGATCACATAACCAATACTAACCATACATACAATAACATAAATACAGACATGGAAATCCTACATACACAACCCAAGATCCAAAAACTCAACACACTAGAACAATACGAAATATACAAACACACTAAAACAAACCCCGATCAAATCCTCAACATACAGAACAATTTCAGTACACACACACTATTCGACTCCACACTTCAACACCTTCCAACAATAAAACACACCCTCTTAACAGGCAGAGAAGTTTGAGATGACGCCGCGATCTAGTAGGCTCTGATGATGATGGTGCGTGAAGCACTGAAACAGCTGTAAGCCGGACAAATATTACATATTTAACACGAGTAAGTCCACTAGTTCATCAATTAATTATATTCAAGTGTTAAAAGTGGTGTACGCAAGATTCAAAATGGATGTATATTTTAATTCTTAGAATGCATCTTTCAACATGAATTAGAACACTGGCAATGCTGTAAGTAGTTTCTACTTCTTCAGCTGTTAATTTACCATCATGCAGATACGGTGGAGTAACAACAATGATCCCTTTATTGGAGAGGTTTGTTATTATTCCGGGAAAACCTGACTTCATCACCGCCTTCTAGTAAAGTCAATAATCTGCAATCAGTTGTTATGAATGTGTCTCTCGATCTGCCTCGGTAGCATTTAGATTAGAAGGCCACCATCTGATCCACACTGGGTGGCTGTTCCACTTCTGAACAATTAATTGTTACTCTACATTTTTCAATATTGCAGGCATTGTTTCCTGAATACTTTCTCTGCTAGGCCAAAACCCAAAATTACAGTAACAATTGTGGATGTCAACAACATTAAAGTGGCGATAAAAATACATTATAATTATAATTATACGATTAACTCCGAACATCACCCTCATAGCAGAATACGACAATCCAGTTTTCATTTTAATTGGAAAATATGAGTAGACGATTTTCTTCACTAATCTCTTGGACAGAATTTTTCGAAAGCTTTCGATGTGAAATTCACTAATAAAAATGGCAAAAATGATATGTATGGTCTACATCTTGGGGCGTTTCGACTATCTATGGTAGCTATTTTTTGGGTTAAATGATAAAATTGGAAATGTTTCTTATTATGATTCTACTGGTATGATTGTGTTTCAATTGGTAGCAATTTTAACAATAAGCTTAGGTATATTCGAAACCACAAATGTCACTCCCATTAAGTCTGGTAGTTCTGTCTCATATTTTATTGTAGAATAACATCAGAAACCTTGCATTTCATTAAACATATCATCTGTTCCTGAACACTTGTCATAACATTTCTTATGTGACTTCAGTTCGGCATGTAATGGAATAGACACTTGAGTAGACAATTCACTCAATTCAATTGTGAAAGAAGAAACAAAATCACTAAGAATGGTTTCATTTCCTTATGCCTGTATGGCTACTTCATTTTTCGAAATAACACTTGTTGAGCATTCGCCTTCCATAAAACTTAAATTTTCATCTTTTCTTCTTCTTTATGCGTCTCTTTCGTACCTTCCGGAGCTAGTTGAGATTAGGCAGTCTTTTTCTTGTAAGCTTTTATAAAAATACTGGGAATGGTATGCTAGTTTTGGGGGTGTTCTGATCTCGTTCCCAATAAAATTAATACTGCAAATTCTTGCTGCGGATGTTGGTTTCCAAGGTGAACCATCAGCACTTGAAATCAAGAATTAAATATGGATATGAATACATTTAAACATAAGTATATTATTATTTATTGTTGCTAGTATTATACATAATATATATGTAAAGAACTCAGTAATTATGTACTTTTTGAAATTTAAATGATAAATTCCTGTAGTTGATAACTTAATGGTTATTTATAAACATTATATATATATATATATATATATATATATATATATATATATATATATATATATTCTATTTTTATATCAGGCCTAGTATATAATAATACTATGATTACAAGCAGTGTAGCCTTATTTACTTTCGTCTGCGTACTGCTTGGATCCACAATTAGCGTCGTTGCGCTTCAGTTTTCTGTTTTGGGAATGAATAAAAACTATATCGGTTGGTGTGGTCCTATAAGCATTATTACACTCAAGAACACAGCAATTTTCATTACCTTTCCGCTTTTTAGGATCATCCACAGAGGAAAATCCGGAGTCATCTACGTCAGGTTAAAGACAGTCAGGGCCTAAGGACACCAGGGATTTACAAGATTCCATGTGAGTGCGGCGAAGTATACATAGGGCAGACTGGCCGCACAATAGAAGACAGAATCAAAGAGCATAAGAGGAACCTGAGGCTCTATTACCCGGAAAAATCTGCAGTGGCGCAACACAGCATAGAAAAGGAGCATAAAATACTGTTTGACCACACCAAGGTCATTAACAAATCAAGCCACTACTGGGATCGTACAATCAAGGAGGCCATAGAGATCAAGCTGGAGAAAAACAACTTTAACAGAGACAGTGGACTCCAGCTCAGTCAGGCATGGACACCGGCCTTAGACCAACTCAGGCCCTCTTACAATCAAGGTCATGAAGATCACGGACCGAGGACGGCAACCGATTCCAACCGGCGGAACAGGGCTCGCTGCCCGCCAAACTTCACGCAGGAATCCTGGGAGGGGCGGAGCTTACGAGCAATGACAATTCCCGGCCCCGGATTGGCCGATCCGCCAACCAATCCCGTTTCACCTGAGACAGCCTAACATCTATATAACCTTTCGACTTTCTGTTCGGACATCACTTCCCTGAAGATGGCTGCAGAGATAGCAGTCGAAAGCTTGGAGCATTCCAAAATCTTAACTCGGCTGATATCCCGCGAAAACATATTAGCGAACCAACGCCGAGAAAGCCTCAAATCATACTTACCCACACCATTTCCTAACTCTGAGTCATGGCAAGTAACATGCGACCTTGGAAAACTAAAAAGTGACAGACAATTGAATGTGTTGTTTGAATAAGTACCCCCAACCTGCCTAATAA
Source organism: Periplaneta americana (assembly GCF_040183065.1). Lineage (NCBI taxonomy): Eukaryota > Metazoa > Arthropoda > Insecta > Blattodea > Blattidae > Periplaneta > Periplaneta americana. The sequence continues at coordinate 170,046,682 of NC_091131.1, forward strand.
CCTTCTAGTATTATTTTCAAAACTCAAGAATGAAGAATGTGTTCCCAGAGACTGGCTAGTGTGGAGTAAAACAAATCAGTCATTGTACTATTTACCCTGATTTGTTTCACTCCACAGTAGCCAGTCTCTGGGAACACATTCTTCTTTCTTGAGTTTTGAAAATACTGTAATGCTGTTTTTGGAAAAGCTCTTGTTTTCGAACAACACATTCAATGACACAATTTGTCTGCTAATTTTTAGTTCTCCAAGGTCGCTCAATTTCACACCAATGTGAAACAAAGTTCTACTCCCTTTCTTATTATCTTCCGATTTTTCTGTCTCTCCTTGCGCATCTCAGTTCCCGACTTATGCTTCTACTTGTCCATTGCCACTGGTAACACTAATGAACAGAATTTACTAGAAAAATGACAATGAAAAAACGAAAGTTTCGTCACGAAACATACTACGTAGGCCCTATTGAAAAGGAAACGTGATCCTGTGGCTTGGATTTGAGAAAGTCCACTAGCATATTGCGGTGGGCCTGCAAGGGTTGGTAGTTAAGAGGACAAGCCAATTGAACGTGTTTGGTACAAGTGACGGGAATATATTTCAGACAAATCCCGGAGCCCTCAAGTGTCGTGTTGATGATTGTTAACATGGGAAACCGATATTCTATTATATAAAATTTAAACATCCACATAATGAAGTGATAATTTGTATTAATTCTACTATTGTTGGTTAATATGTCAGATTCATGCAACAAATGTTCTTACAAAATTTTATAGTACCCGTATGTATCTGTGAATAATTATTTGTGATAATGAAAAGTAATGATTCACTTAATCTGACGGGCCCTTACTGCTCATGGGCCCATATGCACTTGCCCCCTTTGCCCCCCCTTCTCGGCGGCCCTGGGCCTACTACTACGTGGCCATTCAGAGAATTTAAGCCCCATTGGAGAAAAAAATTGATCTGGTATCAATTTCTTCGTTATTTACTTTTATAGTATACAATTACAAAAATGAACTCTATGATTGTAATCTTGGGACTAATTTTTCAACTTTTGGAATTCTGTAGTGCTTTAATTTCACCAGTATTGTTACAGTACCCGTCTTCCACAACCTTTTGAAATTTCTGTCCCTACACTACATATTTCAGGGATTTTAAAGGACTACATTTCAAAGCAGATCTTATTTCATTAAGTTGTTCATCAATAATCACACAGACCCCTTTTTTTCTTATTTTATGGTTATGCAAAGAACCTATTTTGTTAAATATGCCCATTGAATTTAATATCGTAGTTCTACATGGAAATTTATGTCTAAATTTTTTCACAAGAAATATTAGTGAAACAAAATAAACCAGAATAATATAAAGCATGGGCCATTATCATAATATAAGATTCTCTAATTTTTTGCCACATGACTTCGTATTGTTTATGTACCGGTACAATATATGTGTACATGTTCCTTCAATGAATATTTGACACAAATGAGAGAAATAAACTACACTGAAGCACAGTGAAACAAGAACTGAGATACACTCCTGTGAGTGTTTATCAAAACCAGCCAAACACACAGCAGCATGACGAGGTAGCAGCCAGAGACTGAAGAACTGTGCTCTGCAGACACCTGCCAACGTCTACCTCTAGTAGTGATAGTAGCTACATCTGTACAGTTCTAGAATGTTCTATAGGATGAAAGTAAAATAAAATTTTCATCACTGACTTTTATGCTGCAATCATGAATGGAACGCAAAACAACATAACCTATAGGCCTATCCTGTAACAAGATTATGTTTTGTTGAGACCATAGGCTTAGATCAGAGATGTCAAAGCAAGTGCATTTTTCTGACCTTGATGTCATGGGCGGGCATCAAGCGCTAGGTATAAAAGGAGAAATAAGCAACCTGTTGGATTAAGAAAACAGTGGTGCACAGACTTCAAACAGAACGTGAAATTTTATGTCGTTATTTTTATATGGCGTCTTTCTGTTTGATATTATGTATATTGTCTGTAAAACAAACGTACTAACACCAATTTCTTAACATTGCAGTTGCATTTTAAACGTTAATAACATAATAAAAATTTAAGAAGGAATATTCACATAAATTCCATGGCAGTACAACTATACAGTACTATACTATGGATGAAACACATCATTCATAAAGAAAGTGATATCCCCCCCCCCAAAAAAAAAGAGATTATGATAAGTTGGAATTGATATTGATGGTATCTTTAGCCTTATAAAAGTAATCAATGAACTAATCAAAACAATATCATAGTTACAAAGCAGAGTTACTTAGGTACTGTAATTATATGTTTTAAGTGTAACTAATATTCCATAACAAAACTCTTATCGCATTATTTTTTAGAGTGATATTGGTGAGCAACTTCCTATCTTCAGAATATTAAATTATTTTCTCGTAACCTGCTGAAGTTATAGAGCTGACATTTTTACAACTCATAGGCACATATCTTTTGCTTAAGATGTACCATAACAGTAGTTGATTTGTTAATTCATTTCCTTACAAACATTTTCCATGCAAATATTTTCAAAATTTGTAATATTCTATCATCAGTAATACGTATTTACGGTGTATTAGATTTACGAAAACATTGTTTCAGTAGCTGTAAGGCTATTAAATAAATAGGCCTATAACTGAAAATTTCACTTTTCTGTAAAAAAGTTGAGAATTAAAAAAAAACTTGTGAAAATGAGCATTAAAATTAAAACTTACATTCTTATAATGCATTTACACTCAAAGACAAATCTAAAAATTAACATGGATACAGTTTTAATAAGTTCTCTTCCCTTCATCCATTGAATCAGTGCTGACCATCCCTGCATATAGTTCGCCCAAGCAGCATATACCACCTCTTTCGTCTGTCTTTTTCCTTTCTGCTGTAAAGCGCTCAGGCTCTCCTGGGCTCTAAAGCGTGCGCTTGCGCCTATGGGCATCAATTGACATGACTGCCGTAGATTAACAGAAGTCTGTTCTAAATTTAAATTCTTGACATATTTTTGTTATTATTATGATTCTCATTCTTCTTTTTAATATTAGATAGTAATCTCTTTCATCGTCTATGATGTAATATGGTGGTTGATATTATTAATGCCATGTTTGTTGATTAGTGTGTGAGTGAGGACGACTACATATGCAACTTATACATACATAAGGATTTAAACAGCTGAATATCAGCTTTCCAGTTCTGGTCATCAGAATTTCTTGCATTCTGTATCTTAAACTTGAAGATTTTCCATGTTCCTGATACACAGTTATATGATTCTGAGGATTCACCGTGGAATTAACTAACATTTGTCTTACATCTGAAAAAGACCTTGGGGGGGGGGGACTCCATTGGGTAACCAGCGCAACCCGTACCCGAGCACAGCCTCAGATGATGAAAGAGTAATGGAACGGAGAAAAATTCTCTCCGGCACCGGGATTTGAACCCGGGTTTTCAGCTCTACGTGCTGATGCTTTATCCACTAAGCCACACCGGATACAACTCCGACGCCGGTCAGAATCGTCTCAGATTAAGCTCCAACTCTTGGGTTCCCTCTAGTGGCCGCCCTCTGCACTACGTCATAGATGTCTATGAATGCAGGACCGAAGTCCACACATGTGCTGAGGTGCACTCGATATGAGTGACTAGTTGGCCGGGATCCGACGGAATAAGCGCCGTCTTAAATCACGAAGTGATTTACGCATATCATATATATATTATTTTAATGTACCGAAGTACATATGATATTTCCATGCAGATATTCTGTGTCATCATACGATGAAAGAGTAATGGAATGGAGAAAAATTCTCTCCGGCGCCGGGATTTGAACCCGGGTTTTCAGCTCTACGTGCTGATGCTTTATCCACTAAGCCACACCGGATACAACTCCGATGCCAGTCAGAATCGTCTCAGATTAAGCTGCATGGGAATATCATATGTACTTCGGTACTTCGGTACATTAAAATAATATATATATGATATGCGTAAATCACTTTATGATTTAAGACGGCGCTTATTCCGTCGGATCCCGGCCAACTAGTCACTCATATCGAGTGCACCTCAGCACATGTGTGGACTTCGGTCCTGCGTTCATAGACATCTATGACGTAGTGCAGAGGGCGGCCACTAGAGGGAACCCAAGAGTTGGAGCTTAATCTGAGACGATTCTGACCGGCGTCGGAGTTGTATCCGGTGTGGCTTAGTGGATAAAACATCAGCACGTAGAGCTGAAAACCCGGGTTCAAATCCCGGTGCCGGAGAGAATTTTTCTCCGTTCCATTACTCTTTCATCGTATGATGACGCAGAATATCTGCATGGAAATATCATATGTACTTCGGTACATTAAAATAATATATACAGCCTCAGATGTCGAGCTACACCAGTTGCCTGTGTACAGATCTTACAGTAATTTCTAGGCGTTATAATCTTACAGCACAGCATAACACACCTTACATGAATGGAATGGAATGGAATTGAATTGAATTGAATTGAATTGAATTGAATTGAATGAAGGGGAGCACTATGGCCCAGCACCAGTAGCGGCTGGTGGTCAAAATAATGAGTGTGCTACAATCTCTATATTGGTCAACTGTATACACTTATATGTATTTATCTTAATTTGAATCTCGCCTAGTGATGAAATATGAAGTCCATACGACGTTCTTTCGTACTGCAGAACTTCTCATTTGGTGTTAAACCCCCCCATCTTGGACATCATACTCTTTTCTATTGACAGTATTGCAAGAGCAGTGAGACGATTGTGGGACATAGTGTTCCTTAAACAGTTTTTATGCGTTTCGAGCAAGAAAAACATCTTTCTGGCTCAGCAGTGGTCATTGGTGTTGTAATTAAAATATTTAACAAGTTCGTTACTTCACAGAATGGATCCTGTAAATTGTTGGAGACTATGTATTGTAACAGTCAGACACTTGAATTACCAAATACATTGTAAATATTGCGAGTTCCTCCACAAACAAGGATTCTTTCATTACGCTTTACTTTTGCAATCCCCAAGCTGTGTAGTGCTGAAGCTGACTACAGCACTTTCCCGTTTAAAAATAGCCAATCAGAGCAGTGATTTCAGCTTCGCACATGCGCATAACAGTCTACATTCTTATGTGGAGTTTTGAGTAGCACAACGTACCCCATGAGGCACCAAAGAGAGAAGACTAAACACTCTATAATGCGTCATGAACATAACCACGGGAAATTGTCAAATGACAGATCAAATACTATGGTATTACAAACACTTTATTTGAGCAAAAATTATCATTGTGCTGTAGCACTGTAGCACATAAGGATGGGCCGCCACTGCCCAGAACTGCGAAATGTTAAGATTTATTGCGCTGACCCTCAGCTGACGCATTCCCAACTACACTGGTTGACCACACTAAGGTTCTCTGTGTGCCCAGGTTTCGAACAGGCAAGCCCACTCGTCCCTAGGCCAGCACCCTCCACATGTTGCCAGGCGGTGCTTGGGGAATGCTATGGAATGGTAACGAAATGGAGAAATGGTGACGGAATGATGTAAATGCCTAATTTGGGGATAAACAGGAGAACCCCGGGAAAAAACCCAACTGCGAACTTGTCCACCACAAGTGTCACTATGGATTTTTTCATTGATAAAAATGCCAAATCCGAGACCTGACCGGGAATCGAACCTGGGCTGCCTGTATGACAGTCTGAAGGTCTGACCATTCAGCCTCCACAGAGAAGCACCTTACACAGTTTTATTTATTTCTAATTTTGACACTGCCAGTATAATAAGTTATTACTGGACAACAGGAAATAGGATGGAATAAGTCACTCTGTGTACTGTAGCGCATGGTATGAATATAAGACTGAAGGCTTGTATAATGTCGCGCTATTGTTTCATTGTGCAATATTAGTAATCTTGAAAGCTCTTCTTCTTCTTCTCTTCTCTCTAGGCTTCCAGCCTGTTAATCCAGAGTATCTCTCCATCTGCTTAATGGTCTTCCTGGGGATCTTCTTCCGGATGGGTAGTTATCCCTGGCGATTCTCGCAATTCTATCCTCTTCCATTCGAGATACATGCTCATTCCATTGTTGTCTCCTTATTTGCGTCCATTCTCTGATTGGTTGTATTTTGCATTGTTCTCCAATCTGATCATTCCGTATGTGGTCCCTTCTTGTGATTCCTACAATTTTCCTTAAGGTTTTCATTTCTGTTGTATCCAACATCTGTTTCGTTTTTGCTGTTTCAGGTCTTATTTCAACTGCATAAGTGAGAATAGGGCACACCACGGTCTTGTAGATTCGAACCTTAGGTTCAATGTGGAGATATTTATTTCTCCATATGGTGTCGTTCAAATATCCCGATACTCTATTTGCTTTAGTGATTTGGTTTAAAATTTCGGTTTGTAAAAGGCCTGAGCTTGATAACTGGAAGCCAAGATATTGAAAGCACATCACTTGTTCAATTATTTGTTTTTCCAATTCTAATTTACATCGTATTGGGTTCTTACTTATGACCATAGATTTTGTCTTTAGTGTAGATATTTTAAACTCATAATTTTGGCAGCTGGTATTGAACTGATGTAACATTCTTTGCAGATCATTTTCGCATTCTGTTACCAATATTACATCATCGGCATAACATACCATTTTTATTTCTTTACTTCCCATTTTATATCCTTTCTGAGTCTTTGTTTCTTTAACCCTAGAGAGCTCGCGCCTGTAAACTTTACGTCATGGCTCGCGCACGGTCGATTCGACCGTGCGTGGAAATGAAGCGGAATCTATATTTTTTTGCTAATATCTGTTAGCACAAAAGTTACAAAAACATTATTTAACTGCAGTTTATTCATTAACATCATTGTTAATATGTATTAAAAAGAAGATGAACATGCCAATATCCAAGTAACCTTGAGTGTCCTTTATACTGTGAAAAATATATAAATCACATTATATGTTAAATATTTTCATCATGGCCTGGTATAGGAGTAACACAAAAATATGACGGTATTTCCACTTGTCCTATTCATTATAGTCATTATTGGTGTGAAATAGGCCTAAATTCAACAAACATGGAAGAAAATAATATTAGAAGATGAACTCACTTAGTCACATGACCTCACACGTATTACATATCTTCATCACTATCACCATCGGCACTTTCTTCAGGATTAGCACAAAAAGTGCAAGTTGACTGTGTATGTTCTTTGCAGATGAAGTGGCGGCATACATTACACCTCGCAGAGATGGCACCTTCCTGGACCCTCATCTTCTCCAGATGGAGGTGGATTTCTTTCTTCGGCAGTTCCAGTAATTTCTCTGATGTTTCTCTTCAGTTGACGCGGCAGATTTTCTAGTTGCAGTCTTTCAAGTAGATAATTTCTAGACAACTCCTTGCTGAGTGTTTGTAGGAATTTTCCTCGAAACATGTCAAATTGGCTAATATTGTGTTTCAGTATAATGAAACTATTGATGCCTGCTATGTTCAGTAGTGTAAAGAACAGAGTTAGAGGCCAGTGGTTACTGGTTCTTGCAACTGAATACCTAGCCTTGTACTCGTCCACCATGTCCACCCCTCCTTTCGCTGAATTATGAAACGTCAACATGTAAGATTTTCTAGATTCTTCAGAGTCTGGATCAATTTCATCGGTATGATGCATGGTGTATAACAGCAACACCACCTTCTTCTTTTTCGGACAGTAGGACAGAAGGGTCTTGTCCTTGGTGAACCCGAAAACACTGCTTTTTTCCATTGAATGACTTTGCAAAAATAAAGGGGGCACCTCCCTCTTATTTTTTCTCAGCGTTCCAACTAATGTTAACTTGTGAGTTAGAACTTAGATAACTTAGAAGTTCATCAGCAAGCGGCACCGAAGTGAACCAGTTGTCAGTGGTGACGTTTCTCCTGGATCCACTGATTGGCTGCACCATCCTGTTCACAACACATTTAGCAGAGTTATCAACTTGGTAGGGCCCTTCAGGCTGCTTACCAGCGTAGACTTCCATATTCAGTGTATAAAAGGTTTTTGCACATGCCAGAGAGAATACCTTTATTCCATATCTTGCCGGTTTTGTTTTTATGAATTGTTTGAAACTGCACCTTCCCCTAAAAGATTCCAACATCTCGTCGATAGTGACGTATTCGCTAACAGTAAAATTCTCGGAGCAATTTTGAACAATTTGCTCAAAGAGAGATCGAATAGGAGCAAGCTTATCAACACTTCTGCGCTCTTGTCGAGTATTTGAATCATCAAATCTTAAAACTGTCACCAGGAACTTGAATTGCATCCGGCTCATACAAGTTCTGAAATAAGGAACACCTGTCCCATCAGCAGACCAAAGGTCGAACAGGTTCAGATGAGAAGCTCTCAAAACTCCAGCCATATAAAGAAGTCCTATACAAGCTTCCATTTCAGTTCTCGTTGTATTGTGTGCATCTCTTGGGCGGCTGTAATTTGGACGCACTTTTCAATTTTTTCATTTGTATGTCTAACAATTTCATCAATGATAGTGTCAGTAAAAAATAACTACCAACACTGGAATGGAGTCGATGCGCTCCTTGCTACCTGTTTTACACCAGGTATAAACCTTACTATATTACGTTCGCCAACACGTCTGTTACGTGGTGGACAGTGCATTTCCCATGTTGTTACTCCATCTTTCCCTGTATAAATTGGACCTGGAACAAGGTCTACTTCCTCATCTGCTGATTGAGCAGAGTCTGTGTTGTGATCGATTTCTTCAACCATATCTTCTTCTTCAACGTCCGATTCAATGCTATCAATTGGTCTGATAATTTCTTCTTCAGGGAAAAATTGTCTTCTGACTGCACCAGCTTCCCTTCCTGTTTCTTCTTCCCGGGCCATTTCCTTTTCTACACTATCAATAAGGTTCCTTATCCTTTCTCCCTCTTCATCCTTATTTCTACACGGCAATGTACGGGGATCAGTAGTGAAAATAAAGTATTACACTGACAAAAACGTACATATATGTGAAAAGTTATAAATACAAGAAAAAACTACATTATACTTATACACCAAGTGAAACAATACGAAGTTGCGTAATGACTCGCACACGGTTGAAATGACCAGGTCTGTATAACAACAGTTTCAAATCAAATTGACCAATAGCAAAGTGCATGACAACAATCACATCTTATTCTGGAAGAGTCGAATGAAAGGTACTGAAGGGGTGAACGGCAGAACTCAAGTGACCTTGAAGCAGAAGCTGAACATTTATCACACCCGGTCGAAAAGACCGTGCGCGAGCTCTCAAGGGTTAATTATTTCTTCCATTACCATAATAAAAAGTAAAGGACTCAGTGAGTCTCCCTGATGAACACCTTTGTTAACACCTATTGCATTTGTTAGGTGATCGTTTACTTTGATCCTTACTGTATTGTCTGAATATATATTTAAAATAAGAGCAATCAGCCCATCTGGTACATTGTTTTTAGTTAAGATTTTTAAAATGGTATTTAACTGCAAAGAGTCAAATGCTTTTTCTAAATCGATAAAACATAAAAATGCTGGTTTGTTGAACTCCAAGGCCTTTTCGGTAATCTGTCGGACTATAAAAATGGCATCAGTGCATGATCGGCCTACACGAAATCCCTGTTGCTCATCACTTAGTGTGATAAGTTCTGATAGTTTACTGTGTATAATTTTAGTCGTTATTTTTAGAACTGTATTTAGGAGGTTGATTCCTCTATAATTATCAGGTATTTGTTTATTACCTTTTTTAAATATAGGTATCAAAATACTTGTTTTCCATTCTTGAGGTATACTTGAATTTGTAAAAATCTGTTTCTGTAGCTTCACAATTTCTTTATGCAGGGTTTCTCCTCCATATTTTAGCATTTCGTTCGTTATTTCGTCGGGACCAGCAGATTTTCGATTTTTCAGTTTTTTAATTACACTGATCACATCTTCTTCTCTAGGTTCTACAATAGTTGTGCATGTCTCTTCTAATGATGGTTCCTTTTCATCTGATGAAAATAAATCTGTAAAGTATTTTACCCATACCTCGTCCTCTATTTTTAGTACAATTAATATATTCAAGTGATTCTTTCCGTTGGTTACGTATCATTCTCCAAATTCTTTTTTGTGCTCCATAAAAATCTCTTTGCATGTCACTAGTATATGCCTGCCAATACTCTTGCTTATTTCTCTGATTCGACTATTACATTCATTTCTAATTTTCTTATATATATATATATATATATATATATATATATATATATATATATATATATCGTAAGCTGATTTTGTATTTTGAGATCTAGCTCTTAAGTAGGCCTCTTTCTTCTTCTGGGCTATGTCTTTAATTTCTTCGCAGAACCATGGAGTATCCCTCTTCTTTGTATTGGATATTCCTACTTTCCTACGTCCTAAAACTTCTTCTGCTACTTTTATAATGTTTTCTTTCAAGATTTTCCAATTGTCGTCTATTGTGTTCTCTTCTGATATTCCATTTTCTTTAATGGAATTTTCTAATCTTCTTTGAAAAAGATCTTGGATACTGGGATCTTCAAGAAGTTCTCTGTTAAGTTTCATTACAAAATTATTACGTTTCATCTTCTGCTTTTGAATGCATAAACGTATTTTGCAGAGAACTAACTTATGATCACTCCCAATATTAGCAGAATTCAAAGTTCTTACATCCAATATTTGTGAGGGGTGTATACTTCTATTGGATCTTGAAAGCAAGAAACTAAATCTAGAACTTTACTAGTTCTTCAACATTAATCGTAAATTACTTTACAGGACAGATAAAGGAAAGAGAAGGAAGAAGCAGTGGTACATCTGAAGGCTTCGCAAGCTAAACCAGGCTTCGGTATGAAAGATAAATTTGCTGCTACTGAAGTTCAGATGAACTTCGGATGAAGCATCAGCACAGCTTAAGCAAGAGTTGCGGACACTGAAAGAATATTTCAAAGTCATTGAAGAAGACGAAGGTAGGTTGGCTGGAAAATTGGCAGTGTTAGAGTCACATGTAAATGACTTGAAGAAAGAAAATCAAGTTCTTACAAAACAAAAAAAGCAATTAAAACAGGATTTGTGTGGCAGTAAACAGGAAGAAGCTGCACTGAAGAACAATATCATTGATTTGGAAGGAAATCTTTACATACTGGGAGACATCAGGGATCAGAGAGACAAACTACTGCGTGAAAATATTGGTCTTAAACAGAGTCTCAGTGGGACATATGACGAAATAAAAAGGGAGTTGAAAACTACTAGAGAATTGTAAAGGAATTAGAAGAGAAAGAACAGTTACTGTACAAAATTTAAGGTTGGAAGTTGAAGACCTAAGAAAAAAATTGCAATTGTACAGTGGCATAGAAGATAATTTGATTGCATTGACACAAAAGGCTGATGCGGCCGACAGATTAAGAAAAGAACTGGACAATTTTCATGGTCGTGGTGCTATGCCATTAAATTTCTGTTCCCTTTCTCCTAACTAATAGGCCATCTCTCTCTCTAACACATTCGGTCATATAAATTCTCGACTTATTTCAAAAGTCCATATTCATTTCCCATCTAATAGCAAAATTAAAATCTAATCCTTACACAACTTAGCCTACATATATTCCTCTTACCATTGTCATCAACAATAACAACTCCGCATTATGTCAAACTAGCTATATTGGGAATTACGTCTCTGCACGATGTCTGCTAAACTGCCTACATCCACAATTACATCTTCACACTATGTCTGCCAAGCTGCCCACATCGGCAATTACATCTCCATACGTTTCTGCCAAACTGCCTACATCGGCAATTACATCTCCATACGTTTCTGCCAAACTGCCTACATCGGCAATTACATCTCAGCACTTTTCTGCCAAACTGCCTACATCCAAAATTACATCTCCACACTTTTCTGCCAAACTGCCTACATCGAGAATTACCTCTCCACACTTTTTTGCCAAACTGCCTACATCCAAAATTACATCTCCACACTTTTTTGCCAAACAGCCTACATGGGGAATTACATCTCCGCACTTTTCTGCCAAACTGCTTACATCGAGAATTACCTCTCCGCACTTTTTTGCCAAACTGCCTACATCCAAAATTACATCTCCGCACTTTTCTGCCAAACTGCCTACATCGAGAATTACCTCTCCGCACTTTTTTGCCAAACTGCCTACATCCAAAATTACATCTCCACACTTTTTTGCCAAACAGCCTACATGGGGAATTACATCTCCACACTTTTTTGCCAAACTGCCTTCATCGGGAATTACATCTCAGCACTTTTCTGCCAAACTGCCCACATCGGGAATTACAGCTCTGTATTATGTCGTGGAATGCTGCCTCCATCCACTGTTGTGACTGCATGCTGTCTTCTGATGATGTCTTGCTGCATGACAATGGCAGCCCGCAATCTGCTACATCAACTAAAAACTTCTTCAGTGATTTTAATAGGAAGTGTTTGATCCCTTCAGAAGTGGTTGGGGGAATAGCATTTTCACTCCAATGAGGAGTTTTGGGACACCATGCAGACTTGGCTCCACGGATAGATGAGAACTTTTTTTGCAGAAGGTGTTGAAAAGCTGGTGCATCGGTATGACAAATGTTTCAATCTTCATGGTAATTATGTTGAAAAGTAGGTTAAAGGTGTACTCAACTTTTGTCAATAAAATTATTTTGCTAGTCACTCTGGTTTTCATTTCATGCCGTATCAAAGGTTTAAAAAAAAAAATAGCCCTCGTATATTGCTTACCTTTTAGATATATGTCGCACACCATGGAAAAATGTGTAAACTCCACTATAGTTACACGCTTAATATTGCAATGTTTTGGTTTAGGAGGATACCGATGGCCTAGGTCTAATACCACATGATTTTTTTCAAAATTTTCAGGAGAGACTTAAAACTATTTATTATTTATACATTCTATCTACCGTATTGGCCCGAAAATAAGTCGTCCACAGATATAAGCTGCACTATTAATATTCGAAGAGGAAAAAGAAAAAAAAAAAGTTTATTCACGAATATAAGCTGCACTTGGATTAAGGGAAGAAACATTTATTTTCTTGTACTTACACGTAAACATTTTTCCTAACAAATGGTACAGCACACTCGCACCTAACACATTACCTTTATTGTCGTATTCACTGTCAGTATTCACTTCATCACTCTCATTCTCACTATTTTCTTCAGTTGGATTATTTCTCGTGTGATAGACATTCCATCTTTCCTCTTATTTTGCACATAGGAAAGAATTCTAGCTTCAAGTTCCGGATATTTGCCACATTTTGATCTCCTGAACGATTTTCTCGTTGAAACTGCTTTTTTCCATTTTTCTTCTGAAGCAACCCAACGTCGCACATTAGATTCGTCCAATCCATACTTTCTTCCGGTCTTTCTGTTAGTTGTGGTTTTGGCATAACGCACAACTGCAAGTTTGAACTTGCATCGTAGCTATGCCGAATTCCTTGGTATGATGATGCTTTTCGCTCCAAATGATCATTCATATCAGCTTTCTTACCATTACCCAACTTTTTACTGAAACTGAGCTGAAAATTACAAGCTTATGGAACAATAAGTAAACACAATTTTAACGCTAGGTAGAATTTCGCATTGTTGCGTCATACCATAATTTTTAAACAGCACATGGTATGTAAAAGTGTATGTAGCGAAAGTGTATGATTTTTTGCAGTTGAAAATTGGCTAAATAGTGAGGCTTATGTTCAGGTCAATACGGTATATGAACACTTGAAAAAGCACAACAATCAGTAAGAATGTAGTATTCTTACTGATTATTGTGTTATTCAGAGGTTCAAATAGATAAAATGTATAAATAATAAACTGTTTTAAGTCTCTCCTAAAAATTTTGGAAAAATCATATACATGGTACCATATTAGATCTAGCCCATCGATATACCATTTGTCGACCCATGTTCAAAACTAAAATTCACACTGGGATAGAGTGAAAATAAACTTTAATTGAAACTGCTGCGGAATTAGTTGAGTCTCCCCTATAACAACACGGTTTTTCATATTTGCCCAGGGTTGCCAGATGTCCTGATTTGGCGGGACATGTCTCGATTTTCATATAAAAATCCCGAGTCCCGCTTCGATTCCAGGTGGGACGCAAAAAGTCCCGCCATTAGAAAATTAACGTCAGTTGTATAATTTTATCGTTACCTAGTAACTATTTTCTACTCAGTCTAAATAATAATTACATTAAATTTAAATTAATTTTTTTAACAATATAGGTTTGCACATTAGAAAAAAAATCTATTTTGGCAACTGTAAGGTTTGTGACAACAAATTCAGTTGTGAATATAATATTCCTGAAAATTTAAAAAGAGATGTTCATCAGAAATGCATGGCACAGATAATGGAAAAATAGTTTGTTGAAAATGCTAAAGTACAGTGATAAATATGTATATAAGCTCTGAAAAAGTATACCGGTACTGTATGTTAAATGATGGGTTTAGAGCGGTATATGTTAAGTCACAAAATAATTATGAATCTAGCTATCAATAAATTTTATGTCATTGTAATCAATGAAAAACATTGAAATTTAAATATTTTGTCATCTCATATGTGATGCTATCTTATGGAATATGTGCTAATAATAAACAGCTGGGGAAATCTATGAGACAGAACTACAATTAAGCCATTGAATTAATAATAATTTGACATAACATATTATTGTCACAAGCCCTTCAGAAAGATGCCAGTTGTGTAACTTACAGCCAGATAAATATTGTTTTGTGCTTGGAAACCTGTACCTACAATATTTATTTTATTAAAATTGCAATTTTGATATTCATATTATTAGTTTCTTTAACTGCATACAAAGAGATCATTTTTAATAATTTTTTGCAGTCACGAAAATGTCAACTCTGCCCACATTCATTTCACTCTTCCTTTAAGACAAAACATAAGTACTGTATGTGATGGAAGAAGGATGTCCCTCCTTGATAGATCTAAAATCTGGCAACCCTGTATTTGCCACTTGATTTGTGGTCTATATACCAAGTGTCAAATTCTTCTTTGGTTCATATCTGTTCATATTAGGAATAGAAACTACAACAGGGTACCATATTTTGAAAGAATTTTAAAATCAAATTATTAATCCAGTCAAGATATCTAAAACTACAAGTACCTATAAAATACAGTGATGAATGTCTTCGCATCATACAAGTGCCATTGTAAGTGCAGTGGAGTGTCTACAATGTCATTTTACTCATCAGCAAAGCTCGGAAC
This sequence comes from Periplaneta americana, assembly GCF_040183065.1. Taxonomy (NCBI): domain Eukaryota; kingdom Metazoa; phylum Arthropoda; class Insecta; order Blattodea; family Blattidae; genus Periplaneta; species Periplaneta americana. The sequence goes on from NC_091131.1 coordinate 170,061,866, forward strand.
TTGGGGACTTGCGTGTCGTGCGCTTGAGTAAGGTTACAGGTACAACATTCACAAAGCTCACGCTGCAAGAGCTCAGGGACAGTCGTGTGTACTAAGAAAGTGGTCACATCGAATGGCAAGAAGACGAACGAAGAAACTGTGTCATGTCGAAGCCAATGACATTAAGACAATTACAGGTAAATGGTCTCTTTGAGAAATTAAAAAAATGTATTTTCAAACTTCTATAATACCTATTCGAATAACAGGTATTTTCTAATTTTAGGTACAGTATTTAGTGGAGGAATTCGAAGGAGATGCATTATTTTCTTCGAATGGAGAGTTTATAATTTGTAAGTTGTGTCACACACAAACTAGAGGTTGGAAACGGGAATTCATTGAAAGACATTGGAGTCCTTTAAATTGATGGAAAATTTGACCATAGCCATGGATCAAGTCATAGAGGACCTGCCTTAGTAGTGATACACAAATTGAAAACTATTTTCGAGAAAAATTTAGGATATACTTATCTTTCTCAGATATCAGATCAGCTAGCAACTCTTGAAAATCGAATGGAAAACAGTGATAGTCAAATCATTCAATATTTTAAGTTTGCTCCCGTCACTTCATGTGATGTGGAAATAAGTGTTTCTCGTTTCAAATCATGTTTAACTAACAGGCGAAGAAGTTATGGGTTCGAAAATCTTCGAATGTCGAGTGGACATATACTGTAATAAAATGTACAGAGTAGAACAGTAAATTTTATATATTGCTCATGTTTACTTACTTACTTACTGGCTTTTAAGGAGCCTGGAGGTTCATTGCCGCCCTCACATAAGCCCGCCATTGGTCCCTATCCTGAGCAAGATTAATCCAGTCTGTACCATCATATCCCACCTCCCTCAAATCCATTTTAATATTATCTTCCCATCTACATGTCGGCCTCCCCAAAGGTCTTTTTCCCTCCAGCCTCCCAACTAACATTCTATATGCATTTCTGGATTCGCCCATACGTGCTACATGCCCTGCCCATCTCAAATGTCCGGATTTAATGTTCCTAATTATGTCAGGTGAAGAATACCTATATATGCTATAAAATTATGTACCTACCATAATACTTTCAATATGTTGTTCCAGCCAGAAACCACTTTTCTAGCAGACCTGGCAGTACCTCCGTGCTGGAAGAGGGAGTTTGTTGACATTGAAGTCCAGTCGTTTAGCCACGTGCAGACACAAGTCCCCAAGTTCCGAGCTTTGCTCATCAGAGACCTCTGGTATAAGATTTTGAATAATAAACAGTAATCCAACATGCAAAATTAATCAGATTATCAAATACATACCATTGGAGAAAGTACAATGCTTTACCACCTAAATTATTTACATAGGAAGGGTTCATTCAAAAAGTGCATAAAGTTAAAAATCACCTCAACTTTCCCAATCATATAGAAAAGTTTAAAATAAAAAGGAATCCATTAGAATTTGTTAATATCAACTCTGAAATCAGCCTTATGAAGAATTTAAGAAAGGAGATATTAATTTCAGTAGAAGCAAAACAACTAGCACTAGAAACAATTCATAATAATTTATTCTTCTGAAACCTGGCTTCATATTAAACGTACACTGATGGCTATTTTCAGGAGCGGGAGGCATATGTATCGGTAACTTTTTTCATTTTATGAAGCAGTTGGGAAGGGTACTACAAATAATTGATTAATTGGCGATTTTACTTGTGTTAATTATGTAAGCATGTGCGGCTTACAGCTGTTTCGGTGCTTTCGACACCATCCTCAGAGTCTACTAGATCTCGGCGCTATCTCAACTTTGCTGCCTGTTGTGTGGGTGCGTTGATGTGATGAAAAGTTGTATTAAATAGTGTGTGTGTTCTGAAATTGATCTGTGTGTTGAGAATTTGATTAGGGTGTGTTTTAGTGTGTCTGTATATTTCGTATTGTTCTAGTGTGTTGAGTTTTTGGTTTTTCGGTTGTATGTGTAGGATTTCCATGTCTGTATTTATGTTATTGTATGTGTGGTTAGCATTAGTTATGTGTTCGGCATATGTAAATGTATTGTGTCCTCTGGTTATTGCTTTAATGTGTTCTTTGTATCGAGTTTGGAATGATCTGCCTGTCTGTCCACTGTAGAAACTGTCGCAACTATTGCATGTGAGTTTGTATACGCCTGTGTGGTTGTATTTATTTGTTTTTTGTTGTTTGTGTGTTGAGATGTCTTTGTAGTGTGTTTTCTGTTCTGAATGCTATGTTGTATTTCTGTTTTCTGAATGAGGATGCGATCTTGTGTGTGTTTTTGTTTTCGTATGTTAGTGTGATGTGTTCTTGTGTTTATGTTGTGTTTCGTGTGTTTTTGTGTTTGTTCAGTTTTTGTTTTGTCTTCCTTATGTTTGGGTTGTAACCATTTTCTTGTGCTATGTATTTGATTGTGTTCACTTCTTCATTGTAGTGTTGTTGGCTCATGGGTATGTTGAGTAAGCTGTGTACCATTGTCCTGAATGCAGCATATTTGTGTTGTGTGGGGTGATTAGATGTGTTGTGTATGTGTGTGGTGGTGGTGGTGGTGGTTGGTTTTCTGTATATTTTGAAACAGCTGTAAGCCGCACATGCTTACATAATTAACACGAGTAAGATCGTCATTTAATCAATTATTTATATTCAAATGTTAAAAGTAGTGTACGAAAGATTCAACTTTGATGGGGATGTGGGAGTCATAGACACTGTTCTTAAAAACATAGTTCGAACAATCAAAACATTCTCCAGTGCTGTTATTTTTACTGAGTCCAAAGCCGCTATCCAGGCAATAGTCAATAATGATTCACTTCAAATATTCAAAGCATACCGGTATTAATGTAGTTACATGATGAAACAGCTCCAAAATCATAATAAGAAAATAGTTTTACAATGGATTCCAGCTCACTGTGGAATTGAAGGCAATGAATCAGCAGACCAGCTTGCTAAGAAAGTTATTCCCAACTACAACATCATATTACAACCCAACCTTACATTTACAGTGAAGGAATTATCTAAAGATCGTGCATGGTAGCAATTTCTCCTCAATCCCAATCTCATACCAGATAATCCTAAGTTAAGGAATTCTGATGTAGGAGCCTTTTCGTCTCCTGAGTGTACATGATTGCCTGGTGAAACACCTGTATAAGATTGGCACTATTCAATCACGAAATTGTGTTTTTTGTGGAAGGGATGAAGCCATGGACAGAAACCATCTAGTTAACTGCAAATTTCTCCTGAACATTCATAAGATTACGCAAATACTGGACTGCAAGACAGCTGATGGCTTCATTGCTAAGGAGCATTGGATAACAACAACAGCAACAGCAATGTCAATACCAACACACTATCATCGTTTTTTTAAATCTGCTTAAGAATATGCCTGTCAAACTGCAGCATGAGTTTCACTTAGCACTTCATTACTGAAATCGAATCTTTTTTTCTGATAAAGTATTTTACTTACCTAGGCTATATGGCTGCTATAAGCAGTAGAAGACAAGCTTGATATGCCTGTAGCAACAGAAAATGTTTCCTTGTTTGCATGTCCTTGATCCATATTTAAAATGTGTTCACAATAAACTTCAAATATGACCTTGCTACTTTCACCGGTGCACATACAAGTACTGGGTGCAATTTCTTTCATATTACATTTATCAGCACTTTTCTTCTGGAGAAAAAGGTGGAGGAACTCTCTGTAGAATATTTTATAGGAGGTGGGGAGATGATTACTGTTCAGTTCATGGGAATTTTGTCGTTTTTAACCTTCCTTTTCCTCCATCTAAAACAGTGGTCCCCAACTCAGAGCACTGTGTTGTCATCAAGCCTTGCCCGCTCGCTCGCTGGGCAAGGGAAAGTCGTAGCAGGGCAGGTAAGACGTTCAGCGGCGGGACCACAATATGAATTTACTGCATAGGTTTATGATTGTTTTCTGATGAAAAAAGATACGGGCTGAATGGAAATATCTAAATAAACTATCTTAAGCAATTTGAAAAAAAAAAAAACATTGTAGCCTATTTTCAACAAAGTTAGAAGTTAATAAGTTTATAATTACTTTCAGAAATATAATACACATTTCGTGTTAATTATTCGGGCAATGCATGGCAATTACTGTAAATGTATAAACTGCTTCTGTTAAAGAAAATGTTGAACAAAACACATAAAAACCCTAGGAATAGTAATGCAGAAATTTAACTCCATTCAGGCCACTCAACATGGCATTAGCACTGATTTTTCGGGATTTGTTTAATTCTCTTTCCCCTCAGCAATTTCTCAACGTTTGGAACTATTGTTTGTATAGTGCAAAATGTGACAGCACATTTTAAGTTGTGATCTGATACTTGGCTTCCATGACATGGCTTGTTTATCTTCATCATAGGAAAAAATTACTGTTCCCACAGATATGTGAATCCGAAAATGTATGTCTGTACAATCGGGGAAATCTAACACATGGAAAGTTCATATAAAAGTCAAACAACTTCTTTTGTTTTGATATTTGTCCTTCAATTCACTATCGTAAAGTAAATCAATGAGTTCCAATTATGAATAATAATCGAAAATCAAATCGAAAATTTTCCTAGTCTTTAAATCTCGAATCAAATTCCTGGCGCAGATTGCATGATGTGTGAATGTATTCTTCGAAATCCAAAGTCTAAAGAAACTAGTATGCCTATATCGTTGTTAATTTTGAAAAATGTGATGTAACTTATCCTTTCAGTTAAGCTAAGGTTCCATAATTAGAGATGGGTTCATATTAAACGCCTTCACTGTCATATAACTTTGTAATAATCTTGTTCTTACCTTGTAGAAAACACTTTAAAGCATTCAGGTAATTCCATTAAGAAGGCAAGTTCACAAATTCATTTTTTCATTTTTCAATTATGATACAGACTTTTCTTCTTTCTCCGTGAACGATGATGTTTCCTCCCTCAGTTCAAACAACCTATCCAATAATTTGCCACGACTTAGTCACCGCACTTTACTATATTATGACAGATCGCTAAGAAATAATTTCATGGGATAAATTAACGCTTTTCACTTTGTCCCTTAGACTCCTTATTACACCCGTTTTACTTCCAACCGTGGAATGAGCACCATTGCTTGCCAAGGATATAAGTTTAGTCCAAGGGAGTCCAAAATAATTTCTACAGCCTCTACATGAAAATATCGGAACCAGTAGTAGTATCTTTTATGAGAACAATATATAAGAACTCTCCTTAACCTAAAGGTTTTCAATAGCGCCTCTTACAAAAATCACCAGTTGGGGATTATCGCTCACATAAGTATTTTCATCTACTGCCAAAGAATAACAAATGAAAGACTGACAAACAATTACTAATTGCACCTGAACGTCCTTGGCTAGACCTCGGATGGGATGCATCATAGTGGAAGGACACAAACTGATAGATTCGAACTCCTACACTTGTTGTGAGAAAAATTCTTCAGTTATAATTAAACATTCTTCAAATTTTCAATCTTTAAAATGTTTCTAATATTTTACTATTACAAGTGAAATTTTATATCTGAGTCACATAGCCGATTCACTAGCACTGTGATCTTAAACAACTTCTAGCTCAGTTTCCTTGAATTGTTGAATTAATGCTGCACGCTCTTCTCTTCGTATCTGCCATATTCGTTCCTGTTAGTTGTATAATGCATCTGTAAGTTGTATTTCTTCAATGTGGCCTACGTTTTGAAGTGTTTTCTGCTCCTTACATCTCTTGTTTGAATGGATGGCAAGAACCGCCTCTGTTCACTACAACACAACGTCACAAACTAGTCCTCTGTCTGGTACAGTAAGCACGCATCAGCCAAGCACTGCCCACGCCCGCTCATACGCGAGTTGATGATCACTGATCTAAAACTTTCAAGGTCTAAGCAGAATTTAAAAAAAATGTTAAAAAGCAATTATTCACACATTTTTCGGTTCTTTGGTGAAAAATGCAACAGTGAGGTGCCAGAACTCTGACAGATTACTAATATTTTAAAGGCAAAGCCTGATATTATAGTTATTTTTGTCTTTAGAGTTCCCTTACCACAATGAAAACACAACATTACTTTGCACAGTCAAGATCTGTTTGAATTATGCCTGAATCTATAATAATCTCGAAAGCTCTATAATTTGGATTTTTATGACTAGCACTTGTTGTAGATGGAACAGATTCTACCACAGGTGAAGTTCTTTGTTATAATATTTCCATATTTTCAGTTTAAACCCATTCTTCACTGTTTTTTAGGTTAGGTTTTCACCATTTCTTTATCAAAACCCTAGATATATTACTCTGTTTAAAGGGTCTTTTGCCCTTGTTACGGAAATTTTTCAATCTTTTCATCTAATTTTACAATTATTTACCCTACTAACATAATATATTCTATTTTCACTGAACTAACATGTATTATAGGCCTAACAGTAGGCTGTATTCACTTATTTTCTTATATATAACTTGCAGAGCGTTCTTATACAGAACAGTCCCAGGTAGTAATGTTTCAACGGCTTAATGACAGTAGTGCAGAGCACCTGTCCTGAGGGAGCTAAGCGGTAAGGAGTGGAGTGGGACTTGTCAGTGTAGAGAAGTATGCACAGACTTGTCAGTATACCTGACCACTTGCCATCCTACAACAGATTTGTTGGAGGTTGGAGTGGGACTGGTCTGCATGGGAACTCTCTGTAGGCCTATACATTCCTTTATACTACTTACAAACGGTCAAATACACTAAAATAATATTATTCTATCTACAACACGTACTAACAGACGAAAGTTTTGTAAACATACCAGTGACAGATCACACACCATCGAACTAAAACCCCAATATGTTTTCCTCCATTGCTGGACAGCACAGGATTATCTTGTTATGTAGGATTGCCATATATTTTTGATTGAAACCCAGAATACATTCATTATCGACTTGTTATGCTGCTGAATTCTGTTCCAGGCTATATATTTTTTAATGCTCATACTGATTCTCCTAATATTACAAAAGTAACCTAAAATTATTTTAGGGGGAACTTCCAGCTTAACTGATACAAAAAACAGATATATTTTATTTTGTCCAAAATCTGGAGTACAGAATTTTCTCTTTTTGTCTGAAAGAATTTGATAAATTCCTAAATTAGTTTCCGAGCTATGGCCCAAAATATGCACCAAGAGAGTTCTAGTCAACACCACCTGTCTGTAAGTTTGTCGCTTGTTCTCTGAAAGTTAAAATTTTTTTAAATTTTCAAACCATTTCCCTCATAATGAAGAAACTATTAAAGAAATTTTACGTGGATAATATATATATCATGATCCAAAATGTGAATTAATATCTTATTACTAATAGAAGAAATAAAAAAAAATATTTGAATGAAAATTTTCAGGAAAATTAAAAAAATTTAAAAATTACTACTACAGTAACACTACAAATAATTGGATGATATTAATTCACACTGCTGCCACAACCTACTGGAACAGGATGGACACGAGTTTAAAAATACTTTTAAAATTGTGGGAGCTAAGGGGGAAATGATGTTTGGTTGTACAAAAAAAGATTCCAAAATTTCGAAATTTTAAGATATGGCAGAAAAAATTTTTATTTCAAGTAGTGGTTCTTGTGAATGAAGATGTGAATAAAAACCTTGTAAATTTTCAGCTTATTTCATTAAGGGATATATCAATCAATCTTCTTAATGTATCCAGCTGTTTGCTGACAACAGTCTATTCAGTTGTTTTTCACGAGAAATGAGGGCTATTTTGATCGGTGTTCATTATAGATGCCTGTTGCTAGTAGCCAGAGGTGGGGTGTAGTCAATATATACTGCAGGGCTATGTCTTCTGCAACTGGTACTGATGAGTTTAATTTACTTCTTTTGTGGTTCATGGATGGACAGTATAGAAGAATGTGTTCCAGATCTTCATCATGATTATTACACCACAGACAAGTAGGATTATCAGAAATGTGAAATCGGTGTAGGTATAATTGAGTGACAATGTGACCTGTTCTGGCTCTTGTTAAAAATGTTTGAACATGTCTGGGCAAGTTTTTGTACATTTCCAGGTCATTTGGTTTCTTTTGTACAGACTGTAAAATTTTTCCTTTGTCAGAAGAGAGCCAATTGTTGATCCATAGGTTTGTAAAATGAGACTTTACTGAAGCAAAGAACCATATAATGAGACAAAGAGGCAAATATAATACCAATAGGATTGAAGTGTGGGTCAGTCCAATGCAGAAGCAAAATCCATTCTCTGTAATATAAAAAATGAGGCTAAAAAGAATAAATTCATTAAGGGATACATGAGAAAATTAAAAAAAAAAAACAAAAAACAAAAAGTTTACTGGTAGGCTACAACTCTCGCAAAAGATTTGACAACCTCGCAACTGTTGAGATTTAAAACGCAGGTACTGGTTCCTGGTCAGGCATAAAGTCCACTTGCAAAACATTTCTCTCTGTCAGTCGTTCGCTCGCCAATAGGTGCTTGTAGTGAATCTCTTTGTGTTCCTCTAGGGAAGTTTTATGTATAGATATTCAGTGATAGCATTTATAAGTGTGTGCATGTATTATTATGAATATTATTGATTATAATAATTTGAATTACTAATGTAATCATAATTAATTTTTACCTGAAGGGAATATTGATAATGTGACATAATTAGGAATATCAAATCCAGACGTTTGAGATGAGCAGGGTATGTAGCACGTATGAGCGAACCCAGAAATGCATATAGAGTGTTATTTCGGAGGCTGGAGAGAGAAAGATCTTTGGGGAGACCGAGACGTAGATGAGAGGATAATATAAAAAATGGATTTGAGGGAGGTGGGATATGATGGTAGAGACTGGATTAATCTTGTTCAGGATAGGGACCGATGGCGGGCTTATGTGAGGGCGGCAATGAACCTCCGGGTTCCTTAAAAGCCATTTGTAAGTAAGTTGTTGTTTTCTCATGCCAGGTGTTTGACAATAAAGTCATTTAACCTCTTGCACTCCAATATTTTTCAAAGATATTGTCATGGTCAGCCACTGAAGCACAGATTTTGAGGTGTTCAGAATCCATTTCTTGATTTGAATTGCACAATGAGCAGTTAGGGGATTGATATAGTGCAATTCTATGCAGGTGCTTGGCCAAACAGTCATGGCCTGTTGCCAATCTAAATGCAATTACAGACGATTTGCGCGGTAAATTGGGAATTAACTGGATTATGATGCAGAGAGTTCCATTTTTTTCCCTTGAGATTGTGTTATCAAATTTTGTTTGTTGAAGTCTAATTTTTGTGAAACTAAAAAGTAAGTGATGACAGAAATCTGACAACTCAAGAAATTTTTTTGAAATATGAACAACGCAGTCTGTTCTTTTTTGTTCATGGCTTTTTTAACACTCTGACTGAAATAAACAACTTGTTCGTTAGGTGAGTGCAGTGGTGATATTCGGCCAGCTCGCACCAGTATTGACGAACCGGTTGTTAAAATATTTCTAGGTAATATTTGGAATTACCATGGGCATATACTGTATATGTTTAACATACATGAGAGAACTGATTGTTAAACTTTTTGAATATCACCACTGGGTGAGTGGTATTGTATAAACACAGATTGCTGTTTTGAAAACAAGTTGTTGGATTCAAGGAACCAATTGAGACGTGCAGCAATCATTCTTTCCATATTTTCCATATCTGGCTTGTCAGAGAAATAGGTCTGTAGTTATTAATATTAGATGAAGTTTTACCTTTCTTCAAAATGGGTATAATACTGGTAATGATTTTCTTTTTCAGTTAGCAGGTACCGGTACTGTAAAACGTTCAGTATGGTTTTTTAGACTTGTCTCCAAGGTTCTTGATAAATTCTGAATGAATTAAATCTGGACCAGAGACTTCATTGCATTTAAGAGTCCCAATAGCTGCATCTAGTTCATGGATTGTGAAACTAGCAACAAACACTTCTCTTGTGTTCATGCAAACACACTTCTTTTGTTCACCTTCATATTTTTTTCATGCTTTTTTCTAACTTTTTGTGAGTTGTTGTGATTCTATGTATTATTGCATATGTACTTAAAAAGGCGTTTGCAATAACCTGGGGGTCTGTTAGTTGTGTATTTTTGTAAATTATAAGTGAGTTACTTGGTGGATTACTCTTTGTGATATTAGATATAAATTCGGGTAAGCTTTTATACCATCTTTTCTATAGACCATTTTAGAGATGAAATTGTTAAAACTTTGCCTTTTGGCTGAGAGTACTTCTTTCTTAAATTTGGCCACTTTACAAGCTTCCAGTCTATAAAATTGTCTCTATTACTGTTCTCTTCTGCTTGTTTTCTGGCTGAATCACGAGCTACCGGTACTTTTAATGTCATTGATTCTGGTTCATGTTAACACTTTGTTTAAAAAATTTAAAATTGTTTAAACACACGTTAAAAGTGTTAAAATTTTTTAAAAAGGTTATGTACCTTAGACAGACGGCCCGTTTTGATGCCGGTTCTGCATCATCTTCAGTATCCTACGAACTACTGATGTTCCTGTTGATCTTGCATACTGCCATTTGCATTCGTCAGTTGTAGGGGTGGGGGTGAGTTGCTCCTATGGTGGGGGTGTTTGTTTGTGTGCTATGTATCATGATGTCGAATAATGTGTGGGTATTGAACTGTAATTGTGTATTAAGTATATGTTGTGGGTGTGTTATTGTATGTTTGTATATTTCGTATTGTTCTAAGATGTTTAACTGTGGACTTTTTGGTGTGATGTGTAGAATTTCCATATCTGTTTCTATATTATTGTAGTCATGATTATTGTTGATAATATGTTCTGCGTAATTTGATGTGATGTATGGTTTGGTTATATCTTTAATGTGTTCTTTATATCTTGTTTGAAAGGTTCTTCCTGTCTGTCCTATGTAAAAATGTGGGCAACTATTGCATTTTAGTTTCTAAACCCCAGTTGAATTATATTTATTTGAACGTTTGATATGATTATTTAGATATTTCTGTGTTGTGTTATTTGTTTTGTATGCTATCTAGTATTTTAGTTTTCTGAATGAAATTGCAATTTTGTAAGTATTGGTTGTGATATGTTAATGTTATTTATTTATTCTCACGTGGTGTTTGTGTTGGTTTGTTCTGTTTTTGTTTTGACTTTTTTATTAGTGTGTCTATCATGTTAGAGTTATACCCATTGTCTTGTGCTATATATTTTATTGTGTTTATTTCTTCAGTATAGTTGTCGTTGTTCATTGGTATGTTAATTAATCTGTGTGTCATTGTACGGAAAACTGCATGTTTATGTTGTATGGGATGGTTAGACGAATTGTGTATGTGTGTTGCAGTTGTGGTGAGCTTCCTGTATATTTTGAATTCATGTCTATTATTTGTTTTGGTTATGGTGATGTCTAAGAAATTTATAGCTTGGTTACGTTCTGTTTCTATTGTATACTTTAATTTGGGATGTATTTTGTTGAGTTGTTGATGTAGGTTTTCTATTTGTCTTTTGTTTCCATTATATAGGGCTATTATGTTACCTACATATCGATGCCAGTACATTATTCTCTCTGCGTGTTTGTTGTTGTCAGTGTTTAGTATGTGTGTTTGTTCTATATTATGAATAAAGATTTCAGATAATATACTTGATATAGGTGAACCCATTGGTAATCCTTCAGTTTGTGTATAATATTTATTGTTATGTGTGAAATAATTTTGTTTTGTATTAATCTTTTTTTTTAATGTTTCTTCCCTTTATATCCCAAAGCAAGCAAAGAGCTAGTGGCATACTAGTTGGCATCAAAAGAGGAATACGGTAACTTTAACCTTCAACATTATTAAACAAATGACTGAGGAAGACAAATCTGAAGTAACGAATATATTATGCAAATCTGGCTTTCAGGTAGAAGCTCCCTGTTGTAGAAGTGTCATTTGCAGAATTTGATAACAAATCAGTTCCATCAATTCATACCCTTCCAATTATTGCATTTATACTGGTAACGATAGAGTTATAAATTCCTAACAGTGAGTAGTTTCAATACTAATGTAGTAAAGTCACAAGAAGTATTTCCTTGATGTGCAATATTTCACGAGAATAAAATAAAATTCTCATAGTAACAGCTAAAATGCCTTGTCCATACTAGTTAAGTATTTAAAATGAAGCACGATTATGTACAGAAAAAGCACTGTTTAATAATGTAATTGAAAAAAAAATTAAAGAAACATTTGATATTATCAAAACTTCTGCATTTGTGTCTGACTTTATATTTCCTTATAATACGATTGCATAATTACTCTAGTCCAGTAAATCAGTCAGCTCTGTTACACCATTCTGTTCCTATGGGTACACAGTTGAAAAAGAAATCCACCAATGTCAGCACAAGCCAAGATGATGCACAAAAAACCATCTTGATTGTACTGCTATGTTCACCCATTTTGATTTGTTTGTGTGTCATACTCTTGCTTTATGTTTTAGTCTAAGCATTAATTTTTACTCTGTCAGATCTGTTAGTGTTGTGTTTTCCACAAATAACAAGATATAAAGTCAAGATCAAGAGGACATAATAGTACACGAGTGCAGTAGCTAAGTTGCTATTTTGGAGATTTTTAAGCCAAAAAAAAAAAAAAAAAAACTTTAGGTTCGCACATGCTTGTTTGCTTTGTCATGTCTGTTACCTGTCAGATCTGTTACTCCATGTCATGTCTGTTGCATCATTCAAAACAGAGCCTCAATTTTTTTCTAATTATCTATCATTAAAGAAATTAAAGCTCAAATATCTTCGCCTTAAGGGCAATCTACTAAGATAATTGTTACTGAAAGAATGGTTTGGAGACTTGAAAGCATATAAATGTCCTACTAATCGGTTGCTAGCCGAGGAGTAGTAAGTTCAGTGGTGGGGTTGCCACCTTATAGCCTTTGGACTGGCTTTGGGACTCCGTTCCAGACTCCCAAGACAAATTCTCCACTATATACCACATGGAAGACGATCTTTGGGACGCCCCCTGAAAAGATGGACAGAGACCATAACAGGCCACTAGGCCTAATACCTGCAATGACGATGATGATGATGACGATGATGATGAAGATGATGATGATGATGGTTTCTGTTAGTTACTGAACAAGTTATTATTTTATATTAGGTAAAAGATTTGATATTAAGATATTTAATATACTAATTGTTCATTTTTGATCTGAAGTTAGTTCTGTTACTATTCTAAGAACTATGCACTGTTTGAAGAATATCTGATATAAAAACAAAGGAATTCTATTTCTATAAAGATCCACTGTCTTGTCCCATAACACTCCTGACATTTCGTCGTGCCATCAAAGATTCATCGATGCTTGTAGAGAATGCTGTAAAGAAAGGTCAGTGTACAGTGGCTGATTACTATGGCAGAGACATTGCACTATATTAATACATGCAGAATATGCACTAAATAATACTTTAATTTTGACGTTCTCAATCGTCCATTTGTTATACAAATTTCGCAAATGACCCAGAAATGTATTGTAGTTCTTGAAAACAAAGAACTGTAATTGTTCAGCTGCAACATTGGCTTCCATTATTGCAAACATATCAATGTCTTTATCTATTAGAATTTTATGTATTTTAGTTTTCTTGGCTTGATTAAGGCCCCCAGCATTCCACTGTAAGACCTTCAGCTGAGGTAGAATTATATTGTGTTTTGTCTTCTTATGTGATGCTAAAATATTCCCCGTCCGGAGATCCGAATGAGGGGACTTTTTTACCTCCGAAATAATTTACTTCGGATTGTATTTGTCATTGGAGCATGTTGGATGGTCGTTTTTTTTCTATGTTCATTAAACATAGTTCAGGGGGTACCACGAGAAGGCGACCATCATCACCCCCAGAACACCAATATAGCGCGACATATTATTTTGGCAGAAGGCTAGCCTTGTTTCATACTGAGATGTAGTGAATTGATATCTCCTCTCTTGTCCCCTTCAAGCTTCCGAGTCAAGGTCGTAGCCATGCCTTTTTAGAGGTTTAGAGACTTCTACCACAAATCTCGCACCAAACTCTGCATCCTGGAATGACTGTCAACAGTGAAGGATGTGAGTGAAAACCAAGTGTTACGATACATCATTATTGCAAACGTATAGACCTATTGTTACTAGGTATAATAACTTAATTTTTTTGGGTCTGCTAAGAATCAAAATCTATTAATTTGAGAAAAAAAAATTCCGGCACCTGGAATCGAACCCGGAACCTCTCAGCTGTGCGCGCTGAATGCTCTTTCCATCTGACCCACACCGGGACATGATCCATGGTGACGGCCGAACTTCTCTCATTGTATTATCAATAGCCTACTACCTGCATTTAAGACATTCAAGCCATGTATGCAGGATTGCATATTTAAATGGCTTCATGGTCATTTTCAACAACAGTTCATGAGTTACTGTTAACATTGATATATACATATATATGTTCTTATATGAGGTCTCGCCATCCTCATTGAATAATCAATGACTATAAGCAGCCATCAGAGGTCTGCATCAGACGTTTTCGCTCGAGCGCTAAGTAGTTCATAGCATAATCGATAGGTAGCGCACATGCATGATGGGTAAAATTGTCACGAGCGATAAATCCTCGAACGGTATAAGCCGAGCGTTAGACATTCGTTCTTGTTACAGTGATGAACTGTGTAGTAACATCAAAGATGTTTATCATTTCAAAACTTTGCAGTGTTTAACTAACCTCTCCATAGTACAATTACAAAACTTGCATTAAAATGTAATATAAATATTGTAGGTAAATGTTCTTTTTTTTTTTTTTTTTTCCACGCAGGAATGATTCTGGTTTTGCCATATCTGATAGATGTTATTGGATGTAAATGTAATTATTATAAACGGAGAACACAATCACGATAATGCAAGAACTGTATCAAGTTTTCTAGTAATAATAATAATAATAATAATAATAATCTCTAATAATTAGTGTATCAATCTTTGCGTCTGTAACAGTTGTGCAGCTTGATTATTCGTTTTATTATATTTTCTGTGACGTTATCTCTGTACTAATATTGTTATTAATCTACTGCTATATCAATAATATTTTGTAAAACGTTTCTACATTGTCGCAGTATATAGGCGGAACACTATGTATGGACCTATCAAATTATATATGTGGTAAATCAAATACTGAATAATTATGAATTAGCAATAATAACTGTATATCGAAGTTTTTCATACTATTTTATTGATAACTTCATGTTCCTGTTTTGGTACGTTCCACTGACTGTTCCATTAAACGTTTGTCATAAACGCAGAAAATAAAGCCTTATTTTTACCGTGTGAGCAAAACATATGTGTATCTTATTTGTCGCCTTCCATACAAGATAAGACATGTTGGTGAGGTGACCTTGTACTGTGCTTCTATTTATTACGAGCATATCACGACCGATCTTACCTCACTCGAGGGTGCGACACTCGACCGAGTTCAAGTGAGCGATTTAACTCCAATGCAGCATTCTGATAGCTATACTGTAAATATCTATTAATTTGAGAAAAATTCGTTCCAGCACCTGGAATCGATTCATTGATTATTCAATGAGGATGGCGAGACCTCATATAAGAATATATATGTACCGGTAGGCTATATGAGCCTCAAAAGCCTCTTAAGAGCTTAGTCACTGACAGATATTCCCCTCAGAATTTGTCATTTGAGCTCAGCAGGCGCTACATGGCCAGCAGAGTAGGCGAACTGTCTGGTCTTGCCTAGGCTCTCTGCCCTGATCATGGAACCTGTATGTAGTTTCGAAACGTTAGAAATGTTAGCTCCAGGACATAGTGCAATATCCAAATCACATTCACCGTGAAAACCTAAAAAACACATATAATTTAAGGTTATATAGAAGGTCTAACTCCAAACTTGTTAGCAGAATTTTTGTAATGTGACATTGTTTATGCATTGCCAAGTAGAGACAAATGATACTTTGGAGAAATTGCATTAATGCAATCTAAAGCATAAATGAATTCAGAACTGTGTTTTGTACATGTCGAAATGGAAATTAAATAAAACTTGGTTTAATGTAACATAGTAGCAGCAGCAGTATCTATTGCCCAGACACTTGGAAGTTCTCCATTCACCTTCTAACTTTGCAGTATAATTTAGAGTCCGAATCCAAAAAATCTGATGCCAAAGCTGGACATTTTCGTAAATGTTCTTGATTCATCAAAGAGTCTTCTAGATTACACAGGATGCATTTTGGTGAACAAATAATTTCAATTTTAAACAGGGTGCTGCAAACAGTCATGACCGATTAGCATCCGAAATTTTGCTACTGAATCATGTCGAAAAGAATCAGATACCTTATATATTCTTTTTCAGTAAGTAATACTGACCAAGATTTATTATTGCTGTTTTCTTAAAATTTCTTCAGAATTTTCATTTGAAATTTAATTTTAATGTAACATAACATGACTTAAAATACAGATTAGCCTAAAAAAAGTATACACTGTTCGTTTATAAATAACTTAAGAACAAATTCAGATAAAATTATCATTTTCGGGGAAATTGTAGCTTAATGGATAGGTCGAAGAGGTGCTGTCGAGTACCCAGCACAGTCCCCAAACCTAACACCAATTTCTACATATGGGGGACCCTAAAGGATGTTGTTTATTGGGAAACGCCAGCTACACTGGATGTGCTACGAGAACAAATCAAAATTTAACGTCATGTGCAGCTATGACACTGGACACATTACGGAACTTAGTTCGTGGAACAGTTCGGCGGCATCAATAGTGTTTGGATGCTGTTGGTGGTCACTTTGAACAATTTCATGAAAAACGAGAATTTTTTCTCAATTTGTTTCACTGTTTTAGGACCCCATCTTCTTTCATTCAGAGCAAAACTAAGTACAGATCTAATACTTTTCTTCCTAGGCATAATTGACAACTTATCCAACTAAATATAACAACGATAAATAAACTGAACACTACAACTATACTTATTTCACTATTTTTAGGTCTATGTAAATGTTTCTGTGTAAATGGAACACTCAGCAAACGAATATAAACCCTCAACACAAAACTAAACACTCAACTAACGATTATAAATGCACAAAACAAACCAAACAAGGCTGCAGGCCGAGTTGATAACCAGTCTACTATTGCAATATGAAGTTACGACATGTGTACCGTACAAAGTTTCATCCGCTTTGATAAAAAAAAATAATGTAAAATTGAATATTGTCTAAATGTAAAATTTTTATTGCTAGCTATATACATTTGTTTTGTAGGTGATCGATTCATATAGAGGGCCTTGTACGAGAAACATTTGAAGCTATATACATTTGCTTTGTAGATGATCGATTCATATAGAGGGCCGTGTGCAAGAAACATTTGAAGAATGTTATTATTGTCGGTATTGTCACCATGACTATTTATAAATATAAGTGTCAATGGTATTGCATTAACAGCTGTACTGATTTATTAATTCCAACAAAATCGCGACAGAGGTATGAAGAGGAATATAAGAAGTTTTAAGAGTGTGTAAAAAAAAAGTAGAGAATATTTCTGAAAAGTTTATGCTTGAATATTGTTAAATGAAAAGTGAAAAGAAGAAATCAAGTTCTCAGTGGATTCATTATTCTATGCTGCGGTGTACGGTATCACTGAAGAAAAACGTGGACATCAATCAGTAAGTAGACACAATAATTGTTAGCTTTTTAAAGCAAAAAAGTGAATTGTGAAAATGTTACCATTAATGTGTATAACAAATAAAAAGCTTACAAGGACAAGGATCCTGCTGATCCAAAGTTGCACTCGGGCATGGGTTCAATTCCAGCTTGCGCTCATTACTGGTAGTTTTTCCGAGGTTTTCTCCAACCATAAGACGAATGCGAATGTCGGATAATCTATGACGAACCCTCAGCCTCATCTTCCCAAATACCATCACGCTATTACCAATACAATCAATGCCAAATATCCTAGTAGTTAATACAGGGTCGTTAAATAACCAACTAAAAAAATTGCAGAGAGCAATCAGAGTAGTATAATGAAGCATTAATGGTTGAAGTGTTGATCAAAACTTTTTAGTGGTTGTGGTAGCAGTATGTGTAAGAAAAGTAAATAGTTGGTGTACTATGGTTGATGTTTAAGAAAGTGCGAAGTTAATACAGTGCTAATAGTACCTCCATCCATGCCAACAACTCTGCTACAGAAAAGAATAATAAAGTTATGCCTGAATAAACTCTTGATAACCCTTCAGAACTGTTGTATTCAGGATTTAAAGTATTTGACTTCCATCAAATTTATAACAATGTATTATTGAATTTCGTACATAAAAACCGAAATATATTTAATTTATATTCACATAAATCAGTGATGTCAATTGATGCCCATAGGAGCAAGCGCGTGCTTTAGAGCTCAGGAGAGCCTGTTCAGGGATGGTCAGCACTAATTCAATAGATAAAGGGAAGAGAACTTATTAAAACTGTATCCATGTTAAATTTTAGATTTGTCTGGAAGTATTGCATTATAAGAATGTAAGTTTTAATTTTAATGTTCATTTTTCACAAGTTTGATTTTTTTGTTCAAAAGAAATATTTTCTCAACTTTCTTTATAGACAAGTGAAATTTTCAGATACAGGCCTATTTATTTAGTAGCCTTACAGAATGTTTTCGTTAATTTAATATACTGTAAATGCATATTACTGAAGATAGTGTATTGAAAGTTTTGAAAATATTCGCATGGAAATGAATGACTAACAAAGCAACTACTGTTACATCATAAGCAAAAGATACATCCCCATGTGTTGTAAAAATGTCAGCTCTATAGCTTCAGCACATTTCGAGAAAATAATTTAATATTCTGATGATAGGAAGTTGCTCACCAATATCACCTTAAAAGCATAATGTGGTAAGAGTTTTGTTATGGAATATTAGTTACACTTAAAACATATACAGCACCTAGGTAACTTTGCTTTGTACTGTAATATTTTCTTGATTAGTTGATTGATTATTTTTATAGGGCTAAAGGTATCATCAATATCAATTACAACTTGTCATGTCATACTCAATCTCTTTTTTTGGGATATTTAGTACAGTATAGTTGTACTACTATGGAATTTATGTGAATATTCCTTCTTAACTCTTAATTATGTTATTAACATTTAAAAACAACTGCAATATTAAGAAATTGGTATTAGTACTTTTGTTTTACAGACAATATAGATAATATCAAACAGAAAGAAGCCATATAAAAATAACGACATAAAATGTCACGTTCCGTTTGAAGTTTGTGCACCACTGTTTTCTTAATCCTACAGGCTGCTTACTCATATACACAACCTTTCCTCTTTCCATACTTAGCGCTTGATGCCCGCGCACGACGTCAAGGTCAGAAAAATGCGCTTGCTTTGACATCACTGACATAAATATAAAACCAAAAGATCAGAAAACATATATTATGCTTAACAGAACCTAAATGTATCATAACTGTAGCATATAATCACAGTAGCAATTTCGGTGCAAGGCTTTATAACATGGTAACTTAATAGCTAAATTCCCAAATATACACTATCTATAAAAAAGTAATTGGGCACTATTTTTGCCCCTTTAGAACCTCGTGGTACCACCTCTTGTTGCTATAACAGCAGCCACCCTTTCAGGCATGTTTTCCACTAGTTTGTGTGGGATATCCACTGGAATGCGTCGCCATTCCTCTTGCAATATGGCACTCAGTTGGACAATGGAAGTTGGCCGAATTTCCCGAAACCTCAATCGCCGGTCCAATTCGTCTTAAAGGTGCTCAATGTGATTGAGATCAGGACTCTGTGCAGGCCAGTTCAACTGGTCACCTTATTGTCTGCATACCACTGCACAGTAGAAACATGACTTCTAGCAATTACTTTTTGGTAGATAGTGTACAATTTACTAATGCTCCTTATTTTAAAAAATCAATTAAAAATTCCTGTCTAGAGAGAAAATTTAAAGTTCAATTATTCTGATATGTTTTTCTTCTTCTTTTTTCTTTTTCTTTTTTCTTTTTCTTTTTTTACTTTTTACTCTGTTATGTAATAAAATATCTTAACATTATGTGGAATGCCCTCTGAGCACGAGTACGTAACTTACTCTTTCTGGGGATGCTAGAATGTTTTTGTATAAGAAAGCAATATGTATCTTTGTTCTACGAGGGCTATTCATAAAGTAGCCATTTATTTTTTACAAACCTGTGAATGACGTTACAGAATTGGGTTAGAATACGTTTGAAATTGTACACTCAAATTTATTTTTCCACACATTTTCCAGTCACATTGAGACACTTGTCGTAGCATTTGACGAGCTTTGAAATTCCACAATCGTAGAATTCGGCCAACCTACGACGCTGATTCTCAACTCTTCGTCATTGTCAAAGCACTTCGAGCCAAGTCACGTCTTCATGTGCATGAAGAGATGGTAATCGCTAGGTACCAAATGTGGGCTATAGGGAGGGTGATCCAATACTTCCCAGTTGAACTTTCGGAGTTTGGTCACAGTATGACGCGCTGTATACGGCCGGGTGTTGTCATACAGGAAAATCACCCCAGAGCTCAACATTTGTTGTGACGTTTGTTTTAAATTGCGCTTTTCAAGTTTGTTAGTGTGTTACAGTAACGCTCAGCATTAATTGTGGCATTCCTCTCCAAGAACTCCATTAGCAAAATTCCTTTTCTGTCCCAGAAGACAGTTGCCACAAGTTTCCTCGTGGAAAGTGTTTGACGACACTTTGTGGAATTTTTCAGGGAGTGAGTATGGCCCCACTGCATTGATTGAAGCTTTGTTTCTGCATTCACATACCGCACCCAAGTCTCATCTCCTTTCATAATCTGATCGAGAAAAGCATCACCTTCTCTTTCGTAATGCTCAAGAAAGGACAGTGCTGCTCCCATTCACTGAGCCTTTTGTTCCTCAGAAAGGAATTTAGGCACTCATCTGGCAGAAAGTTTCCAGTAGCCCAAATCTTTGGTAATCACTTTGTACACAAGAGTACGACTAATCTGTGGAAAATCCTCACTAAGCTCTGACATGGGAAATCTGCGGTTTGCTCTAACCTTTTTGTCAACCAAACAAATCAGATCTGCATTCACGATACTCGGTCGAGGTTCTCTCTTCATCATGGACATTGGTTCGCCCATTTTTGAACATACGGCACCATCCAATTTTTAACAGTCTCCCGACTTCCGCATTTCTCTTCTCTTCAAACTTTTTCCTACCTTAGTTTTGCATAATGTAAAAATTAATTGAAACATTTAATTTTTACGTGGTTGAAGGTGATTTATATGATGGATTCTCTTGTTCCAGAGATGCCCTGGAATGTGCAGCTAAGCTTATACAAAGAGTGTTTTCTGTTATGAACATTAAGTAATCAGATATATACATACATTCGTATATATGGTCTCGCATCCACATTGAATAATCAAGACTACTATTTTTTGTTAGTAGTCAACATGTAGATACCTATTAATTTTGAGAAAAATTCGTTCCAGCACCGGGAATCGAACCCAGGACGTCTCAACTCTGCGTGCTGAGCGCTCTTTCCAACTGAGCTATGCTGGGACACGATGCGCGGTGCCAGCCGAACTCTCCTCATTATATCATCAATGGCCTACTACCTGCAATTTAGACATATACCGGTAAGTCATATATGCAGGAGCACATATTTAAATGACTTTATGGCCAATTTTAACAAGCTTGTTAACATTGATATATACCTATACTCACATATGAAGTCTCGCAATCCTCAGATGTTCGAAAAAGGAGCGCGACACTTTAATCAAATCAGAACTGCAAATCACAGTCAACTTCAATTACTCATGTAGGAAATTTTTACAATTTGTTTGAAACTATTATGCTAGGTAAAATATCTCAAAATACTTTAATTTAAGCCTAGCTGCCAAAATGTACAATAAAATTGTTTTTAGTGCCGCTAACTGAATTTAATAATTTTTCAATTTTTTATGTGAAATATTGTAGACCACTTAGTCTCCCATATTTTCTTCAAAAATAGTTGGCAACCCTAGCACCAACACTATTTCTACCCAAGTCTTCAACAGAAATCAGAGTGAAAAGTCCATGTGCTTGTGTAATACTCATACATGTTTTCCATCTATTAGGAATATTCACAGTTTGCTGTATCTTCAAATGATTCTTTGGACATTCTGTAATATTCTGTGAATTTGTCTGGATGCTGTTCTAACTCCACCAATAAAACACTACAAGCACCATGATTTTCAACGTTTTGAACCAATGAATCCGAAACCTATACCTTTATCTTCGCATTCTTATTATTGACAATAGCAGAAGATCTCCATCTGATGACTCCACACTGAATGACTCATTAGATCAAATAACATGGCGTTATGTGTCACGCTCCATGTGCCATGCATCATGTTTCTTGCATCATCCGGTGTGTTAACATGCAGGGTCGAATCTAGCTACTTGACGCCTCTAGGCAGAGAAAAATATTTCTGCCCCTTGTTTCGCCCTATATGCGTCATTTGGATCAAATGAAATAATTGATTCTGCATCATTATTACTGTTTCTAATATCAGAAACGCCTGACTAAAATGAACCACACGCTGCACTATTTTCGGTAACTGCTGTTCACCACGTTATTACACTCTGATGTACCTGGACTCGAACTGGAACAAGCTGGCTATGTTTGTTTTTTAAATAACACATATTTTTGCACTTTTTCTCACCATTTCCTCTCTTTTTATTGCCTTGTCTTTCTCGAGTTTCCGGTATTGTTGTTTAGTCAACTGTCCGAAGACAGGTCTGGAACCCACAAGTGACACCATCAAGGCATCACTCATAAGGCAACTAGGCCAGGAGATAATGGGGTAGGGTGACCAGTTCCTTTCCCCCTCCATTGCATACAACGCTAACTAGCTACATATTACACTAATGAGATTTTAGATGCAGTTCATCCTCTGACACATATCGTCAAATGAGATGTACTGTCTGGTAATAGATTTACATATCAGCCAGAACCTCAATAAGAGGTGTTTCTAGTATTGAGAACCACTGAGATTTTTCCGACTTTCACTCATTATAATGAATATTAAAATATAAATCACCTAGGTACAAAACAACTGCACCCTTTACCGTTTGAAATTAAACTGAACTCCCAAGCGTCCGGCTGATACAATGACTGGCGGTATTTTCTTTGAATTTAAGTCTGAATGGGGATTGCTGAGTGTTGATACTGGCTACTCTTATGACAGAGTTAGCGGCGTTCTCATCAGTTCATCACAAAGCTTGTGATTGCGAGCAACGAGATTTGCCTTCCTAACATATCATAATATAATACCATAAGTTCTTTAATGTTATTATGTGACACTCTCACAGTGAGAGGGCATAACACTTTTTCTGTGCGTTTTCTGACCATTAGTTAATGGAGAAAATGGTGTTAAAAGATAGAGAGAAAGACTCTGCGCTACACTACTACATTTCCAGAAAACTTTAATTTTTCTCTCTGAGTAAAGAACACGTCTGCTTGTCATGTGGTTCTGAAAATGGGTATATTTCCTGCTTTTGTTGTGTTTATTTAATTTGTGGGATAACGTAATAGTGTATTTGTGTATTACGCTGTGCTAAGTAGGCCTCCTTGAACTTATATTTTTGTAGTGAGTTATAGCGAGGCAATTACCACTTTGGCATCTGCCGAGTGCACAGGTAATGTGTCAGAAGTCTACAGATAGGTGTTCTTATTTTCTACCAATATATAAAAGGTTAAGTAACACCATAAAACACTATTTTTAAAAATGAAGAGAGCCTGAAAATTCATATCCACATCTTGCCAATTGGACGTACTTGATGCTAGAAAAATTTGAGCTTTAATTGAGTGTAATCAGTGCAGTGCTTGACAAGGTCAGGAGAATTGAAGGAACTCTCTTAATATGGTAACAGGCATTGTGATGGATGAACATTACAGTGCAATGTTGAGAACAATGTATACGGTAAACTGTAGAAAGAACTGTTTATAATAGCATTTGGACTTTGCTCTGTGTTATGGATGAACATTGCTACGTCTTTTAGCTAAAAATTTCCCGAAGATCTGGCATTCATTCTCTTCATGTTGCCTTGCTGCAGATGCCATCAGAATTTCAAATATGCCATATTGAGTCTCTATTCCTCGATTCTTCGCTTTTTAGACATGAAGGGCGGATATAAGGCGTATTGTCTTTATTATTGTTGTTCTTTCTGTTTCTTTTTTAGAAGTAATGGAAACCAGGAAAGTTCGAGGGGTCCACTCTGTATTATTCTATCTGTGGCATTTGAAGAGTCAACTTAAAAAAAAAAACTTTTATTCATTTGGAACAACTGGATAATGCATACCATACAGCAGTGCCAAATATGCTCGCCATTGGGGCTCATGACAGGAAGAACTTGGCTCTGAGATCAAACTGCGCATGCACAGACTTCTCTTGTAGTGTCACCGTGATCCTTATCTGGATTTATTTTCGCGTGTACATTCCTAATCAAATGAAGTTCCCTTTGTACTCCAGTTACACATCTTGTATATACGAAGATTAGGTTTGGTTAGTTTAGGTTTTTATTAACCCATTAACGCCCAAATTATTTTTATTAAAAAAAGAACGAAAATAATATATCTATTTCATAAATTTAATCCATAAGATGCCAAGAATATGTTTTGTTTATTCTGCCGTGCACCAAGTAGCTGAAAATCACCCAGTCTATAAATAGACCGCTGGGCACTTATGATATCTGCGTATTCATTTGCAATAAAGTAAATATATTTTTTTGTGTATTTAATGTAGTATAACCAGAAACATTTACACCAATATAAATAAATTTATTTATGACATTTTAGTATTTAATGCAACAATACAATGCTGCAGCAATAATGAAACATATTTATTTTAGTAATGTCTGTCTTTACCGAGTGTGGTAAGGCTCAAAGCATTTTTGACAGAGGGTTTAATCACACTTCTTGCGGAATGTTACTGGTCTGCATTTACACCATTCCATCTGGCAGTGTTTCTGAGAGGGTCGTTTTGCCATGAAATGACCTCTACTATCTATCCTCATACCAAATTTCACTCATCGAGGTGATGGAATAGGGCACTCCATTCTCTTGCAGTTCGAAAATATCTAGAGATATTGAATTCAAGTAGGTCCAGGGAGTCTCGTCCATGTATTTCTCTGTAGACAATCCAACCATTTACTATAGCCATATCCAGCATTCTGACAAAGAGATCTTAGTACCACTTTTTTCCATGAATTGAAGTGGCATATTTCCCTGCTAACCAATCATGATGGTCCACTCCACACATGTACTTACCGTATTTCTTGAGATTTTTCCGGAGTTTTCTCTCAGCCCAATATAAGCAAATGCTGGGTAACTTTCGGTGCTGGACCCCGGACTCATTTCACTGGCATTATTATCTTCATCTCAAACAGACGCTAAATAACCTAAGATGTTGATAAAGTGTCATAAAATAACCTACTAAAAAAATATGACCTGTTGTTGCTGCACACTTATATTCTGTCTTATATTTCTGTCCCACCTGCTTGCAGAAGCCCCTACATCAAAGTTTGATCCTACAGGTACACATCTGTTGTCATCCCACTTCACGAACAGAATTTCACTATTAGTGTCAAATGTATAATCGCAGGACTCTCGTACTGCATTCTGTAGTAATTTCGTATCCTGAAGAGTAAAGGCATCCATTCTGTTTTCTCTCACAGTTTCTGTAACCCGGAAACCAAGATCCTGAAGGTGGAGCAAAAGGTCTCTACTTATAAAAAAATTATCAAATTATGTGTCGTGAGCATGAGGATGTACAATGCAATCGAGCACATTCAGCACAACTCTGCTGCC
The DNA here is from genome assembly GCF_040183065.1 of Periplaneta americana. NCBI lineage: Eukaryota > Metazoa > Arthropoda > Insecta > Blattodea > Blattidae > Periplaneta > Periplaneta americana. The sequence continues at coordinate 170,087,652 of NC_091131.1, forward strand.
TAAGACAAAGTCGTGCCTATTATTGACGTCATTTAAGCTGTGTCCTTACCAGAGATTTTTTACACAGGGAATAGAAAACCTCAATGTGATGTTGGCCACAGAAGAAATTAGTCAAAAGTGATACCATCTGACATAATATTACGAAAGAAAACGAAGCAATATGTCGTAAAAAAGTAAATCCTTGGTGCTACAGCCCATGAAGGGCTAAGACCGACCAGCCGGCTACTGACCTTACGTCCACGTGCCGAAGCAGAGGTGGACGATCATCCAATCAGAATAGAAGTACCGTGTGGTTAGCACGATGATCCTCCCAGCCGTTGTAGCTAGTTTGTGAAACCGGATTTTTGCTACCTATCGTAGCTCCCTAAGTGCATCACGATGCTGGGTGGGCACTTGTCCCATACACTGGCCGAAATTTTATGACAAAATTTCTTCCCCCATGAGGACTCGAACCATGTTCATTCCGTAACGCGAGTCCTAGACAGGATGCCTTAGACCATGATGCCACAGCACAGGACAGCAATATATCGTACCATCACAATATTGAATTTTTTTCTGTTTACTGTTATAATATGTTGGTGAAAATAGGATGCATGGTTTTCTTTATTGGTCGAGAAATATTATTGCATATTTTATAGACCTTTGGTGAGATGAAGTGAGGCCGAGGATTCGCTATAGTTTATTTGGCATTTGCTTTACGTTTGGGGAAACCTCGGAAAAAAAAAAACTCAACCAGGTAATCAGTCCAAGGAAAAATCTAACCCAAGCCCGAGTGCAGTTCCTGATCAGCAGCTAGCGAGTTTGCCGACTAACGTAAGTTACCCTGGAGTAGGTTATTTTACGACGCTGTATCAACATCTCAGGTTATTTAGCGTCTGAATGAGATGAGATGTGATAATTTGCTTTGTTTGCATTTATTTGCTTTCAATTTCCAACAACTGTCCAAGAGTTACAGAATGCAAAAAGGAAGTATTCATTTCCTGACGTCATTGAAGCTGTGAATTATACCAATATTTTTATTTAAAAAAATCAACATGCCGATGAGTATTTTAGCAAAACAAAAAGGTATTGCGAGCTTTAATGTACGAGCTACCTGCAATGTCAAGGAAGAATTCACAAGCGTGGATAATTATTTCTATATTAGGCCTATATGGAGAAATTCGGATGTTTCTAGAGTAATGATTGGCAATAATGCCAATGCACTTCTTCTAGGTGATATGGGCTATGGAATTATGTGGTTCCAAGGCAAAACATGATATTTAAATTTTTGTTGAAAATGAGATTTTGTGATAATGTGTGCATCCTGCTGGTATCTTTATTGTGGCAAAAGATAACATGTATATCTCTATTATTTTTTTGTCTAATCCATTGTTATGAAACACAATTCCTACGATTTTATAAGGTTATTCAAATTATATCTGTACATGCTCGCTCTTGAAAAGTGAAAGAAATGACATAGAGGCCTAACACATTTTGCCTTGGAGCCACAGAATTGCTCCTTGGCTTATTACTTTACCATCACTCCACAGCAAAGAGCCTACAATAAATATATACCGGTAACGAAAGAACGTGCGATTATAGAGGTGTTTCGGCCAAGTGAAGCAACAATTTCCAATTTTCCGTAGCAAAATAAGAGTTACAATGGAAATTGTCTTTGATCATATTGTGCTGCCTTATATCGCACGATGTAACTAAACACCTATTTGAAGATTATGAAGTTTCATTACTGTAGGACGAAGTGAAGGAAGATAGAGTAGAATTACCGAACAGGTTGTATCACTCAGACGAGTCATTAGACATGAAATACTAAAAATATACAGCGTATACATATAGGTAAGTTTATCATCACATTATATTGTTACACATTCATAAGATTTTTTTTTTTTTTTTTTTTGTGAAGAGGAAAAGACTTCCTATTTCTCATTTCCGGTAACTGATTTAGTGAATAATATGTGGTGTTGTTTCAAAATATTAACAAATGAAGTTTGAAACTGCACACTTTCCTCCTCTATGATAGAAACAAAAGTATATTTACAAATCGAATGTGAGGAAGACTTCCCTCTGCAAGGAGCTCTAGTCTAAACATTGATAACTTGCACAGCTATGTCTAGGCGATAAAATGCGAGTAACAACTCAGAGTCACGAGTGAGATATGTCCAGGAGGGGAAAATATTTATTAATATGAAATTCAGACTAATCACTCACTCGACCCTTTACCACTCACTGAGTTGTCCGATACATCTCACTCACTCTCAAGCAGTTTTATTAATATCTGCCATTAGCTCTCTTTCAAGGCTGTAGCCACAGCTGTTAAAACATGTTGAATAGGAGATAGGAAGAAATTCAGAGTCGGTTTCCAAATGAGATGGGACTTCTTGTGGACAAACCTAAACCAGGAGAGAGTGGAACCTCAAACAACGGAATACTCCTAGAAGATTCTTCTCAAATCCCGAATTAACATATTCATCACTGGGATAGATAAAGACTTAATTATACGTTTTGCAGTTGTTCTTCGAGTAATTTCTAACGGAAGATATATTAAAATTGATTCTTTGGATCAATATACGCTAGAAAATGCAAAATTGTTCATTCAGAAGTATCCCTAGTTTAACCTCCCAGCTAGCATACACAAAATTCTCATCCATGAGTCTCAGATTATTAACTCAGCTCTGCTTCCAATTTCACAGTTATCTGAGGAGGTTCAGGAGGCTCATAATAAAGATATCAAAATATATCGAGAGCCCCACACAAGGAAAAGTACTCGTAAAAATACAATGACAGATTTAGTCAACAACCTTCTCATATCTTCCGATCTTCTCATTTCAAATATCAAGAAAGTCACATAAAAAATACAAAACTTCCTTGTGGAAGGAAGGATTACAACTATTGAAAGACTCTAGTGAGGAAGAAGAAGAAAGTGCCATTCATGAAGAAAATGTCAGTAATGAAAATGTAATGATGAGGAATCAGATATTGAATAAAAAACTATTATGTTGTGAAAGTGCTTTTAACTTAAAGAAAAAGTGAAAACTATTGAATAACTATTGATTTTATGCATCCAAGAAAACAATAGAGACATAAAATAATTTTGTCCCATTTTGGGTCGATTCTGGCCCACTGTGAAGTGAAGTGAGTAGGCATTAGATACACGCACACATTTAAGCTAGTTTTTACTAGATGAAACTGGTTTTGACGGATTTCGGGTTTTAACGGTATTACCGGTAACATATAAATTTTCAAATTAACATACACATACAGCCTACACAGCATAGATTTACCTTTAATAAATATGGTTTCTTTGCAGGTAGATGAATGAAAGTTATTTAGAATCATATATTGATTTCCTGCTGCCTCTAACTTTTTCCTTTCATTGCCAGACTCTTTCAACCTTCCCTTCTTAATGACTGGTTCAGGAATTTGAAACAATATATTATACGCAAGTACCTAGTTATACTCGCTAAGCTATAACACCAAATACAGCAGACCAGCTGTTACAATATGTTGAAGGAGGGCAATGCACATGAAAATCATTGCTACTTGACACATTTGTAAGGAAACTGGCGTGGTTAACTGGGTTGTGACGTCATTGAAGCCATTTGATGCTCATACATCACTTCTACTTGAGATACGCTACTAGTTAGACGTGTGCAAGTGGTTCTATATTTTTGTGTAATAGTTTGTAGTAGAGAAGTGTCTAGATTCAGTGACAGTGTTTCAGTGTTTTTATTAAGCCTTTTTTTTCACGCTTTCATATTATTTATTCTTTGTTCGATAATCTAGAGCCCCTTCGGGGGTCTCTTACTACTCATACATGGAAAACATTCCGGAAATCATGGAGGAAGCTCTGCCCATTACATCATTTCCGATTGAGCAACAATCACTAACCAGTACCAAGCCCCTTTCATCACTTAGATCTAACGAAAACCAGGATAGGTCTGATATAATGAAACCTCAGTTATCTTATCAATATATATTTTCAGATTCTGGACCCTTCTTTGTCACTATTAGAAGCAAGACTGTGAACATCAATAAGATGCATCCGATGAAGTTCGGTAAATGGCTATACACTAATAATTATGACGTTTTGCAAATTTTCAAGTCAGGATTTAATCAACTTGAAATACACTTTACTTCAGCCGACCAGGCTAACAAATTCCTTGATTCTGATTTCGATGAGCTGTTTCAGACGAAGTCATTCATACCCAATTACAATATCATGGTGCATGGGATCATTGGTGGAGTTGACCCAGACATTTCAATCACGGATATTATAACCAATATTTCGGTATCTGAAGGATTTATGGTCACAAACGCTTACCGCCTGAATTATAAATCCACGGACGAGAATGGAAAAACGATTTACAAACCTTCCTCTAAAGTTAAACTTATATTTCGATCACAGAAACTCCCTCAATACGTGGTCTTATATTATCAGAGACGTGTAGTGCATGTATATAAGGAGCAAATTATACAATGCAATAATTGTGGATTATTAAATCACAAGTCCAAGTTTTGTCACAACGCTATTCATTGCATGAAATGCGGAGGCCCTCATACCACAGCTGAATGTCAATCAGAGAAACCTTGTTGTGTAAATTGCAAACAGGCCCATTATAATACGGAGTTGGATAAATGCCCGAATTATAACCTAGAAAAAAATATTGCCGATACCATACAAAGTCTCCCAGTATCCAAATATCAGGCGAAACAAATATTTAAAGGGCACACTACTTATGCCACTATCCTTAGAACGAACAATAACACTCAGGGTAGCCCAGCAGCTAACTTTCCGCCCCTTCAGACATCAGCACCAATCTCGCCAAATAGTAAACCATCATCTCACAACCCGTGCAATGCTAACAGTACCCCGAACCCCCATACATCTGACAAGAGAGGGTAACGAAAACTGCCTTACAATACTACAGGCTACAATGTTGCTGAATATAAACGGGCACTCAAAGACAACTTTGATCATCCAAGATCTAAAAATCTAACATAGGCGTCAGGAGGGGTAAATATGAGACAAAATCAAAACTTTAATGTTTTTAAACAGAAAGCAAATAGTTAAAATTTTGGTAAATTATTAAAATGATGGTAAACTGCATGTTGAATTCAATTTTATAAGTAATATTGCTTCAATTTATATATTTTTTCATCAATAAAATAAAAAGTGTCTTTTTTTTTACCCACCAAATGGGGTAAAAAGAAGACAGTTGGGGGTAAATAAAAGACAGCATTTAATCTCCATACCTAAGAGAGCTACAGGAATGGGAGTGCAAAAATAAGACACAGCAGTTTTTTTAAGTATAGTATGCTGAACAAACTTTTAATTTTCATTAAAAAAATACATTTTTATAAGAAATAAACAGACCCATGAGGCATTTTAGACGCTGATTTATGTTTATCTTAGTTTAGTTCAGATAGTATTAGTATTAAACAAAAATGATTGAAAAACATTCCAGACAACCTGCACATATTAGGCCTACTTTTCACACACATCAACTGGCTGTGCGAAGCAATATTGCATATGTTGTCCAGTGCAAGACATAAATGGTACTGGAAGTATGCCTATAATATCATTTTTGTGAATTAGTGACACATCTGCTTCATTCAACTTGAAAAGAGTCTTATTTCCAGATATCATATTCATACACATTACATCATACTCATCAGTTACAGGATATGTTTTCTGCACAACACAAACATATTTATAAATAACTGTTTTTCTTTTACCGCCTTTAAACTGAACTAACACATAATCTCCAATCTTCACTTCATTTGGCTCAATCACCTCACATATTTCTGCAGGTTCATCTTCTAAGAGATCAATGTCCTGTAAACTATCACCGCTTTCCAGCCATTCTTCATCCTCAGAAGTTTCAGGATCTTTTGGTATGTTTCTCTTCTGCTTTCCTAACTTAGTTTTTCTGTTTCCTACAGGTTTAGGTCTACCATTTTTCAGTTTGCCACACTTGTTCTTTATCAAAGTCATATCCTCTTCTGACGTAACAACTTCACTATGTTGTTTTGTTTCAGGAATGGGAGTAGTCTTTTTAACTTGTAACAGCAAATCTGCAAAAGTGACACTGCTCTTTCCACAGTTTTGCTCAAGAGAACTGATAGGTTCAGGCCCATCTGATGTATTTGAAGGTTCTGGAAGAGGCTGTGACTTGCTAATGAGTGATGCAATTGTGATAGGAGGCCTATTTGATATATTCGAAGGCCCTACAAGAGACTCTTTTCCAACAGGAGATACCGTTATGGTAAGAGTTCCAGGCTCTGATGCATTTGAAGGTCCTGCCATAGGCTCTGACTCTCTAACAGGTAATGGAGTTGTGGTAGGACTAACTACCCCATTTGTATGGCCTGTTTGTATAGTCATTGCATAATATTTTTCTAATTTACCAGGATCTAAACGATGTTTCGGATATTTCTCTCTGTTACAAGCAAATATCCCTGTTGAATTAAACCCTGCTGGGATAGTTTTTTGTGAAATGCTTTCCTCCCATATTCCACACAACAAATCCACCATTTCAGATCGAGATGTTTTCCTCATATTAAGGCGCTGCCACTCTTGTAGTCTTTCATTCCACATATCCTTCAGAGGTTTGAAGCATGCTTTGTCCAGTGGCTGAAGGGTTTCTGTTGTGTGTGGAGGAAGCTTTAATATGGTAATATGTTGCTCTCTAGCTTTTTCTAGAGTTGTCAGGTCCAAATGTGATAGATATCCATCAAATATTAATAGCAAAGGCCTTTCTTTAACCAGACTACATAATTTTATAAACCAATCTTGAAAAATGACTGAAGTCATATACCCTTTGTCAAAACTTGCATAAAAAGTTCCTTTTATGTCATGTTTTCCTTTCCTAGTTGTCCACAAGTGCTGACCAGTAAAAATTATTAATGGAGGAAGCACTTTTCCATCTGCTGAACAACAAGCAAGAATGCTAGTGTTGTCTTTGCCGGATCCTTGTACATTCTGATGTGCCTTCTGACCTTTACCAGCAACACATTTCAATCTTACAGGATTACTGCAAATGTAAGTCTCATCCAAATTATAAATATGAGATGGCTTACCCCCAATGCCTAATGAAGCAGTGACTTCTTCTAATCTATCATAAAATTAATATATGATAAATGGATCGGCAGTGGTTGTTCTTCTGTTCATCTATAATTTCTCCAAATTTCTAATGCTTAGGTTATGTCTTCGTAAGAAATTAGTCATCCAATCCTTTCCTGGCCTTCCTGTGTTGCTATTAAAGGGTGTACTGATGTTATTTTGGGAAACATAGTCAGCTACTACATTTTTTATTTCCTTAGTGGTTAAAGCAAATCCCCACTGAGCCATATCCCTTAAATGCGAAGCCAGCTTTCCTTCAGCCTCTAAACTTATTGCTGTCTTTCTTCCACGTTTCTGCAACATCTGTCCAGAAATACGCCTACTTAATAATGCTTTATCTAAATTTTACTTTTTTGCAATGTTTCTCAGTGAATCTTTCTTTTCTTTCCACTCTCCCACAGCACTCTGTGCATCATCTTCATTGATTTTATTCTTTTTCGCATAAGACCTAGGCATTTTTATAGGTTAGACCTAGGCAGTGCACAATGCTAGTCAACCTGCAACAAATGATGCAGCCAAAATAGCAATGGTTCCAAAAGCACCAATAACAATATCACTGCGAATAATTGCACATGCTCTTACCTGACTGTCTTCTTTTTCCCCCTCTTCAATATTTTCTTTTGAAACTGAATTTCAAATCTTCAAACAACACCATTTCTCTATCAACTCTGCAGCAAACTAACCAGAAAGCACTATGACTGCTGTAAAGCCTGGTAACAGTTCACCCACCGTGTAGATACAAAATAACTAGGAAAGTTTGGAGGGAAAATTTGAATTTGTTCTACGAAAATTAGTATGCATGCATTTCCCCCCACCCCCAAATTCATTAAATATTTTCTTACATTCTTTATCTTGTAAAGGATCTTTCTATACTTACTGAAGAGTGTTGTAAATTAAATATATATTTTTGTCTACTAAAATATACGCATAATAAACTTGTTCTACCCCACTTTCTCTGTGTCTCATATTTACCCCTCCTGACCCCTATGTGACTAATCCCACATCACCTAAGCCTTCTCAATCTACTTCTAGGACAACTGCATACCACAGCGAAGAGATAGAACACAATTCACAGGAATTGTCAACTACTCAAAAAGAGGTTCAATCTCAAAAACGAGTCTCTACTAAGCTAAATAAAACTCCATTCATTGCCTTTATTAATAACATTATACAGGAAGCACCTGACTATATCAGACCCTAGTTGGAAGATTTGAAAACTACTTTTGCATGGATAGACTCCAAATCCTATATTGGAATGCCAGAAGTCTAAACAACAAGATTCATGACATATCATACTTGGTATCCAAAAAATTTTATCATATAATCATTATTACAGAGACTTGGTTTCAAAATTATCGACAACAGAACATTAAATCCTACCATTTAATCTCCGCCAACCAGGAACATATTGGAGGTGGTGTCGCAATGTATATCCACAAGTCTGTTCACCTTACTAAGAAATATGAAATGTTTAATATTAATAATAAAATACAAATCATCTCTATCACAGTCAACAATATAAGTATCATGGGTGTATACTGAAAACCCAGGGAGAATATATCATTACACCAATGGAATCATATTTTAACAAACGTTTCTACTCTTTCAATACTAATATGTGGCGATTTTAATATAGCCAACTTTCATATGCATAGACGATGGCAGCAAATCCATCATCCTCTCATAGAATTTGCTATATTACATGATTGGCAACTTGCATCTGAACATATTTTAACTAGAAAAGGAAGATGGGGTCAGGATGATTCTCAACCAGACTTAATTTGGTCATCCGAAGACTTACTACAGCATATTAATATTAATAAAATTTTGGATACTATGAATAGTGGTCACTATCCGCTTGATATAGATTTATACTTAAACCAAGCCATTTTCCTCAATCAACCTAATCCAGCACAACCCAGACATATTAATAGTAACAGGGTGGATGAGATAATATCTAAATTACAGAGTTTTCAGGATACAATAAAGGATTTTGACGACATACATAACTTGTTAATAGAAGAATGCCGGAAATGTCCTCTCTCTAAACAATCTGCTAGAAATAAAACTCCTCCCAAACCACCTTGGTGGAATGAAGCCTGCAACAGAGCAGTCGCCAAACAAGAGGGCTTGATATATGAGAGGAGTTCATAAGCCGGATTAAGTGTAATCTGTCAAGAAGCTTCTCTCAACTACCAGAGGAGCGCCACAAGCAAGCAAAAAATTGCGGGAATTTCAAAAGACTTCTCTTCACCTGCCCTGTATAGCCTATTATTATTTACAATTTATTACTTATAAATACTCTGCACCTCTCTGTTATATTAATATTTATATCAATGTTTGAAATATAACCATCCCTATTAATATTTTGATTTTTTGTCGTTGGAATGAAGATCTCGAGTCAACACCATCAGCATTTTCAGATCGTGATATGCCAGGAAGTGAAGGAAGGAAAAGGATTGTGAAATATGAAATGAATTAGACATGACCTACCAAATCTGTCGTGGTTAGAATGCATTAAATTTATTTAGGTAACAATATTTTTTTCATAAACATACAATATTATATTTTGTTACAATTAACTTCTACAGTCTTATTGCAATACAGAAAGATTTCATGATCCTATTAGTGCAATAATAATTACAATTAACAACATCACAGGGAAGTGTTGTATAAAAAAATCATATGTATACTTGTCTATTGGAAATCGGAGATTATTTCATAAAAAATGTAAAGGCAGTTTATTTAATTTTCTTCAATTTCTAGATATATTATTAGAGTTATTGTGTTATCATCCTCAGTAGAAATCGAAGTCTGCAATGCTGTATTCTTAAAGTCTTATACAAATATATATTGATGTTGCAAATAAGCAGTTACAATGTGTGTGTGTTTTGCCTTGTGATAACATAGAAGGCTAGTGTAACTGTCATTGTGTTTAAATTATATGAAATGTTAAATATGATATATGCAGTACCTTTCACAAGCTTTGTTTAGTGTGTCGAGAAGATAGCTCCTATGTTTTGTATACAACCCTGGCCACAATGTGTATTACACAATAGTGCATTACCAGGATCACTTTCTGCATCCAGTTTCACAAGCACATGTAAAGTCAAAAAGGCACACAGCTCTTCAAATCTTCGTAATGAAATTTTTATTCTGATACACCATCAGTGCTAAGAGGAACACCTAGATGAAGAAGCTTGACATTGCCCCAGAAGTTTCTCCACTTAGAATGCAGACAGAAATAGTTGAACAACATTCACTCCCGTTCTCTTCTGGAAAGACAGTAACACCAAAAAGGAGGAAAATTCGAAGTCTTCGCATCCAACTGTACCGCTAGAGTATGGAAAGGGAAAACAAGGTACGAGAAGAACTGAAGACAGAACAAGCCCTGTGCACAATGAGGCAAGTTGTGCCTAGGCAATTACATGAACCAATAAAGAAATTGTACAGCTCTTGTTCACAATTTGCTCAGGGATGTCACTGCTCATCAGAATTGAAATGTAAAACCCTTAATATTTACTTACAAAGTCCAAGTGCAACAGAATTTTCAGAAAGTCATTGAAATTTCCTTCTGAAGCCATACTTCTACATAAGTTTGCTAAATATACAAATGATGCTGATTTTGTGAGAAAATATTATATGAGCTAAAATATGCTTGTGACAAAATGACTGCCAGGTGAGCCGCGCTGTCACATATGCAATGAAATGCCACTAAATATCAGTTTAACTTGTAGCAATAATAATGAGGATACTGTTGATGGGTTTGGAAACACTCATTATCAGGTAAAACTGCAAATCAGGTGCTTGTGTGTGTTTACGGCAACTGGTCTTTGTCATAATTACAAGCAGGTACAGAATTAGTTTTTAACAAATTCCGGTACTCCTGATACATATCTAGTAGACTTCATTTTCAATGCAATCCAGACATTACAGAATGTTGGCCTTAAGGTAATAGCAACTGTATATGAGCATAGGCTTAATAATCAAAAAGCTTACATCTTGCTTGGGGTAAAGCCAGATCAACCATTCTATTCAGCAAATGGTCAGATAAGAATTGTTTAATTTTTTTACACAAACCATCTCTTAAAATGTACACGAAATATGTCGAAAAAGTATAATGCAATAGTTCAAGACCAATATAGGAAAATGGAAACACGGACATTAAGCCATGCAGTAGCTGCAGACATTTCCTGCTAGCCAAGACTGGCAGTACATGCAGGAGATGCAACACATAGAGCAGAATTTGTAGGCAACATGGACAAGACATTTGATTCTCTGAATGAAAGTACAGTTTTCGAGAATAGGAAGACAGTATGTGCGGCTGTGGAAGAAAAGTCTATGCATGTATTCACCTGGAATGAAATGTTGAATTTTTAGTAGTGTCAATTTTATAAATAGTGACAAACTGTGCATGTGCCATCCACATCTCGTTGAATTTATGACTTAAATGGAGCAAAATTACTATGGGAAGTTGTTAAAAATTTACACTGATATGCACTCGCTCTAAATTTGGAGTATTAATCAAGATTATTTAGAGATTTACTTTTGCATAATTAGAAATAAGGATGGTAGAACAAGCCAGATAACTCTTCCTGCAATGATATTCAGTACAGTAATCGGGCATTGCTGCTTAAAATAATGTTATGTTCTAGTAACAAATGAAATTGTGAAAGAGGTTAATAGCTGGTGAGGGAATCTTTTAATTTCTCCGATGTTGATAATGAGATCGTGAATGCAAATGCATTATAATATATTGCTGGTTATATTGGTAAGAAGGCATGTGATGCTAAACAGTGTGTTTATTGTCGTGCAGCTCTTTCAGACAATGAAAAATACTTACAAGAGGGCATAACATTCATGTTCAAAGAATATGAAAAAGTAAATGAAGATCCTCAGTTGCCCTCAACGCATTTATTAGAATGTGTAACACTGATGACCAAAATGTTTCATAACAGCTTAGAAAATCTGCTGTCAGACAATGATATAATAAAGCAATTTAATGAGCTTTATTCATGATAGTGTTAATTTTGATTTTCTTTCACACTGTAACTTCGAATGCAAAAGTTATTTTTTTTCTCACTATAATGTTAAATCAATGCAAGACTCAGAAAACTGAATGAAAATATGTCTTCTGATAATATCAAAAAAAAAAAAAAACAAAAAAACAAAATTCATCTTGCACCAATAAATTGCTAACATTAAATAGCATAAATGTAATATAATCTGAAATTATATTACATAAAACTCCATTTTATTGATGCAGGACTTTTTTCATTTTCTTTCCTTCCTTTCTGTAATCATCACTTGACAGATTTTCATTCATTCGCCGTAATCTTGCATGAATCAGCACTCTTGTGAACAACGAAACCAAATATCTTTTACAATCAGAATTACAATTAGGTGCAAGGAAATCAAAACAAACTTCATCCTGAATGAGGCTAGTAAATCTCTGTACTACATCAGACATAGAAATCAGGTTTTTGAAGTTATTATCAAACTTATGTGTCATATCTTCAACACATTTAAGTAAATTCGCTGAAGGATATTGGAGAACATTCGTAACTTTTTCATATTCCTTAAAAATAGGAAATGTTATACCAGCTGGGAGGACTTTTTCAGAGTCAAGAACAGCTGTGCAACAGTAATTACAGCACTGTTTTGCAGAACAGAGCTTTTTGGCAAGATAACCAGCAACATAAAACATAGCATTGCTGTTAACAAGATCATTACTCAGGTCAGAGAAATTACAACTGCGTGCAATGAACTGATTCACCTCAGAGTTTGGTGGGTTAACCACCATCTCACAACTAGTACCTGTTGACCCTATAGATGCTAGGACAACATCATAGTCAATTTCACAATTTCCCTTGTCACTACATATTAGCATATTCTGGGCAGCAACTGCTCGGAAAGCATAACAAAAGTCGTTACACGAAGGGTTGTCTCTATTACCACCTTTCCTTCTGATTATACAAAATGTTTTCCAAACAATTTTGGTTTATCCTCCCCATCAAAAGTGAGTGCATGCCCTCTTTCTTAGCAACCTCCCACAACAATTTTGCAGCATAAAAATGTTGTACCCAACCATATGTGGATGGTGCATGTATTGTCTTTCCTTCAGTATTTATAAATTGGACAGACTGAAAAAAACTCGCCATTTCCTCCCAGACTCCATGGCGGCTGGTACCTTCCTTCACTGCACCACATAATGGCTTCATAATGTCCGTCATCACTCTGCCATTTAATGAATCAAAAGCTTTATCCACATAACCTACGAATTTTCCAGTGTGTACTCCTCCTTCAAGCATCCCAAAAGATGACATCGTGAGAATGGCTGCAGCAAACAAATGACTTAAAACTCTTGCTGCTGTGTGCACCCTCGTAACTCTGAAACCAGACACATAAACATCTTTATCAGTTAGTTTAGTCGCACGAAACTCATTATCTTTATCTGAGTTATATAACTGCACAATGTGCTCCCATTTTGCAGTGTAATTATCGTAAAACTTAGCAGAATACTTTTTGAACATGTTTCGTGTACTTTTAATCAAGTGTGGACTGTCAAAAAATGGTACAATTTTCCTGTCATTTATTGTAAAGGAGGGCTGATCTGTAGTAACTTCCAATAAATGATACGCCTTTTGATTGTTAGAGCCCTGATCACAAACAGTAGCTACTACTTTTAAACCAATGCTTCTCAGCTTCTCTATTGCTTTGACAATGAGTTCAACTCATGTATTGCTAGGGGTGCTTGAATGTGCTAAGAAATAGCCCAGAACTTGTTTGTAATTACTTCAAATATCTCTAACCATAAACACAAGACCTTGGTTGGCAATTCTATCTGATGAATAATTGCCAGAATACCTCTCAAAGCCATCTACGATGTCTTCATTACTATTGTAGCACAAGTTTGCTTTTAAAGACATTTCATCCCACATAAGGCAACACAGTTTGTCAGTCTCAGTTATCTTACTACAGGCATTCCTTAGTATGTCAAATAGTTTATCACTAAAACCATCATCAGTGGTAACTAAAATTAATGACGATCTGGACTCAATCTGGACATGGACACGGAAATTACGACTTAAACTAAATCCAGAAAAATCATAGTCAATCAATGTGGGCCATTCACGTTTGTTAAGCACTATTACCATACCAAATTTGTCCCCGATTAAAATATACAGCACCGAAATTCCGTTCAGTGAATCAGTAAAGAATCCAGGTGTTTATGTGGATAAAAGTTTAAATTGGAACATTCAAGTTTCAGAAACCTGCAAAAAAGTATTCTAATTAATACACTCGTTATGCGATTGAAGAATTTTCTACCATTTTCCATGAAAAAAATATTAATGCAAACACTCATGATGCCCCACTTCGAATACTGTGATATTCTGTTTACTGACCTAAGCGTTACTTCGGCGCAGAGACTACAACATGTTCATAATATGTGCGTCCGTTTCGTCTGCAATATTCGCCAGGCTGATCACATAACACCATCCCTCGAAATGTTGTCCTGGCTCCGTCTAGAAGATCGTAGGAAAATCCACTGTCTTTCCCTTGTCTTTCACATATTGCATTTCTCCACTCCTGTCTATCTTGTGCCTCGTTTTCAGAATTTATCCACCCATCATAACTTAGACACATGATCACAACACTCCTCAATGTTATCCATTTCCTCCCACCGAACATCCTCATATTCGTCTTCTTTCACTGTGGCTGTTCCTCAGCTTTGGAATTCCCTACCGAGTAATGTCAGGGACTGTCAGACATTAAACCAATTTAAGAATACGCTAACAAAATATTTTTCTAACAAATCTTTTAACAATAATAGCTGTTTCAGGTTTCTCAATGTTTAATGGTTATATATATATATATATATATATATATATATATATATCACAATTAAATATCTAAATTATCTCATTATTATTATTATTATTACTATTACTATTATTATTATTATTATTATTATTATTATTATAACTATTTCTTACCAATGTTTACTATTGTCACACTAACATTACTTATCCAACTTTAATTATTTACTTTCATGTTGTTTTATGGTCTAGATATTAATGTAATAACTATGTAAGCAATTGTATTCAATTAGAATTAGAGTCTGGCTGGGCGGAAGAGAAGGCCTACTGGCCTTAGCTCTGCCAGATTAAATAAATACATAAATTATTATTATTATTATTATTATTATTATTATTATTATTATTATTATTATTATTATTATTATTATTATTATTATTACTTTTGCAATACTCTAAGCAATGGAGGCTTTGAAGGGAAATTTAATAACTTCCTAATCATCCTATAGGAACTTGGGCTCTGTAAATAAATGTTAAGAGCCTTTGTTTTCATTTCTAGTGACCACCAATTCCTCTGTACACACCGTGCATCTGAAGAGATACAATTTCTTACTGGTTGATATAATGGCCCAGGAACCTTACTCTTTATACATGCAAGGGCAGTGTGTATCTTCGGTTCTTTCTGCGTAGTCTTGAGAACTCTTCCTCTCGAACGATGCAATTGTACTCAAAGATGCGAATCTTTCTCCTCTTTGGTGTTAGGTCCCGCAGAATCTGTATAAAACGAAACAACAGAAAATATATAATTATAAACTAACAGTAAGAGTAAGCAGGCCTATAACACCACGAATAGAGGTTGCAGTTATGGGGTCTACTAAGCCCAATACAGGCTACTTATCTTTTCCTATAAATAACAATTACATAATCTTCAATTTTGACAGAATATACTGTATGTGTGTAGTTCTGAAGCATTGAAATTGCATATCATCGGCTTATTTTAAAAAATCTTGTAACTGCATTTCAGAAAATTGCACATAAGAACTTTTTATTTTTATACCCAGCTAACAATTGTTATGCATTTGTTGTATACAAAAAGTAGAAGCATTTTCATACTAACGAGGTGTTATCAGGAGACGCATTTTAAAAAATAATAAATTTTGACTTGGTTTTAGAAGTAAGCTGATGATACCTAAGAAGTATATGGTTGCCTTGACCAATGGAGATAGCCTGAACTTTGCAAGGTATGGCTTCTCTATTCAAATGTGTGCAGAGGGTACTTGTGAAGTACTTATCTTCAAAATGGTCCGCACACACCGAAAGCTGTTATGCAATTTCTTGGGCAGATTCACCTTTAGGTCTTCTCTGCCCATTGCTTCTAGCCATCCCTTGTATCTGAAATAAAAAAGGGAAATAAAAATAATAGGATAAATATAAATAATATAATGTATCTATAATACAATATAATATAATATAAATATAAATGATGAGCACAGGAACACTATTTCGTGGTACCTTGTAAAATCACTGGGATATGCTAGAAAATGAAAAGAAATTGCTCCAGTGACCTTAAAGATAAAATATAAATAATTCCTCCATTTGTAATACTTTTTTGGTTAGCCTTTTTATATGTTGAAAATTTGTAGTAAAACGGTTTAAGTATAAACTACCATGTCTCAGTGCATCTGATCCCTTCGATTTTCTGCTTTATCTGAGTGATTTTATAAAGAGATACAAACAAGCGTTCCTGTGATTATCATTCGGTACTTTGCCTCATCACACATGACAGAATAAAGTTACTTAAATCACTGAAAATAACTTCTAAAATTGTAGCAAACCAGATAAATCAAACATCGGTGTCGTGTGCAGTAGGGTACCGGAGTTTCAGTACAAAGAATAACTGCAATAGATCCTTCTCTTGAAAAATATCCACCACGTGGTATTGTTAATTTAGATGAATACATAATACAGAAATTAAATATAATACATATATGTATTATGGAATGGCCATGGAATGAGATCGGAGAAACAGAACAGTTTGACGTTATTTATGTGAACTTATTAGTGTCATTTAAGGTGTTTCGACTTATTTTATGTAAGATATACATAGTAATTATTGTTTTTTAAACAAAGTGGTATTCGCATAATGATTTATTGAATGACTTTTGGAAAATAGCGACTTTTTCGCCTTGTTTCCTGCAATGTTGTGTGTTGCTATAGACATTTTATCAACAACGTCCAGGTTTTATTGGTTTTGCATATCGTGATATGAAAGTTTTATAGTTCTGTGCTGTGTCTGATATAAGTTTTGGAATATACTGTAGGTGAGACTATTGCGATATATGAGACTTTACAAATACCATATATTATTATTAATTTATAGACCCTTACTTGGTCAAGTATAAGCAAATCTTTTATATTTCTTACTACATGGAGGCTGCAACAGGAGAAGAGTCAACCGACATAAATAATATTTCTTTAGATACTTGTAACACAACGCAGAGTTCTAATCAAATTCAGTGTGATTATTGTGAAAAATGTTTCTTAAATTCAACATACATATTAGTAAATCCCACCCAGATATTCATCGAGAACGTCTCATTCGTAAACAACCCCGATGTTCAACCACCGTGTGGAAGAACAATTCCAATAATTTAACTAATAATTCTGAAAACGACTCTACTGCTAATACAAGTCCTTTATCCTTCTACAAACAAAATCTTTCTACTTGGAATGATAAATTTAGCGCACAGTTATCCGACAATGTGTTTGATGATGTGACACAGCAATTCCTGATTTTCTTATCCAAAGCAATTGATTATCTACCTGGACCCAAACATCCAACCAGGAAATATTACGAAGCAAGAAAACTAAAGAAAAATTTAAATAACCAGAGGACTTACAGCAGATCCACTAACCCAGAAAGAGCCACAAAACGAGACCGACAGAAAAGAAAAAACAGATTTCTTTATGAGAAAACACAATTTGATTACTTCAATCAACGGCGGAAAGCAATAAGAACAGTACTGAGTCAAAATAAACCAACGTGCAAATTAGATGTCAGCGAGATGCAACAACTTTACAGTTCAAATTTTTCTCAACCAAATAACAATATTCGATCAGAATATCCATCCCATTACACCGAAGCAGAAATACTCGAATTAGATGAAACATTCCAGAAATCTATCACCAAGTCAGAAGTTGCGCTTTCAATATCTCGAATCGCGGTGGACACCGCTCCTGGCCCAGACCACGTCCTGATGAGAGTTCTGAAGGATGATACTGCTGCAGAAATCATCTCCTCCATAGCTACAAGAATGCTCCATATTGGGCACGTACCTCCATGCTTCCAGACCGCAAGAAGTGTTCTCCTTTATAACTCTGGTGACGAAAATGACTTTAAAAACTGGAGACCAATTACTATTTGTTCCGTGTTACGTAGGGTAATTGAATGTGTCCTCGATAAATGCCTTCGGGAATACATAAAATTCAATCCTCATCAGAGGGGATTTACACATTCTCCAGGAACAATAGTTAATACATCCCTTCTCAGGTCCACTTCAATGTCCGCAAAATCTAAAAAATGTGATGCAACTCTCGTTTTCCTTGACGTTAGTAAGGCATTCGATAATATCGGGCACTTGTACCTATCAAACACATTAGATAGCTTGGTTATTCCAAGCTTGTTGAAAACGTTAATTTTGAAACTTCAACTAAATATTTCCACTAGAGTAGAAAACAATCATAAAAAAACTAATCCCATTGGTTTGCGAAAAGGAGTTATGCAAGGATTGCCCCTTTCACCCGCATTATACAATCTATGTACTGATCACATCCTTAATGAAATGTCAGAAGACTCGATCGCTGCCAAATAAGGTTTCAATCTTGTTTCAGGTTTAAAACCTATTACTGTACTTGGTTTTGCAGATGATACTGTTATCATAGCTAAAAACAAAAACTCTGCTTTAGAACTCACAAGGATGCTATTGATCGTTTCAAAGCTATTGGTTTAGATATAACTTACTTACAAATGGCTTTTAAGGAACCCGAAGGTTCATTGCCGCCCTCACATAAGCCCGCCAGCGGTCCCTATCCTGTGCAAGATTAATCCAGTCTCTATCATCATACCCCACCTCCCTCAAATCCATTTTAATATTATCCTCCCATCTACGTGTCGGCCTCCCTAAAGGTCTTTTTCCCTCTGATCTCCCAACTAACACTCTATATGCATTTCTGGATTCGCCCATACGTGCTACATGCCCTGCCCATCTCAAACGTCTGGATTTAATGTTCCTAATTATGTCAGGTGAAGAATACAATGCGTGCAGTTCTGTGTTGTGTAACTTACTCCATTCTCCTGTAACTTCATCCCGCTTAGCCCCAAATATTTTCCTAATCACCTTATTCTCAAACGGTTTAGATATAAATGTAAATAAATCTGTAGCTATTAATATTTCTCGCGGTAAATTGCATCCAAATCAACTAAACATTTCTGATGACACTACTATCACATGCTTAACTGCAAATGAGCATGTACGCTACTTAGGTGTTAATTTTTCTGATGTTTGTATATTCGATTCCCAAACCGTTTTAAACGACCTGAAAACTAGATTAGATTTGCTAATTTCGTCTCCTTTATTACATCCTGATCAAAAGTTTTGTATATTAAATTCCTCAATTTGCCCATCATTAATCTACACATTTCAGACAATACCCTTGAAAACAATACCCAATACTTTTTTAGATAATGCTGATAAAATTATTAAAAGCACTCTGAAAGAAATTTTGCAACTACCAGCTGACACACCCGATTCTATGATATATACACATCGTAAATATAAAGGTCTTGGTCTTTTTAAGGTATGCTGGGAATCCATGCTACAACACATTAACGGCTTAAGGGTATTACACAAAACTAATGATCCTTACATTACTTCCACTAGGGACCTTATTGAGGAGAGTAAAACATGTTTAAAGAGCCTTAAATTAACTCCTGCTAATTCTTTTTTAAATAATCGTGAAAATTTTGTGGACTCTCGAAAAGTTAGAGACGCTTTAAGAGACAAAGAATTTGAAAATTGGTGTACATTGTAACAAAAGGGTAAAGGAGTGATTCTTAACAAAGAGTTCCCCCCAGCAAACAGCTGGATAAGAAATCACAAAGGTCTAACGCTCTCAGAATGGATAGACGCCCTTAAAATGATAGGCTATGTCGCTCCGGTCCGAGCTGTACCGGGTAGAAGTCGGAATGGTACCCGCTGTAGGCGCTGTCTCAGCGAGATTGAAACTCTTCCCCTATAGTGAGGCCCTTCGCAACATCCGTCACCATGCTGTCTGTTCTATGCTGGCCGAGGCACTGAAGGAAGTAGGGTTTACAGTCCATCAAGAGGTGCAGGGACTAGCCACACAAGGAAGTGTTCGGCGAATTGATATCATTGCCATTAAGAACAACTCGGCATATATTCTTGATCCCACCATCAGATTTGAGACACATGCAGATCAACTGCATGAGGTGGACAGTGAAAAGAAACGGATCTATGAACCAACAATCCCGTTCTATAAAGATAAATATAGCCTGTCCCACATTGATGTGATAGGTCTGATGGTGGGAGCACGAGGTACCATATCCTCCTTCTTTGCCAACACATGTAAAAACCTGGGGCTAACCACAGCATTGTGAAGGAAATAGCCATTAGTGCCCTCAGAGGATCAGTTCAGATATTGAGAAATCATTTGTATGGGAGTGATAATGGAAATTTCAAGTTATCTTAACCGATGGATGTTAATTGGTTTAGATATCAATGCCAATCAATCCGTACTATTATTTTTCTCGTGGTATATGGCATTCAAATCATTCTAACCTATCTGATGATATTTCCCCCCCTTTCTTAACTGTAAATGATCACAAATGCTACTTAGGTGTAAATTTTTCTGACATTTTGCATATTCGATTTCCTAACCATTTCAAATGTATATCATTTTACCTTTTAGGTGTGTTTCCAAATTGTATGTAATACGCTTTATCAAATCTGGCAACCTTTCCATAAGGGAAGCTAAATTTATTATTATATATAGATATATATATATACATATACACACACACGAATAGTATCCGGTATCTTATATAATTTATAATGATGCACGTGACTAGAAAAATCTACAGTACATCAAATTTGTTTAAGTGATAAAATTACTGTTATTGTAAATGAAAACTCACCGTTCACTATCTCGCGATATTTTGAAGAAACACTTATTTGAGTGGCTGTCCTTCTTATTTCTATAATTCAAATATTCACACTTCACATACGATGGCATCTTTCACAGTACACAACAGATACAAGACAAATCAAGATGTCTTCCTTCTCCTTCGGTTCTTTCTTTCACCTTCCTACCTTAACAGGACTGACAACTTAAACCAAAAGCACGCATGCTCATTGTCCATTTCTTGGCATCTGAATTCAGTGCCGGAATGTTGGTAAGAAACGATGGTAGTGTTCGTAGTGTCGGTTAAAAGAGTTAGCGGCGATTGAACCCCTCTATTATATTTAAGTCCTCTTGGTCTGGAATCAATACTCCATTTCATATAGAAATATGAGAACAAATGGATGAGCCATTTGCAATGTATGAGATCCCCTAGAATCCCAAAAGCTATGCTTCACTATCAGTCCCATTGGAAGAGATCTCTGGTACGTCCCAAAAAGAGCTGGGGAGAAAATTCCTCTTTATTATGAGATTGTAATGGCCTACAACTTGTATAGATGATGATGAAGTAGAGGTGTTTGGGAATGCTTCTTGTAGCAAAGGCATAGTGTGGTGGTTTTGGTTTTTGCACACCCACACTGCATATGCAAGGAATTTATCGCCATTGGGTACAATTTAAGAGAAAAATATTATATGCTGACAAACATTTCAGAATATTATTGTTTTACAAAATATCTTAATTTGGGGCTTTATACCTGAAAATGTGCTACATTACATGCTCAGCAGTCTCTTATATACAGGAACACCTGAAATATGCAAAAATATGTAGAATTGATTTTGAACATTCTGCATTACAGCTGTTTAAAATGATTTTACATCACTTGCAAATGGACAGTAAAATATGCAGTTGCATATGACTCCTCACCCTATTAATATGCCATTCAATGAAAGCCTGTGAATGCAGTTAATTTTGCTTGCAGGCTACCCAGGACCATTCGAGGCCTTGTGTGTTATCCCGCAGCTCCCACATCAGCAGAAGATGAGGAGGAGGAGGAAACAACGAAGAGTTGCTGCTGTTCATGTTTGAGATATATATTTTATGGGCTTTGTAGTCGTTTTATGCGTAAGTAGTTATAAATTGTATGTCTAAAGCCATTTTTCAGATAGATCGCCCTCAGCCTGTTCTTATATTTCCCTCCCCACTTGTTCAAAGTTGAGCTGTTACAGTAGTAGTGAATTATGTGCACTCCTTAATGTTACCAACCATTAAATCTTTCATTTTGTTTGGCGATCTCTTTCTTTATGTGCTAAAAATGTCTGAATCTCATGCTCCGTCCCTTGGTTCCACTCAATGCTGCGATAATTAAGCACATGTGGTCGCATTTTCCATTTAATTCCTTCGTTTTCCGATAGGCACAACATGCTTAGAAATGTTTGGAGCTGTAGGCGTATTCTAAATTAATCATATTTTTATGGCCATGCAACAGGAAAGGGGTGTACGTTTTTCTTGGTTCTTCTTGTTTTAACACTTCGTCCCAAGAAATTTCTTTTCTTTTGCTGCCACTAAAGTGCACTGAAATTAATCTGTGAATGGCAACAGACTTACTGCAAGCTAAACTCATGCATTTCCTTTGTTTTCTTGAATATAGTTAGTAATTACGAATGTTCTAGAATTTTTAAAGATTATGTGGTATTTTGTTGGAAAGTATATTTAAAGACCATGTTGGGTCCGATAAGCTGTGAGAAATTCCAAAAGTTTTATTAATATGGCTATCAAACTTATCCAATTATATTACAATAACATAAATGTTTTATTTTAACATTTTGATGAATGTTTTCGGTTCAAGGAACCATCATCAGATCCCCAATTAACCTACAAAATCTTATGAACAAAGTATTATAAACAATCGGTGAAACCATGGGTTTTATAAAATAGATTCGGATGCATAATGAATTATGATATCACATATTGAGTCACAAGTAAATGAGTAAAATTCATAATAGTACCATAAAACAGTAAAAACTGTATGTACAAGAATAGAATTGTTAAAAAGTAAATGATCAGTCCACTTTTATGAGTATAAGATTAAGCTATATAAATAGCATAAGCACCATTCAATGTGACTGCATAACAAGATTAACATGAAGGCTGCATTTACAAATGTCAGATCGATATGCTGATGCGAATTGGCAGAGTAGTGAAGAGAGGTGAATATGCAGCTTCATGTGTGGTAAGACTGGAGTAACACTTGAGACATGCGTGGTCTTGTAATCTGAAAGTATGTACAAATTCTTATTTACTATATTGAAAGGATTAATAATGAAAATTATTTATGATTTGTAACCAAATGATGGTAATTCACGAAACACGAAAAGAAGGGGGGCAACCAATTAAATAAAGAAATTACTTACCTAGACGGAGCAGAAGAAAATATATCCGTTCTTGTATAAAGTTCAGCCACAAATGTTGACGAACGTTACGCTTACAAAAGGACTAAGTAACATCAAATTGAAGGGTGGGGGGGGGGGGGAAGAAACATATTGGAGTATCGGAAGTCACGTGTGTAAGGAGAATTTAAATTATAAAGCAGACTATGTATGTTTGGGAATTGCTCATTCAGAAGGGATAAACCATTATTTAATGCTTGTGAAATATAACATTCTTCAGCAATATGTATATGTGGATTGTCACCCATAGGATGAATGACCTGTAGTGTATTATTTATATTGGTTAATTCATGACCTTGTTCTGTCAGATGGGTTGCAAACTTTGATATTCGTTTACTGTATTTGAAATCGGAAACATTTTCATTAAACTGGGTTGGTAATTTCTGTGAGTTTGACCAATGTATTTGCTAGGCCAATTTTTCCATTGTAGCATATATATGCCACTATTTTGAAGTCGATCTCTATTATGAAATTTTTTATTAGGTATGACGTTATTTAATTTATTATTAGTGCAGAAGGCTATATTCATATTGTGTTTTTTGAAGAAGTTGTTCAATTGGTTAGAAATCGGTCCAAAGTAGGTCATGTTTGTCCATGTTTTTAGGGGTTATTGGTTCAAGAAAAGTGTGTTGAGTTTTTTGTAAGTTGTTGTTACGTTTTTGGAGGAGGCTGTCTACTGTATGTTTTTGGAAACCATTATCTTGGGCTAAACAGATAATATAATTATATTCTTTATTATAATTAGATTTACTTAGTGAAATAGTTAATAATCTATCAATGAGGAAACGAAATTTACTAATTTTATGAGTTTCTGGGTGGTTAGAAAGGCTGTGTATAGAATGATTAGTGAAGGTTGGTTTCCAGTATGTGTCAAAATTAAAACGGAAATGTTTTATAAAAGTTTTGAGGTCTAGAAAGTTTATTGATTGGTTAACAGCTGACTCGGAGGTGAACTTTATGATAGGGTGTAAATCATGAAAGGAATTGGTAATATTTATTTATTTCTCTAATGGCATGGAACATTAACAAATAGTCATCAATTGTCCATCTGATTCATTATCTTAATCCAGGCTTCCCAATAGTTTCTGTTCTGCGAAGGGCCAGGCATCACATTAAGTGGACCCTGTCCATATCTTCATCCAGATTACAGAGCATGCAGGTGGGCGTTTGAAGTAACCCAAACTGATAGAGCTTCTTGTCTTGGCCATGTAAAAAAGTCTTCCAGTTTGATTCTAAACTCATGAGGTATTGTTCCTTCATTTGTAGAGTTTAGAGCAGTGGTATGATACTGATTTGAAGCAACTAGTGAGCATGGCAGCTTTTTTCCTAATGTATCTGCCTGTTCATTGCCAGAAATGTGACAGTGTCCAGGGATCCACAGGAGCTAATTTGAGTTTCCTCAGTGTCTCGCAGCAGTCATGAATCTCCACTGATGCAGCAGCTCAATGGATTCTATGGCAGATCTTGAATCACTCAGGATGACAGTCTTGGAGAATTTTCCAAGATGCAGTAGAAGTTGGTTTAATGCTGTTTGAATGGCTTGATTTCTCCATCGAACGCTGTTTTGAATGATCTGATGGATTTATAAATAGTTGTCGTTGTTTTCTAATGCCAGGCATTTGACAATAAAGTCATTTGACCTCTTGCACTCCAAAATTTTTCAAAGATATTATCATGGCCAGCCACTGAAGCACAGATTTTGAGGTGTTACGAATCCATTTCTTGGTTTGAGTTGCACAATGGGCAGTTAGGGGACTGATATATTCCAATTCTATGCAGGTGTTTGGCCAAACAGTCATGACCTGTTGCCAATCTAAATGCAGCTACAGACGATTTTCGTGGTAAATCGGGAATTAACTGTGGATTATGATGCAGAGACTTCCATTTTTTCCCTTGGGATTGTGTTATCAAATTTTGTTTGTTGAAGTCTAAGTATGTAGATTTAATAAATCTTTTAACAGAGTAATACGTAGATTTAGTAACAGGTCTGTAAGTAGCAGTGCTTTGCTAAAGCATCCACATTCTAGTTTCCCAGGATTCCACAATGGGATGGTATCCATTGGAATACAATTCTTTTATTGAGTGATATTAATTGAGAGAGCATTTTAGTTATTTCTGCTGTTTGAGATGAAGGTGTGTGTTTAGATACGATTGATAGAATAGCTGCTTTGGAGTCTGACAATATAACTGCATTTTTAAATTTATTGATGTGGCATAGAAGATTCCTGAGACTTTCACTTATTGCAATGATTTCTCCATCAAAACTTGTTGTTCCATACCCAAGAGATCTATAAAGTGAGAAGAGACAGCACGTAACACCTGCACCGGCACCTTGTTCTCTGGAGATCAAGGATCCATCGGTGTATAAATGAAGCCAGTTTTGTGGAGGGTACCTAATATTAATTGTCTCTAAAGACAATTGTTTCAGTATTTCAGTGTTTACTTCTGATTTCAGTATTTCTTCTGTTAAATTTAGATTTATAAAAAATGAAGATGTAGCTGTATATCCCTGTTCCTGCATTTGGGTAACCATGTATTTGTGAGCCATCTGTGTATATTCTGAGCCATTGAGGTTCTGGGTATTTACTGTTGATAGTCTCCAAGGCCAAAAGCTTTAGACTCATTGTGTCTGTTCCTTTTTTAAAAACACTTTGGTTTAGGTCTGTGAAGCAGTCATGGTATTCTATTTCAGTTGGATTCTGTATCATGGGTTGGGGTTCATTGGATATAATTGAATATAGTTCTTTTAGCTTACGTACTTTCTTCGCAAATCCATGTTGTGTTTTGGGGTTTCTTTCTTATTTTCGTATTTGTACCAGTATTGACCATCCGATAGTCTGATTAGCTCTTCATACAACAGCATGGATCTCTCTGAGGGTCAACATGGCATCCACAGCAGTTATTTTTACAGTCTTAGAGTCGACCAATTGTGTGTTTTACATTCCAGGAAGAACATACTTTTGATATGTAGTGCTTAAAGTTGAGCGAGCACATTCCCATTTGCATCCTGGAAGGCGTTTTAGGATCCTCAGTTGGTTTGAAGTTTGGGAGCTAATTTTCTCCACTTGTTGTTTCCAGGATAACTTATTATCAAAGGTTACGCCCCAGTCACCTCCCAGTCAGCTGTTAACTGATCAATAAACTTTCTAGACCTCAAAACTTTTATAAAACATTTCCGTTTTAATTTTGACATATAATGGAAACCAACCTCCAATAATCATTCTCAACACAGTTTTCTAACCACCCAGAAACTCATAAAATTAGTAAATTTCGTTTCCTCATTGATAGATTATTAACTATTCCACTAAGTAAATCTAATTATAATAAAGAATATATTTATATTATCTGTTTAGCCCAAGATAATGGTTTCTAAAAACATACAGTAGACAGCCTCCTACAAAAACGTAAGAACTCAACACACTTTCCTTGAACTAATAACCCCAAAAAACATGAACAAGCATGACGTACTTTGGACCAGTTTCTAACCAATTGAACAACTTCCTCAAAAAACACAATATGAATATTGCCTTCTGCGCTAATAATAAATTAAATAACGTCATACCTAATAAACTTAATAATAATAATAATAATAATAATAATAATAATAATAATAATAATAATAATAATGGCTTTATTTAACCTGGCAGAGTTAAGGCTGTAAGGCCTTCTCTTACACTCAACTAGGATTAAAACTTGCTTACATAGTTGAACATGCAACTGAATCGGAATTAAGTAATTACATACTGATACATAATAGAGATCAATTTAAAAAAAGTGGCATATATATGCTACAATGCAAAAATTGGCCTAGCAAATACATTGGTCAAACTCACAGAAATTACAGAACCCGGTTTAATGAACATGTTTCCGATTTCAAATACAGTAAACGAAAATGAAAATTTGCAACGCATCTGACAGAACAAGATCATGAATTAATCAATATAAATGATACACTACAGGTCATTCATCCTATGAATGACAATCCACGTATACAATAATGTTATATTTCACAAGCATTAAATAATGGTTTATCCCATTTGAAACCTGTGAGCAACAGTAACAAATATGAATGATACTCGGGAGGAAATTAAACACAGAATAAATATGGGAAATGCCTGTTAGTATTCGGTTGAGAACCTTTTATCATTCAGTCTGCTGTTAAAAAATCTGAAAGTTAGAATTTATAAACAGTTATATTACTGGTTGTTCTTTATGGTTGTGAACTTGGACTCTCACTTTGAGAGAGGAACATATGTTAAGGGTGTTTGAAAATACGGTGCTTAGTAAAATATTTGGGGCTAAGAGGGATGAAGTTACAGGAGAATGGAGAAAGTTACACAACACAGAACTGCACGCATTGTATTCTTCACCTGACATAATTAGGAACATTAAATCCAGACGTTTGAGATGAGCAGGGCATGTAGCACGTATGGGCGAATCCGGAAATGCATATAGAGTGTTAGTTGGGAGGCCGGAGGGAAAAAGACCTTTGGGGAGGCCGAGACGTAGATGGGAAGATGATATTAAAATGGATTTGAGGGAAGTGGGATATGATGATAGAGACTGGATTAATCTGCTCAGGATAGGGACCGATGGCGGGCTTATGTGAGGGCGGCTATGAACCTCCGGGTTCCTTAAAAGCCAGTAAGTAAGGTATCCCATTTGAGTGAGCAACTCCCGAATATATATATAGTCCGCGTTATAATATAAATTCTCCTTACACACGTGATTTCCAGTACTCCAATACGTTTCCTTCCTCCCCCCCCCCTCCACCTCTACCTTTCAATTTGATGTTACTTAGTCATTTTGTAAACCTAACGTTCATCAACATTTGTGGCTGAACTTTCTACAACGGATATATTTTCTTCTGCTCCGTCTAGGTAAGTAATTTCTTTATTTAATTGGTTGCCCCCCTTCCTTTCGTGTTTCGTGAATTAGTTAGCCAGCATCGTGCTTTTTACCTATCATTTGTAAGAAGAGGAAATTCATAGTGGAACACGTGTGTTGTCAGCAAATAGCTGGATGACCTACGAAGATAGATAATGCACAAAAACTAATAATGATAATATATTATATTATATTACAAAATAACTGATTTTATACATTAATGTGACATATTATTGAAAATATCGTCACTGTCATGAAACACACAAAAGTGCAATTAGATCTTCATCAAATTGTTTGTACGACGAAAAATAATTGCAATATCAACATAAAATTCATATGGTAGATAGTGCTAACTTAGTACTACTCATTGCAGTAAAAATCTCGATTTCGCTAAAAATGTCAAATAGAACCTCATTTTTCTGAGCCCTCACAATGTTGCCAATGTGGAGGGGAGGTTGTACGATCATCCACTCCTTCTCTTTATCTTTCTTATATTGGCTGCTTTAGCCAGGTGGACGGCACATTGAAAGGATTGGGTGTGCGCAGTGGAAGACTTTTAGAATGAATAGTGTGAATTTGTAAAACAAATATAATTAACAATAATAAGTAACAATGTACATAAATGAAAAATGAAATAACAAGAAACATGAAATAGATAAGTGAAAATAGGACAAACTAATCTGAAATGATATCCCCAGGATATGTAAATCATGTAAGTATCACAAGACTGAGGCCAACACACTTATAAGTGATTAAATCATCTAATATGGCCGTCTCTCGACCATCAGTGACTAACCTATTAACCATATGTTCATGAACCACTCTCTAAATATATATATATTAACTATCTGAGTATGAATCTGAACACAACAGCCAGCCAGCACATTAACTTAATACATGATCCATTCGACCATAGATACCACTCAGTCTGACTAACCAAACTAAAAATACATGTACACTCAATAAGAGATAATCTCTACCCAGCATAAGGCATTACATGACAGATCACTATACATTACCCATTGCACATATTGGTCACATAAACTGTGCAAATAGCACCAACACAAATCTCTGCACTTTACAAAATGAATACCCAACGGAGAGAGAGAGGGATGGAGACAGATGCACGTAATAAGTAACGGACGATAATTCCAATTTCAAGGATCATTTAAATAGCAACTAAACTCGACGCACATGATATGAAAATAGCGGCGAAGGAAAGCGACAATCAAACTGGAGCAGGGAAAACACTAAAAGCATATGTGAGACCGTAATCGCTGCCTTATCACTCTAACCGTCTCGGAACATGAACTCACATTTCAAATCATATCTCCTTACATAATTCCCAATACAATTTACCTCAAACACATATATCTCACAAATATGTTACTCGATGCAAATACTAAAACTTGCCCCCAAGACGTATCACTAGCAAGCGATATTTCAAACTACGATCCACTAAAATCCCAAACACACACGACGCAATTTAACTACTCCACTGATCTATCTCCAGCATGTACAAAGCCCGAGTCACATTATCTATATCTGCCGCGTACCAAAATGCTAAGTCTTGTTAAATGTTTCTGTCGTGTACGAGAGCTTGAATCTAAGGCAATTGTTTCCGAATATCTCCGCGTACGAGAGCCTAAATCTTATTAAGTGTATCTGCCGCGTACCGGAACCCAAGTGACGTTCCGTGTATCTCCGTTAAAACAGGTAAACTCTCTCCCCCTCTATCCTCGTGAGACGTAATGACCCGGCCAATAGGATTATTTGGAAAGAACAAATGAAGGGATTGATAGCGCTATCTATTCTGTGACGTCTGAGAGCGCTCTGATGGATGAAGTGACGTAGTAGGTAAACGGCCATGGTAGTAGGCACGGCTCACCAATGATAAGGGAAAATTATATTTCCCAGCAACTCCCACCTCCATCCCCTACTTGAAATGGAAGGAGGTGAAATTAACTTCGGACATAATGATGTTTTCTTTTTTCATATACTATTAATGAATTATTCTATAAGCATTCATATTCCTGCTTAATATTAACTAAATAAAAATAGGTTACCAATAACAAAAGAAAACCTTTAATACAAAAAGGAAAGGAATAGGGAAATTCATTGCAAATGCTACATGGGATGTTAAGGAGAGAGAATGACTTTAATATTGTGAAAAACCAGTGAATTAAAAACAATATGTTTACTGTAAAATACATTTCGATGTGTGAGAAATATATATTACATAAAATTTAATACGAATTTATGCTCTGGTGCACAAGGTTTTCAAGGGGCAAGGATGGTTAAATGTGGTGGAAAACCAGTAAACTTTTAAATGAAAAATGTTGGTTTAAAATAATCTTTGAAATTTGAAAATTTCATCACACAAAATTTTAAATGTATTTAGAGCCTTTTGTCTGATTAGTTGAATATTACATTCAGTTTCTAGGGCAACAGTGATGTGGTTTTTGGTACTCCTAGGCATAATCTTAAGGCTGAGTTTTGAAGAACAGAAATTTTTTGTAGATGAGTTGCTGATGCTCCTCCCCATATTTCACATCCACAGGTCAATTTTGATCGTATATAAGCATTATAAAACAGACGCATTCCAAAATATCAAGAAAGTTATTTCATACCATGTTCATCCTCCTCCAGTCTTGACACTGAATTGCTAGCTATTGATGCTGCTCTTCAGTGTGTTACTCAAATTCCTGAAAAATCTATTTGCATACTTACCGACTCCAATTATATGATTAAATATGTACCAAACCTAAGTGCACATAGAATTATTCCACTTCGGAAACAACTAAGTAAACTAAAAGAACTCCAAAAGGAAATAACATTTCAATGGATACCTAGTCATTGTGGTATACCTGGAAATGAGAAAGTTGGTAATATTGCAAAACAGGCAACATACCGTATTTACAACCAAGACCTCTTCAAGTGGTATCTCTATCCGTGCATTTGCTTCAGTGAAGTCTCATTTTACAAACCTATGGATCAACAATTGGCTCTCTTCTGACAAAGGAAAAATTTTACAGTCTGTACAAAAGAAACCAAATGACCTGGAAATGTACAAAAACTTGCCCTAACAAGAGCCAGAACAGATCACATTGTCACTCAATTATACCTACACCGATTTCACATTTCTGATAATCCTACTTGTCTGTGGTGTAATAATCATGATGAAGATCTGGAACACATTCTTCTATACTTCCGTCCATAAACCACAAAAGAAGTAAATTAAAATCATCAGTACCAGTTGCAGAAGACACAGCCCTGCAGTATATATTGACTACACCCCAACTCTGGCTACTAGCAACAGGCATCTATAATGAACACCGATCAAACTACCCCTCATTTCTCGTGTGTGTGTGTGTGTACGTGTGTGTGTTTTTTTTTTTTTTTGCTCTGGATTTCACAATGAAGTCGTCATCCTTCTTGCTTCCCCACATTTACAATAAAAAAGTGGTCTTCCAATGGATCCCGGCCCACTGTGGACTGAATGGTCACGAGAAAGCAGATATGTTAGCAAAGAAAGGAACTAAAATCAGCTTAAAAACAGATTACAATAAGAAGTTTGATGACACAAAATGTGATGCACATTTATGAACCTTTTAGCTGTCACTTTTAAAGCTCTGGTGCACATAGTTTTTAAATTACACTAAACTTTGTTTGAAATTTCTGGTAACTTTAATTGTTTGCTTTATTCTCACACAAAATAGTTAATAACTTTATATCTCCGGAACTATTAATGTTATATGCATGATATTTGAAACACACATTCTTAGGCTATTAGGAAACTTTTCTGTGTAACAGAGATTTGTTATTTTGTTACTTACTTACTTTTGGTTTTAAGGATTCCAGAGGTTCATTGCCACATTTACATAAGCCTGTCATCAGTCCCTATCCTGAGAAAGATTAATCCAGTCTCTACCATCATAACCCACCTCCCTCAAATCCATCTTTATATTATCCTCCCACCTATGTCTCGGTCTCTCCAAAAGTCTTTCTCCCTTCGGCCTCCCAACTAACACTCTATATACATTTCTGGATTCGCCCATATGTGCTACATGCCCTGTCCATCTCAAACGTCTGGATTTAATGTTCCTAATTATGTCAGGTGAAGAATACAATGTGTGCAGTTCTGCATTGTGTAATTTTCTGCATTCTCCTATAACTTCATCCAGGGGCGTATTTTGCGGGCTGCCGGGGCTACCGGCGGTAGCCCAAGGAAATTACAAAAGAAAAAGTTTATAATATAACATAATGTAATAATTTTGTATTATTAGTTTTACCATAGTAATTAAAATTAAAGTAATTGTTAGATATATTTTGTTTAATAATAGGGTCAGCTGTAGCCCAAACCCTTTAACCAGTATACGCCACTGACTTCATCCTTCTTAGCCCCAAATATTTTCCTAAGCACATTATTCTCAAACAACCTTAACCTCTGTTCCTCTCTCACAGTGAGAGTCCAAGTTTCACAACCATGTAGCATACGTTTTTAGAAAAGTTTTTATGACCCTTAATTTTGCAGGTGTCTATGATCACAATAATTACAAGCTACAAATCTCTTTCAGTATATTTAGTCATGGATCTAAACCAGGGACAATCGTGTTCACATTGATTTCATGCAGGCATTGCCCCTGTAGTTTAAAAAACCCTTCGTGCTCTTCTGTTTGATGGGTTTTCTATAATGACTTTTAAAACAGCTCATAATGAATTATTATTATTGACGTAACATGATATGGACATAGATTTTATAATAAATGTTTAATGATGAATTTCTGTGAAGTTACATAGTAAAAAGGCAATATGAATACTGTATAATTTATGAATCTGATATACAGTAGGTTACCTTTTTTATAATCATTAACACTTTTGTTAAATGTAAATAACATGCAAAACAGACATTTCAAATAATATTACTGATGTAACATTCACTTGTTACTGACATAATCACTGCAAATTACATTTATCTCTGTTTAACTTATGGAAGAAATTTATCGTATTTAAATTACGATCAGAACAGTAAAAATAAGTATTAGAATATAAATGGACGATTCTCCTGGACTTAGTAGATATTGTAGAGTTTTCCAAGACGATATTGTACACTTTTTTGACAAACAGAATGTGGAAATATTCTGTTCTTCGCTGTGCATGGCATCTTCCAATATGGTTCTGTTGAATGTTAATGCTGCTCCTTTTACATGTTACACATCATCAGTGACCAATGCATATGATTTTGTACTGTTTAAAGTATTCAAAACAGCTGAAAATGTGATAATACCCTTGTTCACTCAATGTGTGGACATTTCATCCTTGTGTTTTATTCCAACATTTTCTGCAAAATCTTTTTGTAATAGCCTACAGCATGTTAGGTTGTAAGATTTCCTTTCAGATATTTTATTTCTTGCAGTTGTGTTTTTGCATAGAAACATAGTTTGCATAAACCCTTAAGATGTCTGATCAATATATTTCTTGCAGTTTCAGGAGGACAGGTGACTGCCTCCATTTTATGTGTCTGTCCACCTGTACTATCTGGGAATAGATTTGTTATAAACTGTTCAGTATTACTACATTTGGCTTTCCAAGTAGCATGCGATATTCTAGTCACATGTGGACATTTCTAATAATTTATTAGTAGAAAGGATATTCCAGTGCACTTGCATAATCCGTCAGTAAGAAGGTCCACATTTGACAACAGCAAACATTTTTATCTTTTTCAGAAACTGGAAGTATATACTGTATTTTGGTCGTAAACTAGCAAACTTAGATTTTTTAATTGAACATTGCATATTCACTTTTAATAACTATATGCTTCCATTGCTGTCATCATGAACACTCTCTTCTGTTTTCTTTCTTTTTCTGGATCTTTAATGATGAAAGTGACAAAATCTTTGTGCTCTGGAAATACAGTAGACTCTAGACCACTTTCGTAAAATTGTGAAACAGCTGAATAATCATGAGAGTTTTCACCTTCCTTCTGCTTAATTTCGCAAGTTTCTATGACTCCAAACTTTTCAGCAAGTTTCTTCACAACAGCACGTTTCTTTCTTGGAGATGTTGGTAATGACCTTTGTGCTCGATGTACTGTCTTCCCCAATGACTGAGACTTGGATGTGAATCATATCCAACATCTCTTAACATTGCTTCAGCCTTTAATTTCTCTCTGTACTTTCTCATTCGTAATTTACTATTATTTTCAGTTTATTTTTTCTTCTGCACTCTAGACCATTTCTTTCTTAAAGTGGTTTCTGCTGTGCATTCTTTTCTTGATTTCTTAATTTTTTCGTCACTTAGCTTCTCCCTGTATTTTCTAACCTTTTCAGCAGAAGATTTTGGAGGATGTTGTCCTAAACCTTGATATTTGAAGTTGATAATTAAAGAGTGTTACGTCAGTAACATCAATAGCTTCAAAATTAGTTTCGAAAAAAAATCACAGATTGCATGAGCTGAATGGTAATTAAGTTTGTTAGAACCTGTATAGTCTTCCCTGATAACAGTCACGCTGTCCCCGCAGTGTTCAGGCTTAGGGTGAAGCATGCGTCTTGCAAAATATACATTACTTAAACTGATTTATTATTAATTAAAGTATTAAAATACTCTTGAACCATAAATGTAATAAAAACATTATGCAAAATTATTTGTTGCAACTGAAAATAATAATGTGGACATGTTTACAAAATGGGTGTTTGTAAATGTGTTTAAAAGATAAAGGGATAAAAATAATCATAATTATAATTGCTATTTATGCAACAAGTTGCGAAATAATAGCATTTTAAGCATGACAAGTGAAGATTGTCCAACACGGCAAGTGCTTAAAACACTGGTTTCGCATGTATTTCGTGCAAAATATTTTGAACAGTCACTCGAGAATCCTAAATGTATTTATATTTTAAAGAGAATGAAATTGTTGATTCGTTATCACGCAATGGCGAACTTATGATGTTGAAGACGAAAGTGTATTATATTCGTATAAAAAGAGATAGATTTCATGGCCTTTGGATATGTAGTGATTGTTTTGCTGGTTGTTATGAAGTTGTTTTCTGCTTGTTATGTAATTTGGAATATACAATTATTACAATGAAAGTGATAAATGTAATTAGAAAAGTGAGTGATTCGGAAGTGAATCATTTATATATCAAATCTCCAAATGTAATTTCAATTTTAAATAATTGTGTTGAGAATATTTATAATAAATAAATAATTGGAATTTATGTTTTCAGTATTTCTAATTAGTGTGCTTAAAAGTACTTCAGGCATGGAAATTTACTTTTTAAGCACGCTAATATATGGATGCAGAATTCAATGAATTTTTTATGCTAAAATGAGAATCGAAAAGTCATCACCATGAAACGAATGTCTAAAAAATAATTATTTCTGAGAAATGTTAATCTTTCGAAATGATAATTGTTTCTCTTGAAGTCGTCAGCATCAGCCTCCCTGTATTTACTCAGTTGCATACCGACACCTCTTGTAAGGCACTGCTCTGTATTATATCCCAAAATTGTTAGTCTTAATTATGAAACAATCTGTTTATCTGTATCCAATTAGAACTTCACAGAACATTTACCTTCAATAAATAGCAATACTCTCTAGTTACTGCTAGCCTCTTCATATAAACAGCATAAAACACATTCTTATTATTTTTGCAGCTATCTGTGTTTGAAGCTTGTAGCTATGTTTAAACACAGGTGTAACGTGGCTTTCCCGCAGTGAACAGTTTCTCAAACTCCAACCCATGGAAGTTATCCTTCTGTTCTGCAGGACTGCTTCTATTCCAACAAATGTAAATCAAATATTCAAAGTTCGTGATTTCGCACCCAGCTAAACTTCACATTAATTTGGAAAGTAATCAGTAATGACGAGGATTCCTCTGCTAAATTTCATATCCATATGTCCTAAGTGAAAAGCTCTGAGAGGATTGCCTACAGGTTGTCGTTTGAGAATCACTTGTGCAAAGGTTCACACCCGTGGCACTGGACAGAACCAGAAATCTGGTGATGTCTGGTGGAAACCATCACCTTGATGAGGTCTGGAAGCTTCTGGTTTGGTGCCGGCTTGAAGGTGAAGTTCTGCAGCAGGACACTAAGGATCAACCACATGTTCTGCAGCCAAATGTCTGACCCACACACACACACACACACACACACACACACACTTCCCTGCAACACATTTCGAAATTATCAGATGGTACAGGAAAAACATTGACGAGAAAGTGTACTAGTGAGCACTTGAGTAAGTGAATAAGATACTGGGTAGTGAACCAACAAATAAATTAGTATGACTTGAGGCTTTCCCGGCGTTTGATATAGAATAACTCTTCTTGGGTTCTCAGCCAGGTGAGTTGGAGATTAGATTCCAATCTTTCGACGGCTAGCTCTGCCATCTTCTTCAGGGAAGAAGCGCATGTATGAGGGATTATGTGGTTGGAGTTGTAGGAAAATGGACGACGTAGGTATATAGGCCTAATGACGCAATAGAGGAATGGGGCGCGGTGTTGCATTCACCCGTGACTCACATCGGACGCAGGAGCAGCAAAATCGGAATCCCAAATAGAAGTTTATTTTCGAAACAAGTCCAAGGTTATAATCTATCCATCTGTGAAGATTCTCACCACCATAACTCTGCCGAATGTGCAGCGGGAAGAAAGCTGATGTAAGTAGAGCAGAGAGGTCACCAAATTCTAACTGCAGTCCAAACAACACCCTTTACCCTCGAGCATATGGATGCTAGAGCCCGATAAAATGTTAAAGAAAAGAACATCCAAATTGGCTACTCGGAGGAGACTTTTTTAGAAAACGAGAACGAAAGGGCTGAGATTCCCGCATGCTTTACTATAAATCATTCCACATTAAGAAAAAGTCATTGGTTTCATGGACCTTGCAGAGCACATTGTGGAAGCTGTGGCAGGCAGGCGTTTCTGTGCCAACTGATCATTTGATCGAACAGCCCTATATGCTCAATGCGTTTTTCTTAACGTGGAATAAGTCTATAGCAATCAGTAAAAAAAATGAGCTTCTCCACCATTCCTGACAGACTTTACGTGAGATAAAAGTTTTTGAGCCTATCAAAAGTTGTTGCTTTGTCAGCTGTCCGAAGACAGGTCTGAATCTCATAAGTGACACCAATAAGTCATCACTCATGAAGCAACTAAGCCGGAAGATAATTGGGTAGGTGACCAATTTCTTTTCCCCTCCATTGCATACATCGCCGACTAGCTACATATTACATTAATCAGACTTCAGAATTATATGATACAAACAATTGTTCTTCCTCTGGCACGTATTGTCAAGTGAGATGTACTGTCTGATAATAGATGTACATATCAGCCAGAACCTCAATCAGAGGTACTATCAAAAGTGGCTGGGAATATTTCAGCCTTAATTCTGCAGTAGCCAACGACTGGACAAGAAGTGTATGGTTACAGAAGTAAGAGAATTGATAACTTGAGTTGTCAAACGAAAAGACGAATAAAGGATTATGAGAGTAAATAAATAGGTCTATACAAATCAGTTTGCTATTATATCACTGTCTCTATAGCACTGATGAATTCTTAGAGTTGCTCTATCTTAGATCTTGTCTTCAAGATAATTCAGAGTAGTTAGATGAGAGTCTATTCTACAATTTTACAAGTATTTGGTTTACACACTGCAAATGGTCCTTTTAGCTGAAGTTGGCTCAGCCTATAGTTTTCTAAAATTAAGTTCCAGATTTTGTGTATTTGTATTTAATATTATAGTCATTTATTATATTTAATACAGCACTGACGAAAACGAAAATAATGGCTTTTAAAGGAAAGGACCCAGTGAACTCAAAAATTGTAGTTGATGTTAAAATTTTCAAGCAGACGTCACATTTTAACAGTCCAGGTTACAATGTTTATTATAAGAAGGGTATACATGCAGATGGGGCTCATTGCAATTTTACGAAAAATTGGTTTATTGGCTCCGTCTATAGCATTTTCAGAGGACTTTCATTTAACATAAAGTGAACTGGAAAAAAAAAAAAAAAAAAAAAAAAAAAAGACTAACAGCGATTAGTTCATTTTAAAAAACACTGAAATTTAAGGGGACCTGGTAAGCCAAAAAATCTTGAATTTTTCATTTTTCATTTATCTTTCAGATGAGCCATGATTTAAGTTTGTATCTTATTCCTAAGTATGTTTTTTTTTTTCGGTTTAAATGAACAGTGACATTTAAGTGGGCGTGTCCATAGGCGGAGAGAGGACCATTTCCTTGGGGTGGCAAAGAAAGACATAATTAATTACCTCCTCCTCCGTTATAGCTTGACCGTGGTACAGTATATTGGAATATGATCAGTTAATAAAGGTATTTTCGGGGTGAGGGGCATGTTTTTTACAGTGTTACATCCATATCGGCGATGTTTCAAACCGAGTTGTATAGGGCTTGAACTGTAGGTCTGCTACAAATTATAATAGGGCATAACTTAAAACAATCTCCCTCTTTTTCTCTCTCGTGCAGAAACACATGCATACATCAATAAAACTACGTAACAGTGCTAACAGAAATATTTTTATATGAAGCTTACCTTCCGAAGATATATGAAATGTAAATTCTAATAATTATTTTATTTAATCTCATTTTTTAAGTTTACACATTATACTGGATCACTTTTCTTTTTCCTGCATTGTCGTGCAGTATGTTATTCATACATTTCGAAGTGGTGGCCTCAACAACTGCAGACTTCAAAGACAATAGTACAGGCTGTTACGAAAGAAACATTACAGTGCTTCCATTCCTCAAATGAGGTAGTATAGGAATTCTTATACATTCAGAAATTTAAAATAAATAGAGTATTATAGTCCAGGCACATTATCATCAATTTAAGCACAAAAACTTAATCATAAACAAAAACAAAAAAAAAAAGATCTTTTGAATTCAATAGAATAATAGAAAAAAAAAAAAAGAGATCAGACAAGTTGGGGGGGGGCAGTGGCCCCCATTACTCCGCCTATGGGCTTGTCTCCTGTTCATCTAGCACACTACCACAGTCTACTATATACAGTCACGAAGGTTGAGTTTTGAGGGTGCTAGAAACAATAGACTGTGACGGTACTATTTTGTATTGCCTGTAATGAGGCGATATTAGCGATCCTAGTGGTGAGCAACTATCTAATGTTTGCATATTTACTACGTATTGAGCTTCGCGACTGTATATACTAGACTGTGATACTACTATGTTAGTTTCAAATTTTGCGCCTTATGTGCGAAATTTTTTCATTGTAGGGAATTTATGTGTATTGGTACACCTGGTTTACCGTCTGTGCTTTGTTTCGTAGCAACGGATTTGTTTACAGTGTTGTGATGTTATACACGTGCTGTACGGAGTTCTATTATTAATTGTGTTACGATACAGTTCAGTTGCATTATAGAGGTGCATTTTGTGATATTTTCTTACAATATGGGTTACAAAAGTAGCTTGAAAGTATTTAAGAAGAGAAGAAATGTTGGTAAACGTAAGAACTCTGTTAGTAAGGTGAATTCTAACCTACAACCCTCTAGCACACGTGGTCAGTGTGAATCTGTAAATAGTGGCTGTGCATCAGGAAAGAAACTTGAAGATTCTAAAATCAGGTATGAAACCCTCAAACAAGAACACAGTGTTAGTGATACCAATGGGGTTATAGATGTTGGCATATTATCTAGTGTACTGCAAAATAATGTATTCTGTAAAGGCTGTGGCAAAGGTGGGATATCTCTTGAGGTAAAAAAGCACATTGGTCTTGCTGCAGAATTAGTTTTAAAATGTAAATACTGTGCGTTTGGTGTAAATTTTTACAACTCTTCATCTATTGATATTTCAAAGATAAACCCAATAACATGTAAACTCTACACAATAAATGTTAGACTATGTATGGCCTTAGGGCTATAGGAAAAGGTAAGACAGGTGGAGAGACTTTATGTGGCATTTTGAATTTGCCACCTCCTCCAACCAGGTCTACTAGATATAACATAATAATTGGATCTGCGATTGAAAATGTTGCATTACATAACATGAAGGTTGCTGTGGAAGAAGCAGTTGCAGGAAATGATAATGTCAGAGGCATATCAGCTGCCTTTGATGGGACGTGGCAGAAAAGGGGTCACATTTCACTAAATGGCGTTGTGACGGCAACTAGTGTGGACACTGGCAAGGTAATTGATTTTGCTATATTATCAAAACATTGTAGGTGTGAAGGTAGAACAACAAATAAACATGAAACCGATTGTGAATGTAATTACAGTGGGTCAAGTGGTGGAGTGGAGGTTGCAGGTGTGACGAACATTTTCAATCGGTCACTCAGTTCATATAATGTGAGATATGTGAAATATTTAGGAGATGGGACTCTAAGTCATTCCTTGCTGTTGAGGAATTGAAACCACATGGGAATGACGTACAAATTAGCAAATTAGAGTGCATAGGCCACATACAGAAGAGAATGGGCATTTTGAGGAGACTGAAAACCAGTGTGAAGGGACAAAAATTATCGGATGGTAAGGGTTTATTAGGAAAGGGGAGGCTAACTGACTCAGTTATAGACAAAATTCAAAACTATTACGGCATGGCCATAAGACTTCTATTTACTATTTTCCCGAAACACATAACCACAGTGGACCATATGACGATTCACCACTGTTATTCTCATCCCAACCGACACTTGAGACAGGCATTGACAAGAACCGAGTTCTGAATGGGAGAAGTGAAGGCTGATGGGTGGGGGAATACCTGCTAGGCCACGAGGCCACAAGAAATGTATCTCAGTTTCAGCTTTCCCAGTGCAACCATAAAACCCGGGGAAATGCAGAAGCCAGACACGGCATGAGTGATCCTGGCTTCAGGAACAAATTTTACTGCAAGACAGGTCTATATACATCACAAGGTTTTCTACTTCTACAACTCTATATGCTTCATTGAAAGAACTAATATAATAGCTATGATATATACGACTAAAAACCACTAAAATTTTGAGTTTAAGAAAACAAAGTGACTGAGGCCCAGCCTCACTTGCCTCAGCCAATCAGCCGCCACTGTACAAATCTACCAACATGGAATTTCATCTCAGACTAAAACCTGTCTTGACCCTTTATACCCATTGGTGACTGCACATGATAAGGTCGCAGGGCAGATCTTGCCTCCTCTGCTATACCAGATAATGTTGTTGTTGTTTTCTAATGCCAGGCGTTTGACAGTAAAGTCATTTGACCTCTCCCACTCCAATATTTTTCAAAGATATTATCATGGCCAGCCACTGAAGCACAGATTTTGAGGTGTTCCGAATCCATTTCTTGGTTTGAGTTGCACAATGGGCAGTTAGGGGACTGATATATTTCAATTCTATGCAGGTGTTTGGCCAAACAATCATGGCCTGTTGCCAATCTAAATGCAGCTACAGACGATTTTCGTGGTAAATCGGGAATTAACTGTGGATTTTGATGCAGAGAGTTCCATTTTTTTCCCTTGGGATTGTGTTATCAAATTTTGTTTGTTCAAGTCTAAGTATGTAGATTTAATAAATCTTTTAACAGAGTAATACGTAGATTTAGTAACAGATCTGTAAGTAGCAGTGCTGCTCTTCTTTGCTAAATCATCCGCATTCTTGTTTCCCAGGATTCCACAATGGGATGGTATCCATTGGGATACAATTCTTTTATTGAGTGATATTAAT
This sequence comes from Periplaneta americana, assembly GCF_040183065.1. Lineage (NCBI taxonomy): Eukaryota > Metazoa > Arthropoda > Insecta > Blattodea > Blattidae > Periplaneta > Periplaneta americana. Next base: position 170,129,791 of record NC_091131.1, read on the forward strand.
TGGGAGAGCATTTTAGTTATTTCTGCTGTTTGAGATGAAGGTGTGTGTTTAGATACGATTGATAGAATAGCTGCTTTGGAGTCTGACAATATAACTGCATTTTTAAATTTATTGATGTGGCATAGAAGATTCCTGAGACTTTCACTTATTGCAATGATTTCTCCATCAAAACTTGTTGTTCCATATACAAGAGATCTATAAAGTGAGAAGAGACAGCACGTAACACCTGCACTGGCACCTTGTTCTCTGGAGATCAAGGATCCGTCGGTGTATAAATGAAGCCAGTTTTGTGGAGGGTACCTAATATTAATTGTCTCTAAAGACAATTGTTCCATTATTTCAGTGTTTACTTCTGATTTCAGTATTTCTTCTGTTAAATTTAGATTATATTCTATATTTAATAGAATTAAGGGGTTTGGTTTAATTTGTAAGTTTTCTTTTAAATTTGGGATATTGATTTTCTGTTTCAATTCTTGAAACTGTGGAGAATTTAAAAAAAATTCTGGTGGTGTACAGTGCAGATAATTATAATAAAGTCTGAGCATGGAACTGAATTTCAATAACTTAAAATGAGTAATCTTGATATCAATAATCATTATTTCATTAGTTTCAATATATTAAATTTGTGCAGCTCTGTTTATAAATATAACATAGTATTCTTTTTTAATGTTTAAACATACTTTTTTGTGCGTATTTTAGTGTATAACTAAAAATTTCAGTGAAAGAAATAAGTATGATACGTTGATGTGCCTAAAATGCCTATTTTCATTAAAATAGAGCCTAATTTTACAAATTTTGAGCTTATTTTAGGCGCCTAAAACTGCAATTTTTAGTGCCTAAAAATCCGATGTCTATTCATTATTCAAAAACATAATTTAAATAAATAAATAGATTTTCAACTACAAAATACATTATGTTGTTGTTGTTTTCTAATGCCAGGCGTTTGACAATAAAGTCATTTGACCTCTTGCACTCCAATATTTTTCAAAGATATTATCATGGTCAGCCAGTGAAGCACACATTTTTAGGTGTTCATAATCCATTTCCTGATTTTCTGAGAGTATATTGGCTAGTTCAGTCTTCTTAGCTGATATTATACCACCAGCATTCCATTGTAGGATATTTAGTTGATTCTGTACGATTAAAGTAGTCCCCCCCCCCCCCCCAGAGATCCGATTGGGGGACTATTTTACCTCCGGATAATTCTACCTTAATGGTACTCATTTCATATTGGAGTTAAATGGCAAGTTGTAGCCGATTTAAGTGAACACCATATTTTAACGTTTTGGTGACTACACACAACCCCCAGAATGTCTGGAGGCCACACCTGCTGTTGGTCGACGGGTCCATTGGACCTAGCTGGGAGATCTTATTGATCACCAGCTTTCCCTCCTTAAGCCACTGGAGGACGATTTTAGTGCCATAGCAGGTCAGCACTAGGAACAGAAAAGTAGAAAGAGGAGGAAGGAAAGGGAAATGAACCCCAAGGCCTCGAATGCTCTAATACCGTTGGGGTCGAAGAAAGTAAGAGTTCAGTCAGAGGACTGGATAGGAAAGGGTAAAGAGGGAATTAGGTATTGAATAGAGGAAAATTATACCAAATTCAGTCATTAACTCATCAAGCTGACCAGTGCTAATTGATGAGTAGCCCCTCCCTTTAAAATATTGTAGGCCTATTAATTAGTATATGATTTAGCCTAAAATCTTTAACCAAACAGATTACCGCTGTCTAGACAGTTCTCAATAAAAATCTTAAATACATTTTGGGGGCAAAAGCTTTAGTTTCGACTGTAAAGAAGAGACAATATATGAAAGTAAAAAAATGTTCAGTCAATGTAAAAAATCTCTTGCATATGTCTCACTAATAACGAAGGTAGACCTAAATTACAATCACAAAACAAGGCAGCTTGTTCTTGTCTTATTATAAAAGTTGAATTAAAATTTTATTTAATTTATTTCTCAAAAATATATTTTAAAGCATGCGGCAACTAACAGTTACAAAAATGTGTACATTATTAAGCACATTAATAAGATAGGGTAAAGGTTGGTAATATCGTGATATGAGTAATATCGTGATAGTTGGTATGAGAATTTATTACAATTTTACTTATCGAGACAAAAATCTGTTTTTTGTGACAATGTATTAAGGACAAGTTCGTGGACAAGTTGCTGCATGAAATCGGTCCTTCTCTCACTCTGTAAAAGCATGATAAGAAGCTATCAAACACAGTATCACGATATTACTCTTATCACAATATTAACAAGATTTACCCTACTTCGTTTTCCTCTCTCCTACAATTTGTTATTCCATTTGAATGAAATATATTATTTCCTTCTTTTAAAGTATTGACAATTCATAGGGAATGGAATATTTCTCGAATTTTGGAAAAAAAATATTTCTCAACATCTAATTACAGTAAATATACATTCTTCAATTCATTTATGCCTGATTTGAATTCGTGAAACATCGCGAAATCCGTATCAAGTCGGGAATGGGGTTTTTTAAGCAATTAGCGAACTATGTGCGCGAATTTTCAATTTTTAATTTTTTTTACTGCAATCGATAATCGATAGCTGTCGCACAGATAAGGTCGATATTTATGGTCACTAGTATTGCACATTCGATTCTGAATCTGTTTTAGTCAACGGTCAACGAGCTAGAAGGTTTTAATTCAAATACCTGGTCTAAACACACTCCTGACATCATATCTGATATATGTAGCGATGTGCGAGAATCGTATTGTGAGCGTTGTGAGTCTGCTGAATGCATATTACTTTGGAGCGTGTTGAGTGTGTTTGTTTTATTTGTTTATAGTGTCACACATAGGCGAAATAACATTATTGTGTTCCCGTGCAAGTGAGGCTACAAGAATGCTTAATAATAAAATAGCTCCAATAGAGCTTTCCAGTATATAAGGCATAGGTTTTATTGCACAGACAAAAGTACAGTCATGTGTAAATTTTGTAATTGTGAGGTCTCGTGGGAAAGAAGAGATACTGTTGAGAAAGATTCGAAGTTGGTAAAACATGCATCGGCAATTAATTTTTGCAAGGAAGACGAACAATCTCTTGTGCTGACTTCTATTGCCACTTGTTTTTGCAGTGTGCAAAACAAAAAGAAAACTTGCGAATATCTGGGAAAAAGTGTTGTAAAGACTTTATAAAAATGAACATACCAATTTCCAAGCTCGAAAACGAACAATGTGAAAATACTGAAAAATTCAATTGAAAGCACCGATTTTCCCATTTGAAAATCCCACATTTTGCACTTTGAACTCAACAAAAAATTCCAGTCTCTAACGATTCAGAATGCTTTATGGTTGCTGGGTCGTTAGTAGTCAATAACATTTAAGCTGTGCTCATGTTTGAATCTAAATCCACACAGCAATCAAGTCTTCAAAAGGCTTGTTTTTTAAGATCCGATGCATGCGAGGTGAGAGACCACACTATACGAGCAATAGTGAGTGGTTTGTAAAGCTAAGAGGTGCGCAGTCAGAAGTGCATTCCACCTTGATTGTCTCAAATTCGGCAATCCTGAGTATGAGGCTTTTACATGAGGTGGGTCCTTCATCTTTCCAGGCAAGAAATGTTTATCATCAGAAAGATTGTCAAGGGGTGACAGTACAAAAGTTCATGTCAGTTCACATCATGTTTCAACCAAGCTATCACTGGTGAGAGAACAACAGGATGGAGTCTGCAATAGATCGCCTACCAAGAAAAGTTTATCTTCTGAGAGAACACTAAGTCTGCCAGAGATACGTACATGATACCGAATCTCTTACAGTCCAAATAGAAACAGTAAGATTAAACATGCAAAATACATTCGATACCCTCAGTCAAGTACTTAGTTATGTCAATATTCTAGAATCTGACATAAGAGATCTAAAAGACAACTCTTCACTTAAAAATTACATGTGTTTGCTAGTAGCTAACAGAAATTCCTCCAGTGTCTTGACATGGTAGTGTGGTGCAAAAAACCGAACTTTAAAAAATTCAAATTCCCACAAGGCTAATATTATGCATTAATGTGTAAAACAAGCACAAAAAATTTCATTAAAATATTACCATTTACAAGTTGCTCCAGAGGTGAGAAGTTTATAATGTGTAACATAGTGAAAGAAAAAAGTCAGAGCAGCTTTTGAAGGAGTAGAAAACTCTTATCAGTGTTTGGATAAAAGTTATAGAAGAAACTGTTTCTATTCATCTTCGTCAATGTCTCATTGTACTTTTGGAACAGGTTGATAGTGCGTTCTGTCGTGTCATTTACTACTTTCGTCTAAGAGGAGCAATCACGAAGTTCCTTGAAAACCACTCTTTAGGAAGTCTGTGCAGGAAAGATTGAGATTTGTCTCTTCCTATTTCAATCTTCAAATAAATAACCGGTTCTTAATGTTACAGGATTCTCCAATTTCAGGTTTTCCAATTTAGCCATGGTCTGTAGTCATTGAGGAGTATCAGGTTTCTGTGGAGGCTGCAAGTTTGTTACTATATTTTCCTTTTTTGCTGGTTTAACGAATTGAGTCCACAACAGACCACATTATCTAAAGCCTGTTTAGTAAATGATGATGATGTTGATGATGATGATTTTTCTTTTTCTCTGTGGTCACTTGGTCATCAAAAAAGCAACTAGATGCTCAGAGAGAAACCAAAGATGTTGGCAAAATGCCGTAATAGCCTATAATTGTTCTTTCTTATCTACAGTTTGGTTGGGATATTTCTTATGGAGAGTAAGAAGCTTGTGGACTTTGAATACCAACAAATACTCTCTAACATTAATACTGGAAAGCTTTCCTGTTTAGCATTGCAAGCGGCGGCGAAAAGTGACAGTGCTGCCATCTAGTGGCTTGAAACGTTCACACACTCTGTGCGCCGTACTGGATTACGTGAAGAAAAGAGGAGAGGTGTGCATTTGATTTCAATAAGAAGCTGCAAAGCAATAAATAGTATACTTTAGAGTCACTTTGTTCATAACATTTTTAATTAATAACAAATTACAAAGTTATTAGAATAGAAATGAATTGATAAATTCTCATATTTTCAAATTTGATGAAATTTAGTTGTGCATGACTTTAGCAGCTTTCATACATCGCTTGTTTTGTTTTTTAGCTGTATGGTTGTCCATTTTATTTTTGCTGTAACAATTTATTAACACATTGAAATATTTATCAATGAAGACATTGGCACAGTCACTGCAAATGGACATGTTAACAGGGAGCACTACCATTTTAACTAGTTCTTTTTTTACACCAATTCTAGTTTTATAAATAACATGATCAATTTCTTTAAAAACATCAGAACACAATTGGCTGAGCATTAGAGAAACATCATTAGGAAAAACAATTTTTGAATCTTTACAGTATTTTTTATTTGCGATGTGCGTTGTTACGTCATTGTTGGGGTTTTCTTTACAAGATAAATTTCTTCGACAAATTTCGTGATTTATTCTGCTACACACCCAACCTGCAACATAAGCCCTTGCATTTTCTTGCAACACGGTTTCTTCATTTGTATGCTGTACATTTTTGTCATCAACAGTTACATCCAAATCAGAGACATCTGTAATGCCTGGACTGCAAAAATTCAATTTAGCTGCCTCGATATCTTCTTTCTTGAGTAAGAAAGAAGAAACATCAGCTTCACAGTTGCTTGTTTCAGGAGGACTTAGGAATTGTTTCGTCATGGTTGCCCGAATTGTAGCTCTAAACTTCGATTAGTCTGGAGTTACGTTGTTTCCACCTTTAGATCGAATAATAGAAGAGAGATTTTCTATGCAGCCTTGTGTTAATCTTCTTGTTATTAAAGATTGTAAATTTTCTAGCCAGCCATTTATACATCTTGGGTTCATTTTCCTATTGTTTATTACCTGAATATTTCCAAATGTTTTTTTCTATTTCATTAGAAATTTGTGTGGAATTTTCACTTAGTGGCCTATTTAAGGCTTTACTAGTTTGGAAACTAGAAGAGTTAAAACAATCAAAAGCTTTATCCATGAACAGGATGAAGTCTGCAGTAGGTTGAGCCTCCTCTGGTAACTGTTTGAATTTTATGAGTGTTGCCATAGCTTTTCCTACAGAATGACTTAATAACTGTGTAGCAAGGCACACTCGCATCGGTGTGAATGGTGGTAGATTCAAGTGATTAAGTTTTACTTTAGGACAAAGTCGGGGATTCATGTCTTTATCTATAAAATAAAGTTTTTCTAGGTATTCCCACTTAATTAATTTATCAAATAGCTTAAAATTATAATGTTTTAAATTATTCCTTATGCTCTTAATCAAATGTGGTGTATCATGAAACAAATAAATTTTTTTCACCATCGTGTTCAAAATAAGGCTGTACTTCATTACATCCAAGCAGTCTTGTCAATTTAGTGTTGTTTGATCCTTGGTCTGAAACAATTGCTTTAGGGATAAATCCCGTATCTTTTATTTCATTTATTTCATTTCAAGCAGATGTGATTTTAAAATCTCTGCAGGCATGGCATCTTTCGATAGAAAATAACCAATGGTTTGCTTAAAATTTTTACACATTCCTCGAATCATAAAAACCATTGCTTGGTTTGCAAGTGGTACCTCTGAATCTTTTACATTAGTTTGAGATTGTTGGTTAGGGCTGTGTATACCCAATTCAATGAATCCCTAAAAAATGTCCACTTTAGCATTGTACGTTATATTTTCCTTCAAATACATTTCATCTACAATAATTGTTACTACCTTTTCATTTAGTGGCAGCATTCCAGACTTTACTTTTAATAATTGTAAAATGGTGGGATTTATACCGGGGCCTATACCAAATCCATGAAGCCAATTTCGGAGAGATCTGACTGTTGGCAAACACAATTTTCTCCTTAAAAATCTGTAGCCCTGAGGTGAGCAATAATGGAGTGCAATGCAAAACTTTTATCGTAACTGGAATAGCGCCTTCCCATTTTTTTCTTTCTTTTTAAACGCACTTGCGACATAATGAATTCATCATTAGAAACAATTTTGATTAAATCAGTATTTGAACTGGTTGTCTTCAGAGCTCTCACTTCCGCCCGAAGAGATGAAATAATTTTTTTGTGTTTAGATACCAACTTTTGAGCTGGAATCAATTTTTTAGAAAGTGTCTTTATCTGAAGATCTTGAGCCATCTTTGACCTTTTAGGATTTCTTGCATCTTAAAAAATAAACAGGGACTTAATTTAGTGAAATATTAATAACGTCTTGAAAGTCTAGGGCTAGGTAAATAATATTTTCTGAATAACTAACTGAATCAGTTTGTATGAGAAAACATGAGTTCACACACTTTCTTCACAAAATCAATAATCCGTATTTTTATGTTGCGTATCACAATATGCGTCTATTTAGTTTGAAAAAGTCATGACTTTCAGTATTTTGTATGGAGAAACTATAAAGAAATTGTGTTTGGTATGATGGAAGTAAAGTAGTTTTATGCAGTTTAATAACTGATTCACTTAGCACAGAGAACATGTTATTGCTAATGTACTATCTGATTATGAGGTACCTGGTAGAGGACTATCGTCGTTTCTGTCTGGAATCGGAGAACCTGTCGCCTCCTCGATGGAAGGTCTAATGCGTTTCTTTGGGGACCTTCGCGGTTCTTTCATTGTACTTTGACCCATATTTTCGGAAGAAGGCGCTGTTAAATTCAGTGAAGGAATAGCTGTTCTCTTCAGTCTGTTATTAAAAAAAATATATTAAAAATTAACAGGTCTATGACTCATTTGAAACTTCGGTACTTTTCCAATTACACCTTATTTTTACTTACTCCTGACTTTTCAAATTAGGGTTATTGAAGTCCAATAATCTAAAGTGATCTGAACATATTCTGTGATTTTTGTACAGATACTTTGTTCCTCTAGTTTTAAACGTTTCGTCTAGGTCCTGTCTTTTACATTTATTTACCCATATGGCACATCTATAAGACAAAAACAAATAACAGTAATAATAATAATAATAATAATAATAATAATAATAATAATAATAATATGATGATGATGATGATGGTGAGGACACGAGACCTGTCATGTGAATCGTGCAAGTGGGAAAAGAATGAGCTAACAGAAAGAGAGTTTGTTTCATGATTAAAATTATACGAATCTACTGACACGAAAGTTCATCTCAGACTAATTATCTTCCTTCTCCATACCCATTGGTGAGAGCCACAACACATGATAAGGTCACAGAACAAGTTATCTACTGACTCTACTGTAATAATCATCATCATCCTGTGGCAGAAAAGTAATAGACTACTTGTATTTACATGACTACTCACTCACCTACTCACTTCGGAAATCTGAAGAACGATCTAGCATCTTTTTGCCAAGCGTAGTTTTTACAGAAGAACACAGAACAAACAATTCCACTTTCCCTGACATGTTGTGGAACAGCCATGAGAATAATCCTTACGACTTACACCACGTGTTGAAGTACAAAACTCTTGTTAGATGCAGTTTACCATGCTATGTGCCACGTTATCCTCACTGTCAACATTCCCTGCTGCTAGATAGCACTGATGAGTCATTCGCCTCTCTTATCGTGAACTGTCCAGTATTAATGTTAGAGAGTATTTGATACCAATAGATGCTTTGTTCCACTCTCTAATGTTATCTAGTGTCTCAGCAATGGCTCCAGCTACAAATACTGTTGCACAATCTGGAAGACTGACTCTATCCAAGGCACTGACTTCTTTAGGTGACTGGAATATGTTGTTAGGGACGCTAGGTGTGAGGAGGGAACCTTTGAAGCAAGTAATAATGTTGAAAATCAAGATAATGGTTCAGACAGTCGATATGCATTCTTGCTATCAGATGTACTAGGTGATTAACATGATGAAGAGGGTCGGTTGCTCTTCCTTTCATGGATATAAATTCACTTCTTCATGTCCACCAAGTTAGTGCTGTGGTAATGCGACTGCCTTCAAACTAGCCGGCTCAGGTTCGATTCTCAGCAGGTTCAGAAATTTTCATGTAAGATTTCTACCTCGGGACTAGGAGAGATGGTGGTGCACAACTTTTACTCAATAAATTGTGCAGCAGTATGCCTGAATTAAATCCCAAATCTCTCCACGTGCATATGAAAAGAAGGCATATGTCACTGTTGATAGAGATTCACCCATCGGATGGGGACATTAAGACTGGTGGTCCCCTGGGTGCTATCAACAGGAGTAGGCTACGTGTCAGCACCGGGTTTCCCCCTTTCTTTCTTCCTCACCTTTGTCATCGTCCTCATCATTTCCTACACTACACTTACACATATACTCACTCTAATACACGACGTAACTCTTAACAGATACACATTATGCATATTGTGGTCTGTCGAAGTGGTGTGCAACTTGAAAATGGATCACAGTCCTGTCATCTATCCGCGGTATGCAAAATCACGCAAGTGAAGTGGGTAGGCATTAGACACACACAGATTTCACTTCTTCGTACCGAGCTCTGGTTTCTTTTGCAGCTGTTTGAGATCACTACCTTCCATGCTACTTCAAAATACTTTTCTCTTTGCTTTTCAAGAAACATCTGGCCCTCCTTATTTCCAATCTCTTTCATTGCATATGTCAAACAACTTGCCCAGATCTCTTTAATGTGTTTTGTTTCATTACATTACTTTCTTGCTGTCTAGCTCTTTTTTTAGATCCAGATATTTATCATAGTTTGGGAAGTTTCTTAACACACAAATCTATTCACAGAGTTGGAATCCTTGCATGCTCCCTTAGATCAATTTGTAAGTATGTTGGAGGGGCTTGTCTTTGTCCAAGTGATGAAACTGTACACTTGGACAGTGGCGTGCGGTGACCATTCAGACAGCCGAAGCACTGAATATTATAATTGTTAGATAAATAATAGTAAATCAAGGGGCTTGCCTTGATAAAATCACAACTGATAATAATTTAAAAGAACATATGTTAAAATAAGTAGACCTAATATCAATTTAAATTTCTTAAAGCTACCATTATACAACATTTGATATAAAATAACAAGCTTCTGGCTTTAAACTCACCCTTGGCACTTCTCACAGTAAGATCAACGGAACTGAAATTCAATCCTTCTCTCCTGGGAAGCAAATTTGGTAACCACCTCATCAAAGAACTCTTTTTTTCTTTCTGAGTTCTCCTAGTAGGCATGCTTCAATTGGAATAATTCCAACATGAGATAGTCTCTCTTCTCCAGTAGAATTTCGAGAGTAGCTTTTGATTCTCTTCAGCATTGAAAACGACCTTTCTACTAAAGACGTACTCACAGGAATTGTACAGTCACGGAAGAAAAATCTGGCCGATGAGCAGCAAAACTCATAATGTTACTTATGCCGGTTTTGTTGTGATTATCACAGTACAGAGTGTCTAAGAGGGATAGTGTTTACCTCCCTTCGAAGTTCCTGGGCTAGGAAGGAGAGGCTTTCGGACTCTTTCTGTTCAGAATGTCTAATAGGGACACTATTGACTTCCCCTCATAGCTGCTACGCTTCGAGAGACTGACGTTCGGAATGGTTTTGTTTAAAGTCTACAATATACTGTATTTGTATAATTGCAATGTTTGTTGTGTTTTAGTCGACATATAGAAAGTTGTTTTGCCATTGGTTTTGCCATTGCGGATATGAAGAATGTTGTTAATGTAATTTTCATCCCCTATGTTCGTCTGTCTTCACTCTACAGGCATACTACGTTTATGATTTATGACCACTGTATAGCCTACTTCGTGTTTTTTCTAGAGTCCTAGACACGTGACCCTGTCCATCTTTACCAACAGATTTTGTCTATAAATAGCCACAACCACTTCGAAAATCATCATTAGTTTTTCAGTTCGATAGCTATGGACGTCAAAGCCAAAGTAATTGCACTGATCGAGGAAGGCGGATTTAGTGCGGCGCAAGCTGGAGAACGCTATGGAGTTGCGACTAGAATAGCGTCCAGATGGTGAGCGCAGTATCAAGAGCAAAGATACGTAACTCGTAAACCTTTTAGCGGAAGACCCAAGGCATCAACACCACAACAAGATCTTATGTTAATAGAACGTTCGAGGCACTTTCCATTTCACACTTCTAAAATGCTTGTTGCCGACACGGGATTTCCTGCTTCCAACAGAACGGCTTCTAAAAGGCTCAATAGTGCCAATATTGTGCCGAGAAGAGTGGCGGTAAAGTTCTGACTGAAGACCATCGAATTGATCGTGTCGCATTTTGCCAAATGCATTACAACTATCCATGGCAAGAGGTCATCGTTTCGAATGAGAAAGTGTTTATGAACCACAGCACAGGGCCAGTGCAAGTATATCGACCGAAACAATCCAAGAGATTTGACCCTGAATATGTGGTCCAGAGGCAACGCATTGGTCGTTTGTCCATGTCGATGTGGGGATGGATTTCTGGTTATGGTGGCGGCGCGCTATGGAGGATTCATGAGCATATGAATGGGCATCAGTACACCAATATACTGGAAAATGTGATGCTACCTAGTGTGCGTGTGTTTCAGCCCGAAAACAAAATAAAATTCCAACACGACTTTTCTTCCGTACACACATGTGTTGCCGTGTAGCGGTGGTTCAACATTCACAGGGATGATGTCGTAGAGGTTCCATGGGTGCCAAAAGTCCTGACTTAAATCCCATAGAAAATGTGGGGTGGAAGTGTAACGCGGTGTTAATGAACAACTACAGGGTCGGCGTCCTAGGTATATGGACGAATTGTGGGATCTCGTTTCAGATGCTTGGGATGATGTTGCATTGTCAGATAGATATATCCACAACCTTGTTAATTCTGTACATAGAAGAATGGATACAGTGAACAATGCCAATGGTTTCTGGACAGATTATTAAGTCCAGAAGGAAACTATTGTATATCACTAGAGCTACATAGAAAGAAGAACATTTTAATTTGTGATAAAAAGAACATTCAATATTAATTATTTTACTTCAGGAATGTATATTTTCCCTTATTTTCAGAACTAAAGTAAATACTGTAGGTTTAAAAATAGAATAAATAAATGAGTTATAGTAAACCGCTTATATAATCAAACGTTTCCTTAAATCGCACAAAAATTATTTCTAATTAACAAATCTATTTATGTTCCTCTTTCGTCACTATTATTAATTGTTTACCTAAATTAATTTATATATATTTATTTCAATTTATTTTAATGTTCACTTATACCGTTTGTATTGGATTACTTCAATCAATTTATATTTATTCTAGTTTATCTGACTGTTGACTTCTATATCGTCTTAGAACGAAGTTCCTATGTATTGTATCTTTCTCAATTTTGTTTACTCTTCGTCATATTGGCAGTCTGTTTTGCCAGGAAGATATTAAAATAAGAATAAACCATAAATAAATGTAGTATGAATAATTTCAAGGGGAAATTGTTCCGGGGCCGGGTATCGATCCCAGGACCTCTGGTTGAACGTACCAGCGCTCTACCACTGAGCTACCCGGGAACTCCACCCGACACCGTCTCAACCTTTCCCTTTATATCCACACAACTCGCATGGGCTGACGAAACGCCAGAGACCCACAACGAGTGCACACAAGCTCTGTGTGACTTGGAATTGTGGTTTTCTGTTAACGTACACAGTAACGTATATATTATGCAAATCTAGTCTTTCAGGTGAAGCTCCCTGTAAAGCAGATTTGAATAATTTCAATTCTGCTTTACAGGGAGCTTCACCTGAAAGACTAGATTTGCATAAATGTAGTATGTCTATAGCAGCTGTGCCCAATACTAAAGTTTCAAACTTAAAATTAAAAAAAAATATTTGAACAGACCTGTATTATTAATTAATATAAATTACAATAATCACTAATTAGCAAGACATTTATGTAAATAATTTATTATTGGACGATGTCTGTGGCCCTCCAATAATATATTTTTTTTAATATTGGCCCGCAGTATTCATAAGGTTGAGCATCCCTGGTCTATAGACTAAAGAGAGACGAACAGAGGAGATGATAATGAAATCAGTAACATTCCTCATACCCGCAATGGTAAAAACAATGAAATAACAAATTTCTGTAGAATATAATATAACATAAATATTTATTTTTTATTCAGACTAAATGACTTATCAGTGTTTTAAAGAAGATCAATAAAATTTATAAAATATATATTCATTGAAGTTGAGGTTAAAATAATGCTAACTTTTTGCGCCTATTGGCATCTTCAGGCACTTGAGCCAACAATATCATGTGATACATTAATTTACAGTAAAAGGCATGGCTGTTGAATATATGTACATTAATCAATCTTAAAACTAACAGATTAAAATCATTTGTGCAAATTAAATGATAAACTATAGTTGAGTTAATTATTGTTTTGATATGTATGATAGTTGAATTAATTATCCTCATCTCTACTTAAATTTACGACAATAATTAAACAACTATAGGACACAAAGATTAAATTGTAGATTTAAAATGAATTCAAATTAAATAAAATATTACCTTGTAATAAAAATTGATTACTTCTATAATGTCTTATTAATGCTTACATTTGGTCGTATAATTTTACCAATTACTGGTATGTGCCGTTGTTATTGATGTAATTATATGTATTATAATGATATAATCTTATGGTTCTTATTGATTCCAATATTAAACTTCATATTGAGTGGACGTCGAAATAATTTCAGATGTTGAAACGTAGAATGCAGGTATGACTTTCAACAGGAAGTTGAGCTGTTCATGATGCAATTCGTTCTATAATATATACGTATCGTAAGTAACTAATATAAAATATTGCTCAAATGCCTAAAGGTGGTAATAGGCGAAAACGTTAGCATTATTTTAATCTTTAACTTCAATGAATATTTATATTTATACATTTTATTGATCTTTTTTTAAAACACTGATAAGTCATTTAGACTGAATAACAAATAAATATTTATGTTATATTGTATTGTATATTGACTTATCTGAAAATTACTACTACAATGCTTACTAAGAAAATTTTTGTAGGCCTATGTCGACAAGAACACAAGAGTTTCAACTTTATGGAATGTGAACAGAAACAGTCCGAAATCCTCTCCTTCCGAGACCAGCAACGTCGGGGGGAGTAAACAGTATCCCTCTTAGATACTCTGTACTGTGATAATTACAAAAAAACCGGCGTAAGTAACATTACGAGTTTTGCTGCTCATCGGCCAGATTTTTCTTCTGTGACTGTACACAGTAATGTCACTAACACATTAAACTGCTGAAAACTTTTTTTCAGCATTGAATTAGTACTCAATAGTTTTGCAAGTTCACTCATGGTTTTATTTCTAAACTCTTCACTGCTGTACACTACAATCAGCTCATTTTTCAATCGAATGATGTCGAAAAATTTTCCATATGTATCTATGAGATTTTGAAAGCAACTTTCTGGGAATTGGTTAGTATATTTTTCATAGTTTTGAGGTGACAATAAATTAAAAAATTTCAGTTTAGGATAATCTTGAAATCTTACATCCAAGTGGTTATCAATATTATCAAACACTTCGCAATAGATGTGTTTATAGTTGATATTTTTTCTCTTCAGAGGCTCACCTACTTGAGACACGGTTTCTTGGAAACCCCTTCATAATCGTGAAAGAAATTTTGTTGAAACTTAAAAACTGTGGGCCAAGGACTAAAACAATCAAATTTCAGTAATTGTAATTGTTGTGTAATGTCTCATTTAAAAGACTGACAATATTCAGAGACATTGAGGTGATGACAGAGTGGTAAATGATAATAGAGCATTGAAAATGTGATGTGGTTGTTTTGCACAGAATTTCATACTGACATGGCACAAAGACATACGTCCCAAGGGCCGCACCATGTGTTGGGACGTGTCAGATGTACAGAACAAGGCTGCAGTGAACTTATTCCCCTGTCATGGCATGCAGGGAAATCAGCTGTGGCGATACAATCCGGTGAGCTAATTGTGCCTTCGAATTCTATTTTATAATTGAATCAGGAATTTTCAAAAGGGACTAAGTCTGGAAAAGTAAATTTGAAGAAAACGACAAGAAACCTTTTGTATGGATCTGGATATATAACAGTCCAAACATGTTGATACACAATTTAAATGTGTACATTCTAAAGGACTTCGTTCCTTTTAATGCTGAAATCCAAGAAGAGTGTATGGAGACCCAGAAATGGGCATAAACTCAATTTACAAAAAATATGGACTTGGTCCCTTTTTCAAATTCCTCATTCAATTCTTTCTGTCATATATGAGGAGCTCACAACCAGAGTGGATCAAGTCTACCAGTGGTCAGTTTGTGGATTAATGCAATCTCAGATGAAGAAAACTTAGATTTATTCATTGCCTTAACAAACTAAGTTAATAACTCATTTGTTACTCCAGAGAGGGCAGCATTTCCTATGGAAAGTGAAGGTTGCTAAGCATGAGTCAGGTACTTTTAAGACTCAATTTCTCAAAATTATTCCAGAAGGACTTGGTCCACTCTGGTTGTGAACCCTTCATATATTTTTACATTAATTTCTTTATTGACTTCTAGAGTTCCACGAAAAATTTACTGGTCTCATTTCTTGCCCACGTCAAATGTAGCTCTATCAGTCATCATTTTCAACCATGAACGCATCATTGTAGGTAACGAATTCGGTGTTAAGAGATACTTCTGTCTCTTTTAACTGCCAGACTCATAGAATCCATGATGGTTGGAATGACCATAACCAAATTTGTTACCAACTGACTGATCATCAAGCTACTTGTTTATATATTAATTAGTTCCTTCAGTCCTTCCTCTGTTCTTTACTTTGTTAGTTCACTTATTTATCTATCCATTAAGGTAAGATTAGAGACCTTGTATTACCAGTGTTAAATTCACCATCTTTAAGTACCCTTATCACAGAAAGTGTTACAGATATGTCTGTGAATATTTTAAACTGATTCTTTGTTATCTTAAAAGTGCTGAGCTCTTGTTTAAAAAGTGAACTTTGTGAAAATAATAAGTTATGACTTTCTACTACTTTTTAAGAAAAATGAAATTGCATTAATATGAATGCACAACAAAGTTTTTAAGCAAATGACCTGAAACTAGACCTCAACAATCAATGTAATACTAAAAATAAGCTGTAAAAATTTCATGCTTCTATCTATCTTAATTTCTGATAAATAGGTACACAAGTTGGAAATTTTGAAAGCCCAGATTAAGTTCACAGTTGAGCATGCTGACCTTGTACAAGAGCTCAGCCTCACAGTGCTGTACTTGTACAAGCTACCCAATCATTCACAGAATAGGAGTGGTAAGCACAATAAGCCATGGGCTGCAATGGAAACTTTTGGGTGTTTTTTCCATACAAGACAGAGAAAAAACTCCTGATAAAAAAGAGCGACAAAGTACATTACCGGTCAAAAGTTTTCGATCAGTTTTCGATCACCTATCACAACTATGGATTTGTGGTTAAAACAGGGATTTCGTTTTGAATATTCTATTAAATCATAATGCTAGAGAGAGAAAATATTTATTTTGTTGATCTATTTAGCTTTTCCAATGTGTTTGTACATTGAAATAAAATATATAGTTTTTTTTATAGGTGATCGAAAACTTTTGACCGGTAGTGCAAATGTTAGAAAACGTAAATTTTCAAAAAAACACAGAATATTAAACTTGTTTTGAAAATTCACAATAAAGATAGCCATTACAGTTTTCAACAATACCGCCAATTTACGAAACAATCATTCAGCTTCAGAAACTCCAAACCACAACCTTTCCTTATCAAATAATTTTAGATATATTTATATTTGTATGCAGTAGTATCGATGAAAAAAAAAATAGTAGTTTGACACATAAAACGTATTACATATTTAAAAGCACTTACAATTCAAATTTTTTCAATAAATTATTATACCAAATTGCACAGAAAATTCCAAATTATTATTTGAAACAAAGGTTAAACGAGTGTTGAGGGACTTCTGCTGATTTTGGAATAGACACCAACCCACTTAGGTTAATTTCAATTAAGAAACACGGCAAACGAATTATCTTTGCACCAAAAATGGATGCTCCTTGGACCAAATTACCGTATTTTATAATTATTTGAATGCAACAGAAGTGAAAAGTCAGTGGAAGTCCCTCGATGCTTGTTTCACTGAAACAAAAACCAAATTAAATTTTTTTTTTTAAATTTGGCCTCTGATCTCACCTTGATTAGTTAATAATGTCACTGACGTGTATATTATTATTTTTTATCTTTATGTGGAGAAGGGACTCAAAGGCTAGCCGGAGGCTTATTGTGCCTTAGAATCCTTCATGTGAGCAGGGTTGTTTGAGTCTGGTGCGTTACAGTGTTGCAACTTGTTACATTTCGTACTCTCCAAACTGTTCGGCGTATCAAAAAACTTGTTTGACAAAGTTGTTTGCATGACTTCATCTATTACCTCTGCGAATTAATGTAACAGATTCCCTTTCACCCTGTATATAAAACTGAGTCAGTTATTGTATGATGTTGCTTAACTGTGAACAAACCAGAGCACAGTGCACTGCATTTTGAACTGGACATGGAATACAGGCTTATGATCTGATACGAACTTCGACAATGCTGAGTGTTTGATCCCTTACATAAAGAGTTATAAATTGTGATTGGGCAAAGTGATGCCAAGCCTCCATGCATGCATGTTTGCCCAGGCAGTGTCAATCACAACCTTATTTCTCATGCACTGTATATTTACATATTCTTAATACCTATTAAATTTAATTTTAGCAAACACACACTTACAGTAAATTCCCTTAAACATATAATATGATACTGTCACAAAATCACACATATTTTTGAATACTCTAATAAAATTTACAATTTCCGTATGCAAACATATGGCATTTCTACTTACTTACTTTTCTTTTCCTTCTATAAGAATGTGGGGAAAAGTACCAGTAATTTTGGTGGAGGAGTTGAAGCTGTTTATACATTCTTTCAAAATTTATTTCTTTGGATTCATCATTGGAAGAATATAGACATATTATGTGATTCTAGAGCCACAATACAATCAGTAGTACCAGCAAATCAATCTAAAATGAACAAAAAATAAAAGAAATCTATTTAGTGATTAAAGAAATTCAAAATTTAAATAAAATTATAGTTCTTCATTGGTTTCCTGCACGTTTTGGTATAAGCGAAAATAACATTCTGGCAAAGAAAGGTTCTAAAATGAAACAAAAAGAAAATTATAATTTTTCATATTATTCCATAAAACAAGCTATAAAAATTAACCATTTTCCGCATACTGGGACAGATATGGCACATACAGGTTTTATATTCATATAACTTATAATATAAGAATACAATATTTGAAACTGCATACTGGGACAGATATGGCACTGGAAGAATAACTGGATTTGACCATATGTGACATCAGTTGAGAAAGAGAGAACTAGTTAAGTTATTTGAATATTAAACCAGTGTGTACAAAGCTGTCCTATGCAGTAAGGGGTAAAATAAAAAATAATTACAATATCCAAATCTTAAATGCTACAGTAAATTCTCATTGGAAAAAATCTACTGGAAAAGCTTGCTGTAGCCATGTTCAGGCTCTTTACTGCTCATGATTGTCTCGGTAAACATTTATGTAGAACTGACATCCTGTCTATTTCAAATTATGAATTGTATTTTGAAGAAGAAGAAATGGATATAAATCATTTAACACGCTGTGAAGAACTTAAACAAAATGAAAGTCTTACATTTAAATACTGTGAAGCAAGAGAGAAAATAACTAACTCTATTGTGAAATCAAGAGCATTAGATACCTATGTTAGTTTCGATACCGTTGATCATCAGATATTAGGTTTGGTATTGTAGGTCAGTAATGCGCTATAAATATTGTTGAAGGTGGCCAGCCTCATGGTCTAGTGGTCAGAGCTTCTGGCTATAGTTCATGAGGTCCCGGGATCGATTCCCGGTTAGAGCACAGGAATTTTTCCTTAAAGGGGATTATTCCTGTGTTCGTCCATGGGCTGGAATTTAGGTTAAGTTTAGATTTAAGACCTCTCCTGGCACGACATTATCATAATCATCCTATCACATCATCGGGGTAATGTAACTCCGCTTTCCAGGCACCCCAACCTCAGAAGTGGGTTACAACTAAGCCACGGCCAGGAGAGAAGACCAAAAATGTCGAAAAGACAACCTGGTGGCATTGGATAAAAAAAAAAAGAAGATACCTACCTACTTTTAATCGAGATATCAATGCACACTGTTAACTGCAATGTACTGCTGCTACTGCCACACTGTTGTGACCATAACTCGTATAGGAATAGACTACAGATGCGTATAACAGTTTTGGAATTTTGATAAAACGGATTGTGTATTCCAAAATTTATTCAAAGTATCAAATCCATTGAAAGTAGGATTTTCTTTAAAGTGGGGTTTCTCGAATGTGGAAATAAGTTCTATTGTTTTTATGGTAATTCTTCTGAGACTTTTGAAATCATTCCTTGAAAAATGGGATCATCAAAATTGAATTTTACTGTATATGAAAATTTTAATGAAAATATCGAACCTTTCATCCTTACAGCACATTTTGTAACATTGTCTGGATTATATCAGTCTGTTACATAGGGGTTTTACTGGAGTAGTGAAGTAAGAATGTAATTTTTATACCATTCGCATAGATCTCATTTCTTTTGAAATGTGTGTGTGTGTGTGTGTGTGTGTATCTAATGCTCTGGATTTAACAACGAAGTGATCATCCTTCTTGCTTCCCAATATTTTGATGGAAGATCCACAAATGTCCTAAGAGTTTCACAATTAGCCAGGTGCTCCATCTCCATGTCCTCTTCTCTGGTGCACAGTAAGCATTTAGGTGAATTCAGTACTCCTATACGAAATGTACTCTTATGGAATCAGTAATTCTCTCTATTGCTTCAAGAGAACAGTGTGTTGTGTATTGAACAGATAATAGCTGTTGCTTGTTATAAATAGGAGCAACAATGGCTGGTCCATGGTGGCAATCCGAGATGCTTGGATTCTGATCCAGGTAGACAAATGCTTTATGTCTCAGCATGTGATTCCTCATCACTTACACAAAAATGGAGGTTTGAGAGCGTGGACTTCAAGGCCCTCTCGAACTGGGACAACGCGGGGCCCAACTGAGTTCACAGGTTGTTCGTGTGTCATGGTGCTATTGTTATACCAGGGTGCAGTATCAGGAAATCAGTATTTCGAGTCTGCTGATACTTTTCTGATACTTACTGAAGTGACGATATGTTTCAGCAACTGTACAATGATGTTTTTAAACAAAAAAAAAGACATTATTACAAATGTTAGAACGTGGTTAGTATAGTATTTAGCTTTCGGACTAAGCCTGTTACTGTTATTTTTATGAGGAACTGTGATACAGTAACAGTTAAGACTGTTATTTTTTAAAGATTACCTGTGGTAGTATTTATATAAAGCTAAGGGGTGGAGGGAACACTTTTAAGCAGTGTTTAATTTGCAGGCAAGGAATTTAAGTTGTTCCTCTCAGGTTACATTCTGCTGCTTAACAATGAAGGGAAAGTAGGAATATATATATATATATATATATATATATATATGTGTGTGTGTGTGTGCTTATTGGACTGGACACTGCTCCAATGGAAGTATAATGCCTGTCACTTTAGCATGAAAAGTGTGAAGTTCATTGCAAAACCCTGAAACTTCAGTTTCAGGAAGTTACTGACATTTACTTTTGATGGTTGTCTCTGCTTCAGATTTATGGTAACACAATTGAAATATTTCAAGGCTTATGACTCATATTTGTAGGTTATATATTGAAATCCCTTTTAACTGTCACCCAATTAACCACCAGTACCAAAACAAAATCACTTAAAAACAAACCTATTCAATTGCCATAATTTCACAGCCTGGCCGTCAGTGTTGCCACATTAGTAAGTTCGTGCAAACATTCATGTTCAGTGAATATTCGAACCTAAATTAGTGTACTATTTATGTTGTGTGATGTATTTTTATAAGGAAAATCCACACCGTTTTTATGCTTTTTATGAAGAAAATCGACAGTTCTTATGTTTACTTAGTTATGATTAAGTGATTGAGGAATGAGCTCAGTGGCAGCTCCTGCATATTTCTTAAGAGGAGGAAAGAAGTTGACAGCACGAAATGACACCTTCTTGAATGAAACATGCTACAAATTAGCCTACATGCATACATGTAAGACCAGGTAGTGTTGGGGTTGGCCTTCCCTTCTGTATAGCAATAATCTGTTCTTGTAAACTGAGTTTCCTAAATAATTGTCCTAAATATATAATGTTTTCACTTCCATTCATTGTTGAATAATTGCGAAAATTAACAATTACAATGAAATTCACAACCTCGTAGCATTTTTCGAGCATACTACAGCATCACACGTGTTGGAAGAGACTAGCTACTAACTCGTAACCGGAACCGTTTTACGGAAATGGGAATGGGAAATGATCTGAGGAAAGCGAGAACACTGCACCCACCCACGTGGTCTGTGTTGCCACATGTACATTTTACAAGTTCATTATCACATGCTTTTGAAGAATGTCAGTTCTTGTAAAGTCATACTATCATTATTGTTCAAATCTCCCGGTGGCCGATTAATTTTTTATGTTAAAAATGATGTAGTTTGGAGTATCTACTTTCAGTTTCAAATATATTTGTTCAAAACTGACAACTTGGCTGTTGCCCTGTCTAGTAAACAATGAATAGAAGTGAATTTCAGGGGCCAACTTCGTAGAACTACTTCCTCTTTGTTTTACATAAACCCGAATTTAACTTTCAAATATCCACGAAAGTTTTAAACCATGAATAGTAGCCTATATAAAGTGCAATGAATAATATTTTTGATTTATAATTAAAAAAAAGTTTACATTATGTCTTTCATAGTGTTGCGTTAAAACTGTTTTTGTTGTGTCTCCTTCTAGATGTGTTATAGTCTGGTTGAATGCAGCATCGTTAGGTGGCAGCGGTAGCTAGCTTGCTGCACGACCAGTCGGTTTCTATTTCCCGCCCATGCGCTGATTCAGAGGAGGATCTCCTCCCTCTCCGTACATTTACTTGCTTTAAAACTCTGCTTCTTTCTCTGGCCACTAGTGCGCTGTTGTCTATGTGTGTTAACTGCAGTATAGGAGGAATGGAGTGCCTTTCCTCTACACAGACAATCTCGCATCTTTGTCACAGTTTTCTACAGCACATGAGCGCGCGTTGTTTAAAACTTGATCAGCCGAGTTTTTCTTGTAGCTGTGAACTTAAAAATTATCGAATCTTCCTCGAATTTCAAGGCACATATTTTATTTGGTATTTACTTTCAAAAGAAGAAAATGTGAGGAGGACGTTCCTCCCTCCCCTCCCCTCCCCTGAGGAACCGCCACTGAGTGAGCTTCACATGACTGCAGTTTCAACAGTTGGCATCATGAAATACAAACGGGTGATTTTTAAAACTATTTATTCAGTTATCTGGCAATATCTTGTATCTAGAACTAGCCTGGTCCCTTTGGTGCCGGTTAAGAGGGATTCTACTATATTTCACGGAGCTTCTTATTCTAGAGTAATTCAGATTTCATTCAGTGTTTGTCTGTTAAGGGCACAGACTCCCTCAAAGTCTTCAGGTCCTTTTCAGAGTAAAAATCTGAATAGCAGTGTTCTTCGACATCATCTTATTGTATCATAAAAGATGGAGTCACAGTTGAGTTGAGTAAAACTGTATTGTAACGAAACCCATGAAAAGTTGTAGAATCTGAAAAATAGATTTGAACACATCTAAATTGCTAGTGTACCATGGTAACTTAGTGCTAGAGCACTTGAGTTATAAGCCCAGGTTCAAATTCCCTACAACTAAGATGGAAGTTATGTCAAGTCGATCACATGCTCACTCGCTGTACTGTAGATAGTACAAGTATTTTGTACTGAAGAATAACAGATAGTGCTGTAACCTGTATAGTCGACATCTAGCAGCCTGCAGTGTCCATGCGAGAGCAGGAGAGAGGGGACAGATACTCTGCTCCCTGGTAACCATGACAACAGCAGTTAAACTAATAAGATAGCTGGTTAGCGGAGTGTTTAAACTTAACTAGAACTCTCAAGGGGAGCTGAATTTGGAGATGTCCTACCCATCGCTGACAACTGTACTGCTAGTCATGGCTGCTTTCGGCTGTATTGGCAAGCTCACTCTCTTTTTCTCTCTTCTTTGTTTTAGAAAAATGAGTCACGTGTTGTTAGTTTTCTCTCCCTGAGTAAAAGTTTTCTTTTATGTTGGTAGATTTTTCTCTTGTGTACGGGTGTTCCTGTTATTTTTTCTTTTGTATTACGAGATATTTATTTATACAGTATATTAAATATATCGAGAGTTTAGAAACAAATGCAGATTTAAAAGACATGTTGGTTCAGAAAAGTGTGAATACAATTAATAATTATATATAATAAATAAATAAATTTTCAGTCATATACACTTTTCAGTTTGTGAGGTCAGATAATCTGTTACATCACAAAACATGTAACGTCGGGTGAAACACGCCTCCTTGTCTGGATGTAAACAACTGAACAACTATACAAATATGGCATTCACCACGACAAATTAGACTGCGTGCTCTCCTACCAACAGCATTTGCACAACAGCTTTTTCCATCCCTTTTAAATTTATATATTACATATAGCATTTTAACATAGTTAATATTAATTTTAATGATATGACTTAATGAGAATATTTAGCCGTAATTGTATAAGGTTAATATCATGCTGTGCCTTTCCTTGTTTTATATACATACGAGAATTTAGCATCAGTGTTCAGCTTTACCATGTACAGTTTACTCAAGAGGCACGAAACTTACATACTTGTAAATGCCAGCATGTGCATTACTTACTATATTATTAATTGTTAGATCAACTATCACCTAATTTAAAATTGTTTGCTTCTCATGCACCTGATGATGACTTTTTAAAGTCGAAAATATTAGTGACTTTGTATTAAATATTGTGATGTAACAGATTATCTGACCTCACAAACTGAAAAGTGTATATGACTGAAAATTTATTTATTTATTATATATAATTATTAATTAAATGCAGATTTGTCTAGCTTCTTCTAGTAGCAGTTGTTCAGTATGTTATGACCTAATTGATCGGTTTGCAAAGAAAGAGGATCATGGAGTGAATTTGCTGTAAAATTAGGCTATGTAATAGTAATGAGCAAGCCCCAGATTCTTAGGTTCGAAACCATTTTTTGCTATCTCGTTACTCTCGAAATATTGCTTTTCTTATTCGTTTTATGTAGAACATTATTAAATTTAATATGACCTAAAAGATCTAATTCGTAGGTTAGGACTTAAAATGTCCTAAAGAGACCTAATTCATATTAGCAGCACTACTTAAATGAGTGGTTAGCGAGTGTAATAATTTAATAAAGATACAGTGTTGTAAACATAACAGACTATTAATATGTATTAATATTGGTAAATAGTTCCATAAAACATTCCATCATCACCACGTGAATCAGCAGGCTACTTTTTAGATTTATATTGTTAGGCCTATAATAATGAATATTTGAATGTAACTCTAAGAGTATTGTAATATGTTAACAGTATGTTGTTTATTTTTTATTTCTTTTCCCCATAAAATCATATGAATTCCTAAACATAAGATTTAAAGTTCTAAAAAAGTACTAAAACATAGATTGGAAAATTAATTTTAATTTCTTAAAACCTATAAATTCTGCGCTTGGTAATGAGGTACATGACAGGCCTTATATTTTTAATACATGTAATGCAAACTCTCATCAGTCATGTCTTGGCTTCGTCAACTTTCAAACCCACCATCCGCCACTGGTATAAGCTGCATTTTTTCCAGAAAATTGAGTATAATTTGTGTGCTGCTTATACTGGAAATCTTAAAACACATATTTTATTTATTGAAAATATTTTTTATTAGTGGTACCTTCGTTTTTGCATGCTTGTATTATTTATCATCATTTATCAGTTTTCTTGGGCTATTGGACTCATTGACACCAGACTGGGTTGTCTTCACTTCATCCATTGCGTTAGAATTGAACTTCACCTTGAAATTTTTACGACCATATTAGTGGGTATTGATTTCCATGCTGACATAATCGACTCATACATTTGCTCAAATGAAGTGGAGCTTTCTTCAGGCAACCAGCCAGTGTCATTTCTATTAGTGCTGTACTGTAATCTATTGGGGTCCCCTATATGAAATAAAAGTAAGCACACCTTAATGGAAAGTATATTTCTATATAATAAACATAGGTTGGTACCTAAATAAATTGACATAAATTTGGGTACATAATATTGTAGATATTTATTGTAGTACAATAAACTGATTAAATTAAAAAATGAATTTATGAACACTGGGTATTCTAACTTCATTAAATTGTTTGTATGGTGATTAAAATTTGAAATATTTGTCACTTGTTTTTGCTGATGCAAAATCATTAATTGCTGTTC
Organism: Periplaneta americana; assembly: GCF_040183065.1. Taxonomy (NCBI): domain Eukaryota; kingdom Metazoa; phylum Arthropoda; class Insecta; order Blattodea; family Blattidae; genus Periplaneta; species Periplaneta americana. The sequence continues at coordinate 170,155,184 of NC_091131.1, forward strand.
TGCTAAAATTTGTTTTTTCATTTTTAATGGACAGCAAAATGGACAATCTTACCCTGTAAGCTATGTAGACAGTTTCGAAAATGATCATTCCACCTTGGGTACAGTCACTGTTAAGTAAATGAAACATACTGTGTATAGATCAAAAAGTTAGTTATTATAAACAAATCAGCCAATGCTTTAACATTCTTCATTTTTTCAAGCTCGTCTTTAAAGAAAGTTCTGATGGAAAACACTTGAGATTAAAATGATGGAGATGTATCTTCGGAAAATCTTTTGCAAAAATCATCTTCTGCTCTCTTCCCAATTTCTGGCTCTTTGGAGTTCACAAACATTGTGGTTGTAAATCGTGTGTTGCTCCAATAGCCTTCATGCCCTGTAAACAGTTGTTGAACTCTGAAGAAATAGTGTCTATCATTGGATAAGATACAGTTGCATCGAAATGGTGCTCTAAAAACAATGTATTATCTTGTTAAAATTGATGGAAGTGAGTTTGACACATGGAAATGTTTGATAGCAATAATAACATTGCCACTAGTGGAGTACTGCTTGACAATAATCGCCTTGTGCTCAGGTTGTATGCTTCCATTTTGTATTCAGCTGCCAACTGACTCCAAACCTTTCACTATCACAGGAATATCTTCTTCTTCATCAAGGGTGTATACTACTACAGTATTTAGGCACAAATGACCCATAAACTGGAAATCAAGTAGACCACAGTGTGATACCGGCTTTGCAATGCTACTGGGTTTAATTTCCTGAATTTTCTCGGGAGACAGCATGTGTCACAGGAATATCACAAAGTCACCAAAAGTCGCACACCTACGTCACTCCAAAGGAAACAAAATAATGGTGTCATGAGCAAAAATTCACGTTGTAAAAACCAAAAATAAAAATTTACAAATGATTATCAGCGTGTAGACACCTGCAATTCATTATCAATTATCAACTGTTGTTAACAGTGGTAAAAATGTTCATTTGTTACAAATGTTCGTTGATAGTTAATAGTAGTATTGATAATTTTAATACTTAAAGATAATGTTTTGACAGTAAAATTACAAATACCCAGAAAACTCATAAATCAGACTTTCAGGAATTAACATTTCAATTGCTGCCACAAACATAAAAAATAATTAAACAGCTTTACTAAAATATAATATAATATTTGTCTTCGTCATTTTTAAGTAAGACTTCTTCCTGGGGGAGGGGGTGTTGTTTCTTGAGTAGGATTCCCAGTGGAGATAGGCACCTTTTCCCTGTTGTAAATGTTATTAAGCTTTTCACTTGTTGTGTTGATGTACACCCTTAGATAAATTCCAAACAAGGAGAAAAATACATAGCAAAATAATATTTGAAAGCTCTTTACTGAGTGCTGAGTGCTACTTTCCTTTCTGGGCTCTGTAACTGGACGAAGACTGTGATAGTTGCTATCTATGTTGTTACAGACAAATGTATTGACTGGCTTAATTGTCTCCCCATTTAATGTTCATGCTAGTTGATGGCTTTTTCAGTTTTTTCTCTGCAAAATTTACACAAGTCCCTTAAGTGTGAATGAAATGAGACAAGTTGTCTTCAGGCTAGGAGCTCACATAAATGTTAACGGGCCACTATACTGAAATTTCCAAGTTCCATATTGTAAAGGATTCACGATAGTGAAATAAATAACTTCCATATTTATCAAGCTAGATTCATCAAATTGTGATCACTGGTATATCTAGTTATTAATGACAAATGTACAACATTTCATCCACCTGTGATAAGTGGTTTGCATTTTATAATATTTTATTAAAATATTGAATCACTTTATATAAAAAGTCCCTTGCTTCACAGTTTACATTATTCTTAACTGATATTCACTTATATGGATATACTATAGGATTTTGCTGTAAAATTAATCAGTAAATTACTAGAATTTTTTTATTATAAAAGAATAAAAAATAAAAATATTAATAACCATAAAAAATGTCTAGTAATTTACCGATTCATTGTGTAGAGAAACCCAATAATAATGTTTGTTCCAATGTATATAAAGAATCATATAGGTGAATATCAGTTAAAAATAACGTGAATTGCGGCGCAAGGGACTTATTATATGAAGTGATGTAATATTTCATTAAGGTATTAATAAAATGCAAACCATTTGTCGTAGAGGAATGAAATGTTGTACATGTCTTATTAACCAGCTACACCAGTGTTAAACGTCTTGTGAATTTAGCTTTACAAATATGGAAGTTAGTAATTTCAGTATAATGTCCCCTTGAGATGAGTCTTGCCCTCATTGATTCATTGATTCATTGATTCTCTGTAGAGAACAACACTATTACTGTGATTGAATCCAACCAAACAATGAAGTAAGCGATGGAGTGGAAGTGTACATTGCGTAAATTTAAACAGCATTTATCAGGAATATAGTTAAATATAAACAGATCTTAAACTAAGATTAGCCATCATCATAGCCTAGGCGCTCGCGAATAATGCACAATATCTCCTGTGTTAACAGGGAAAAACTCCACAAGAAATTTAACCTCTCAGGTTATGCCAATTTGGACTTGAACCCAGATTTTCAGTTTAATATTCAGTATGCTAACTGTACTACACATATTAGTCTTAACTGAACAGTTGGAGTGTCACCTTTCTACACTGGAGAACCAGGTTCGAATTCTGGCGAATGTAAGTGTGATTTGTGGTGAAGAAATACTTGGAGTTCTTCTGTTTCTCTATTAATTCAAAATATCACTATACTATAAAAAATCGTCTACACAGAAAACAGGAATGTATGAATATGCAATAGCAATTCAAGAACTTCCGATAGTATTTCATACTTTATTTTTTACGTGTAAACTGGGGCCTATGGGAGAGAGAGCTGAGACACTGGTTATTTTATTTTTTGTGTATTTGCACCAAACAAATCCCCATACAAAACTGTGACATCGATCTGACAACCTTTCCTTGTGCTATTAACACGTGAAAGTAATTATTATTGTATTCCTAAGTGATATAGGCCTAGTGTTAAAAGTTGTATAAAATGAATAAGTGTACTAAAGGACAATGTATTATAGCTGAAAAAAAAATAATTGCATTTCATCAGCATCCTCTTGGATTCCAGAATGGGCACTATTTTCGTTGAAATTAATGAGTTTTCCAAATAATGTAAACTTCGAATGCAGTGTTAATTATCAACTTCTTCTTCTTCTTCTTCTTCTTCTTCTTCTTCTTCTTCTTCTTCTTCTTCTTCAACTCTCAGGTGAAAGTTTTGGCCTTCTCAACAACTTTCTTCCATTCTTTACGGCTTCCAACTGTCTTTGTCCAGTTTTCCACCTTCATCAATTTCAAGTCATTCAGGACATCATCCTCCCATCTATTTCTTGGTCTACTCTGCTTTCTGTTAACTATTGGTTTCCATTTGTATATTTGTTTGACCAGTCTATTATTCTCCATTCTATTTATATGACCAAACCATCCTAATCTTAATGATTTATATGATTTATTATGTTCCTATTCTTCATCAGTTCATTCAGTTCACTGTTACATTTAATTCTCCATGTACCATCATTCATTTTAGTTGGACCAAACATTTTTCTTAGTTTGCTCTTTCAAAAATTAGTAGTCTGTGTTTTATGGAGTTTTTAAGGACCCATGTCTCGCTGGCATTAGTTACTACAGGGCTTATTGTAGTACAGTATAGCTTAAATTTGGACTGTTTAGATATCAATTTACTTCTAAATAACTGCAGGTTGGCATGGTATGCTTTGTTTCCCATTACAATTCTTTCTCTTATTTCTTCCTCAATGGCGTTGTTGTTATTAACAGTTGATCCAAGATATTTGAAACTTGGTACTTGTTGAATCATTTTATCATTTATTTTAAAATCTCCTAAAGTTTCTCTTTTTGTGCTACATTTTAAGAATTTTGTTTTCTTGTCATTAATTACACTGTGTAACAAAAAAAACCTTTCGGTTTAAGTAAATTTTATTCATTTATTGGATAAATTAGATCACAAATAAGATAAATTGGGTACTCCTACCTTCTTGTAATCGTTTCTCTGTTCCTAGTGGTCAATTATGTAATTTAATAGTTTACGTAATATTTGCTTAGCACGTTTTCTGTATTTTTTGTAATATTCATCTTATATTTATAGAGTTAATCCAATTTACTGCTTCACAGACAAGGTTGATTAATGATGGTGTCTCCCAGTGATTGTAAGCATGATCCAGACTGGTTTGCTACGTGTGCGGGTCTTCCTGACCTCCAGAGTGCTGAAGAACAGAATCAAGTATGCCAACAACTCCCGCTCAGCCTGCAAGTCATATTGCGGCGTACCTATGGGTGACCAAGACAAAGTTGGGCACCACATGTTGTGTGTAGGAGCTGTAGATTCATTCTGAGGCCTGGCACAGAGGAGAGAGCAGAAGAATGAACCAGCAGATCACCGGAATATCTGCTATTCCTGTGTTGTTGACTTATCCCATCACAGAAGAGGTACGAAAACAATGTGTAGGCCCTACCATCATCACTCAGGCCTATTGCACACAATGAGGAGCTTCTGGTTTCTCCTCCTCCAGGACGGCAGTAGTCTGACTTTTCCAATAGTGAATCGTGTCAGCAAGGAAGAGGACTTCTCAGAGGATGCAGAGGCTACACCTCACTTTCCCACTCAAAAGGAGTTAAACAATTTAATCAGGGACTTAGGATTAATAAAATCTTGTGCAGAACTTTTAACATCAAGATTAAAAGCAGTGGAACATTTTGGACTGGAGCTGCAAGGTATCCGGACAAGAGGAAGTGTCACCAAACGTTCTCGCAATACTTCACTCTCGCTGACAAACTGTGTTATTGCCACAATGTGGGGACCTGTTAAAGAAATAGGGTTTCCCTATGATCCAAAGGACTGGCAGCTCTTCATTCACAGTTCGTGCAAGAGTCTGAAAGCTGTCCTCCTCCACAATGGCAACAAGTGTCCCTCAATTCCAATTGCTCATTCAGCCCATCTTAAAGAAGATTACTCCCATGTCCAGCAGCTTCTGCAGATGGTTAACTATGCAGAACAACAGTGGAATGTAATTAGTGACTTAAAAATGATTGCGTCTTTGATGGGACAACAAGGTGGAAGCATAAAATATCCCTGTTTTCTCTGCCTGTAGGCTAGCAGGGATATAGCCAGGCATTTTCAACCAGTGAATGGCCATTGAAGACGGAGTTTGTGGTTGGTGAGAAAAACAGGTGGGAGCTTTCTGTGAAGGAAAACAAGATTCTGATGCCTCCGCTCCACATTAAGGTTGGCCTCATCAAGCAATTTGTAAAAGTACTAGATACAAATTCAGATATCTTCAAGTATCTGTCTTCCCCAAACTCTCAGAGGTGAAGTCAAGGGAGGAATTTTTGTGGGCACCCTGGTGAAGAAATTACTTCACGATGATGAATTCATTGTGAAACTTCTACCTATACAAAGGGGAACCTGGAAAAGCTTCCGTGATATAGTGAAAGGTTTCCTGGGTGATCGTAGAGTGGACAATTACAGGGAGGTGGTGTAGGGTCTTCTGAAGAATTACAAAGCAATGGGTTGAAGAAAGTCACTCAAGTTACATGTCCTCCAGTCAGATGTTTTCAAGTCACACATGGATGCATACTCATAGGAACAGGGCGAAAGATTCCATCAAGACCTACAACTGTTAGAAAAGAGATGGACTACCAAGTACAGTATAGTGGCGACTACATCTGGGGTTGATCAGAGTCTGATGTAAGCTGCGAGAGAAAAAGTAAGAAAAAAAAACACATTTTTAGACACTGTGAATATCTTTCCATGATGTGTAAGTGTTTTAACCTACAAAAGAGAGAGTAGGAAAAAATACATCTTTAGACACTGTGTATGCGTTTTTATGATGTGTAAATGTTTTAATGTACTTACATAACTTCTGCACATTTGCTCAGACCCTGTATATGTTTTCTGCCTTAATATAGAAAAAACTATTATTGTAAACTCACTTATATAGTACAAAAGGAAGATATTTTCTTGAAATTAAGAAAATCGATGCCTTATCTCTAAAAACAATTTCACACATGGGAAATTGATGTTTTCTTGTGTTTTGCAACATACTGAATTAGAAACAGCAAAAAAATTAACTTAAACAAAATCATTGTTACACAGTGAATTTTCAATCCATATTTCATTGCCTGTTCTTTTAGATTGTTAAATGTTTCTATCAAAGCTGGTTTGTTCTTGCAATTATTATTATGTCATCAGCATAAGCTATACATTGCCTTAATTTTGTTGTAATGTTTCCAGTTTCTTCAATATAAAGTCTATAACCAAACTAAATAGTGCAGCTGAGTGCAGATCACCTTGTTTCGAATACTGAACTTTTCACTTATCTTATTGGTCACCTTTATTTTTGCCTCAGTGTTTCTTAATGTTAGGACTATTAATCGTATCATTTTATTAGGTACTTCATAAAATTTTAGACACTCAATAATTCTATTTCTACATATTGCATCAAAAGCATTACTGAAGTCAATAAAGATGTTATATAGGTCAATATTAAAATCATGGCATTTCTCAAATATTTGTCTAACTATAAATATATTGTCTACAGCTGATCTGTTAGCTCGGAAACCCATTTGATAGTCATCCAGTTTGTTGTCTATTATTTCAACAAGTCTTTGGTTTAATATAATGGCATATATTTTATATGTTATATTTAATAACATAATACACATTAATCTATCTCCTTTTTTAAAGATTGGGCAGATGATTCCTTCATTCCATTGTGTTGGTAACTTCTCTTCTTCCCATATCTTTGTCATCAATTTATGCAGTTCTTGTTTGAGCATTCTTCCCCTGTATTTTATCAAATTCGGTGAGATGTTGTCTGATCCAGGAGCTTTATTTGTTTTCAGATTGTTAATTATATGACATACCTCATTAAAACTTGGTGAGGATACTTGTTGATCAATATCTATTTCCATTCCTAAAATTTGTGTTATTTCTGTTTCATTAGTAACTTATTTATATTAAGGAGTGTCTGGAAGTGTTCCTTCCATCTATCCAGTACCTCACTTGGTTGCATTTGTATGTTGCCATTGGCACTTTTACATATCATGGGACTCACACTTTGCTGACATTTGAAATTCTTAACCTCTTCAAAACATTTTCTTGTTTCGTTCTTGCTGGAATTTTCTTAAATTTTGATGATCTTCTCATTTAACCATTTTTTTCTTGTTTCTACATATTTTATTAGCTTCTTTCCTTTTTTGATTATAAATATCATTACTAGCTCTTGTCTTATTATGCAATGCTCTCATTCTTGCTTCATTTTTTCAGCTATAATATTCCTACAATCTTCATCCTACCACTCATTTCTGTGTTTCTTCTCTTCCTTACCAATTGTTTCATTTGCCGCTTCATCTATTGCCTTTTTTAATTCCTTCCCATTTGTTATTAACAACCTGTTCTTCTGGTAGGCCTTTAAGATTTTCAAACACCTTTGTTCTATATTGCTTAATTTTCTTGGTATTTTGTAAATTAACTTTATTCCATTTAATCATCTGATCAGTTTTCTGTTTCTTGTATATCTTTGGCAGTTTTTGATTCATGATGACTTTAACTAAAAAGTGATCAGAATCAATATTTGGACTCCTCAAACTTCTTACGTCCTCTATAAGATCTTTCTTCTTATTATTATTTATAACGTGGTCTATTTGGTTTACAGCATTGTGGTCAGGTGAGAGCCAAGTACCTTTGTGTATCCTTTTGTGCTGAAATTGTGTACTCATTATTATTAAATCATTTGCTGTCGCGAATTGACATAAGAGTTCATCATTTTCATTAATTTTTTCATGCAGTGTATGTTGACCAGTGACGTGTCTATATATTAATTCTCTTCCTAATTGCGCATTGAAATCTCCCAAGATCACAAGTGTCACTTCCAGGCACTCCCTTAACTAACTTTTCTAAATCATCATAAAACTGTTCTTTACTTTCAATGTTCTTGTCTTCTGTTAGTACATATGCACTTATTAAGGTAATCTTGTTATATTTGCTCCTGATTCTTAGTTTACACATTCTTTCATTGAAATGTTTAAAATCCATTGTTATTTTGTAACTTTTTTAAAACTAAAAAGCCAGTACCAGGCTGGCCTTTTCTTTTATCTGAACCACTATAATATAGAGTAAAATCTTTTTTATTTATTATGCCATTTCCACTCCATCTAATTTCTTGCAATGCTATTATATCTAATTTGGTCTGAGTTATTTGATCTACTAGTTCTTGCATTTTTCCCGGTTTAGAAGAGCAGTTACATTCCATGTTCCAATATTTAATTTACTCGTGTTCCTTTGTCTTTGCCTTAGTCCGATTCCATTTTTCCTTCTGACTTTCGTTTGTTGAGACTTTTTAGCAAATTCTTTTTTACAGTGATAGGTAGCTGGCCTAACGACCAACCCCCCACCTGGAGGGCCAGGGACTCTGCTGTAGGGGTTACCATTCCCGATTAGGCACCGGATTTTTGCCTTTGGACTTCCCTGGGGAGATCGCTGGTTCTTCAGATGTTTACCTGAGTTTTTGTAGATATCTTTCCAATGCATAAGAATATCTCACAGGTTTATCAACCAGCCAAAACCTCACCGGATTACCATGTGTTGTTGTTCTACATGTCGGGGCTTTTTTATCGACTAGCCAAGTCTAGATCCGCCATGCTTTTTTTATTGGGTTATTTTACGATGGTTATTTTATGGTCCACCACCAAAAGTTACCCCGCATTTGCTCGTATTGGGTTGAGGGAAAACCCCAGAAAAAAAAACTCAACCAGGTAACTTGCCCCGACTGGGATTCGAATCCGGGCCACCTGGTTTCGCGGCCAGACGTGCTGACCATTACTCCACATCTGCCATGTTCAGTATAAGCGGGGTCACCTCTTGCAGGATGTGGCGCTTCGCCATGCATGGACGGTCTTGACTATAGCATCCTCAGTAAAAAGATCTTGCAATTGCCTCCGCTTAGCCCTGGGTAGATGAGGACCAGTGTTGTCAACCCCAAACAAAGGTACTACCTCTATCATCCCCTTGACTCCGTTAATTATCAACATTCGTTTTAAAGCAATTACTAGAGAAACAGACATTTATTCCAATTATCCAGTGTCGAATTAGGTAATATATTTCTATTGTATTATTATTTGAAAAAGTTTTGACCCTTACATAGGTTTCTGATCTTTATTTTCAGTCAGTACGGTCTTACTACATGACTGACATAATGTAGTATGATAGAGAAAACTGTGAAATTTCAACTGTCTTCTTTCACTTGTTCCAGAGAAAATGAAGACACATGCAAAGAAATATAATTTTTTAAAAACCAAATACACGGCTGAGCATGTGAGAAGAATTGTGTTTATATTCAATTGTTATTATTATCAAACACTTTCCCTAAACAGTACACCATTTACAAAACAAATTTTGAATTGTACATATTACATGGATAATTTGTTAACTGCAGTCACAACATTAAGGTTCATCTCCTAACCACAGTATAAGAAGAATTCAGTCCTAACTATAATGAGAACACAGCCAACATAGTATAGAATGAGTTTCACCTTTCAGTTACAAAATTAATAAAAGTGGAAGAAAATCTTCAAGCCAAAGAATTTTGAAATTAATATTCTCAAGAAAAGTAAAGATTTGTGATAAACATCAAGTAACACGAATGCAGTGCGTGGCTCTGTAACTGCTCATAAAATGTAAGTTATATCAATTTCTTCAAAAAATTTAAAAATATGTTTTAAATATAAAATATGAAAACAATATTTAAATTTCCTTGAGGCCAGTTGACTATATTTTAAAATCAGGTCGATAGTATTCGACCCAAGTACTATCAATTTATTGTCTTATGTACAGCTTCTACTCACTACACTAGATCCATTTTTTCATTCTCTATGGAATTCACATTCATCTCTTAACGTGTAACAATGCTGTCTTCAACAATGTAAATGACATATTGGGTCGCCATTATGATTTTCTATTTCATTTAAAGCACGCAAAGATAACGTTTTATGGAGAGTACATGTATTGAAGAGCTCGGTTCGATTCCCATGGGACAACCAGGATGAACCTCTTCCAAATAAAGGTAAGCTTCCTAAGTTATATTACGAGTCCTACTTGAAAACTGCAATAATAAGTAGGGAATAAAAACATTTACGTTTTGTAGCGGCCATGGCGATTCTAGGAATAAATGTCTATATTATTGGGGGCTGATAATAAATTAAGCCTCTATTGGACAGGCACATTTAGAAACACTACCAAACACGTGGCGCAGTTTAAAAATCGCTGAGAACAATGAGGTTTTATAGTTTTAATACATGATATTTTTTTTGACCAACCTGCCTTATCAGTAAATACAAGCAAAATAAATCGCACAATGCAGCGCTTCTGAAAGTTTGGAATTCTGTGAATCGTAAATTTAAATTTGGAGAATACTGCGAAATATATACAAAGTCACGAAAATACGAATCAATAAAAACATGAAAACTCACCAATTAATATAATATACGGTATTCGTAATATTACAAAAGAAATATTAATAATTAAATTTCATTATTATTAATATCATTATTACTATTAAAGTTCTAAAAAGGAATGTAATATCAGTTTCATATCTGGATTCTCTGAATATCCATGAAAACAAATTACCGACATTGGCTAAATGCAGAAGCAATAAGGCTACAGCTTTCCTTCCTAAGGGTGAAGCCACAGTATTTCTGTTCAGAAGAGACCAGACATAAAATGAGTGGAAGACAATTGTGTAATACATCATTTTAAAGCTTGAAATCTCTATTACTTAGATCCATGGATAATTTTGCAAAAATGTACAGAATTTTGAAAGGGAGCTTGAAAATGTTTCCAGTGGTGTAATTTTGTGTTATGTATGGGACAAAGTTTAAAAGGGCTTAAATTTTAAATAATTTATTTGAAAAATTTCTACCTGTGTTTTTAAAGACATACATCTAAACTGACATTTTATTTTGTGCCTTGGCATACTACAGCTCAAAACCCATCATTTAACATACAGTATACATTTACAGAGTTTATATAGACCCTACATATTTATCACTGGAGTTTAGCATTTGCAACAAGCTTCTTTCCATTCCCTGTGCCACGCATTTCTGATGAACGTCTCTTTTTAAATGTTTAGAAATATCATATTCACCACTGAATTCACCTCTACAAACCTTACACTTGCCAAAATATTCGTTAAAAAACAAAAATTTTAAATGTAATTTAATTAAATATAATAATTACTAAGATCATACAAGTGATGTTAATTTTCTAAAGGAGGACTTTTTGCATCCTGCCTCGAATCGAAGTGGGACTCAGGATTTTTATATGAAAAGTGGGACATCTGGCAACTCTGTTGAAGTCTCTTAGTCGTACTAGAATGTGAGTCAACTAAATTTAAATTGAAGTCCCCCATGAGTATAACGTTCTCATATTGCGGCGTTACGTTTAGTAAGGAGATTTTGCTGCCTATCATAGCTCCCCAAGTGCATCACGATGCTGGACATCCATATGCTGGCAGTAATTTCATGAGAAAAGTTCTTCCCCCATGAGGACTCGCACCAGCGCGCATTCCATAACTCGAGTCCTAGGCAGAAAATAAGAAAGATTGGAGAAAGCTGAGTTTGCAGTAAAATACCTGCTCTTCGGCAGGACACTAAATGAATTAATGAATTATTAGAGTGGTTGGGGTATAAAAGCAGCCTTGTTTAAGTTACGCGCCAGTACTAAGCTCAAGTTAGGTTACTTGGTGATGGCTGCATCATATGCAGGATTATTTTCCAATTTAATTTTGAATTGTGATAAAGTCCGGCAGTCTCTGACGTCATTAGGTAACGAATTCCAGATGCGAGGTATTTCTTACAGTAGGCTATAGAACAAGCTTGTGGCCTAATGATGTGGTATTCATAAAGTTACAACATTACATAGAAATAAACTAAGAAATCATATGCGCAGGGTGGAAATTACTCGTACTATTAAAATATTTTTTCTAGACTATCTTGTCTTGAATTATCAGTATGGACTTTAAAACTGATATCATAAGGTTAGTTGAGCCATTTGAGATGTAGGTATACAAGATAGTATTAGAATGCTATGAACGATGGAAGCTAGAAATGTGTTGTGAATTCCATAGTTAAAATTTGTTACACAGTGTTATCGAAGTGGTCTCAACGATGACAGAAATTAAAATGATATGATATGTTTATTCCACATCAGTAGTGATGGCCCTTCACATTTCTGTATATGGTGCCATCATCCGGCTATTACATATAAATGACTCAGCTCACTTTTTTATTACGTCACTCACCTCTGTTTCCCTCCCTTCTTTTTCTATTTACCCTGCTCATTCCTAGTTATCTATCTTATTCTAACTAATCTCATTTAACAATACAATCACTTCTCTCAACCTCTTATTACTTGTTCCCAACATTGTTTACATTAGTTGAACTCTTTCATAGTTTTTAACGTATTTATTCACTTGAATTACTAACGTTCACTGACCACTTATTCCCATTAACCTACTCTGTATATTTTCAGACGAAGAAGTTTCTACAGTTTCATTACATTTCCATTCCTACTTTTTTTATTATATTTGTGTCACTACTGACGGCCTTTTCTCAACCAGGTTAAATAAATAAATAAATACTAAATACTAAAAAAATACTAAATAAATATTTATTATCACTCTCTGGTTATTACTTGTATCTTATCCTTTTTCGCTATCATCCCCTTGCCTTACCGTCTTTTCTGTCACCATCACCATTTTCACTTCATCACTTTCCTATGTTTTGTTACTCATGCACCAACCTCTTAAGTTATAACTTTTCTGTCCCCTATTTTCTTCCCACTGACATAACTCTGTTCGGTGTTGCTAATATTACTTCATCCCTTCCAGTTCTTGCAGAAGTTTGACTTCTTATCTTAGTAGGTATCTTCTTCATCTGTCGATCCCTTTTGTAATTGCTCACCCATATTTTTCTTCCAGCTGGATTCACTGCACTCTTTTTGCTGTTCTCAGCTCCTGTATGCCGTCCTTCTGTTCTCCCCTGTCTACCTGATGGCGTCATCATAATTTTAGTGCAAGCCTCTTGTTTCTTCTTTAATCGCTTGTTGACATCCTCGTCTGCTGCTGTTGCTGCGCTGTGCAAACTCTGGTCGCTGGCCTCTCTTCCTGGCTCATTTGACTCGCTGACTGATTCATTCCATCGCTTGCTATTATTTCCTCTGTGATGACCTCTCCACCTTCTAATTTTTCAAATAGTTCTCCCTTCGTATGTTTCATTATAATGTTCCTTATCTCCTCTTTCATTGTCCCTATCTCTGTATGGTTCAAATTTTCCAAACAGAATTCCACATCAAACATCTCCCCATTTATCTTTAATTTGTCTCCGTATAATCTAGTGAAACGACCATTTTTCCTTGCAGCCTTCATAAAAGAAATCAATATTCTTTTGCTGCATCTTACTTCATATTCAAAATCATGTTCCAGTCTAATATTTGAGTTTATTAAGTCCTTTTGTTTGTTCAAAATTTTTTCTTTTGCCATTACACTTGAGAATTTAACTAGAGTAGGACTATTTCCATTTTTCCCGATTCTGTATGCTTCTTTTATTTGTCCATCACTCACATCAATCCTGAACCGATCCCAGCAAACTTTCATCACAGTCTCGTATGTTTTTAGTGCCTGTTCCTCCTTTTCCTCGATTCCAAAAAATATTAAGTTCTTTTTTCTCTGATTTTCTTCTAGATATTCACCTTACTTTTCATTAGGTCGTTTTCCTTCTGTAGAGTTTCCAACTTCTTGTAGATCTCTTCAACGTTTGCTTCCATGTTTACTACTGCTTGGCTATTATCTTCAATATTCGCCATTATTACACTGCTACGCGATGTCGGTGTCAATGCCTCTACACAATATTTCTTCGCTGCCGAACTCCCTCTGCACACATGTATACTGATCTGCTGTTCGCTGTGGACTGAGAAATTGAAATGTGTTGAATTCCATAACTACTTGCATCCCACTTGGTCTAATCACTTGCTTGGGTCACGTAATCCCGTAGCTCATCATCAATTCATTTTGCCTTAATATCATCTCCATTCCACCAATTCAGTCGACACTAAGTGATCTCGTTAAATAACAGACTTACAAGCTGCCAGAAAGGAAAAGGAAAGTGTATACATTTTATCTTTCCACGTTTGTATGTGAAAAGTTGCACTGTGTGTACTGCATTTTCGGCATTGCCTCCAATAGCGTGAAAAGAAAAAAAAAATATGTGCACATAATTATAATCAATCAGCCGGAGTGTAATCAAACTCACATCCCAGCACACGAGTCCTTTTTCCTACTCCATTTACGCCGGTTATCACCAGCTGTGTTAAATTGCATTCCAAATTTTAGGCGGCGTTTACAAGTCTTTCAGAACTTTCGAAAGAATTCCAGGAATCTTCAAGTAATTCACTGATTCGATTATCGAAGTTTCTTGCAGTATTGTAGGTTTACAGACACATCTTTTTTGAAAGAGAACATTTTCAGAGAAAATGAACTCTCAATCTTTCATAGAATCCACTCATTCAGGAATAAGACTAATTTAATTGCGTCAATCTGTATCATGGGATATCTCACTTTATTTTTGTTCTAAAGTGAGACAAAGAGCCCTTAAAACTTCACCATCGTCGATTAAAGTTTTACCATTTATTGTTCCACATTTCTGAAATTTTCTAGGAACAAGAGGAGCCCATGTGGTGGGAAGGCATCGATGCCGACAACGACCTGCAGCCCATGGGTGAGACCCTTTAACTAACCCAGTCGAACATCAGGATTCCAGACAATGGAATTAATGATGGTGGACTGAACGTTTCGCCAACAAGGTAAAACCTTGCGGCTTTCATCTTCTTTATTAGGTCTAATAATTGAATTAGCATGAACTATTACTCCAGAAATATTCCGCATTGCAGTAGCAGGAAACTAAGGGTTTAAGATTATTTACCTCTAGAAATATAAGACTTTGGCTTTGAGAAATATTAATGTTAAATTATTGCATGTTCATACCATCTTGAACGGGCAATTCTTCTTAATTCTTGAAATTAGTTAGTAGAGATTTCTTGATAGTTTCTGCATTCAAATTGTGTGAAAATATGTTGATTTTAACGACGATAAAACAGTATGTTCTTCCTTATAGGGGTTTGTGTCTTTCGGGGTTTAGCAGCACAATCAAAGTTATCCCATGCATACCAGTGTGCCTTCCACTCCATATGAATATAAAACTTGAAGTTAAAACTTTTTTTTTTTTCAGAATTCTATCAATCCTATAGTTATTACTCTAATAAATTATATTCAGTTCACGAGTTTTCTTTGTATTTGTTTCACAACTTCTCTTATCACTGCATAAATAAATAACATTGAAGTGTTAGCTTGCTTAACCCCTTCAGGCCTGATGTTCCTACATTATACTGTACATTGTTTCTTTTTTTCTTTTTGGAATGTTTTCGATACTTTTAAATATCCCCTGAAGGGATTAATCTTGATAGAAGTTTAACTTTATCTTGTTCCTGTCTCGCATCTAGTTATTGTACAAACTAAAAATTAATTAATAGTATTTGTGAACTTAAAAATTATGTCGTTCTAATAATCTTATTATTAATGTAGACAGAACTTCACGTTTATTTCTTAGCATGTAGCCTATATATCTAATGTCTACTCGCTTCACTTTAAGTGATTCGGATTCCGCATATTGTGGATAGATGGCAGGACTGTGATCCATTTTCTAGACTTGTGTCTTGCGCCTAACCCATCAAAAGCTTCCACTTGAGTAAGTAGTTATAATTTCACTCACCAGGTGGCAATGGTGTTAATACAAAAAATCAAGGTCGGTAAACTGTCGGTTGCTATCACTCTCACAGGTCCCTTCGTAACAGCATTTAAAGAGGGTTGTAAATCTGTGACGTCACCATGGCAACATTGTCAACCCTCAGCTTGCACTTTCTAACGATAACCAAGTGTTTTAAAGACCTATATTTATATATTTGTTTGGGTTACATACACACTGGAGGAGTAAAGGCTTAGAGGTAGAACTCTCACTTCAATATCGCATCCTTTTTTTTTTTTTTAATTCAGTGATCGTTTACTTTCCAAATTCTCATAGCAATATAAAAACTACTGTGAATGCTTCATTGTACCTACTTGCTTTTGTATCTCTAATCTTTGTAGAATATTTCAGTCCAATTTTAAAGAACATTATTAACGAATACACATTGCACAATAGGTAGCCTATATTGAATTTATTTTACATGGCAATTTCTGTTTCCGAGCCTCAAAATATTAATTATATTACTGGTGAAGGACAGAATTTAAATTACGCATGCAAAATGTATTAAATTTCTCTTAATAACAGTGGAGTAGAGTGTGTACTAAAACTAATTGATAATTAATTTTATACAGGATTGTCAAATGAAATTTTGTAAATTAACCTATTTTAGTGAAATGGTTGAGGATGAATTGCAATAGCAGCGGAGAGTAAAAGTATCCCAATTGTAACACTGATTGTACAAATACAACAATTTATTTTAAGAATGTTTCACAAAATTTGAACTGACTCAAATAGTCTTGTGAAGGATGCGACGGCCATTGCTTCTGCTTCATACGGTTTCTTCCTGTTTTCTTCTATTTAGGTAACGAATTCTAAAAAATGTTCGTGCTCTACTAAATAACTTCAGTAATTCCGGATCTTCATTTGGAAACTTTGCCCTCAAAATCTAAATAAGCAGCCTATTACATTCTTTTTTCTCTTGACTGATTTTTTATGAAATTTTCTAAATATAACTTCACACTCTTCAATTGTTGCCATCCACTGAGGAGAGGGATGAACCAGTCCAACACGTGTAACGACCTCTATCCATCCTGGAGATTGTTGACTGGAATTAGCATTCGAAACAGCATTTCTGTTGTTACATTTTCTAGCAATATAACCAGCAACATATCTGAGCAATTCTACTTCTTCCCTTTTCATTAGCTCTGTTGTGTCAATTCTATCATCAGTATCCACTTCTAATGAGTTTATTTCCTCAAGGATTTCGTTCACGCTTTCATGAGAAATGTCCACGAGATCCTGAAAAACTTGCTTTGTTATTATTACTCCACCTGAATCTTCTACTGGGGCACTTGTAGGGTGGGGCAGGCGACATCCTAATATTAATAGGCGCAAGAGATTTTTCACTTCCACAGTCGGATGATTATTATAAAAATGTCCCATCCCACGAATTTGGGAAAATAGGTTCTCCAGAGTGTCCTGATTGAGTTTCCTGGTCATTATAGAATCAATTCCTTTTCTTTTAAATCGCTATACAACCGTTTCAAGCTCTTAATAGAGGTAAGGAAGCCATTCTGAAAAGGTAGACTGTTTCCTACATTCCTTCTCTACTTGGATCTTTCGGAATTCATTACATCTGTGAAGTCATTTGTGAATTAAAAAATTCATGAACTTACTCACTTTCGGTTACCAAATATTTAATCAGCGCAGCAGTGTGATGCGAAAAAAGTTCCATGGCTGGTGCAACTCTTTGCCCATCATTCTCTTGCACAGTAAAGTGACCCCAATGTCATTTCGGGAATAGTTCAACTCCTAAGAATCGGATTTAATAATCTGTTCAATTACATTTTTTTCTATAATTGTGTCTTTCAATTGAAACCCACTATCAATAAAATGGTTCCTTAATAACTTAATCAGATGGGGCAAATATTTTCTTCCAAAGCAGGATTTGAAAAGCAGGTCTGATTTACATTTATTTGTAACTCATTCCACAGTCTTCTGTTGTCGCCACCCAGATCAGAAACTATTGCAACTACTCTGAAACCTGCCACTTCAATTTCTGTTATAATTTCAAACAGTAGCTCTCTGTCCATTGTTTTATCGAAATCATAATAGATGGGCTGCTTCCACCCACCTGTCAATCCTCGGATCATTACGATTTGAGCACTTCTGTGAGGGCCCAATATCGAATCATCCTCGTGGTCGTAACAAATGACACCATTGACACTCTACTCATCAAATAGTAACACTGATAACTTATCCATTTCGCTCAAAGACAGTCCCTGCACTTTTAAAATTTTCAGTACCGGTGTAAGAATACCAGGAGAAAAGGGAAATTTTTTTGTCCAACGCTGCAGGGTAGCAACGCTTGGTAGAGGAATTCCCACCTGTGATCTCAAATGATTGTACAGTTTATCACTGATTGCTCGCTGAGCTAATGCAGGGATTATGTCTTGTTCTTCCCTTCTTTGCTTCCTTTCCCCGCTATAAGCATTTTTATTTGCCCTGGAGTGAATACTTTAGCTAATCTAAAAAAAAAAAAAACAGTCGAAAACAATCTGAAAGAAGAAAAAATAAATTTGACTTTGAACTAGCTCAATTTTATTACTATTATCAAAGGAGGAAAATTGTTCGTCATGTAATATCTTCTTCTAATTCAGTTGAATGTAAACTCAATACCTCAACTGTTTCCGATTATTTTAATAACCAGTTTGGATCTACAAATGATATTCTAATGGAAAGATATAACCTATATGTTGATCTTGATAACTTAGACCAAGAAAGTATACTAATAACAGATACTGACGTCATCAAAGCTTGTAGGAGTATACGCATTGATACTGCCCGGGAGAGGATGGAGTAAGGATGAAAGTTATAAGAGAACTTAAAATATATAAAGCAATTTCTTACCTCACTACATACATGCTTCGTTGGGGTTATGTCCCACTCCCTCTCAAGCATGGTCGAACAATTTTAATTTTTAAGAATGATGACCCAGCCGAAGTTAAAAACTGGCGCCCAATCACAATTTTCTCCTTAATCTGCCGAATTGTTGAAAGAATAAATGACACCAAATTTAGAATGTTTCTCTGCCTTAATGCCAACTGACGACGATGTATGGCCACTCCAGGAGCTTACATTAATTCATCGATTTTGAATGGTTGTTTAACTGATTCCAAATTGAAACATAAAGATTGTACAGTAGTATTCTTGATATAACACGAGCTTTTGATAATATTTCTCATGCTCACATAGAACATACTCTTCATACTTTCCCTATTCCTTCTAAATTGAAAAATCTCATCATTGCTTTGCTTAAGGGCAATACAACTAGTGTTTCCATAAAAAGAACATCTAAAACAGGACAAATGTCAATGCAAAAATTAGTTGCACAAGGTGCTTCTCTTTCTCCTATTCTCTTCAATATGGCACTAGATTTTCTTTTAAAAGAATTGAGTGAAAAGCAAGTTGTAGAAGAATATCGTTAAAATATCATTCCTAACTTTGAAAACATATCAGTGCTAGCTTTTGCTGATGATTTAGTTCTTATAAGTCAAAATGATAGTGCTGCAAAACATCTGACAATGTTACTATACTCCAGCAGGCCGTGATATACGTCTCTCTTTTTTTTCCCCCCAGTCTATAAATGCGAATTTAAAACAAACGGTAAGGTTATGTAATGATTTATTTTTCATTTTAATATTTTAACAATATTATTTATATAACATATTGCAGTAATAACATCGGCAAGTTTGTTGATTTTTTTCACGGCTTTCTTAATGTTACTTGCATCACGAATGCAGTAACTTTAATGGAGTTGTAGAGTTTACTTAATTTTTGCAAATATTTAAAAACAATAATTAACAGTGCAATTTAGGTGAAATTGCAGTGGTAAGTTTCCAATTTATAATTAGGCTATTACTATATTGAACGCCTCTAAAAATAATATGTTAAAAGCCTAAAGCAGTAAAATCAATATGTCACTTAAGCGGTAAGAAGAGGAAAATTGTTGTGTGTGTTAGGTTGGGAATACTGAATGTGGAATTTTTGACTTTCTGCGGATTGGTTTTGTGCGGAAACCAAGCAAATACGCACGATCTCGCACAAAATAAACTGCAAACAAAAAGCATTTTGATGACGGGATGAAGTGCACAGGTTACATGTTTTATTTTTCATTTTATGTATGCCTTAGTCAGAATGTAGAAAAAATAACCTAAAGCATAAGCTATAAAATGATTATAGTTCTTTAAAATCTTAGGTGATCCACTTTTTTGCTGGTCAGTGTAACAAAAAATTGGAAAGAACTGATCAGTGTAGGTAACTTAAAAGTGACTGTTTAACATGTAAAATAAAGAGGTAGAACACTTAAAAATGAATGCAAAACGTACATTTCACTTCACTTAGTATATGCAAGGCATACCAAAAGCCTGAACTAACCTGTCACAGATTTCCACACTACAGAACTTAGAAAAATGCAAGTTGGAAATTTCAGTGTCACGTGCTATAGAAAAGCCCTCGTGTCTATGCAGACTAATCTAATCTAATGCTTTTTTTTTTTTTTTCAGGGACAGATTGTGCTTGATAAACCTTGGAAGGAAAGATTTAATGGATAAGAGTGTTGACTATTTATATAATAACATAAAACTGTGCTCTAATCATTTCGAAGATGGGCAGTTAGGAACACTAATAGGAACAAGTTAGTGTGGAATGCTGTTCACACTATTCGATATTCCTAATCCGCCTCCTCCAGTAAAAAGAAAATTGAGCACCAGAAAGTATGAAGTATTGCGGAAAAAGTTACGTCAATCCTTTAATGGTGACTCTTTACTGCAAGATTGTGCGTCAGCTGAACTTGATGACTTTACCAGTGATCTCCCAAATAAAATGTGTGATGCTTCCACACAAACAGAGCTTTCTTTGAATGAAAATGACATTATGCTAGGTATGTTACGAGAAAAGTATGAATATAAATCATTAGAAGTTGTTTGGTTCCAGAAAAAATACAAGGACGTCAAAAGAAATCGGTGTGTGCGTGCAGTTTCAAGAAAAGGTACAGAAAAATAGACAAAAATGCAGTGCTAGTGGATAGTTAATATTAGATGTAAATGTATTACATTTCATTTATTGATCAGCATTATAGCTTTGTGATACAGAATAAGTCAAAAGATATACAAAATTATATGTAGGCCTACATAGCAGCCTGTGTAGGTTAATACAGTTTATAAGAATAAACAAGTCATGAGCTGGAGGGGTGCACAATAATCTATTCTGCGCTTCTAGGGTTGGATTAAATAGATATTTGGACATTATAAACATAGTTAGAAGAACGAAAAAAACAGTTATTATCAGTGTCTACATTTGACAATTGTAATACAAGAAACTTTAGGCTTACTCAGTTATACTTCACAAAGTAGTGGTTTGTAAAGCATAATTTATTAATATAATTTTTATACAGTATTTGAAGAAAAAAAATTGCAGTAATTTCGAAACAACAAGAAACGAACAAGTATTTCATTTTACGTAGTAGATACTAATTAATTTAAAGTAATAGACCCTAGTCTATCATTGTTCGTCAAGCATTATTATTTACTGTGACCATTGGTGCACAAATGTTGAAGAAAATATTATACTCCCAATTAATTACATGCAGTAGGACATTGTGAAGTTTTTTTATATTGAACTCATTTCTTTGCTGTATGTCAATATAAATTAATATAATATTAAATATTAATAAATATAAATTAAGCTTAGAATTTAAATTTAGAAAATTTGAAAACGTTGAGAGCAAGTATTGAAAAGTTGGGAGCGTTACTCAAAGAAATTAAAAGTGTAGTTCACAAGCTGTGAAGCGATGATATTCTCTTTATGTCAGATTTAAAGATTTATTAATACAAGTATATTGAATTAATATTGTGACGTGAGATGGAAAATGTGCCATTATATATTTTTCCAGAAAATTTTTCCGCCTTGCAAATAGTTGTTTTCTTCTCTTCTTACAACCTCAAGAGCCTCACATGTATTCCTCACTATTTTCTCATCACTTACCAGTTTATGAAATGAAAGTCGTAAGTCGTCTAACCTTTGATGGCTGTGTTAGTACGTACTGCAAAACAACGCCATTGTCAAGTACGTTTTGCTATGAGAGTACTGATTAAGAAATAAGCGCTGGCAATATCATATTTTGGGAACTTTACTAATCTGATCTAAATTGTCATCTCACAACACTATTACCTCGACATAGGCTGATGAAAGCCTTCCATTTTAAAATAATTATTATTGTTGGCTGGGGAAAATATTATAACAATTTAAGTGTATAATTTTCGAGGCATTAGTAAAATGTGTACCTTCTAAAATAATTAAGAAAAATCCGGACCCAGAATATTACACTAATTATATTCGCTACTTAAAGAAAAAGACAAGGCGCGCATTTAGCAAACGTAAACGGAGCCATGAGCATTGGGAAAAATATGTTGAATTAATTAAGAAACTTGAGTGTGAAAAAAGGTTAGCTCAGGAAAATTTTCTAAAAACTATTTTAAAAGAAGATGAAAGTAACAATTGGAGACAGTTTTATAATTATGTACGCAGGAGAAAAGGAAAAAATGAAGGAGTAGTGCTTTTACGAAATCAGAACGGAGAGAGTATAACTGATGACAAAGAAAAGGCCGACTTATTAAATTCCTATTTCATTTCGGTTTTCAATAATAATAATAATAATAATAATAATAATAATAATAATAATAATAATAATAATAATAATAATCCCGCTGATAGGAGTGGTTGTGTCACAGACCGTAAATGTGAACCAAATTCGACTTTCAAAATAACTTCCAAAGGGGTTAGAGAGAGAATAACGAAATTAAAAAATCGGAAGTCTCGAGGACCAGATAGTATTGCTACAGAGATTCTTAAATTAGGTTCCGAGGCCATAATTCCATACTTAATGCGTATATTTCATGTTTCCATAAACAATGCAGCTATTCCATGTGACTGGAAATCAGCTATAGTGGTACCCATACATAAAGGTGGAAATAAATTAGATGTCGGAAACTACAGACCGATTAGCCTTACATCTGTCGTATGTAAAGTCATGGAGCATTTGATATCGGATTATATTCGTCATGTTCTAAATGCGAAAGACTGGTTTCACAACCGCCAGCATGGTTTTAGGGAAGGCTTCTCATGTGATAGTCAAATTACGTCGCTGGTTCAGGATCTAGCTGAAGAGGTAGATAGAGGCGGAAGAATCGATGCAGTTGTGATTGACTTTTCGAAAGCATTTGATTTGGTGCCACATGACATATTAATAGATAAGTTAAGTAGGCTAGGAATAGATAAAAGAGTGGTGCTATGGATCCAAGAATTCTTAAAAGGTAGAATCCAGAGAGTTAGAGTAGGTCATGAAATATCGGAAATTGGAAATATAAGTTCAGGGGTGCCACAGGGCAGCGTTCTGGGTCCATTACTCTTTATAATTTACGTAAATGACCTATGTCAGGATATTACATCAAATGTGAGGCTATTTGCAGACGACTGCATTATCTATAGAAAGATTAGAAATAATTCAGATGTAGATGCTATTCAAACAGACTTGAATAACATTTACAACTGGGCGTTAAAGCATAGGATGAAAATAAATGGTTCTAAAAGTAAATCTATAACATTTTGTAAAACCCGAGAGGAAACTAGTCTAAATTACGAATTCAGTGGTGTTGTAATTCCGCAAGAACAATGTTGTAAATACCTAGGAGTGTATTTAAACTCCAAACTTTCTTGGGGAGAGCATGTTGATAATGTTACAGGCAAAGCATGGAGGGCACTTCACTTTATTATGAGAATCTTGAGAAAGGCTAGCCCCAAATCGAGGGAAATAGCATATCTAACATTAGTGCGACCGTTAATGGAATACGGAACTACGTGTTGGGATCCCTATAGAATATATCAGATAAATTCCTTAGAAAGAATCCAGTATAGGGCAGCTAAATTTGTTAAAGGTAAAAGAGAAGATGGGAACGATACGATAAAAGAACTTAAATGGGAAACTTTGGAAAACAGACGTAGGAAAACTAGAATAACATCATTGTATAGAGCACATCTAGGTCAGAAAGCATGGGTAGACATAACGGCTCGGTTAGAAAAGCCAACGTACTATGGTAGGAACGATCATGATTTTAAAATCAAATGTAGGAAACAGAAAACGGATGTAGGTAAATTCTCATTTTTAAATAGAACTATAAATGATTGGAATGACCTACCTGCAGCGGTCTTTGAGAGCTGTCCTTCCTTAAGGAGATTCAAGAATAATTTAAAGAGTTGTGTATAAAGTGAAAATTAAAATTAAGGTGACATTCAACACTTAATTTTTTAAGGTGGCATGTATTTATCTAGCCTGACGAGTTTACTTCCTTGGTTTGAATTGTAAATTATTTAAAAATAGCGTGTAAGTGGGCCTTACACTAGAAATGTTTAGTTTAAATGTAGTTCTGTTTATAAGTATGCATAAGAATGCAATTATTTGACTTATTTGAACTATTGTATCAGTGAAGCGAGATGAGTCAGTGAAGTTATGGTTTTACAGTGCAGTGAACAGTTCCGATCAGTGATAATTTATAGCGATAATGAAATGTGTTCTATAGTGTCAGTGAAATGTGTGCTAAAGTGTCAGTGAAATGCGTCATAGTGCCACTACAGGGAATGAGATGAGAGTAAAGTGAAAGACTATTGAAAATTATGTAGGACCTATACATAATTATGTAGGTTGTGTTGTAAAATTAGGTGTTTTATTTTATGTTTAATTATTATTGTGTTAAATTGTATTGTGTATTCTTATTGTATTGTGTATAAAATTGTATATGTGTTGTAAATTTTATTATGTAGGCTATTGTAAATTTTATTGTGTATTGCTTATCATTTTAACTGTGTATTGTTAATATTGTATATACCACTGCCACCGGGTGCTTGCCCACTTGCAGTGTAAATAAATACATACATACATACATGTTATATGATTCGTAATTTCTCTTCTTCGTTATCTGTGAACTCCTCACTTTATTTCTCATAACTCATTCACAGAACAGCCAAATCGGCACTCGTACTGAAACTGTATTACTGAAACAAAAGCTGCTGCAGGTATTGTATAGCCCTGTCGCGTTCCCCTCCAAGGTGATTCACTCCCTTCAGGTAGAGGAATAGAGAGTGCACATTGCACAGAGACAGTTGCACAATGTGCAGGTTTTGACATGCCTGTAATAGATTCTTTTTTATGCTTTTCTTTTTATTATTTAATGAAGCAATGAAATTGTGTATTTTAAAGAAGAGATGGAGAGATATGCTGTGAGGACGGAACAGGCATTTTGCCTATACCGTGAAGTGCAGAAGAAGAAGAAGAAGAACTTGTATTTTTAATTTTATTGTGTTTTTTATTATATAATTGATATGTACATCCATGTATAGAATAAACAATCAATCAATCAATCTGTTCTGTAATCAATTCTATTCAAAAATGTTTCAAAAGACTGTTTTTTTGCATACATTACTTCCTTCCTAAGAGATGCTGCTGCTTTCCTCCAATGTTTTTACTCTTCTCAGCCTTTTCCTTGCGTTTTCCCGAAGTATTTTGTATTCTGAGAGTTTTCTGTTCCAGAAGGGTTTATATTTAAAAACCTTTCCTCATGGGATATTATGACTTGCTGCTGATAACAGCCTACTATATTACAAAATTTCCTATTTTATCTGGAGGTTCTGTATCCTTAATTTGAAATTGTAAAATTTTTGAGTCAATGAATACTAACACTGGGCATTTCTGCAAACCATTGCCTATGGAAAGTGTTGTCTGAGCAGTAGTTGTGTGTTGTGCTGACCATCATGGAGACGTGCAATGTGTAGGCCTACCTATCTTTAGTTTGAAGGTAAGACGGTAGGCCAAAATTTGGGAGGGGGGGAAATATCAATTTTTTTTTTCATAATTAAATTGTCTGTTCTTTTCTGAGCATTTCTGTGTATGATTTATTACTGAATTCCAATTATAAGTGCGTTATTTATTTTTTTTTAAATTATGACAGCTGTCAGTTTTTAATAAAATTATACACCCTTCCACATAATGTCCCATATCTTTGGTTCTATTTCAGTTAGAAAGCTGGGTTTTTTTTGTCTTGTAGTGGAGTTTCTATACCACTTATTGATAGCGCTGTCATCGCGTATTTCGATAATCGAATGTCTCGATATTCGCTTCTGATTGGCTTGTGTTGGTAACAATTTGCTCTTTCGTGTGAAAGCATGGCTGGTTGTACTTGAAAGCGTGTGTCTTGTAATTTTTGGCGTGTTACAAAGTTTGTTATTTATAAAGTGTGTTATTTTTGTTTCCTATAATGAGGAAACCAAAAGGAGTCTTCAAAAAACGGAAATTCAATGGCAATCAACAGGTCATTAGCTGTTCAAAATCAAAACAATAACAGTAGACCTCATGTTAGTGGAACTCCTAGTGCCTCTAAAAGGAAGATAACAGGCAATGTAAACACATTAGATAATGTTTCTGATGTGAATACTAATGTCATAATAGGTATAGGCATACTAAAAACAATTCTGTGTGACATGGTATCCTGTAATTTATGTGGAGGTCAGGTTACTTTGAAGTTGCAAGTGCTAGAGTACGTTTAGTTTGGAAATTGAAAATTATGTGTAATAATTGCAACAGTGAGAAATCATTTTATACCTCACAAAAGTGTAATAATAGTGCCTATATGAGACAAATGTGAGGTTAGTGTATGGCCTTCGATGCATGGAGAAGGGGCTTGCAAGTGGTAAAGTACTGTGTGGTATGATGAATTTACCAAATCCCCCTACAAAGTGTTACAGGTATACCAATTGTATATTAAATGGGATGAGTACAATAGCAGAGAATTCAATGAAATCTGTGGCTTTAGAAGCAGCAGAAATAAGTGAAACTGACAAGGAGATTGCCATTGCATTTGATGGAAGCTGACAGAAAAGGGGACACACTTCGAAAAATGGTTGTTCAACAGCAACGAGTGTCGACATGGGAAAGGTGGTGGATTTTCAAGTTCACACTAAATACTGCCTTGGGTGCACAATGGTAGGTAAGAATGAACAAATGAACCTACATGTCTGAAAAATTATGAAGGTTCTAGTGGGGGCATGGAAGTAGCTATTTTCAATAGGTCTGAGACAGAACGAGGTGAAAGATGCACCGAATATCTAGGCAATTGTGATAGTAAAGCCTTCAATGCTGTTTGCCAAAGCAATCCCTACAATGTCCCCCATAAAGAAGTTAGAATGTGTAGCTCATGTGAAAAAGAGGATGGGTACACATCTTCGAAACTTGAAGAATAAACTTGGTAGACAAAAACTTTCTGATGGCAAGTCTTTGAAATGTAGACTAACCGACAAAATTATTGAAGAACTCCAGAATTATTATAGAAATGCAGTTATGGAAAGTTCTGGAGACTTGGGTGCAATGAAGCAAGCAGTTTGGGCCACCTTCATATCCACTGATGTGAAGCCAATTCATGCACTGTGTCCTCGGCCACCTAACACAGAAAGGCAGAAGCAGCTGGCACCCTCGACAAATTCAACCATAGACATTCCATCCCTGAGGCAGTTATACAAGAAATCAGACCAATTTACAAATATTTTGCTGATCCTGAATTGTTGAAGAAATGTCTCCAGGGCAAAACGCAGAATGTGGATGAAGCTTTCAATAATACCATCTGCATTCGAATTCCTATAACTGTCTTTGTTGGCTTCAAGACTCTTCAAATAGGTGTGCCAGATGCTGTGATAACATGGAATAATGGCACAGTCTAAGGAGGCAAGAAGGATCTGGCTGGCCTACAAGATGATCAGGACCCTGATTATGGAGCAGGCTGCTTCTAGTCACTCTTCAAGCAAAAAATTGTAAGTTTTTTATGCATGTAAACTTTAAACCTTGTTTTCTCGAAAATTAAAATTTTCAAACATTTGCCCCATTTTCTCAGAAACTATTAGAGATATTTGCATGAAATTTTTACAGATAGTAAGTACAACTAGTTGTACTAAAGCTATGCAACCTCAGATCATGATGATCACTTGCATAGATCCCCAATTAAAATATTGTTTAAGTGGTTTTTTTTTTTTTTTTCCAAAAAAATTGTGACATGTGGGGAAAAAATTCTATAGGACCTCAGTATGTAGATACAAGTTTCACTGAGGTGCAGTGGTCTTTAAAAGCATCATAAAATATACAGTAAAAATTTCATTTAAATCCATTAAGTATTTCCTGAGAAAATGGATTTCAAATTTGCTTGTTTTAATATTGACGGGATAGGGCCTACCGTCTTACCTTCATCCATAGATAAGTGCACAGCACATAAAATAATCTTCACACGCAATTTATCGTTCACGTCAAATGTGAGCTCTGCTAGACATATTTTCACTCAGGGACACCAAGACTCTAGGGGCTTTCGTAGCACAATCAAAATTACCCCATACCTACCTATGTGCCACCTACTCCACACAACAAATATAAAAAAATGAAGTTTTTTTTTTTTTTTTTTTTTTTTTTTTTTTTTTTTTTTTTTTTCAGAATTCTATCCATCCTATAATTATTACTTTAATAAATTATATATTCACAGGAGAAACGAGTGGGGCAAACCGGGATGCGACGTAACCATTTGGCTGGACAGTACCTATTTATCCTCTTCATAGTTGGCAATCAGTGTGTTACGAAGATTTCAACTCAGAACTTTCTGCCTTTTAGCTCGACATGACAAGCTGATGGTGGACGCTGCCACCCAGACCTTCAGGAGCGATTTCTTGGTGGACTGGGACAGCTGGTACGTCAGACCTGGTGGTAGGCGAGGGTCATGCGGGGGATGAAACAGCTGGGATATGCATTGTATTGCTACCAATTCGAAAACTACAGAGGTACAGTAACTGTGTACATCCTGACGTAGTGGCACTTTCATCTATACACAAGCAGAGTCACATCGTACTTCACGAGCACGTGCAATACAAATAGTGCAGGAGAGAATTTAAATTATCAAAAGACAATAATGACCTTAGCAGTTGATTACTGTAAGCATGGCACCAAGCAAAGCCTCTTTCGTTCACTAACAATATTATTTGCACGGTTCTCAATTCCAGCATCAAGATGGCCGGCAGAGTTCTGCTCGTTAACGTTTTTAAAATAATTATACACCTTAAACACTATCTTCTGCGCCTGCTTGTGTAGTACTTGTCTTTTTACAATCTCTTCTTCCATTTATTTACCTTACATACACACAGTAAATGTTAGTTTTACTTATTCAATGTATTGAAACACTCGCACGTGAACAAACGAACTTGGGAAGTGCTTGTTATAGACTGATTCTGATTGGTTCTACTGTACAAGCTTGTGACGTCACATACCAGAAATGCTATGGCACATATAGAAGCTAACTGCCTTCCGAAATGCTGTCTAGTCTAGTGTCCCTAAAAACATATTCGAGTCACCTAAAGTAGTCAGTGCTTTGGATAGAGTCAGTCTTCCAGATCGTGGAGCAGTATTTATAGCTGGAACGAAGCATCTCTTGGTATTCAAAGTCCTTATAATGACATCAAGCTTCTTATACTTTATAAGAATTACTCCAACCAAACTGTAGCTAAGAAAGCACAAGCTGTTATGGCCTTTTGCCAGCATCTTTGGTTTCTTCTGAGCATCTGGTTGCCCTAGCCCTTTTTTGATGACAGAGTAACCACAAAGAAAAAGAAAAATCATCATGATCATGATCATGATCATCATTATTTACTAAACAGGCTTTAGATAATGTGATTTGTTGCCAACTCAATTCATCGTTTAGCTGGCAAAAAAAAAAAAGGAAAATATGGTGACAAACTTTTGCAGCATCTTCAGAAATCTGGATGACAAGAGATTATGGATGAATCGGAAGACCTGAAATTGGAGAATTCTGCGACATTAAAAACCAGTTATTTATTTGAACATTGACAGAGGAAGAGTCAAATCTCAATCTTTCCTTCAGAGAACTCCTACAGTGTGTTTTCAAGGAACTTCGTGATCACTCCTCTTAGACGAAAGTAGTAAATAACATGGCATAACGCACTATCAACCTAATCCAAAAGTACAATGAGACATTGACGAAGATGAAGAGCAGAAACAGTTTCTTCTTCATCTTTTATCCAAACACCGATAGGAGTTCTCTACTCCTTCAAAAGCTGCTCTGACTTTTTGTTTTACTATGTTACAAATTATAAACCTCTCAGCTTTGGAGCGACATGTAAATGGTAATATTTTTTTAATGAATTTTTTGTGCTTGTTTTATACATTAATCCCCTTGTGAGGATATGAATTTTTGAAAGCTAAGTTTTTTTGGACCACACTACCATATCAAGGCATTTGGAAGAACATTACTGGATTACTGTTTATCTTCGAAAAATGTCGGAAGTGTATTCTGTTGAGTACAGCTAATTCACTCAATCTTACTTCAGAATATATTAAATTGGAATTCCAATAATAATAATAGTAATAATAATAATAATAATAATAATAATAATAATAATAATAATTATTATTATTATTATTATTATTATTATTATTATTATTTATTACTTAAATCAGAAAAAAATATCTTACCTACTGATTCATAAAGAAGATGGATGTAGCTAAATGCTGTCTAACAACTTTCTTGTGCAGGCTCACATTATAACTCTTTGCAGTATGGTGACACCTAATCTTGATGTACAGTTACCCTTAAAAAGAATGAGACGATTCTTGGTCGTCGGAAGTTAAAGTTCTACAGTGCGGTTCACTCGATATCGGCGTAACGATACATAACATGACAAATAGTACAAGAATTGTTACAAGGACCACAACAAGGACAAGGACCAGAATAAGGATCACGAAGAAGACTGCCATTTAAGGCCAGGATTTCACAACATAGCTCGGGTAACAAAATATCATTGCTTCACTGTACCGAATGGCAAATGCCTGCTAAGGGATCTACATTCTGGACTGCTGCTGTCACTGTCTTGTCTCGGTAGCTCATATAGCAGTGTGTCGGTTCCACTGTATAACCGAAATGTCTCGTGTTCGATCCGGGTAAATTTTTTTTTTATTGAGGTGTAATTAATTTGTTCAGAGTTCCTCGACTGTCTAATTTGTCGAAAAATATGGAATAATTTATGCCCATTTTCTGGGTCTTACAAGTGGGCTGAATCTCGTCAAAAAAATAAATCTTACGTAGAAGTTAAAAGTATTCTTCCTCAAACAAAAATCATAAGAAACAAAAAGAGACCTGTTAACTTAAAATCTTGACCACATGCCATCAGCTTCTATTACAGCTCTAAGTCGATCCGGCATGGATGTCATGAGATTGTGGAATAAGTTCTGATCCCCGGCGAGATCTTCCCAGGTGTCAACAACTTGATCCCACAATTCGTCTCGATTTTGAGGGCGTCGTTGGGCATAGGTGGCTATCCTTCTCTTTTTCAATTCCGTCCATAAATTTTCGATGACATTCAAATCAGGTGACTTCCTAGGCCAATTAATGATTTCGATCTCGGGTCTCCTTTGAAACCATCTTTGAATGCTTGCAGCATAGTGCATGGGATGGTTATCCTGCTGGAACAGCAATGTTCCTTCGGGAAAACGTTCTTGGGTGGAGGGAAGGAATATATTTTCCAGAATGTGCTCGTAAGTTCCCGCATTAAACCGGCCATCGATGCGTTCTATAACTCCAGGTCCATCATAAGACATCCACCCCCAACACGATATGTTAAAGCGCCCCGATCTTTCACGTCGGTGCACATAGCGCTGGTCATGTCCGAGACCATCCTCATGATAGACACGGACATGAGCTTCGTAATCACTCGAGATGTTGTTTTGTCAGAGAAAATTACATTTCTCCAATCGAAATCCACTCGATTGGTAGCGAAGGCAAGACAGTCGACAGCTTGTACTTCCCCCAATATTTCCATTTGCGCAGCCCTCCAGCTCCTAATACTGCGGTTCCTCAACCTGCTGATCACAGTCTGTGAAGAGCTGGGAAAGTTAGATGCTGCTCTTATTTCGTTAGCAGTCAGAAAAGGGGTCCTGTCGAACTGTCTCGAATAAGAGAGCATCCTCTTCCAATGAAGAAATCCGCGGATGCCCAGGAATAGGGCGATTTTCGACCTCCCCTAAATTTTGGTAACGATGAACCCACCTCACGGCTGTACTTCTAGGAACACCGACCAAACGGCCAGCAGATCTAGCCTCATATCCAGCCTCAACTAGAGCTATAACTCCCTGTCTCATGTCACGTCGGTTCGCCATTACGATGAGAAATGAGGGATGACGATAATACTATAGTGTAGACAATGACTTTTTAACGTGATATAGAATTATTGAAATAAGAGGCATCTTGCATAGTAAGAGTTAATAAATCAACCCTAAATTAAATATCTAAATAACAGGATATAACAGGAAGTCCAATTGTTGCGAAACTAATCACATTAAATCTAAGCTGAAGTAGCACAGGATAAATGTTTTGTACACAGAATTAGACTGAATTCCTATTTGACAGAACCTATAATCAATGGCTTGTCTGAACACCATAAACAAATCCTAAGTGTTTCCAGTGTCACTGAACAATTTCAAAATATTAATTTAAAAACTAAGAAAGGATCGTAAATGCTGTATCTAGTGATTATTTACATTTATGTCTACAAAATGAATCTTGGAAAAACATATATGATACTGTTACTACTGATATTAAAAGTAAATGTATTGAATTTTTCACTTAATTTCATAATCACTTCAGTGGATGTTCTCCACTCAATGTTGTGAAAAAAATTCAAAAGTAAAATCATGTAGATAACGCAGAGACTTCAAAATCTCATGTATTAAAAAGAAGAACCTATATGTAATGAGTTGCAATGTAATGATCCTCATGTTCTGAAATACTGCAAGGAGTACAGTGTAATTTATGAAAAATTATGAAAGAGGGAAATAGAATATATTTGAATAGAAAAGTACAAAATTCAGATAATGCAATTAAAGCTATTCCGAATATTATTAAAGTTAAACTTGTAGATATCCTAAGAAAGAAAATATTTTTTCATTGAAACCAATGATTATAAAGTAGAGGATCCCAAATCTATTGCAAATTCTTTTAACTTATTATAGTATATAGTACAGAAATATTATTGACAACTTAAACATTCAAGATTTTGCAAAAGATACTGCAATTGGTTACTTAACAGATGCATTTAATAATTAGTATTAATATATGTAATTAGTCAATGACTGCAACAGTGCTTTTTCATTCAATCATAATATGAATAAATTGAATGCACATTAAATTAAACACTATTGCAAACACTTAGATAAAATAGTTAAAATTAACTGAAGGTGTGAGAATGAAATAATCAAAAGCCATACTTTTAACAAAAATTGTTTTGTGCGAGTGCATTTCTTACACATATGGGAAAGCTATTAATAAAATATTGTAATAATTACTCAACAAATGACATAGCCTAAGGACTCTAAACTTTGTAAAAGTTTGTCTATTATTAGATATATTTTTTAATTTCATTTTAATTGTTAGTTTTTAATATATATGCATTTACATTGTATATGTATGTGTATAAATGCATTCATTAGATTAACGTTTATAGTATTATAACTTGTAATTTTGTATTGTTTGCGATCATTAACACTTAATCTCAGGACTTTGTAAAACTCTATTTCAACGTTACTTAGCTATTTGAACATTATTTAGATAAAAAAATCGTTGTGTAGACTAAGAATCGAACTCGCACTCTTCTACACAACACGCAGAAGTCTTACCGTCTGAGCTATTGAAACGACATGAAAGCTTTCCTTTCTGTGCGGAGTGTCGATCTAGTCATGAAGGTCCATTGTCGATTTAACTACACGATTTATGTATATATTTATCTTTTATTTACGTAATATTATCATATTTTTTTGCAGTTTTTGAAGTGAATTTCAGAACGATGCTAGTAACAAAGCAAATAGCCTGAATTTAAGTAACTCAATATTCGTTATCTTGTGTATCAGTGCTCTGGTCTCCGATCATGCGCAGTGTCTTACATCTGAGACTTAGGAATATTCAATCGTCTCATCCTTTTCCAGGGAAACTGTACATGTCAATGGTCAACTTAACTATTCTCAGGATACGATTTTCTGGAAACTCGTTTTCTAATGCATGGTCATGTAGATGCAAAAACATGTTGGACAGATTGAGGTGTTTCATTACCTCCTTCCTTACAATACAAAATACTGGGCCTTTGGGTGGCACACCATTGTTCTGCTTCAGCAACAGTCTAATTGTAGATTCACACAGCCTACATACCCTTACTATATCATCAGATGGAATCACAAGACCTCCATTATTTTTTCTCAGCAAAAGTGTCAAATTACTGCCGGAGTTGTCTCCATAGAGAGATTCTTCACATTTGTCACAGAGCATCTTTTTACTTATTTGTTTCACAACAAACCCTGCAATATTCAGAATTTGAAAAGATGAAAAGAATAGTGGACTATATACATCATCTACAGTGGGATTTTCCATTGTATCCAAATGTCTCTGATTTTCAAAACACTGGGGATCATGTATCGGCTGAAATTTTTTTATGTCCCAGGACAACAACTTTGTGAAACCAGTTTCTGTGCAATTGCCTGTGCGTTTACATTTGACTTCATTAGCAACTAATAAGTTCTTGTAGGCTGCCTTGAACTGCTAGGAAGATGGGTTATTGTTATATCCTAGTCTGCTCCTAATCATATTGAAAACAAGTTCAATGTGATCTTGGCTAAACTTGTATGTTGCAAGATAATTCAGCTTTTCTGACTCAATCAGTTCATAAAAAATATTCCTCATACCTACACAGAGACAAGAAGCCAATGATAGCCATCTTCCTAGGTGTCTGATAAATAGGTCTGTTGTCACTATTTTTAGGCCAAGCAAATATGATTCAGCTTAGTCTAAGAAATTCAACAATACATTCTTGTTTGCTTTAAAAAATACACTTTTGTAACCCTTTGCAAGTGGGTTCTTTGAATTAAAAACATCAAAGAGCTTATCAATAAACAAACAGAACTCAGCAGTTGCTTCTGCACCCTCAAATTCTTTAAGTTTTATATCACAACACAAAACAACAATGCATTGCCAACAGAAGAACTTAAAACTTGTGCTGCTGAACTGACTTTCATTTTCTGTTCTTTGTATTGCATGCGGTGCTTCGTAATTTTGTTGGCCAGGACTAATGATTCAGTATTCTGAACTTCTTCAAGTGCCTGTATGTACTTCCAGTCAATGATTCTGTTGTTATGATCTTTCAGAATTTTCATATCCCCAAATAAATTTCCCATTAATTTCAGTATGTGACAAGCATCGAACATAATCTGTATATCATGGTCTCCTATACTAAATGCTGTATTTAGCTCCTCAGCACTGAAATTGCAACCTAATTTATTACCCATGACTATGTTACTGGACAGACCGTCACATGTGACAGATACAACATTTACTTCAATAGCTTGTAAGCGGCTTATACATTCACTGATTATGTTGCCTTTTATATCAGCTGACATTCCATTGATTAAGAAGTAAGTGACTGGAATCTTCCAGGAAGCATTTATAGCAACTACCATAATAACAAGCACTTCTTGGCTTCCTCAGACATATTCCATCACCTAAATCCACATATCCCGTGAATCAATGGGTTTTTTTATGGACAATTTGTCAAATGTTACACTGGCATAAATAGGATATCTTGAAAGTGATACACGTTTCTCTAATGCCAGGAAAGCTTCAGGAGTGAACCCAGGACTTCCATCAACTGAATTACGCCACTTTCTTAAGGTATTTAATGTGGTAAAGACATATTCAGACATTTCCTAAGGTACTGATAAGCACTCGGTGAATAAAAATGCATTGTAAGAGCAAATTTTTTTAAACTGTCTGGGTACTCTGAATTAGGGGATATTGTAGCTGTCTGTATCAAATCAAGCATCAGATCTGAAAAATTGTTGTTTACAATATCATGCAAATTTTCATTAATCAGGTTTTTTTCCTTCAGTTCTTTCGTCAAGCTTTTTAAGTTAGATATTATAATTGCATTTCTGTCACATTTTCGTTTACAAGCTAGGTTTTCTTTCTTCAAACTTCTAATCCGTTCATTCTTTTTCTGTAATTCGTCTTCTATTAATCTCAATCTTTTCTTCGGACTGAGTGTATAATTGTGTTCCGAACTAATATTATCAGGGGCATGTGAACAGTTGGCGATAGCACTTACATTATCTGGTTCTGAGAATTCAATACTTCTATTCAAAATCCTCCTGGGTGGTATTTCGACCTAGAAAGTAATATTTTACCATGAAGACACGATATGCCATCAAATACTTTTAATGGATGTAGTTCAGGTCAATGAAAATTAGGCCTATGTAAAGTGAACTTGATTAAGCAACGAACTTACCTTCATAAGATGTTTTGGAAAGTTAAAGAGAGATGGAACTGCATCATCTTTCAAAGTTTTTTTAAATGCGTTTTCCAGAAGCAATCTTCTGTGAAATGTTCTGAACACAGTTTATGATACTTTGTTGGAATAAAATTATCTCTTTTAATGGCAGACAGCCAGTTCTGCTTTTTTGAGAGGAAAGCTGGAAATAACACGTATTTCATTATTATGATACTCTAAGTGTCATATTTAAAAATAATTACTACCAATACGTTCGTCGAAATAGTTTTAATGTTAAATTATTTGTC
Source organism: Periplaneta americana (assembly GCF_040183065.1). Classification (NCBI taxonomy): domain Eukaryota; kingdom Metazoa; phylum Arthropoda; class Insecta; order Blattodea; family Blattidae; genus Periplaneta; species Periplaneta americana. Next base: position 170,191,786 of record NC_091131.1, read on the forward strand.
TTGCCACATGCTGATGGAATAATTCAATCTATATGGAAGTGCTGTTTACTGCCTGCATTAATTCAATGTTAAACTATTATATACAATTAAATATTGGTATTTACCTATGAAAAGCGATACAGGAGTCTTTCTTGGAGCGATTTGTGCAGTTAAAAGCCGCACAAGAATGCACCATTGTGATATATTCATCAAATAAACACTGGATACACTCGAAATCACTATCACAGCCACGTGCTAAATGCCACAATGATGACGATGTGCCAGTTTTGTGCAGCACAGCAGCGCTCGCTGCGACGTCATGGTGCTTGTGTGTGTTTACGTCTTTGTCATGATTACAAGCAGGTACAGAATTACTTCTTAACAAATTCCGGTACTCCTGATACATAGCTAGTAGACTTTATTTTCAATGCAATTCAGACATTACAGAATGTTGGCCTTAAGGTAATAGCAACTGTATATGAGCATAGGCTTAATAATCAAAAAGCTTACATCTTGCTTGGGGTAAAGCCAGATCAAACATTTTATTCAGCAAATGGCCAGATAATTGTTGAATTTTTTCCACACATACCATCTCTTAAAATGTACACGAAATATGTCGAAAAAAGTATAATGCAATAGTTCAAGACTAAAATAGCAAAATGGAAACATATACGTCTATAGTATACAAATTTGATAAAGATAACCAGTTTCAGTTAAGAAGAATTAATGATAAACATGTGTATGCAAGTGGATTGAGACTGATGAGAGTAACAACTGCAGGACGGACATTAAGCCATGCAGTAGCTGCAGACATTTCTTGCTTGTCAGCAATGGCAGTACAGGCAGTGCAACATGGACAAGACATTTGATTCACTGAATGGAAGTACAGTTTTCGAGAATAGGAAGACAGTATGTGTGGCGGTGAAAGAAAAGTCTATGCATGTATTCACCTAGAATGAAATGTTGAATTTTTAGTACTGTCAAATTTGTAAATAGTGACAAACTGTGCATGTGCCATCCACATCTGGTTGGATTTATGACTTAAATGGAGCAAAATTACTATGGGAAGTTGTTAAAAATTTACACTGATATGCATTCACTCTTAATTTGGAGTATTATTTACTTACTGGCTTTTAACAAACCTGGAGGTTCATTGCCGCCCTCACATAAGCCCGCCATCGGTCCCTATCCTGAGCAAGATTAATCCATTCTCTATCATCATATCCCACTTCCCTCAAATCCATTTTAATATTGTCTTCCCATCTACGTCTCGGCCTCCCTAAAGGTCTTTTTCCCTTCGGCCGCCCAACTAACACTCTCCATGCATTTCTGGATTTGCCCATACGTGCTACATGTCCTGCCCATCTCAAACGTCTGGATTTAATGTTCCTAATTATGTCAGGTGAAGAATACAATGCGTGCAGTTCTGTGTTGTGTAACTTTCTCCATTCTCCTGTAACTTCATCCCTCTTACCCCCAAATATTTTCCTAAGCACCTTATTCTCAAACACCCTTAATCTATGTTCCTCTCTCAAAGTGAGAGTCCAAGTTTCACAACCATAAAGAACAACCGATAATATAACTGTTTTATAAATTCTAACTTTCAGATTTTTTGACAGCAGACTGAATGATAAAAGCTTCTCAACCGAATAATAACAGGCATTTCCCATATTTGGTCTGTGTTTAATTTCCTCTTGAGTATCATTTGTATTTGAAATTTATTTTGGAGTATTAATCAAGATTATTTACAGATTTACTTTTGTGTAATTAGAAATAAGGATGGTAGAACAATCCAGATAACTCTTCCTGCAATGATATTCAGAACAGTAATCGAGCATTGCTGCTGAAAATAATGTTATGTTGTAGTAACAAATGCAATGAGGGAATCTTTTAATTTCTCTGATGTTGGTAATGAGCTCGTGAATGCAAATGCATTATAATATATTCTTGGTTATATTGCTAAGAAGGCATGTGATGCTAAACAGTGTCTTTATTGTTGTACAGCTCTTGCAGACAATGAAAAATACTTACAAGAGGGCATAACATTCATGTTCAAAGAATATGAAAAAGTAAACGAAGATCCTCATTTGCCATCAGCGCATTTATTAGAATGTGTAACACTGATGACCAAAATGTTTCATAACAGCTTAGAAAATCTGCTGTCAGAGAATGATCTAATAACAATTTAATGAGCTTGATTCATAATAGTGTTAATTTTGATTTTCTTTCACACTATAACTTTGAGTGCAAAAATTATTTTTTTCTCACTATAATGTTAAATCAATGCAAGACTCAGAAAACTGAATGTCAAAAAAAAAAAAAAATAAGAAAACAAAAATCATCTTGCACCAATAAATTGCTAACATTAAATGGCATAAATATAATCTGAAATTATATTACATAAAACTCCATTTTATTGATGCAGGACTTTTTTCATTTTCTTTTCTTCCTTTCTGTTATCATCATTTGACAGCTTTTCATTCATTCTCCGTAATCTTGCATGAATCAGCACTCTTGTGAACAATGAAACTAAATATTATCTTTTACAGTCAGAATTATAAGTAGATGCAAGGAAATGAAAACAAACTTCATCCAGAATGAGGCTAGTAAATCTCTGTACTACATCAGCAACTAGTACCTGTTGACTCTATAGATGCTAGGACAACATCATAGTCAATTTCACAATTTCCCTTGTCACTACATATTAGCATATTCTGGGCAGCAACTGCTCGGAAAGCATAACAAAAGTCGTTACACGAAGGGTTGTCTCTATTACCACCTTTCCTTCTGATTATACAAAATGTATTTTCCAAACAATTTTGATTTATCCTCCCCATCAAAAGTGAGTGCATGCCCTCTTTCTTAGCAACCTCCCACAACAATTTTGTAGCATAAAAATGTTGTTGTATCAACCATATGTGGATGGTGCATGTATTGTCTTTCCTTCAGTATTTATAAATTGGACGGACTGAAAAAGCTCGCCATTTCCTCCCAGACTTGATGGTGGCTGGTACCTTCCTTCACTGCACCACGTATTGCCAGTCATCACTCTGCCAAAAGCTTTATCCACATAACCTACGAATTTTCCAGTGTGTACTCCTCCTTCAAGCATCCCAAAAGAATGACTGCAGCAAACAAATGACTTAAAACTCTTGCTGCTGTGCGCACCCTCGTAACTCTGAGACCAGACACATAAACATCTTTATCAGTTAGTTTAGTCGCACGAAACTCATTATCTTTATCTGAGTTATATAACCGCACTATGTGCTCCCATTTTGAAATGCAATTATCATAAAACTTAGCAGAATACTTTTTGAACATGTTTCGTGTACTTTTAATCAAGTGTGGAGTGTCAAAAAATGCCACAATTTTCCAGTCATTTACTGTAAAGGAGGGCTGATCTGTAGTAACTCCCAATAAATGATACGCCTTTTGATTGTTAGAGCCCTGATCACAAACAGTAGCTACTACTTTTAAACCAATGCTACTCAGCTTCTCTATTGCTTTGACAATGAGTTCAACTCATGTATTGCTAGGGGTGCTTGAATGTGCTAAGAAATAGCCCAGAACTTGTTTGTAATTACTTCAAATATCTCTAACCATAAACACAAGACCTTGGTTGGCAATTCTATCTGATGAATGGTTGCCAGAATATCTCTCGAAGCCATCTACGATGTCTTCATTACTATTGTAGCACAAGTTTGCTTTTAAAGACATTTCATCCCACATAAGACAACACAGTTTGTCTGTCTCAGTCATCTTACTACAGGCATTCCTTAGTATGTCAAATAGTTTATCACTAAAACCAACATCAGTGGTAACTAAAATTAATGACGATCTGGACTCAATCTGGACATGGACATGGAAATTCCGACTTAAACTAAATCCAGAAAAATCATAGTCAATCATTGTGGGCCATTCACATTTGTTAAGCACTATTATCATACCAAATTTGTCCCCGATTAAAATATACGGCACCAAAATTCCGTTCAGTGAATCAGTAAAGAATCTAGGCATTTAGGCTATATGGATAAAAGTTTAAATTGGAACATTCAAGTTGCAGAAACCTGCAAAAAATTATTCTCATTAATCTACTCGTTTAGGCGATTGAAGAATTTTCTACACTTTTCCATGAAAAAAATGTTAGTGCAAACACTCGTGATGCCCCACTTCGATTACTGTGATATAGTTTACTGACCTAAGCATTACTTCGGCGCAGAGACTACAACATGTTCATAATATGTGCGTCCGTTTCGTCTGCAATATTCGCTGGGCTGATCACGTAACACCATCCCTCGAAATGTTGTCCTGGCTCTGTCTAGAAGATTGTAGGAAAATCCACTGTCTTTCCCTTCTCTTTCAAATATTGCATTTCTCCACTCCTGTCTATCTTGCGTCTCGTTTTCAAAATTTATCCACCCATCATAACCTAGACACACGGACACTCCTCAATATTATCCATTCCCTCCCACCGAACATCCTCATATTCATCTTCTTTCACTGTGGCTGTTCCTCGACTTTGGAATTCCCTACCGAGTAATGTCAGGGACTCTCAGACATCAAACCAATTTAAGAATAGGCTAACAAAATATTTTTCTAACAATTCTTGTTAACAATAATAGCTGTTTCAGATTTCTCAATGTTTAATGGTTATATATATATCACTGATAGATATCTAAATTATCTCATTATTATTATTACTATTATTATCATTATTATTATTATTATTATTATTATTATTATTATTATAACTATTTCTTACCAATGTTTATTATTGTCACACTAACATTACTTATCCAACTTTCATTATTTACTTTCATGTTGTTTTATGATCTAGATATTAATGTAATAACTATGTAAGCAATTGTATTCAATTAGAATTAGAGTCTGGCTGGGCAGAAGAGAAGGCCTACTGGCTTTAGCTCTGCCAGATTAAATAAATAAATTATTATTTTTAGTATTATTATTATTATTATTATTATTATTATTATTACTATTATTATTATTACTTTTGCAATACTCCAAGCAATGGAGGCTTTGAAGGGAAATTTAATAACTTCCTAATCATCCTATAGGAACTTGGGCTCTGTAAATAAATGTTAAGAACCTTTGTTTTCATTTCCAATGACCACCAATTCCTTTGTACACACCGTGCATCTGAGGAGATACAATTTCTTACTGGCCCAGGAACGTTACATGCAAGGGCAGTGTGTATCTTCGGTTCTTTCTGCGTAGTCTTGAGAACTCTTCCTCTCAGACGATGCAATTGTACTCGAAGACTGCGAATCTTTCTCCTCTTTGGTGTTAGGTCCCGCAGAATCTGTATAAAACAAAACAACAGAAAATATATAATTATAAACTAACAGTAAGAGTAAGCAGGCCTATAACACCACGAATAGAGGTTGCAGTTATGGGGTCTACTAAGCCCAATACAGGCTACTTATCTTTTCCTATAAATAACAATTACATAATCTCCAATTTTGACAGAATATACTGTATGTGTGTAGTTCTGAAGCATTGAAATTGCATATCATTGGCTTACTTTAAATATTTTGTAACTGCATTTCAGAAAATTGCACATAAGAAGTTTTTATTTTTATACCCAGCTAACAGTTGTTATGCGTTTGTTGTATACACAATGTAGAAGCATTTTCATACTAACGAGGTGTTATCAGGAGACGCATTTTTTTAAATAATAAATTTGGACTTGGCTTTAGAAGTAAGCCGATGATACCTAAGAAGTATATGGTTAAATAAGTTACCTTGACCGATGGAGATAGCCTGAACTTTGCAAGGTATGGCTTCTCTATTCAAATGTGTGCCGAGGGTACTTGTGAAGTACTTATCTTCAAAATGGTCCGCACACACTGAAAGTTGTTGTGCAATTTCTTGGGCAGATTCACCTTTAGGTCTTCTCTGCCCATTGCTTCTAGCCATCCCTTGTATCTGAAATAAAAAAGGGAAATAAAAATAATAGGATAAATATAAATAATGTAATGTATCTATAGTACAATGTAATATTATATAAATATAACTGATGAGCACAGGAACACTATTTCGTGGTACCTTGTAAAATCACTGGGATATGCTAGAAAATGAAAATAAATTGCTCCAGTGTCCTTAGAGGTAAAATATAAATTATTCCTCCATTTGTAATACTTTTTTGGTTAGCGTTTTTATATGTTGAACATTTGTAGTAAAACGGTTTAAGTATAAACTACCATGTCTCAGTGCATCTGATCCTTTCGATTTTCTGCTTTATCTGAGTGATTTTATAAAGAGATACGAACAAGCATTCCTGTGATTATCATTCGGTACTTTGCCTCATCACACATGACAGAATAAAGTTACTTAAATCACTGAAAATAACTTCTAAAATTATAGCAAACCAGATAAATCAAACATCAGTGTCGTGTGCAGCAGGGACCGGAGTTTCAATACAAAGAATAACTGCAATAGATCCTTCTCTTGAAAAATATCCACCACGTGGTATTGTTAATTTAGAAGAATACATAATACAGAAATTAAATATAATACATATATATATATATATATGTATAGATGTGTGTGTGTGTGTGTGTGTGTGTGTGTATATATATATATATATATATATATATTAGTATCCGGTATCTTATATAATTTATAATGATGCACGTAACTAGAAAAATCTACAGTACATCAAATTTGTTTAAGTGATAAAATTACTATTATTGTAAATGAAAACTCACCGTTCACTATCTCCCGATATTTTGAAGAAACATTATTTGGGTGGCTGTCCTTCTTATTTCTATAATTCAAATATTCACACTTCACATGTGATGGCATCTTTCACAGTACACAACAGATACAAGACAAACCAACATGTCTTCCTTCTCCTTCGGTTTTTTCTTTCGCCTTCCTACCTTAACAGGACTGACAACTTAAACCAAAAGCACGCATGCTCATTGTCCATATCTTGGAGTCTGAATTCAGTGCCGGAATGTTGGTAAGAAATGATGGTAGTGATCGTAGTGTTGGTTAAAAGAGTTAATGGAAATTGAACTCCTCTATTATATTTAAGTCCTCTTGGTCTGGAATCAATACTCCATTTCACATAGAAATATGAGAACAACTGGATGAGCCATTTGCGATGTATGAGATCCCCTAGAATCCCAAAAGCTGTGCTTCACTATCAGTCTCATTGGAAGAGATCTCTGGTACGTCCCAAAAAGAGCTGGGGAGAAAATTCCTCTTTATTATGAGATTGTAATGGCCTACAACTTGTAGAGGTGTTTGGGAATGCTTCTTGTAGCAAAAGCATAGTGTGGTGGTTTTGGTTTTTCCACACCCACACTGCATATGCAAGGAATTTACCGCCATTGGGTACAATTTAAGAGAAAAATATTATATGCTGACAAACATTTCAGAATATTATTGTTTTACAAAATATCTTAATTTGGGGCTTTATACCTGAAAATGTGCTACATTACATGCTCAGCAGTCTCTTATATACAGGAACACCTGAAATATGCAAAAATATGTAGAATTGATTTTGAACATTCTGCATTACAGCTGTTTAAAATGATTTTACATCACTTGCAAATGGACAGTAAAATATGCAGTTGCATATGACTCCTCACCCTATTAATATGCCATTCAATGAAAGCCTGTGAATGCAGTTAATTTTGCTTGCAGGCTACCCAGGACCATTCGAGGCCTTGTGTGTTATCCCGCAGCTCCCACATCAGCAGAAGATGAGGAGGAGGAGGAAACAACGAAGAGTTGCTGCTGTTCATGTTTGAGATATATATTTTGTGGGCTTTGTAGTCGTTTTATGCGTAAGTAGTTATAAATTGTATGTCTAAAGCCATTTTTCAGATAGATCGCCCTCAGCCTGTTGTTATATTTCCCTCCCCACTTGTTCAAAGTTGAGCTGTTACAGTAGTAGTGAATTATGTGCACTCCTTAATGTTACCAACCATTAAATCTTTCATTTTGTTTGGCGATCTCTTTCTTTATGTGCTAAAAATGTCTGAATCTCATGCTCCGTCCCTTGGTTCCACTCAATGCGACGATAATTAAGCACATGTGGTCGCATTTTCCATTTAATTCCTTCGTTTTCCGATAGGCACAACATGCTTAGAAATGTTTGGAGCTGTGGGCGTATTATAAATTAATCATATTTTTATGGCCATGCAACAGGAAAGGGGTGTACGTTTTTCTTGGTTCTTCTTGTTTTAATACTTCGTCCCAAGAAATTTATTTTCTTTTGCTGCCACTAAAGTGTACTGAAATTAATCTGTGAATGGCAACAGACTTACTGCAAGCTAAACTCATGCATTTCCATTGTTTTCTTGAATATAGTTAGTAATTACGAATGTTCTAGAATTTTTAAAGATTATGTGGTATTTTGTTGGAAAGTATATTTAAAGACCATGTTGGGTCCGATAAGCTGTGAGAAATTCCAAAAGTTTTATTAATATGGCTATCAAACTTATCCAATTATATTACAATAACATAAATGTTTTATTTTAACATTTTGATGAATGTTTTCGGTTCAAGGAACCATCATCAGATCCCCAATTAACCTACAAAATCTTATGAACAAAGTATTATAAATAATCGGTGAAACCATGGGTTTTATAAAATAGATTCGGATACATAATGAATTATGATATCACATATGGAGTCACAAGTAAATGAGTAAAATTCATAATAGTACCATAAAACAGTAAAAACTGTATGTACAAGATTAGAATTGTTAAAAAGTAAATGATCAGTCCAGTTTAATGAGTATAAGATTAAGCTATATAAATAGCATAAGCACCATTCAATGTGACTGCATAACAAGATTAACATGAAGGCTGCATTTACAAATGTCAGATCGATATGCTGATGCGAATTGGCAGAGTAGTGAAGAGAGGTGAATATGCAGCTTCATGTGTGGTAAGACTGGAGTAACACTTGAGACTTGCGCTGTCTTGTAATCTGATAGTATGTACAAATTCTTATTTACTATATTGAAAGGATTAATAATGAAAATTATTTATGATTTGTAACCAAATGATGTTAATTCACGAAGCACGAAAAGAAGGGGGGCAACCAATTAAATAAAGAAATTACTTACCTAGATGGAGCAGAAGAAAATATATCCTTTGTTGTATAAAGTTCAGCCACAAATGTTGACGAACGTTACGCTTACAAAATGACTAAGTAACATCAAATTGAAGGGGGGGGGGGGAAGAAGCATATTGGAGTATCGGAAGTCACGTGTGTAAGGAGAATTTAAATTATAAAGCAGACTATGTATGTTTGGGAATTGCTCATTCAGAAGGGATAAACCATTATTTAATGCTTGTGAAATATAAAATTCTTCAGCAATATGTATACGTGGATTCATTCATTCATTCATTTATTTTATTCCATAGATCTTACATGAGCAATGAAGCTTTAAGATGTGGAACATGTCAACATTTTACAATATTACAATTACAATTTTTACAAATTTTTATAGTTTTACAATTTAGTAATTTTCTACAATTTTTACAATGTTGTACAATTTTTTTTACATTTTGGCGAGATGTAGTGAGATGAAATGAGGTCCGAGGATTCGCCAAAATATTACCTGGCATTTGCCTTTTCGGTGGGGGAAACCTCGGAAAAACCCAACCAGGTAATCAAATCAAAGGTGTTGATGCCAGACTCGCCATACACCATCCGGCTTCAGTCCCACGGCTGTGGAAAACCTCGGAAGAAACCAAAGTCCAAAGGGGGATCCAACCCAAGCCCGAACGCAGCTCCGGAACAGCAGCCCAGCGAGTCTGCCGACTGAGCTACATCGATGGCTCTACTAAAAGTATACAATACATAGCCAATCAGATTATTAAATTTACAAATGCAAGCGATCATTCATCAGTTGAGCTATATTATAATACAAAACAATTTAATTAAATTTAAGGCATAAACAATTCAACCAGTTGTGATATACAGAAATTGATAATACATATCATGCAAACTACTTCAAATTACAAACACAAACAATTTATCAGTAGAGCTATATAGATTACTATTCAATTTAAAGCATATACAATTCATCGGCCAAAACTATACAAATATATACAATACAAAGTAGCATACTTTCATTAAGCTATACAAATTTGTGCAATTAATATCAAGTAGATTAATTCAATTTATAATCATAAACAATTCATCAGTTGAGCTATACATATTACCATTGTCGTCCATAGGATGAATGACCTGTAGTGTATTATTTATATTGGTTAATTCATGACCTTGTTCTGTCAGATGGGTTGCAAACTTTGACATTCGTTTACTGTATTTGAAATCGGAAACATTTTCATTAAACTGGGTTGGTAATTTCTGTGAGTTTGACCAATGTATTTGCTAGGCCAATTTTTCCATTGTAGCACATATATGCCACTATTTTGAAGTCGATCTCTATTATGAAATTTTTTATTAGGTATGACGTTATTTAATTTATTATTAGTGCAGAAGGCTATATTCATATTGTGTTTTTTGAAGAAGTTGTTCAATTGGTTAGAAATCGGTCCAAAGTAGGTCATGCTTGTCCATGTTTTTAGGGGTTATCGGTTCAAGAAAAGTGTGTTGAGTTTTTTGTAATTTGTTCTTACGTTTTTGGAGGAGGCTGTCTACTGTATGTTTATGGAAACCATTATCTTGGGCTAAAGAGATAATATAATTATATTCTTTATTATAATTAGATTTACTTAGTGGAATAGTTAATAATCTATCAATGAGGAAACGAAACTTACTAATTTTATGAGTTTCTGGGTGGTTAGAAAGGCTGTGTATAGAATGATTAGTGAACGTTGGTTTCCATTATATGTCAAAATTAAAACGGAAATGTTTTATAAAAATTTTGACGTCTAAAAAGTTTATTGATTGGTTAACAGCTGACTCGGAGGTGAACTTTATGATAGGGTGTAAGTCATGAAAGGAATTGGTGATATTTATTTATTTCTCTAATGGCATGGAACATTAACAAATAGTCATCAATTGTCCATCTGATTCATTATCTTAATCCTGGCTTCCCAATAGTTTCTGTTCTGCGAAGAGCCAGGCATCGCATTAGTGGTCCTTGTCCATATCTTCATCCAGATTACAGAGCATGCAGGTGGGCGTTTGAAGTAACCCAAACTGATACAGGTTCTTGTCTTGGCCATGTAAGGAAGTCTTCCAGTTTCATTCTAAACTCATGAGGTATTGTTCCTTCATTTGTAGAGTTTAGAGCAGTGGTATGATACTGATTTGAAGCAACTAGTGAGCATGGCAGCTTTTTTCCTAATGTATCTGCCTGTTCATTGCCAGAAATGTGACAGTGTCCAGGGATCCACAGGAGCTAATTTGAGTTTCCTCAGTGTCTCGCAGCAGTCATGAATCTCCACTGATGCAGCAGCTCAATGGATTCTATGGCAGATCTTGAATCACTCAGGATGACAGTCTTGGAGAATTTTCCAAGATGCAGTAGAAGTTGGTTTAATGCTGTTTGAATGGCTTGATTTCTCCATCGAACGCTGTTTTGAATGATCCGATGGATTTGTAAATAGTTGTTGTTGTTTTCTAATGCCAGGCATTTGACAATAAAGTCATTTGACTTCTTGCACTCCAATATTTTTCAAAGGTATTATCATGGCCAGCCACTGAAGCACAGATTTTGAGGTGTTACGAATCCATTTCTTGGTTTGAGTTGCACAATGGGCAGTTAGGGGACTGATATATTCCAATTCTATGCAGGTGTTTGGCCAAACAGTCATGGCCTGTTGCCAATCTAAATGCAGCTACAGACGATTTTCGTGGTAAATCGGGAATTAACTGTGGATTATGATGCAGAGAGTTCCATTTTTTCCCTTGAGATTGTGTTATCAAATTTTGTTTGTTGAAGTCTAAGTATGTAGATTTAATAAATCTTTTCACAGAGTAATACGTAGATTTAGTAACAGGTATGTAAGTAGCAGTGCTGCCCTTCTTTGCTAAAGCATCCGCATTCTAGTTTCCCAGGATTCCACAATGGGATGGTATCCATTGGGATACAATTCGTTTATTGAGTGATATTAATTGAGAGAGCATTTTAGTTATTTCTGCTGTTTGAGATGAAAGTGTGTGTTTAGAGACGATTGATAGAATAGCTGCTTTGGAGTCTGACAATATAACTGCATTTTTAAATTTATTGATGTGGCATAGAAGATTCCTGAGACTTTCACTTATTGCAATGATTTCTCCATCAAAACTTGTTGTTCCATACCCAAGAGATCTATAAAGTGAGAAGAGACAGCACATAACACCAGCACCGGCACCTTGTTCTCTGGAGATCAAGGATCCATCGGTGTATAAATGAAGTCAGTTTTGTGGAGGGTACTGTACCTAATATTAATTGTCTCTAAAGACAATTGTTTCAGTATTTCAGTGTTTACTTCTGATTTCAGTATTTCTTCTGTTAAATTTAAATTTATAAAAAGTGAAGATGTAGCTGTATATTTTGAGCCATTCGGGTTCTGGGTATTTACTGTTGATAGTCTCCAAGGCCAAAAGCTTTAGACTCATTGTGTCCGTTCCTTTTTTAAAAACACTTTGGTTTAGGTCTGTGAAGCAGTCATGGGATTCTATTTCAGTTGGATTCTGTATCATGGGTTGGGGTTCATTGGATATAATTGAATATTGTTCTTTTAGCTTACGTACTTTCTTCACAAATCCATGTTGTGTTTTGGGGTTTCTTTCTTATTTTCGTATTTGTACCAGTATTGACCATCCGATAGTCTGATTAGCTCTTCATACAACAGCATGGATCTCTCTGAGGGTCAACATGGCATCCACAGCAGTTATTTTTACAGTCTTAGAGTCGACCAATTGTGTGTTTTACATTCCAGGAAGAACATACTTTTGATATGTAGTGCTTAAAGTTGAGCGAGCACATCCCCATTTGCATCCTGGAAGGCGTTTTAGGATCCTCAGTTGGTTTGAAGTTTGGGAGCTAATTTTCTCCACTTGTTGTTTCCAGAATAACTTATTATCAAAGGTTACGCCCCAGTCACCTCCCAGTCAGCTGTTAACTGATCAATAAACTTTCTAGACCTCAAAACTTTTATAAAACATTTCCGTTTTAATTTTGACATGTAATGGAAACCAACCTCCAATAATCATTCTATACACAGCTTTCTAACTACCCAGAAACTCATAAAATTAGTAAATTTTGTTTCCTCATTGATAGATTATTAACTATTCCACTAAGTAAATCTAATTATAATAAAGAATATATTTATATTATCTGTTTAGCCCAAGATAATGGTTTCTAAAAACATACAGTAGACAGCCTCCTCCAAAAACGTAAGAACTCAACACACTTTCCTTGAACCGATAACCCCTAAAAACATGAACAAGCATGACGTACTTTGGACCAGTTTCTAACCAATTGAACAACTTCCTCAAAAAACACAATATGAATATTGCCTTCTACACTAATAATAAATTAAATAACGTCATACTTAATAAACTTCATAATAATAATAATAATAATAATAATAATAATAATAATAATAATAATAATAATGGCTTTATTTAACCTGGCAGAGTTAAGGCCTTCTCTTACACTCAAGGATTAAAACTTGCTTACATAGTTGAACATACATACCATCATATCCCACCTCCCTCAAATCCATCTTTATATTATCCTCCCACCTATGTCTCGGTCTCTCCAAAAGTCTTTCTCCCTTCGGCCTCCCAACTAACACTCTATATGCATTTCTGGATTTGCCCATATGTGCTACATGCCCTGTCCATCTCAAACATTTGGATTTTAAGTTCCTAATTATGTCAGGTGACGAATACAATGTGTGCAGTTCTGCATTGTGTAATTTTCTGCATTCTCCTACAACTTCATCCTTCTTAGCCCCAAATATTTTCCTAAGCACATTATTCTCAAACAACCTTAACCTCTGTTCCTCTCTCACAGTGAGAGTCCAAGTTTCACAACCATGTAGCATACGTTTTTAGAAAAGTTTTTATGACCCTTAATTTTGCAGGTGTCTATGATCACAATAATTACAAGCTACAAATCTCTTTCAGTATATTTAGTCATGGATCTAAACCAGGGACAATCGTGTTCACATTGATTTCATGCAGGATTGCCCCTGTAGTTTAAAAAACCCTTCGTGCTCTTCTGTTTGATGGGTTTTCTATAATGAGTTTTAAAACAGCTCATAATGAATTATTATTATTGACGTAACATGATATGGACATAGATTTTATAATAAATGTTTAATGATGAATTTCTGTGAAGTTACATAGTAAAAAGGCAATATGAATACTGTATAATTTATGAATCTGATATACAGTAGGTTACCTTTTTTATAATCATTAACACTTTTGTTAAATGTAAATAACATGCAAAACAGACATTTCAAATAATATTACTGATGTAACATTCACTTGTTACTGACATAATCACTGCAAATTACATTTATCTCTGTTTAACTTATGGAAGAAATTTATCGTATTTAAATTACGATCAGAACAGTAAAAATAAGTATTAGAATATAAATGGACGATTCTCCTGGACTTAGTAGATATTGTAGAGTTTTCCAAGATGATATTGTACACTTTTTTGACAAACGGAATGTGGAAGTATTCTGTTCTTCGCTGTGCATGGCATCTTCCAATATGGTTCTGTTGAATGTTAATGCTGCACCTTTTACATGTTACACATCATCAGTGACCAATGCATATGATTTTGTACTGTTTAAAGTATTCAAAACAGCTGAAAATGTGATAATACCCTTGTTCACTCAATGTGTGGACATTTCATCCTTGTGTTTTATTCCAACATTTTCTGCAAAATCTTTTTGTAATAGCCTACAGCATGTTAGGTTGTAAGATTTCCTTTCAGATATTTTATTTCTTGCAGTTGTGTTTTTGCATAGAAACATAGTTTGCATAAACCCTTAAGATGTCTGATCAATATATTTCTTGCAGTTTCAGGAGGACAGGTGACTGCCTCCATTTTATGTGTCTGTCCACCTGTACTATCTGGGAATAGATTTGTTATAAACTGTTCAGTATTACTACATTTGGCTTTCCAAGTAGCATGCGATATTCTAGTCACATGTGGACATTTCTAATAATTTATTAGTAGAAAGCATATTCCAGTGCACTTGCATAATCCGTCAGTAAGAAGGTCCACATTTGACAACAGCAAACATTTTTATCTTTTTCAGAAACTGGAAGTATATACTGTATTTTGGTCGTAAACTAGCAAACTTAGATTTTTTAATTGAACATTGCATATTCACTTTTAATAACTATATGCTTCCATTGCTGTCATCATGAACACTCTCTTCTGTTTTCTTTCTTTTTCTGGATCTTTAATGATGAAAGTGACAAAATCTTTGTGCTCAGGAAATACAGTAGACTCTAGACCACTTTCGTAAAATTGTGAAACAGCTGAATAATCATGAGAGTTTTCACCTTCCTTCTGCTTAATTTCTTAAGTTTCTATGACTCCAAACTTTTCAGTAAGTTTCTTCACAACAGCACGTTTCTTTCTTGGAGATGTTGGTAATGACCTTTGTGCTCGATGTACTGTCTTCCCCAATGACTGAGACTTGGATGGTGAATCATATCCAACATCTCTTAACATTGCTTCAGCCTTTAATTTCTCTCTGTACTTTCTCATTCGTAATTTACTATTATTTTCAGTTAGTTTTTCTTCTGCACTCTAGACCATTTCTATCTTAAAGTGGTTTCTGCTGTGCATTCTTTTCTTTGATTTCTTTAATTTTTTCGTCACTTAGCTTCTCCCTGTATTTTCTAACCTTTTCAGCAGAAGATTTTGGAGGATGTTGTCCTAAACCTTGATATTTGAAGTTGATAATTAAAGAGTGTTACGTCAGTAACATCAATAGCTTCAAAATTAGTTTCGAAAAAAAATCACAGATTGCATGAGCTGAATGGTAATTAAGTTTGTTAGAACCTGTATAGTCTTCCCTGATAACAGTCACGCTGTCCCCGCAGTGTTCAGGCTTAGGGTGAAGCATGCGTCTTGCAAAATATACATTACTTAAACTGATTTATTATTAATTAAAGCATTAAAATACTCTTGAACCATAAATGTAATAAAAACATTATGCAAAATTATTTGTTGCAACTGAAATTAATAATGTGAACATGTTTACAAAATGGGTGTTTGTAAATGTGTTTAAAAGATAAAGGGATCAAAATAATCACAATTATAATTGCTATTTATGCAACAAGTTGCGAAATAATAGCATTTTATGCATGACAAGTGAAGATTGTCCAACACGGCAAGTTCTTAAAACACTGGTTCCGCATGTATTTCGTGCAAAATATTTTGAACAGTCACTCGAGAATCCTAAATGTATTTATATTTTAAAGAGAATGAAAGTGTTGATTCGTTATCTTGCAATGGCGAACTTATGATGTTGAAGACGAAAGAGTATTATATTCATGTAAAAAGAGATAGATTTCATGGCCTTTGGATATGTAGTGATTGTTTTGCTGGTTGTTATGAAGTTGTTTTCTGCTTGTTATGTAATTTGGAATATACAATTATTACAACGAAAGTGATAAATGTAATTAGAAAAGTGAGTGATTTGGAAGTGAATAATTTATATATCAAATCTCCAAATGTAATTTCAATTTTAAATAATTGTGTTGAGAATATTTATAATAAATAAATAATTGGAATGTATGTTTTCAGTATTTCTAATTAGTGTGCTTAAAAGTACTTCAGGCATGGAAATTTACTTTTTAAGCACGCTAATATATGGATGCAGAATTCAATGAATTTTTTATGCTAAAATGAGAATCGAAAAGTCATCACCATGAAACGAATGTCTAAAAAATAATTATTTCTGAGAAATGTTAATCTTTCGAAATGATAATTGTTTCTCTTGAAGTCGTCAGCATCAGCCTCCCTGTATTTACTCAGTTGCATACCGACACCTCTTGTAAGGCACTGCTCTGTATTATATCCCAAAATTGTTAGTTTTAATTATGAAACAATCTGTTTATCTGTATCCAATTAGAACTTCACAGAACATTTACCTTCAATAAATAGCAATACTCTCTAGTTACTGCTAGCCTCTTCATATAAACAGCATAAAACACATTCTTATTATTTTTCCAGCTATCTGTGTTTGAAGCTTGTAGCTATGTTTAAACACAGGTGTAACGTGGCTTTCCCGCAGTGAACAGTTTCTCAAACTCCAACCCATGGAAGTTATCCTTCTGTTCTGCAGGACTGCTTCTATTCCAACAAATGTAAATCAAATATTCAAAGTTCGTGATTTCGCACCCAGCTAAACTTCACATTAATTTGGAAAGTAATCAGTAATGACGAGGATTCCTCTGCTAAATTTCATATCCATGTGTCCTAAGTGAAAAGCTCTGAGAGGATTGCCTACAGGTTGTCGTTTGAGAATCACTTGTGCAAAGGTTCACACCCGTGGCACTGGACAAAACCAGAAATCTGGTGATGTGTGATGGAAACCATGCACTTTGATTAGGTCTGGAAGCTTCTGGTTTGGTGCCGGCTTGAAGGTGAAGTTCTGCAGCAGGACACTAAGGATCAACCACATGTTCTGCAGCCAAATGTCTCACACACACACACACACACACACACACACACACACACACACACACACACACACACACACACACACACACACACACACATACACACACACATACACACACACACACACACACACGCTTCCCTGCAACACATTTCGAAATTGTCAGATGGTACAGGAAAAACATTGACGAGAAAGTGTACTAGTGAGCGCTTGAGTAGGTGAATAAGATACTGGGTAGTGAACCAACAAATAAATTAGTATCCTACTGGCTGGACGAGGAAGTGCATGTATGAGGGACTGTGTGGTTGGATTTGTAGGAAAGTGGATGAGAAAGTGTACTAGTGGGCGCTTGAGTGAGTGAATAAGATACTGGGCAGTGAACCAACAAATAAATTAGTATGACTTGAGGCTTTCCCGGCGTTTGATATAGAATAACTCTTCTCGGGTTCTCAGCCAGGTGAGTTGGAGATTAGATTCCAATCTTTCGACGGCTAGCTCTGCCATCTTCTTCAGGGAAGAAGTGCATGTATGAGGGACTATGTGGTCGGAGTTGTAGGAAAATGGACGACGTAGGTATATAGGCCTAATGACGCAATAGAGGAATGGGGCGCGGTGTTGCATTCACCCGTGACTCACATCGGACGCAGGAGCAGCAAAATCGGAATCCCAAATAGAAGTTTATTTTCGAAACAAGTCCAAGGTTGTAATCTATCCATCTGTGAAGATTCTCACCACCATAACTCTGCCGAATGTGCAGCGAGAAGAAAGCTGATGTAAGTAGAGCAGAGAGGTCACCAAATTCTAACTGCAGTCCAAACAACACCCTTTACCCTCGAGCATATGGATGCTAGAGCCCAATAAAATGTTAAAGAAAAGAACATCCAAATTGGCTACTCGGAGGAGACTTTTTTTAGAAAACGAGAACAATAGGGCTGAGATTCCCGCATGCTTTACTATAGAACATTCCACATTAAGAAAAAGTTATTGGTTTTATGGACCTTGCAAAGTACATTGTAGAAGCTGTGTGGTAGGTAGGCGTTTCTGTGACAACTGGTCATTTGATCGAACAGCCCATGATCTAGTGCATGTAATAAATGGTTATGGTTACGATCAGGGCGCGGATTTTGATGACATGTCATCTTTCTTTTTTTTTACATTCTTTGCAAAGCCTGTAAATAAATACATTTTGGATATGAGCTGCTGGTTACAGAAATGTAGAGTTTTTGTCATTCTTAGGTCATTTTTCGCTGTTTTAATTCTTTGAAGTCATTTTTTAAATTTAGAGAGCTTATTTTATCATTTTTCAATTTTAAAATGATTTTTTTTAGTAGGCCTAATTTAAGCTAGTCTTCAATGACGAAGTAAAATTTCCCAATATAGAAAAATACTGACACTACTTCATTCAAACGCAGAACTTGGAAGGATTTTTTCGATAGTCATGTCAAAAGGAAGAGGAGAATAGAATAGCACATGAAGCTCTCAGCTAAGTTGTACGCTTTGCTTCCAAATAAAAGAATTGAACTAGAGCACCTTTGAAGTCACCAGCATCCATTTTAGTTTCCGTTATTGGGATACATGTGCTAGATGTGGAGGAGATTTGGTGGTTGGTACATCCACCCTTCTCTTTTATTGTAGCTGAATGTTTAATTATGACCTAATTAATTATTTTATTGTAGCTCACACTGTAAGTTGTGGGAAAATTTGTGTTCGTGTGGGAAATTTTTATACTTTTATATGGGAATACCATAGTAGACAGTCTGAAGAGCTGTTAATTTAAGGTAGTATTTTGACTACTTATGCATAGTATTGTTTGTTTTTAGTTCTGTTTTTTCAGCATTTCAGGTCATTATTACAGCCCGAAATTTTATGTCCTAAAAGTTAAGAATGTCACTGAGTGTAGATGAATAGAAGTAGGCCTAGTGCCCGTGAGGAGAGTTTTAAGCTTAGTTCACAAGAGTCCGTTATGTAATAATAGACAACAGAGTCAGAAGGACTGAGCAATGGATCTTGTAAACCATGTGCTAATTTGTAAGTGATGTTAAGAGGATTAAAGACCTTTAACGATACCAAAGGGAAAATACTGAATGACAAGAATGGCATTTCAATGAAGTGGAGGTATGGCAATGATCTTGTAAATCGTGCGCTAGTTTGTAAGTGGTGGTTAAGAAGATTAGAGACCTTTAGCAGTACCGAAGGGAAAATACTGAATGACAAGAATGGCATCTCAAAGAAGTGGGGGCATGGTTTTTATATTAAACTATAGCGAGGAACAATATTAACTTTTAGCACCTAAAATTCCGGGTTCTAGCCATTATAATATAACTTTTTGGGTCTTTTATAGATAATTTTTTAAGTAATCAAAATCCTCACTCTGGCTGGGGATCGTCCCATACATCAGGGGCAATGTGGTAGCTGTACAGGCTGGTCAGCACCAGAGAGAAGCTGTGTCATATGACGCCTTTCCCCCACAACACACGTGATAGACGTGAGCTTACACTCACCTTTGGCACGGAGTACGTGTGTGCAATGCCCAGACTGAAGACTGACACAATCTGCATGACCTTGCAATCGGGAAAACCTGTAAAACTTCCTATAGCTTTGCCAGTTTTCAATTCCATTACAGCAGTTTCTTGATTTCATCATCTTATTTATCGAAATAGAAACATCAATTTTGAGGCGTACTTATGACATTTTACTAGTTTCTGTGGCATCTCATAAACATTTCAAGACATATTCAAACATTAATAAGGATCATTTAAATATTTCTGCTGATGCCCAGTTCACTCTCTCGTTGTACAATTTAAGTTCTCTGCATTGATTGATGATTCAGTAATATAACCGTATAAAATGTAGATATAAACAAATTATATTATTAATTAAAGTTTTACAATTTAGAATATTATGCATTTATTGTTGACAATAAATTATATTGTTTGAATGTAACTTAAACATCCTTCAAGAGCTTACTTGTATATTTTTGTGAATGTAAACACATATCTCTTCAAAATGATCTGATGAAGAGAATTGAGAAAATGCATTAAATTTAATTGGCATTGGGTTGTAACAAAGGGCTGCCATATGCCTCGGACAGTCCATGGCTTTATAGTGTAGGGAGAAAAGACTGATGTCCACGATTTTGAATGAAGTCGGACAGAAATCTGGAAAAATGCAGTAATTTGTAAGATAGTGTTCAAATGATACTCAAATGGGTGCAAGATAATACATCTTACGAACTCAGTAAGAGCCTTCTGTCTGACTAGGTGATAAAATTTAATTTTTTCCTACTGCACAACAAAGAGGAAATTTCTAAAAAATATGATTTCTCACGAAATCTCGGTAAATTTTTGTCGCAGTTGTATTTCCGTGGTGCAGTAGCCTACTTAGAACTGCTGCAAATGGTAGAATTGTTATTTCTCTCTACGTGGATATAATACCAACGTTCAAAGATCATTTTCTTTGATGAATGGCCAGTGGATACAAGAAAGAAACAAATTATCACTTAAGTTAGTAAACGCATCTGCAGATAGAGTATAATGTAAACTGCAGTTAGCTTCACAACTCATCCTTCCTTCTCTTCACAGTTCTGAGAAGTATGAAAGGTTCTGTGACTGTGATCTACAGACATGAATGGTGTGGTGCTAAAATAAATGGTAATAATGTAAATTGCATGCCAAATAGTGTGCTAGATAAGGTAAAGTGTATCACTGAAGTGGCCAGTCTCATCCACATTAAGTAAACAAGTGATATTAATGTGAAAAATAAATGATATATACAAGTTTCTTATAAATTCCTGCGTTTTTTCCTGTCGATCAAATTGACTTGTGAATCATGTACTGGTTTCTTTGTTTCTTCATTATGGCAACCCTAGTTTTAACAAGTTTCTATTGTTATGACATTCGTAATGAGAAATAAGATCAATTAGTATTATTTTCATTTAAAACGCCCCTGTATTCGACTGCATGATATTTAGAGTGCAAGTTCCCTATGAGCTTGAAATTTCCAAGATAGTAATTTATCATCCGTGACTGTACCATATTATTATTCTGTGAGCCCAACCTGAGTGGTAATATTGAATTTCTTTAATCTCTTCTTGACACAAAGTCGGACATTATCTAGTGAGATTACTGTCGATAAAATCAAGTAACCTAACAATAATGTAATACATAACTGCTTCATAAAATGTACGTTATATCAATTTCTTTAGAAAAATTAAAAATACGTTTTAAATATAAAATATGATGAAATGAAATGCGCACAATGTGCATAGGAAACTTAACAGTCAGCGACATGGGAAAAATTGAACGAGTCAAATCATCCTTCATGAAAAGAGTACTAGGAGTAGGAAGAACAACTCTCTCGAGACTAACATACGAACTAATGAAGGAACGCTTCTTCATCGAAGATATTAGAACACAACTCTGCATGCCGAACACCCCAGCATACGAGAAAGCCCTGGAAGTACTCAGAGGAAAGAAGAACGCCATCTGGAGCGAGTTCTACATAACAGACGCCATGACAACCAGAGACTGGGCAAACACAAACTACGAACTGAGACACATAGTGACCCGTTACGCAGTACATGGTTTTCACCATAAGATCTGTACCACCAAGAGATACCACGAACCCAACGACGAATGTGTGTGTGAACTGTGTCAGAAGCCATGTGGACGATATCACGTTGAAAA
Source organism: Periplaneta americana (assembly GCF_040183065.1). Classification (NCBI taxonomy): domain Eukaryota; kingdom Metazoa; phylum Arthropoda; class Insecta; order Blattodea; family Blattidae; genus Periplaneta; species Periplaneta americana. The sequence continues at coordinate 170,214,056 of NC_091131.1, forward strand.
CTGCCGAGAAAGGAAAACCTCGCTCACAAACTTCTGCAAAGACTAACCTACAAATCCTAAATATAAAATATGAAAACGACAATATTTAAATTTCCTTGCGGTCGGTTGACTACATTTTAAAATAAGAAGACCAGCTTTCTTGGTGTCATGCTCGATAAGTATCTTAGTTATCTTTTCACATTGATAACCTTTGTAATGTTTTAGACTCAATAAGGGGGGCAAAGACTAATTGGGATTTCCCAGTCTCTGATTGGGTCAAAAACCCTGATGGAACTGATATTTAACCCTAGTGGTAAATTTCGGTGAAGTCCGGAGGGCCTAATTAGTCAAATCCACTCTCCTCACCTCCACGCTGGGGCCCCCTGGGATCTTTCAAGATGCGAAAGAGAGAGTGGTGTGCGGATAGCAATGGGAACCTACCGCATTTATATATCCCAAGAAGATATGTTGAAAATGCCATGATGAGTCTTTCCCTGGTAAAAAACTCCGGACGTAAACTATCCCCCCAATCAGATGTCCGGGTGGGGGATACTGGGGAAGGACATGTCATGACACAAGACACAGAAGAGAAGAAAAGAAGATCAACGACTGCGAGGGATGAGAAGACACCAGTTCTACCGGGTGAGTTGGAAAACATGAAGGAAGCAATGAGAAGAAACAGAGTGGATGTGATGGGAATGTCAGAAGTGAGGTGGGAAAAAGTGATGAGTTGATGAGTGATGAATAGGGCTCGGAAGTTGATGAAATATCATATTTTTTCTTATACTTCAGAGACAATGCAGGATACAATATAAACTCTTTACACTTCAATAGAGACCAATATAGCCTACTTTTATTTTGCATTTATTTGCACTATTTGGTATTTTATTGTTTTTAGGAAATGTTCTACTTTCTGTTGCATTATTGCCCTATTGTTTAGAAAGAACCTTTTTTACGGTGTAATCATAGTCTACATTCCAGAACCTACTGCAGATTGCGTCATGCAGGAATTTGCCTTATGGTTGCAACAACCTTAACTTCTGATCACGTGTGTGATGTGATTGTCCCTCATTCAATGCAACAGAACAAATACTGCAGCCGCAGTGCTCGCAGTTAGCATATTGTATTGCACAAGTAAAGACAGTATTGATAGAGAAAGTGCTGCTTCTATAGCAGTTTCTCAAGGCTTGCTGGCTGATCCTCAAATTAAGGAATGTCAATGTTGAGGTTTTCTCTGCAGTTTTCCCTCAACCCACATAGAGCAAATGTGTCTTTATCACGCTTGTTTTTGCACTTAATTATTTTATTCAGATGCTAGATAATAATAGCATTTGATAAAGAGTCGTAAATTAACGCATGAGAAAAGATTACTAGCACACGGGTTCAAAAAAGTGAAAAATTACTTCATTATTATTGATTTACTGCATTTGTTAAAAGATTTCAGTATTATATTAGCGTATAAAATGGACAGTTTCTAATAACATTGCAGGAGGAAGATGACTGTTTGTACAACAAAGATGCACTTATAATACATCACATAAGTATTTTGGCATTATATTTAATGTGTTTGAAATTTGTTCCAATAAACATAACAAGCATCTTTCGAATACTTCCTACAATAAAGCATTATACTTAAGTAAACATACAAACGTGGCCAACATGCTGTCGTGTTAACACTAAACATCATTACACCGTAATAATTATTATAATTTACGTACTTCAGAAGAATGCTCTCCAATTGAGACCACATTTCTAATTTCATGTGTGCACTTACCAACTCTGTGATGCAATGAATATCATTTTGATTATTTACACACAATTGCACTGATAAATTTTCATATATTTTAATACATCAATATATTTGTGACACACCCTCAAAATTAACCAAGAAAAAGTACAGAAACACTGGATTGAGATTAATGATCCACCTGCTATCTTTTTTAAAGTATCTATGTTACATAGGTCATCAAACGAATTAATTTTGTCCATTTGCAAGCACTTAATTTGTTGCTGCTCAAATCTTTGAATGCACTTGTTAGCAGGGTCCATTCTTGTTGAGGAATAAGATTATATATTTGTTCCCGTAAACCTGGAAATAGTTATAAGAGATCTGCTTTAGGACTATTCTTGCACATTTCCTTCTCTGTCTCTAGAAACATGTACTAGATACAAATCGTTTACTTCAAAGTGTTTAATACACACAACTGAATGCTTTGTTGGCGTGAAAATATTTCATAGTATACGAGTAGCTTCCAGCCACATAACTTATCTTTTCAGTTGGAAATTTGAGAACTGTAATGTAACACACTCACTTAAAGCACTCTAGTAATTTTTGGTACACACAGAAACATAACATTTAGGAGCCATCTGTAAATAAAAGAATATGGATGATTTAATTTCATTTTTTAATAAAAGTCTAAACTTCATTTCAGTTCTCTGAATTTATTTTTCTTAGAGGTTATGCCATTACTACGTGCTTCATCTTTTGATTCCTTTTCAGATTTTACTTTTATGATTCACTTATAGTTAATAGTTTAATTTGGTGATGTACATGTTGTCATGCTACTCTCCATCCAAGTGGTTATGTCACACAGTCGTCAAAACAGGGGAAATGATATGACAGTTATTTACTTAACGGGGCCCTTTTTCTTTAAATTATTTTAAACAGTTGTATAATATTATGTAAACTTCCAATTCCGTACAGCAAATATTTGCAGAGAAGAACTTAACAGCTCAGCCACTAGCCCTTACAGAGAGGACAGGAGAAACGAGTGGGACGAACTGGGATGAGACATAACCTTTCAGCTGGACAGTACCTATTTATTCTCTTCATAGTTAGAAATCAGTGTATTACGAAGATTTCAGTTCAGAATTACACTGCCCTTTAGCTCGACATGATACAACTGGCGAGCTGGTGATGCTGGACGCTGCCACCCAGACCTCGAGCAGCGACCACTTCGAGGAAGCCAGCAGATGGTACGCTGAGTGGGAGGAGGAAGTCAGGCTGGAGGAGCTGCAGCATCTGCAGAGAGTGGCGATTCGTCTTTTCGACTTCTCTATGTACTCAGGTACAGTAACTGTTTACATCCTGAAGTAGATGCTCTTTCAGCTATGCACAAGCAGAATCCCAGAGCAGTGCAATCAACTAGTCGGCCACTATTGTTATTCCATTTCAACATGCTTGGGATGGGAACATTTAAAGTAAAACTCAATTTAGGCCATGGCCCTTAAAATTAAAAATATTTGATTCTGATTTAGGCTACATTCATTCCCTTTACAAATGTGTACGGCAAATAGCAAGCGCTGTAATAAAAATGGCTGATTTGTCGGCATTTCCAGCGCAAAGGATTGCGGTACTCTGGATATCCACATACTCTGTGAACAAGTTCAGGAGACTTGGATTCTTACTGGTAGGGAATAGGGCATTTATCCAGTGGATTCACTTGTTCAATTTGCCTTAGTTCATAGAACCTGTTCTTAAATGTTTGTAGTTAAAACAAATTAGGTTCTTGACATAAAAGGAAGAATATTAATTTAACATTTTAACACGAAATTATCTACTTTTTTAATTTGACATTAAATATAATCGTGTCATATTATTAAATTATTGTTTCTTATCCAAGTGTGCAGGCAGTCAAAACAGGAATACAAAATCGATGGCCCAGCTTGAAAGGGAAACAACTCAAAATTTAAAGTTTAAAGAAAGCTGCATTTTGAAGCTTTATGTTGCTGTGAAGAATCAGAGGATCGTTTAACTTAATCCAAATTCAATTAATCATGTTTTATGTATGGTTGAAGCTTTAAACTTCATTTTTCTCACAACTTTAAATTTTGAGTTGTTTCTCTTTAGAACTGGCCTGTCGATATTACTATGCTTGCAGGCTTGAGACTGATCTGCAATTACTTTGGCAGCCGTCTACCAATATCCCTTTCTCTTTGAGTGCTAATATCGCATACACAATTATGAACCATAATTCATTATTCAAAAACATAATTTAAATAAATAAATATATTTTCAGCTACAAAATACATTATTAAGCACATTAATAAGATAGGGTAAAGGTTGGTAAAATCGTGATATGAGTAATATCGTAATAGTTGGTATGAGAATTTATTACAATTTTACTTATCGAGACAAAAATCTGTTTTTTTTGACAATGTATTAAGGACAAGTTCGTGGACAAGTTGCTGCATCAAATCGGTCCTTCTCTCGCTCTGTAAAAGCATGATAAGCTATCAAACACAGTAGCACGATATTACTCTTATCACAATATTAACAAGATTTACCCTACTTCGTTTTCCTCTCTTCTACAATTTGTTATTCCATTTGAATGAAATATAATATTTCCTTCTTTTAAAGTATTGACAATTCATAAGGAATGGAATATTTCTCGAATTTTGGAAAAAAATATTTCTCAACATCTAATTACAGTAAATATACATTATTCAATTCATTTATGCCTGATTTGAATTCGTGAAACATCGCGAAATCCGTATCAAGTCGGGAATGCGATTTTTTAAGCAATTAGTGAATTATGTGCGCGAATTTTCAATTTTTAATTTTTTTTACTACAATCGATAATCGATAGCTGTCGCACAGATAAGGTCGATATTTATGGTCGCTAGTATTGCACATTCGATACTGAATCTGTTTTAGTCAACGGTCAACGAGCTAGAAGGTTTTAATTCAAATACCTGGTCTAAACACACTCCTGACATCATATCTGATATATGTAGCGATGTGCGAGAATCGTATTGTGAGCATTGTGAGCCTGCTGAATGCCATATTATTTTGGACGTGTTGAATGTGTTTGTTTTATTTGTTTATAGTGTCACACATAGGCGAAATAACAATATTATGTTCCCGTGCAAGTGAGGCTACAAGAATGCTTAATAATAAAATAGCTCCAATAGAGCTTTCCAGTATATAAGGCATGGGTTTTATTGCACAGACAAAAGTACAGTCATGTGTAAATTTTGTAATTGTGAGGTCTCGTGGGAAAGAAGAGATACTGTTGAGAAAGATTTGAAGTCGGTAAAACATGCATCGGCAATTAATTTTCGCAAGGAAGATGAACAATCTCTTGTGCTGACTTCTATTGCCACTTGTTTTTGCAGTGTGCAAAACAAAAAGAAAAATTGCGAATATCTGGGAAAAAGTGTTGGAAAGACTTTATAAAAACGAACATACCAATTTCCAAGCTCGAAAACGAACAATGCGAAAATACTGAAAAATTCAATTGAAAGCACCGATTTTCCCATTTGAAAATCCCACATTTTGCACTTTGAACTCAACAAAAAATTCCAGTCTCTAACGATTCAGAATGTTTTATGGTTGCTGGGTCGTTAGTAGTCAATAACATTTAAGCTGTGCTCATGTTTGAATCTAAATCCACACAGCAATCAAGTCTTCAAAAGGCTTGTTTTTTTAAGATCTGATGCATGCGAGGTGAGAGACCACACTATACGAGCAATAGTGAGTGGTTTGTAAAGCTAAGAGTTGCACGGTCAGAAGTGCGTTCCACCATGATTGTCTCAAATTCGGCAATCCTGAGTATGAGGCTTTTACATGAGGTGGGTCCTTCATCTTTCCATGCAAGAAATGTTTATCATCAGAAAGATTGTCAAGAGGTGACAGTACAAAAGTTCATGTCAGTTCACATCATGTTTCAACCAAGCTATCACTGGTGAGAGAACAACAGGATGGAGTCTGCAATAGATCGCCTACCAAGAAAATTTTATCTTCTGAGAGAACACTAAGTCTGCCAGAGATACGTACATGATACCGAATCTCTTACAGTCCAACTAGAAACAGTAAGATTAAACATGCAAAATACATTCGATACTCTCAGTCAAGTACTTAGTTATGTCAATATTCTAGAATCTGACATAAGAGATCTAAAAGAGAACTCTTCACTTAAAAATTACATGTGTTTGCTAGTAGCTAACAGAAATTCCTCCAGTGTCTTGACATGGTAGTGTGGTGCAAAAAACCGAACTTTCAAAAATTCAAATTCCCACAAGGCTAATATTATGCATTAATGTGTAAAACAAGCACAAAAAATTTCATTAAAATATTACCATTTACAAGTCACTCCAGAGCTGAGAAGTTTATAATGTGTAACATAGTGAAAGAAAAAAGTCAGGGCAGCTTTTGAAGGAGTAGAAAACTCTTATCGGTGTTTGGATAAAAGTTATAAAAGAAACTGTTACTATTCATCTTCTTCAATGTCTCATTGTACTTTTGGAACAGGTTGATAGTGCGTTCTGTCGTGTCATTTACTACTTTCGTCTAAGAGGAGCAATCACGAAGTTCCTTGAAAACCACTCTGTAGGAAGTCTGTGCAGGAAAGATTGAGATTTGTCTCTTCCTATTTCAGTCTTCAAATAAATAACTGGTTCTCAATGTTATAGGATTCTCCAATTTCAGGTTTTCCAATTTAGCCATGTTCTGTAGTCATTGAGGAGTATCAGGTTTCTGTGGAGGCTGCAAGTTTGTTACTATATTTTCCTTTTTTGCTGGTTAAACGAATTGAGTCCGCAACAGACCACATTATTTAAAGCCTGTTTAGTAAATGATGATGATGATTGTGATGATTTTTCTTTTTCTCTGTGGTCACTTGGTCATCAAAAAGCAACTAGATGCTCAGAGAGAAACCAAAGATGTTGGCAAAATGCCATAATAGCCTATAATTGTGCTTTCTTATCTACAGTTTGGTTGGGATATTTCTTATGGTGAGTAAGAAGCTTGTGGACTTTGAATACCAACAAATACTCTCTAACATTAATACCGGAAAGCTTTCCTGTTTAGCATTGCAAGCGGCGGCGAAAAGAAACAGTGCTGCCATCTAGCGGCTTGAAACGTTCGCACACTCCGTGCGTCGTGCTGGGTTACGTGAGGAAAAGAGGAGAGGTGTGCATTTGATTTCAATAAGAAGCTGCAAAGCAGTAAATAGTATACTTTAGAGTCACTTTCTTCATGACATTTTAATTAATAACAAATTACAAAGTTATTAGAATAGAAATGAATTGATAAATTCTCATATTTTCAAATTTGATGAAATTTAGTTGTTCATGACTTTAGCAGCTTTCATACATCGCTTGTTTTCTTTTTTAGCTGTATGGTTGTCCATTTTATTTTTGCTGTAACAATTTATTAACACATTGAAATATTTATCAATGAAGACATTGGCACAGTCACTGCAAATGGACATGTTAACAGGGAGCACTACCATTTTAACTAGTTCTTTTTTTACACCAATTCTAGTTTTATAAATAACATGATCAGTTTCTTTGAAAACATCAGAACACAATTGGCTGAGCATTAGAGAAACATCATTAGGAAAAAATTTTTGAATCTTTACAGTATTTTTTATTTGCGATGTGCGTTGTTACGTCATTGTTGGGGTTTTCTTTACAAGATAAATTTCTTCGACAAATTTCGTGATTTATTCTGCTACACACCCAACCTGCAACATAAGCTCTTGCATTTTCTTGCAACACGGTTTCTTCATTTGTATGCTGTACATTTTTGTCATCAACAGTTACATCCAAATCAGAGACATCTGTAATGCCTGGACTGCAAAAATTCAATTTAGCTGCCTCGATATCTCCTTTCTTGAGTAAGAAAGAACAAACGTCAGCTTCACAGTTGCTTGTTTCAGGAGGACTTAGGAATTGATTCGTCATGATTGCCCGAATTGTAGCTCTAAACTTCGAGCAGTCTGGAGTTACGTTGTTTCCACCTTTAGATCGAATAATAGAAAAGAGATTTTCTTGTGTTAATCTTCTTGTTATTAAAAATTTAAATCCATAATTATAATGCAATTCTTTCCATAGCAGTTTTAAAGATTGTAAATTTTCTAGCCAGCCATTTATACATTTTGGGTTCATTTTCCTATTGTTTATTACCTGAATATTTCTAAATGTTTTTTTCTATTTCATTAAAAAAATTCCAGTGTGTGGAATTTTCACTTAGTGGCCTATTTAAGGCTTTACTAGTTTGGAAACTAGAAGAGTTAAAACAATCAAAAGCTTTATCCATGAACAGGATGAAGTCTGCAGTAGGTTGAGCCTCCTCTGGTAACTGTTTGAATTTTATGAGTGTTGCCATAGCTTTTCCTACAGAATGACTTAATAACTGTGTAGCAAGGCACACTCGCATCGGTGTGAATGGTGGTAGATTCAAGTGATTAAGTTTTACTTTAGGACAAAGTCGGGGATTCATGTCTTTATCTATAAAATAAAGTTTTTCTAGGTATTCCCACTTAATTAATTTATCAAATAGCTTAAAATTATAATGTTTTAAATTATTCCTTACGCTCTTAATCAAATGTGGTGTATCATGAAACAAATAAATTTTTTTCACCATCGTGTTCAAAATAAGGCTGTACTTCATTACATCCAAGCAGTCTTGTCAATTTAGTGTTGTTTGATCCTTGGTCTGAAACAATTGCTTTAGGGATAAATCCCGTATCTTTTATTTCATTTATTTCATTTCAAGCAGATGTGATTTTAAAATCTCTGCAGGCATGGCATCTTTCGATAGAAAATAACCAATGGTTTGCTTAAAATTTTTACACATTCCTCGAATCATAAAAACCATTGCTTGGTTTGCAAGTGGTACCTCTGAATCTTTTACGTTAGTTGGAGATTGTTGGTTAGGGCTGTGTATACCCAATTCAATGAATCCCTAAAAAATGTCCACTTTAGCATTGTACGTTATATTTTCCTTCAAATACATTTCATCTACAATAATTGTTACTACCTTTTCATTTAGTGGCAGCATTCCAGACTTTACTTTTAATAATTGTAAAATGGTGGGATTTATACCGGGGCCTATACCAAATCCATGAAGCCAATTTCGGAGAGATCTGACTGTTGGCAAACACAATTTTCTCCTTAAAAATCTGTAGCCCTGAGGTGAGCAATAATGGAGTGCCAATGCAAAACTTTTATCGTAACTGGAATACCGCCTTCCCAATTTTTACTTTCTTTTTAAGCGCACTTGCGACATAATGAATTCATCATTAGAAACAGTTTTGATTAAATCAGTATTTGAACTGGTTGTCTTCAGAGCTCTCACTTCCACCCGAAGGGATGAAATAATTTTTTTGTGTTTAGATACCAACTTTTGAGCTGCAATCAATTTCTTAGAAAGTGTCTTTATCAGAAGATTTTGAGCCATCTTTGACCTTTTAGGATTTCTTGCATCTTAAAAATAAACAGGGACTTAATTTAGTGAAATATTAATAACGTCTTGAAAGTCTAGGGCTAGGTAAATAATATTTTGCGAATAACTAACTGAATCAGTTTTTATGAGAAAACATGAGTACACACACTTTTTTCACAAAATCAATAATTCGTATTTTTATGTTATGTATACAATATGCATCTATTTAGTTTGAAAAAGTCATGACTTTCTATATTTTATATGGAGAAACTATAAAGAAATTGTGTTTGGTATGATGGAAGTAAAGTAGTTTTATGCAGTTTAATAACTGATTCACTTAGCACAGAGAACATGTTATTGCTAATGTACTATCTGATTATGAGGTACCTGGTAGAGGACTATCGTCGTTTCTGTCTGGAATCGGAGAACCTGTCGCCTCCTCGATGGAAGGTCTAATGCGTTTCTTTGGGGACCTTCGTGGTTCTTTCATTGTACTTTGACCCATATTTTCGGAAGAAGGAGTTGTTAAATTCAGTGAAGGAATAGCTGTTCTCTTCAGACTGTTATTAAAAAAATATATGAAAAATTAACAGGTCTATGACTCATTTGAAACTTCGGTACTTTTCCAATTACACCTTATTTTTACTTACTCCTGACTTTTCAAATTAGAGTTATTGAAGTCCGATAATCTAAAGTGATCTGAACATATTCTGTGATTTTTGTACAGATACTCTGTTCCTCTAGTTTTAAACATTTCGTCTAGGTCCTGTCTTTTACATTTATTTACCCATATGGCACATCTATAAGACAAAAACAAATAACAGTAATAATAATAATAATAATAATAATAATAATATGATGATGATGATGGTGAGGACACGAGACCTGTCATGTGAATCGTGCGAGTGGGGAAAGAATGAGCTAACAGAAAGAGAGTTTGTTTCATGATTAAAATTATACGAATCTACTGACACAAAAGATCATCTCAGACTAATTATCTTCCTTCTCCATACCCATTGGTGAGAGCCACAACACATGATAAGGTCACAGAACAAGTTATCTACTGACTCTACTGTAATAATCATCATCATCCTGTGGCAGAAAAGTAATAGACTGCTCGTATTTACATGACTACTCACTCACCTACTCACTTCGGAAATCTGAAGAATGATCTAGCATCTTTTTGCCAAGCGTAGTTTTTACAGAAGAACACAGAACAAACAATTCCACTTTTCCTGACATTTTGTGGAACAGCCATGAGAATAATCCTTACGACTTACACCACGTGTTGAAGTACAAAACTCTTGTTAGATGCAGTTTACCGCGCTACGTGCCACGTTATCCTCACTGTCAACATTCCCTGCCACTAGATAGCACTGATGAGTCATTCGCCTCTCTTATCGTGAACTTTCCAGTATTAATGTTAGAGAGTATTTGATACCAATAGATGCTTTGTTCCACTCTCTAATGTTATCTAGTGTCTCAGCAATGGCTCCAGCTACAAATACTGCTGCACAATCTGGAAGACTGACTCTATTCAAGGCACTGACTACTTTAGGTGACTGGAATATGGTTTTAGGGACACTAGGTGGTGAGGAGGAACATCTGAAGCGGGTAATAATGTTAAAAATCAAGATAATGGTTCAGACAGTCAATATGCATTCTCGCTATCACATGCACTAGGTGATTAACATGATGAAGAGGGTCGGTTGCTCTTCCTTTCATGGATATAAATTCACTTCTTCATGTCCACCGAGTTAGCGCTGTGATAATGCGTCTGCCTTCAGACTAGCTGGCTCAGGTTCGATTCTCGGCAGGGTCAGAAATTTTCATGTAAGATTTCTACCTCGGGACTAGGAGAGATGGTGGTGCACAACTTTTACTCACTAAATTGTGCACCAGTATGCCTGAATTAAATCCCAAATCTGTCCACGTGCATATGAAAAGAAGGCATATGTCACTGTTGATAGTGATTCATCCATAGGATGGGGACATTAAGCCTGGTGGTCCCCTGGGTGCTATTCAACAGGAGTAGGCTACGTGCCAGCACCGGGTTTCTCCCTTTCTTTCTTCCTCACCTTTGTCATCGTCCTCATCATTTCCTACACTACACTTACACATATACTCACTCTAATACACGACGTAACTCTTAACAGATACACATTATGCATAACGTGGCCTGCCGAGTGGTGTGCAGCTTGAAAATGGGTCACAGTCCTGCCATCTATCCGCGGTATGCAGAATCACGCAAGTGAAGTGGGTAGGCATTAGACACACACAGACTTCACTTCTTCGTACCGAGCTCTCTTCATTCATTCTTGGTTTCTTTTGCAGCTGTTTGACATCACTACCTTCCATGCTACTTCAAAATACTTTTCTCTTTGCTTTTCAAGAAACATCTGGTCCTCATTTCTAATCTCTTTCATTGCATGTGTCAAACTACTTGCCCAGATCTCTTTAATGTGTTTTGTTTCATTACATTACTTCCTTGCGGTCTGCTCTTTTTTTAGATCCAGATATTTATCATAGTTTGGGAAGTTTCTTAACACACAAATCTATTCACAGAGTTGGAATCCTTGCATGCTCCCTTAGGTCAATTTGTAAGTATGTTGGAGGGGCTTGTCTTTGTCCAAGAGATGAACCTGTACACTTGGAGCATGTCTAATCCACGTGGTAATCTTGCTGTCGACAATTTAGAGATTGGCTTCCCAAGGAGCCAGTTCATAGGGGAAGATCTCAAACTATTAGACATATTCATTTACTCATACCCGATAAAATTGACATAAATTACACTAGCCTGCGAATTTCAACTTTGTGTTTGTTGCTAACTAAGTAATGTGATTTTATAATATAATGTTGATGTGCTGAATCCGAATTTTCAATCCGTTTGCTTCTATCACGTCAGATGTGTTTGCAAAATCACTTTAAATGTATTTTATAATTACGTGAATTTCATCACAAACTTTTTCATTTCACTTTTTTATTTCAAATTCAAAAGCAATATTTAAAACATACAACTTGCTGAAATTATGTGTATGGTTGTTCGTACATGTCACTAGAGTGTTTTTGCTTTGGTTTATCTTGTTTACTTCACTATTGGATGTATAAATTAGCACAATGTATCACAAAAAAAATTACACCACTTGCGTCTTAGTTGAGAAAGTCCTCCTGTTCCTCTTTCTTTTATGTTTCTCTTCAGGTATTTCACGCTTTAACATCCAACAATAATCACCAAGCATACTGATGCTCCCGCGTCCCTGGTACCTTCTTTCGAACTCCTGCAGATCCTTGTGAAATCATTCATCTTACTTTTAGCTGAAAAATTCTAGATTTCCGGCAAAATAATCTAGCTGAGAAAACAGAAAATTTTGATACTCATCTTACAACCAAATTCCTTGTATGCTTCAAGCATATTAGCCACAATGTTTCGGTAATTAGGATCCTTGTTGCCAAGAAATTTTAAAACAACATCCATGCTGATTTCTCCTTTTCATCCATACTGTTTTTAAATGCTGCACCAGACATGTTTTCTTATGTCAAGACCATTAAATATATATCTTCTTTCAATTTGCTTCAGATAGTAGTGGAAATTTGTCACATATGTACTTAAAACAGCCTCCTTCCTTATTTAAAGCTTTTACAAGCTGTTTCATTAAGCCAAGCTTGATGTGGAGAAATGGCAGCACAAATTTAGAAGAACTCACAGGCTTTGGCGCACAACATTCTTACAACCGACTTCCAGATTTTGTCGAGGTGGCCAGTCTTTCATAGTCCAGTGATCAACTCGTACCCTACTATCCTATAGGCAAAGAATGCATGGAAATTTGGTAAAATCATATTGTTGACCCAGCAACTTAGTAAGAACTTTGAAATCATCACAAACTTGCCAGTTGTATTCCTATAGTCTAGTCGCAATGACAGCAGTTGCAAATTTGTGTATGATTTTTTGAGGATCACTGAATAGGCAATGGGCACTGAACCAAAAACGTTTCCGTTATGAAGGAGGAAATCCTTTAAACTTCGCTTGGAAGCATCAGTGAACAGTCTCCATTCACTTAGGTCATAGTTTGGAAGTCCAAGTTTTAGCATAAATTCTTTCACATTACTGCAATATACAAGATTATCATCTTTGGAGAAAAAGTATTTAAAACCTATTTTATGTTGTCAGTACCATTAGAATGACGTTTGTTTAAGATTTTCTGGTCGCACAGGGATTGGTATACATTAGGCACAGGTAAAATGGCTGACCGAATAACTGAATACACGATTTGATTTTTATGTTTAGAATCGTACCCCTTCACATCACACGAACAGAAGTAGCAGTCATTACTATGGTTCGACTGCTCTCTCCAAACCATAGGCACTCCAAAAGATAGCAACGGTCTTCTCCAATTGATCAAATGACGAAGTTCTTCAGTGCATACTCTACATACTTTGTGTGGTACCCAAGCTTTACTTTGGTTTCCAAGTTTGATTCCAAAATAGGCATGGTATGACTTTTTCACAAAATGTGTAATATTACACCTCTGCTTAGGCGATGTGTATATCCTACATAAGTTATATAACAAAAGTGGTCTGGATTATTTAGACATCCTCGATGCAACATGGTAAATACTTTCTTACTGAACTAAAAACTTTCAACATTCTACTCCACAATAAAGCTTCAAACTGATTTCGTTTCGTTTCCAGATGAAATGCAGACTAATGAAATGTGAGAGAAACTAGACGAGTTGAGTTGAGTCTCTCACCAAGGAGTGGCTGACATTTCTATCTTTCACAAATAAAAATAATGACAAGGCTGCACGTTATTTCGCCCTAACTTCCTTATGTGCTTGCACCCCCTATCTGCTAAGAAACATCCAGTGTCCTTGGTTTTCAAAATAAACACCTTAAAAATATGTTGAATACATTTGGTTTTCATATCCTAACATACTAAACCTACATATGTTAAGGTATTACAGTTTAAATGATTATGCTATAAATTGTCGTAATATATTATAAGAAAATAAAAATAACAAAAAAAATGGTACGTGGTAGGAACTTTTTGGCTTTGAATTTGATTTCAGCATGCTAAAAATACCCTAAAAACATTAAAACTTTGGAGGCAGGAATTTCATCGCTGACTAGTGTTATTAGAATGGAGCGACCTCTGATATCACTTCATTAACTTAAAATTTAACTACAAAACAGCAGTTTGACTGTCAAGAGACAAAAGCGAAGTATGTGGAGCTAAGATTAGAAAAACTTCAGTTTTGCCATAGTATCATGGACAACCCCAGTCCATGCTTATCTTCTTCTTTCATATTGTTGGACAGGGAACTGTAAATGTGTAGAAAATAGTGTAAAAAAACTCTTTTGTAACTTGTTTTAGAATCACTCTACCTATTTTTGTCTCAGACTGCCAAAAATGAATTATGTGGGAAGACTTTTTTAACGTTTTATATCGATAGGGATGTAAGTTCGTAATTATGCGAGTCCAAGGAACAAATCTGTGATAAAAATTAATAATAAAATAGGAAAATAAAACAATTAGATACTTGGAGTATTGACAGTCTACTGAAGATATCACTCTCTTCTCCACCAAAGTGTGCAGGATGATTTCTTCTTCATCCTTAACTTCCTTTCCCAAAAGTGGCAAACAGGCAGAGAGATTCATTGGACACAACTGATCCACTAAATCCTCAGCGTGAGGAACCACAAGCCTCGCACCTCATTGCAAAGATGGCACACAGCACCGGCCTGCACCTCACATGCCAAGCCTGTAGTAGTGGTGGTAGAGGTTTCTATCAATGGGCCGGCTCGATTTCTCCATAGGTATTGACAATAGGTACACTCTGGTGGCTGTTTAGTATACTTGGGGTTTGCCAAAGTGTCGCCATATTAGTTGTGAGTTGCTTGACGCAGACACAAAGCAAAAGTGAAATAAGGTAAGATTTTCACGTTTTTCTTTTAATTTACTAGTGTAATGAAGGAAGCATTTCTGTCAAATATTAATCTTGTATAAATTTCTGCAGACACTGTCTGAAAGTACGATGAATTCTCGTTATTTAGTCATATTTCCATTAAAAATTTAGTTACCTTGGACGGATACAGAGTCATGTTAAACGATGCACTGCTAGTTGCCTTCAATGAGTCGGTCTGCATTGCTATGAATGGGCTAGTGGCCCAGTGATGGAAACCATAACTACTGTTTCGAATTAGTTAACAAAGAGCCGTGCTAGCTGATTTAATACGTGTATAATGTAAACTAATGATTAGTTATACATGCATATATTATAAATATGTATGTTTTCTTTCCTAGATACCGTCAAAAATGAAATATGATTGGTGGCAGGAAGATGGTATGAGTCGTGCTTTAGCTGCAGTACGAAATGGTGACATGGGTGTCAATGAGGCTGCCAGAACATATAGTGAGCCTAGGGTAGCATTACAAAGACATTTAGCGGGCAAGAATTGTTTTGCTATTGAACATAAAAAAAAAGTATAGGTATCATAGCTGATCTTCCCACAGAAGTGGAAAATGAATTTATTGCTAATGTTCTCAAACTTGAGGAAATTAGGCCTATTATGGTTTTACGCCAAGGGAATTGCGCTTGCTATCTTTTGATATAGCCAAAAGGAACGAAATCCCTCGTATATTCAGTAAAGAAAAGAGAATCGTCGGAAAGAAATTGTATTATACATCCCGAACTTAACTTGCGTCAACCAGAGTCGACCTCTTTTGCTCGAGCTAAGGGGTTTAATAAAGAAAACATAAGTCACTTTTTTGATACCTTGCAGAAAATTGTTGACGAAAACCAGCTCGATTCAATGGGAGTATTCAAGGTTGATGAGACTGGTTTATAAACTGTGTAAAACAAACCTAGAAAGATGCTTGCCTTCAAGTTAAAAGAGCAGTAGGTTTGACAGCCAGTGGCAACAGAGGTTTCTCTACTAATCCAGTTTGCTGCACAAGTGTTGCGTGTCAGTATGTTCCACCACTGATCATCTACAAACGTGCGCGTTCTGCAAAAGGATTAGAAGATGGAGCTTCATTGGGAACAATTTTTGCTTATTATCCTGAAAGTGGATACATTAACAAATATGTATTTGTGAGGTGCTTAAGGCATTTCATCGGCACTGTCCGTTCTTCAAAGGAAGGAGAAGTCTTGCTTCTTCTTGATGGACATTCAACTCACACCAGAAATCTCATCAAGCTGGCACACACTACTCTTAGGCTGCAGCCATTGGACGTGTCGTTTGTTAAGCATTTGAGTAAGCAAACCTGAAGTTCTTACCCAATTTCATATACCACGACTGTTTGGTAAAACATGTGGACTGGCGGCAACAATAGGGACTGCAGTAAATGGATTTGCAAAAACTGGAGTTTGGCCAGTCAACAGGGCCATGTTCCAAGATTGCCATTTTGTGGCAACGATGCAGTTTGAAACAGATGATGTTCCCATTAATGAAGCTTCTACAATTGGACTTTTCAATGAGTAAATTCCAGAACCAAATTGGCCTAATACCGTGAATCTAGAAAAAGGAGCAATAGCATCTGGAAGTCAAGATAGTTTAGAATGTCTTCCAGCTGATGCAACAACGTTGGCACCAAAATTGCAAGTTTCCTTGGGTGAAATCTTCTCCTATACCAAACAAAATTTCTTTCGGAAGAAGTGCAAATAAAGCTCAGAGAATGATAGTGATCATGAGCAGTCCCTACAAGCAGAGGCTGGAAGAGGTAAAAAGCGAACAACTAAAAGGAGACGTCTTGAAAATTCTGCACCAGAGAAGTCAGCTCAAACCAAACTCTCGTTTTCTTCAAATAGTTCAACGAGGTGTAATTATAAGAAGAAGTCATGGTATTGTGGCCTCTGTTGCAATGGCATAAAAGGAGATATGATTCACTGTCTGTCATGCAACGAGTGGGTTCATGAGAATTGTGCTGCTGTTCCAAAGAAGCCAAAGTGTTCTATTGCGAAAACTGTGACTAAAGTTTGACAACGTTTTATAAAAGTTTCGTTTTTTTCTCATGTTAGCTGCTATAAAGAAAACTGAATTCATGGTTTCCAGTGCACGTTCTTTTTTAAGTTTTTCAGTTTTTTTATTTGGTCAGCCAAAGAGAGAAGAAGGATAGAGTTTAATTGGCTTAACAATAAGTAATGGTATTTATAGTCTAATACTTCAATTGTCTTGATATGTTTTGTTTTTAGGTATATAAATTGCTGTTTTGTTTGATTAGCCCTTAAACTTTCAACTTTCGTTATTTTTTAAATGTTTTAGTTCTGTTTAATCACGCTATAGAACAAATAGGGCCTAAAGTCTTTTCTTTTTATTTCTTTAAGATCGTAAATAATTTGAGATATAAATGCTGCAGGTCGAAGCCTGATTACCAACTGACAATGATGTATTTCATTTTCTTGTGTTAATGAAATGTCTGAAGATTTTTGTAAGTGCCCTAGTGGTCTTGCTTGTGTTCGAATACACATTCTGTGGTTCCACATGCCAACACACTACTCATATTAATGCCGAAGATATTGTGTATAGGCATTTATTTAGATGCGGGTTGTTATTTAACAATATTATTCTGCAGCCCATTCATGGAAACTACCTGGCCCAATGAAGGAAACAAGCTTCTTTCATTGGGCTGATGATGCTTACTTTTATTTTCCAAATATTTCATTAACATCGGATATTTATAACCTCTGTTTGTAGCGTAGTGAAATACAGAAGATAATGTTTAAGTTTGCTTGAAAAAGGAAATAAATATTACTTTATCCGAGGATATTATATCAGATTTATTTTAAGTGGCCCATTGATAGCAACCTTACCCTATGTCTGAGAAAAGTAAAATTGGTTATGGAAAGACTCAATCCTGCCACTTTTTGCAACAACATATTGTATTTTCCCTGGACCAAATATACAATATGGCGTTGCTAGAAGTGGCAGTGATAAGCTGAACATGTTAAATTACCTTGGTGTAACAGTGTGTGGTATAAGTGTGTATGCAGATGCATCTTGGGATAGTATAGTATTTCCTTATGTGGAGCACAACAAACAAGCACCACATTATCTTATTCCTGGCTGGTGCATCTTGGCATAATCCAAACAATACGTTGGTGTGAGCAGATATTGAAAGTTAGTTAGTTGGTGTTGTTCTGTGGATTTCTCACACTTTATCTGCCGTTATTGTGTTGGAGATACGAACGTTGGGAGAAAGTAAAAAAGATTTTGTGGATGCATAGAACAGCACTTGACCCATGCTGCCTCATTTCCAGGAAACATTTATTTATTTATTTATTTATTTACTCTGGTGGAATTAAGGCCATCAGACCTTCTCTTCCACATCACCAGAAATACAATACAACTACAAGAAAATTATACATCAATGCAATTAATCTACAGTAATGTTTCTGAGTAAAGAACACACAAACACATGTATTTCCTGCTTCTATCGTTTTTATTTAATTTGTGTATATAGTATAATGCTGTATATTTGTGCATATAATAGCATAGTAGGTAGGACAATGTATGTGATATGATGTGAGGCAATCCTCTGCTGCAGAGCGCACAGATGAAGTGTCAGAAGTCTACTCCCCTTCTTTGCGACACGAGACAGCATTTTAAATTATGCACACATACAAGAGAATGTTGAATTGCACTTTTCCTTTATTTGTAGCTGTTTATTATTACGTCATTTAATATTTTTAAATTTGCGATTATTAGCAGAGAGAACCAGTTGTTAAAAAATTAGAATGACATCACAGGATATATCAATGGATTTGCACATACGATTACTGGAATTGCGATGTGTTAACCTTACGACCAGAGATTTCAACATTGACTATGAAGCCGAACAAGCATGTACATAAGCGAAAATTTTAATATTATAATTTCAAGTTATCATAATACATACTTATTATTAGGAATTTTATACAATACAGGTCATTATGCAATGCAGAAAGAAAGAAGGGCTGACTATTATTTGGAAATAGGCCTATGTAGATACGACCTCAAGTGAAGTATTCATATCATGAAATAATGTTATTTAATTATTCTCTCTATTTACAATCCCCTAGTTACTTTCTTCTCACTATGTATGGGAGGTAACTCGGGCATGAAGTTCTACCTTGTTGACCCCAAAACGCCTTCATTGCATGTAAAGACGACACCTTCACACTTACAACTCTGCTCAAAAACATGACGGCTTTCCCTCACATTCTTCACTACGAGCAAGAAATAAACACTTAGCTCAGTTGCCAATTCTTGAAGTCATTGTCATATTTATTTCTACCATGCGCCTAAGAGCTGAGGAGAAAATGGGAGTTTATGAGGGTTTACCAATTCTAGGAAAAAAGGCCGTCATGTTTTGGAGCAAGGCATGCCCTCACCATTATTACAATCTAAAAAGCGCCCACATTCCAGTACAGTGTCCTGAAATTTTCGCATGGTTTACATTGTGTGAATACTGGGTGAAGAACTTTTAATTGCACAACTGAACAACACTGCACAACACAGCATGTCTTAGTAGTCTACTGTAGTGTAACGTTTATTGTTATAATTGCAACTAACAAACAATAAAATTACAAAAATTGGATAAGCAATAAAAAAATCGAGCGAGTCGGGTCAAATGGTAGTCTTTGAGCCTCGTATTTGGAAGGTCCTGGGTTCAAACCCCTTGGTCAGCCAATCTGATTGAGATTTTTTATGGTTTCACTCAATCACAAAGGCACATGCTGGATTGGAAATTTACATACCAAGATTCATGATCTCCTTAATCACCAATATAATAAACATTAAAACAAAATCTAAATCAGTTACATGAACATAAGCCATCTATAACACACAATAAAAACAGAGTCAGAACAAAAGTCCACGACCTATTGATATACCCTACACACGTGATATGACCACAGATGTTAAAGTGTGTATAAATAAACTTCATAAAAAAAGTTATCAACTGAGAATAAGTAAAACAGAGAAAATGTGATTATGGGATTTTTAGGTTAGGTTGGACAAATTTAATTTCAGGTAAAATTAATAATAGGACCTCAGAATGGCTCGAAATTAACATAGAAGTAAAACAGCAGTCTCTCCCTCCTTCTGTTTATAATGCACTTGAATTACATTCTTCAGGAATTGAGACAAATGCGACATGGTCAGTTTCAGGTAAACAGAAATTTGAAAACAGTTTCATTGATATTTGCAGATAACCTACTTTTAATATCATCTGCAGAAAACTATTTACAATACTCAGTATATAATTTAAACATCATTGCAAAAAAATATAACATGGAAATAAATACAGGAAGGCCTTCTGGTGAAAATAACCTGTCCCTAGTAAAATATGTGTAGATGGCAAAATTTTAGAATGAGTCAATGATTTTACATATCTTGGCTACAAATTAATATTTGATCATTATTTGGATATAATAAGCAAAATTGTAAAGTACTCCAAAACTATGGAAATAATAAACAGGATAATGAAACCTTCCCTGGTACAGAAAAGCACTAGAATACGCCTTTAACAAACGTTGTATTCTGTTATGGTAGTGAGGCATGGACTTTAAGGTGGATGGAAGAATGCATGAGATTTATGCAAAGAACAGCATGATATACAAAATGAGATCATAAACGCAAAGACGAAGTAATGGAAGAACTCGGTCTGGAATCAGTATTCTATTTCATACAGAAATATTAGAACTGGATGAGCCATTTGCAATGTGTGAGATCCCACAGAATTCCAAAAGCTATGCTTCACTATCAACCCCATGGGAAAAGATCTGTGGGACATCCGATAAAGAGTTGAGGAGAAAATTCCTGGTTATTATGAGATTGTAATAGTTGACATGGCCTAACACTTGTATAGATGATGATGATGATGAAGTCAGGTAGGTAGAGGTGTTTGTTGTGCAGCAGCATGGTGTGCTGGTTTTGGTTTTTCCACACCCATACTGCATATGCAAGGAATTTCCCACCATCGATTACAGTTAAGGGAAAATTATTACGTGCTGAAAATAAATTCTAAATATTATTGTTTTTACAAAATATACTAATTTGGGGCTTTATGCCACAAAATACTGGAATATGCTACAGTGCATGCTCAATAGTCCATTATAGGGGAATGTCTTGTGGTATCGGACAGCAGCTGGTATCGGACAAACTCAGTTGCCAAACAGGTGCTGCCATAAGCGGGAATAGGAAGTAACTAACAGATCCGGCTGCATGCTGTTCGCCACATTTAGTCCAGCTGTAGTGTTGTTTGTGTGTGGTTAATTCTTTTGTTGTTGGTGTTGTGTGTAGCCCTGCAAGGAGTTAAATTTGCCAGCAAGTTTCTGGAGTAAAAGTAAGTCGAGTTAGATTTTAAGCACACTGATTAAAACAACATATTTTACTCTATAAACTGCAGTGTTAAAATCCCTTGAACTTCAAAGCTGCTCCTTCAGACATTTATTTGTTACTGCGCGTCATTCAGGTGGTATCGGACAATAAAGTGGCGGGCAGTATCGGACAGTGAAGGTCGTGATCCATGCATTGATAATAATGGCTCTGCATTTTATTTCAGGAAAAAAAAAAGGGAAAAATAACAGGAAAATGGGAGGAAGAAAACATGGTATTGGCTGTACATAAAATACGTAACAAAGAAATGACAATAAGAGAAGCAAGTGTTCGTTTTAATGTACCCAGAAGTACTTTAGGAGATCGAATTACAGCTCTTGAAGATGGTAAGGTAATCCCTTTGAAATCATGTATGGCCAATAGTGGGACTTTTCGGAGAACTTTTACTGACGAGCAAGATGCCGACTTGTACAATCATATAAAGACAGCCACTTATGCCACTAAATAAAAATGAGTTTTTAAAACTCGCTTACCAGTTTGCAGAGAAACTAAAAGTTGTTCATCGTTTCAATACGACAAAAATGATGACCGGGAAGGAATTTTATTACGAATTCATGAAGAAACATAAAGATCTGAGCTTAAGGATGGCAGAATCAACCAGTTTACAGAGGGCAGCAGGTTTCAATAGAGAGCAAACAGACAGAATTTTTGATCAGCTAAGTGATCTGATGGGGAAATATTCGTACAGACCATCAAGAATATTCAATGGAGATGAGACTGGTGTGTCTTGTGTCCACAACAATCACCTCAAAGGAAAAAAACAAGTGGGAAAACTAACATCTGGAGAGAGGGGTAAGAATGTTACTGTCCTTTCAATAAATGCTTCCGGTGATCAGTACAGTCCACCATTGTTTGTCTTTCCACGCGTGAGAGTTGATAATGACTTAACAAAAGATGCACCAGTGGGAAGTGTTTTTGATGGCCAGCCAAGTGGGTGGATCACGAAAGAAGGCTTCCTCAAATGGATGAAAAGTTTTGTAGACAAAGTGAATCCATGCGAAAAAAAGCCCTGTTCTTTTGATTGTGGGTGGGCATGCCAGCCATAAGGGTCTGGATGTGGTTTTGTACGCAAAACAGCATCATGCTCACATGCTTAGCCTACCATCCCATACTACCCACAAATTGCAACCGCTTGATAGAGTTGTGATGAAATCTTTCAAGAATGCTTATACTGAAGCATGCTCTTTATGGATGAGAAAATATCCTAATCTGAAAATTGGTCTCAAGGACATAGCTGGATTGGTAAACCCTGCACTGCATTTCGATCTTTGGCACCTCATCTCAGTGGCGTATACTGGTTAAAGGGTTTGGACTACCACTGCCCCCATTATTACACAATATATATTTTAAAATCCCTATAATAAAATTCCTTACATATTTATGTGAATTCCAGACGTCTTGATTGGGACGAAAATACGTTGATGACTTCGTCATTGAAATTACAGTTGGGCCACTTGCAAAGTTTCTGTAGAAATGACTTTTCAATGGATATTAGTGCCAAGCCGGATAAACGTTCTTGTGTATGAGTTGATCTACAGTAGGATTTTATTCTCTTCAACGCAGAAAATGTTCTTACTACCGATGCTGGCGTAGCTGGTATTGTCACAATTAATGTTGCCAATTTAAGGACTTCAGGAATAACTTGGTTCAGCTGGTTTTCATATATGGCAGATAATATTTCGTGGATAGGTTTGTTCGAAAAATCAAAGACTTCTGCTGAATATATTACACTTAATTCATTTTTCAAACGTACTTGATCAAAGTGACTGTTATAGGACTGAAATAATTTGTTTAGTGCCTCATTCGGGAAGTTTTCTCTATAAGCAAAAAATTTTTGAGAATCTAGAAGATGTGTGAACTGAAGCTTTCCATAATCAGAAAATCTGTCAGTAATTTCCATTTGCATACGATCTAGTATGCTGTAGTACAGCTGCCTGTATTTCAATTCATCATCTCCTTTTCTTCGCTTTAATGGTGGTTCCATTGTATTGGCTGAAGAATTTTCATTTTCCATATTACTCCATATGGACGGAAACCCACTACGTCTGAACTCGGATATAGTATTTTTTTTTTTAACTTTGATACCTCTTGCAAGTAGCATGCTATGTCTAGACTTTTTGTCTGAAGAATATTGTAGAGCACATCTGTATGTGCGAGCACTCTAGCATAGACTTCAAGAAGAAATATATTCTGAAACTGTGTGAAAAAAATTCAAATATCCTTGAGCCTGCACATTTACAGCATCATCCCAGTTTTCTTCAGAGTCATTACAAATGATATTTTTAAAGAAGGCAGTCCGTTTTTCTCTGTATTCCTTTACTGTATTTACAAGCCGAGATGTAAAATTCAATCTAGTTGGTGCTACTTTTGGGAGTTTCTTGTTCATAAATTCATTGAGTTTTCTGATCTTTTAGGAGATGATGAGAAAAATGCAGCTAAACCCGACGGTGTTTTGAAAAAAATGCGGCATTCTGGAATGGATGAAGTAGTTTTTTGCAAAACTAAATTGAGAACATGGCTGTAACAATGGACAAATTAGTGCTTGAGGATACTTTTCTTGAACTTTTGTTTTTAAGCCATTAATATTTCCCGCCATAACTGAAGCACCATCGTATGTCTGTGCAATTAAGTTATTGCCGACATTGTATTCTGCTGTAACACCTTCCACATGCTGAAACAAAGCAGCAGCAGTTTTGTCCGATCTGACATTTGTGAATCCTATAATCCGTTCTTGAACATTGGCAGTACTGTCGACGTATCTTAAAACAGTGGGCAATTGACTCTGATTAGAGCAGTAACTTGTTTCATCAACAACAATGGCCACAAAAGGTTTTATGTTCTTTATCATAACCCCACTTATAGCAAATATTAAGTCATTCTGAATTGCGGGAGAAGTACCACGAAATACTGTTGAACTCTTAAGATGATTGGCCAGTAAATGGTCAAATTCACTTAAGGAACTTAAATATTCAATATAATTTCCTATATTGTCTGATTCCACATTCTCGTTATGACCCCGAAAAGCCAATTCTTGTTTTCCTAGAAAGCAGACTGCATTAATAAGACGCAGTAAAATCTCCCGATTTTTTTTTCACAAGAGCATTGTGTTGGTTGATGTGTAGAGCTTTTTGCTTATCTAGCTGTAAATCAATTCTTGTCTTCCCAAAGTTTGCAAAGTTCATGCTACTACAAATATGAGCTTTTGATTTGTCGTATTCTAGGACTGCCGCTCGAAGGGAGTTCATATTAGAAAACCCCTCTTTTGACCACACATTAGTTTCGTGGCTAAATAACAAACATGGCCAGCAAAATAGTTTAGACAGTTTAGAAGTACCACACAACCAATTCCACTTACCATATGATGTTGAAGTGAAATGGCGTGTGTACTCACGCTGTTTTTCTTTTACATCCATGGACAAATTTAACTCAGGAGTTGGTCCTTCCATTTTCACAATTTCAACTTTCTCGTTGTTATGTACGACGGTTAAAAGGCACTTTTAATAAACCTTCTATTACACAGTCATTTTCAACACAAACCTCTCCAGAAACTTGTTCTGCCATATTTTTCACAATATCACTTAATTGGGAAATTAAAATTAATAATTCACAATTAATATAACTCTTAGACACTCGAACAAATCACAGATTTAAAATAATGCACTGCAAGAACACAATCACATTCATGAGCTAGCATGCTAAGCGTATTGTTGCTTCGCGCCTGCGAAGAAACCGATCACGAGAGCGGCAACTCGCCCGGCCTACACTGCACGATGGAAACAGAAGGGAGCGGGGGACGGGCAGTTGTGCGACAGGACAGCATGCGCGGAACGATCACAGGCTACCCCACATAGCAAGCGGTTTCTCCAGCGATGCCGCCTTGACAACTTGTTTCTTTTTGTGAGCAGAGAGCGCATATAAATCTAACAATTACTTTAATTTTAATTACTATGGTAAAACTAATAATACAAAATTATTACATTATGTTATATTATAAACTTTTTCTTTTGTAATTTCCTTGGGCTACCGCCGGTAGCCCCGGTAGTCCGCAAAATACGCCCCTGCCTCATCTCATCATATTGTACTGGTGTGTTGTAAAATCTGCCTCCAGGAAAAGCGCCAATGCTTCTTCTTCATCATAGCATCATGTAACAGAGCTGCTAGTTGATGCCAATGTCCAGCTTTTTCTAATTTTGAAAGCTCTAGTAGATGTTTTATTCATCTCCTCTTAAAGCCTAGCATGGTGTTCACTGCCAGACTCGCAATACTTCATTTTTGCAGCAAATGTTAAACTTTCCGCACTTTCTGCAGATTTTCTTACATTTTCAATTTTTCTACGCTTAGGGTACGGCCACACGAGCTACATTTGTCGCAGGTTTTCTGCTACAAATGAAGCTGCCGTAATTGTCGCAAAATGGGTGGCCACACGTGCACTACAATTACTGCCAGTTTCTGCGTTAAATGTCGCTACGTGTGGCCACATGACATGCCACACGTAGCGACATTTGTAGCAACTTTCTGCGACAAATGTAGCTGGAATTATAGACCGCATTGAGTTAAATGGAAGCGGCCACACGGAGCAGTAAGTGTAGCAAGTTTGGCGCCGTCTGACATGTTAGATCTATTCGTGACCAATAATTTCCCACCTTAAACGAATTAACATTGTTGTTAGTTACTGGGAATTTCTTATTATAAAATCCATATTTTTAAACTTTAAATTTATATTAATATTTATTTCTGCTTTACTAATTCCCAGAGGAGACTCAGCGAGTCAAAGAATATACATGTCAAAAGACTTTTATCTACTAACTGACAATAAATAAAGAATAAATATCATGCAAAAGAAAACAAAAAAATTGTAATAAAAGTACAAACAACCGTGTAAAATGAATGGTTATGCTTTAATATTTTAGGAATGAGATAGAAAGCGAAAATCAAATGTCATGTAAAGAACACACAGATTAAGACTTTAAAAAGAGTGAAATAACAAATCAAAGTTATTCATTTTACAGTAGAGAATTACAATAATTTAGCGCAATGTAAATTTACAAATGCGTATGGATACACGCGTAAGCTAATTTTAATTACTATTTTCTTAATCTTATTTCTGTTTTTTAGTTACTTCACCAGAAGTTACAGATTAGACATGCTCTTCCCTTTCCAATACATGAATTTCTGAAGCATCTCCAAGTAAAAAGGAGTTTTAAACATGACCCAAAACACAACTCAAAGAGGCAATCTGTTTGTAACATATCTGAGAGATGTCTTGTAAAAGAATTGTCTTTTTTTTTACCAAATGAAGTCGCTGTGAAGGGTTTACTGGTACGCTATTGTATAGATTTTATTATCGAAGGAAACCTTTGGTCGAAAATGAAAGAAAAAAAAATGTGTACTCTCAAAGAACGGTATTTTGAAAAGGGTCTAAGTAAATACATCTATCATAAAAGTTCTCTTTTTCTTGGTTTTGCAGAATTCTTATTGGACGTTGCGACAATTTAAACTTGACCCTTATATCCCAAAATACAACTCAAAGTGGAAATGTCTTTATAACACAATAATATTTATAAACAATACTGATTTGTGATGTCTGTCCTGCAAAAGAATTGTACGTTTTTTTTTCCAAACAAATTGCTGTGAACGGCTTGCTAGAACGCTTTTGTATACATTTTATTATTGAAGAATTCTTTAGGTCGAAATTGAAAGAAGAAAAATGTATGTACTTTTTAAAGA
The DNA here is from genome assembly GCF_040183065.1 of Periplaneta americana. Classification (NCBI taxonomy): domain Eukaryota; kingdom Metazoa; phylum Arthropoda; class Insecta; order Blattodea; family Blattidae; genus Periplaneta; species Periplaneta americana. The sequence continues at coordinate 170,241,312 of NC_091131.1, forward strand.
AAGATATTTTGAAGAGAGTTAAAAAATAGGGAACTTAGCCTGGACTATACATAAGCGAAGCAATATTTATTGGTACCGTATTGTTAGTAACAAAATTTGTTATATATATTGGCATCGTATTGTTATAAATCTGTCATGATAATAATTTTCCATCTAAAAGTCAATCTCCCTCCCTACTTCACTCCCTCATAAACACAAGTTAATTCTGTTGATATGATTACATATACATACTGAGAATTTCAACCATTAAAAAAACGGGGTTTCCTTCAAATTTGAGAATGCCTTTCTCCCATTGTAGACCTACATCTTATCCTATAGAAAATGAGTTTACGTCCTCTTAAACATGATAGATCACGTTTTTCAGATTATTAAATTTCGGGGGAGGGGGAAACTGAAATGTGAATCTTAGGGTATGTTACAGTTTCATGTCTCATAAAGTTTTTTTACCAACAAAAGAAGATTTTAACGCTAAAAGATAAGCTGGGTGGTACAAATTGCGATATCTTATAGCTAATTCGAGAGACAAATTTCACTGCACTCATCAATGTCACTTGTTTTATTTTTAAATATATTAAGCCTGAATAAAATGCCAAGGTGTTGTATGCCTGGCTGCAAATTCAATTACCAGAAAGGAACTTAGTGGCGATATTTACTTTCCTTCTGGTGAAGTAACAAAAAAACAGGAGTAAGATTAAGAAAATAGTATTTAAAATTAGCTTACGCGTGTATCCATACGCATTTGTAAATTTACATTGCGCTAAATTATTGTAATTCTCTACTGTAAAATGAATAACTTTGATTTGTTATTTCACTCTTTTTAAAGTCTTAATCTGTGTGTCCTTTACATGACATTTGATTTTCGCTTTCTATCTCATTCCTAAAAAATTAAAGCATAAACATTCATTTTACACGGTTGTTTGTACTTTTATTACAATTTTTTTGTTTTCTTTTGCATGATATTTATTCTTTATTTATTGTCAGTTAGTAGATAAAAGTCTTTTGACATGTATATTCTTTGACTCACTGAGTCTCCTCTGGGAATTAGTAAAGCGGAAATAAATATTAATATTAAAGTTTAAAAAATATGGATTTCATAATAAGAAATTCCCAGTAACTAACAACAATGTTAATTCGTTTAGGCTGGAAAATTATTGGTCACGAATAGACCTCATGTCAGACGGCGCCAAACTTGCTACACTTACTGCTCCGTGTGGCCGCTTCCATTTAACTCAATGCGGTCTATAATTCCAGCTACATTTGTCGCAGAAAGTTGCTACAAATGTAGCTGCACGTGTAGCCACCCATGTCGCTACGTGTGGCCACCCAACAGCAGTAAATGTCGCAGAAAAAATGGACCCGGACCCATTCGAGTTGCGACACGACCTTGGGATGCGCCAAACTTGCTACATTTACTGCTCCGTGTGGCCGCTTCCATTTAACTCAATGCTGCCTATAATTCCAGCTACATTTGTCGCAGAAAACTTGCTACAAATGTAGCTCGTGTGGCCGTACCCTTAGACTTACTACTGTTCACCCCAAACTCTGCCTGTGGTCTTCTTCTTTTCTGTAGAGTAAGTTTCACAACATTTAAACCACATACAAACTCTTAATCTAACCACTGCTCATTGTTTTTAAAAAATGTATCACTCATCCTGTTCGATTTATCGAGTCTGCAAAACAAATTACTGAAAAAAACGGGAAAAATGTCTTTCTAACAATTTAATTTGATCGTAGGAGTCTTCTATACCGATTTTTGTAAAAGAAACTGCAATGCTACATCTTTCTGTTTTTCTCTACCGCTTTTTTCCTTCTATAAATCATCTAACAATTCCTTCCTTTTGCAACAGTACTCCATTCTGAAACCAAAATAAATGACGAAAAATTTGTTAATTTTAACTTTTCTAACTATTTGATAGCCAAATTGAACATAGTTTTGCTTTAGAGAAGAAATTAACTAATACTGAGAATATTCGTATTTTTGACGATTAATTTGAAATACGCCAATAAATATATTTATCTAAATCTTATCAAAAGGGGCAAGTATGGGCAGTTTTACCTTTCGAGATCATTAAGTAAACATGTGAGACTACACATTGGTCGAGGAAATAACACAGGGCAACGTGAGGCAATTTTTGTTAGTCTGCATAAAGACCGAACTTAAGGAATCACAAAATAAAATTGTACATAATATGGTTGGCGACCAGGTAGCTCAGTTGGTAGAGCAACTGGCTACGGACTGGAAGGTCCGGGGTTCGATCCCAAGTAGTGACAGGATTTTTTCTCATTGCCAAACTTTCAGAACGGTCCCAAGGTTCACTCAGCCTCCTATAAAATTGAGTACCAGGTCTTTCCCGGGGGTAAAAGGTGGTCAGAGTGTGGTGCCGACCACACCACCTCATTCTAGTGCCGAGGTCATGGAAAGCATGGGGCTCTACCTCCATGCCCCCAAAGTGCCATCATGGCATGTTACAGGGATACCTTTTTTTTTTACATAATATGGTTACATGTCCTTAGCCAAGCATAATATACTTAATCATTAGAATAATAACAACGTACTCTTAATTCAAAAACATAACTCTAGCAATCTATAATAACACTTACCTGAAAATCAACCATAGAAGCACAAAAAATAATACCGGTAACTGAAATTCTGATTGAAAAACACACAGCCACAACACAGCAAAAACGACACTTGATGCACTGGCTTCAAAGGTTCGAATACAACTGCATAGAATTAGACCTGCTACGAGGGTGGCTGTTTTATGACCGACAGACCTTGGAGATAGTTGGGGTATGTTGTAAAGACCATAAAATTAAAAATGGAAGAATTATTTTTGGCCAGCTTTTGAGTCTCTTGGAAACACTGTGCAATGTGGCGACAATTAAGAATTGTGGTCACATTTTCCATTTATTTTATTTCTTTTTAGTAGGTTATTTTGCGATCCTGTATCAACATCTTAGGTTATTTAGTATCTAAATGAGGTGAAGGTGATAATGCCAATGAAATGAGTCTGGAGTCCGGCACCGATAGTTACCCAGCATTTGCTCACTTTCCCTCTAATTACTTATCTTTTATTATAAACCATGAAGTCATTACGACATAAATATGGAATTTATTATTAGTGAAGCTACAAGATCTCGTACAATTAGTTAACACAAAATGAACACTTTCAGGAATATCTGGTTTACTAAAAAATATTCTTTTAAATATACATATAAGCATGGATCAATAAAACAACCACAATGAAAATTTAACTATTGGATTGTTAAAATGTGTGTTACAAATGTAACATCAATAGGTTATAGAGAATAACCAAAGTCCATATTATAAAATATGATGCCATGGTTAAATGCAAAAACTAATAAAGGATTTTCTTGATAGTAACAGTGTATATGTCATAAGTGTGTAGAACAGTTGTAATGCTTAGGTCTACTCAAAACAGTTAACATAATTTAAAACTAAGGTACACAGTGTATAATATAAATATCCTGAGAATATTCATCAATATGCAATCTGGTTGTACATGCTATGTTACGTAACGTGATCGTGTTGTTTCATTTTGGATGATAAATTTGAGGAGAAATCCTGCAACCACAATAAGGGAAGATTTTTAGAAAAATTTTAAGTATGAATACATGAACCGTGAAAGGGAGCGAAACTTGTTGCCCGATGAAACAGGTTAACTGTTCCTTGACTATAGATACGGGTTTGTTTACATGCGCGTAAAAGTAGTCATGTTCAGCTGTGAAGAGGGATAAGCAGAGACAACAGATTTTTGCATAATGACATGAAGTGTGGATTGAATATCGTAATTTATAATAATGTAGGGGAGTCGGTAGACAAATTAATTAACCATTTTAGCTTGGACTTAAAGATTGAAATATAATAATTATTTAAACATGTGCTTCAGAAAATTGAAAAATATGAGTTAAATTATTCATATTGTTTGTAAATTTAAATGACTTATTCAACACAGCAAATATTGTACAGATAAATGCTAATAATGTTAATGCACTCACAGATAGGGTTAAAACAACGTGTTACTTGAAGGATATAAAAAGTAGGCCTACTGATTGCGGTGTAACATTTCTTACTTTGAAAGAAATAGTTCTGAAACAATCAGAAATAGTTGAAACGTATCTGGGTTCCTTGTGAATCTGTTTAATAAATTGATGTATGAAACCTTTATTATCATTATTTTGACGCCTAATGGGTAATAAAGGGTTATTTTTTCGCGTAAGCAATCTCTTACCCTTTATACGAAATTATTGCGATTATATCTTACAACTAATTAGAGAAAAAACGCAAAATATAATATTTTTATCACGATTTTTTTTCTAAATTAATACGGAATTCTGTGGTCTCTAGCCTATGTTGTAAGTTACTCGTCGCAATTGATGAAGCATCATCAAGTAACGAATTTTAAAAAAGTTCCTCGTAGACTGCAACACAAAGCAAGTAAATAGCGAACAACTAAGGCACAGTAATTCGACGGGGCACGACCCACGCCGCTTTCTTTGTACATAGTAGAGGAACTTTAGAACATAGTTAACCTAAAACCACTCGCCTCTTTTCCATCGGGCACTAAGTTTCGCTTCCTGATATAATTAGTGGCAATAATGTGTTTGTGGCGCTATCAACGCTAAATAACGTAAGCTGATAGCAATGAGAAAGGAGAGCAATTTTGATGTGTGTCATCTGTGAGTTTGAAGAAAATAAACTCATTTATAAGATAGGAACAGATGCATTATAGGGGCCACCCATTGCACATTGTATGAGTAGCTTAATATCAAAGACGGACGTCTGACCTCAATAGAAATTTAGATAGCTGTGGTTTTTTTTATACAACTTTTCATGCTCTTTCCAGTTATAGTGAAACCATATGCAAACTCTAACACTACATTTATAGAAAAATTGTGTTAAATATTACAAAGAACATTGTGAATTAAAAAATTGCCTCTAGATCAAAACTATGGAGATGACAGATGTCCGTCTTTGATATTAAGCTACCCATATGCAAAAAAAAAAAAAAAAAAAAAAAAAAAAAAAAAAAAGTCAGCGTAAGTAGGTTCGATTAGCGTTTTTAGCATTCGATATTCGAAAGCATTAAATGCTACCAAATTAAAAATAAAATAAAATAATTTAAACAGTTTGTTACTACTGATGTGATTTTAGTCAGTTTGTATTATATTTTTGGTCCAGGGAAAATATATTTTACCATTACTGCCGTTATTTCCATTTTGAAGTTGGCAACATATTTTATGTCGATTATAACAACAACCTGCTAAGAAACAGAGGATGGGAAGTACACCCTTAGACAAAAAAAATGACCGGGCTCCAGATTCTATGTCCGATTCAGAAGACTTCGGGTGGATTCGTCAGAGCATGATATACACGCAGACGAATTTCTTCTGCCGTAAATGTTTCCAACACTCCACTGTCACTACTATATGATGATTATATAACATGCTTCTTACAGGGAAGATACATCGTCTCTCTCCCATAGCGCAGTCGGTAGCATTGTGGTCTTGTATTCGAAAGGTTTCGAGTTCGAATCTCAGTCTATACTTTGTTTTTTTCATTCGCATTTTTTACTTCTTGTATACTGATAATAACCAGTAGGGCAAATTAGATACATAATAGCAATCCCTTCCTTTTTCTTGTATTTAAAGAGACTAAACGAAATCTTCTCGGATAGAAATAAACAAAAATAAACCTTAAGTAAAAGAAATCCTTCTTGGATAGGAATAAACAAACATAATCCTTTTCTGTGTATTAAACAGAATAAAGAAATACATCTCGGAGACCAATAAACAAAAATCAAAATAGACAAAACATTCAACACCGGGTATGTAATCCCTCCGCATCTATAACCGCCTGCATCCTACGGGGTATGGATGCGATCAGGCGTCTCAGGTACTGTCGACGTGAAGATACACGATCCCAAGCGTCCTCGATAATGTTCCAGAGTGCATCTTTTGTGGTCGGCCGACGTGGTATTGTATTTATCATCGCGTTCACAGTTTTCTTCACCTCCGACCACACATTTTCTAGGACATTCAGATCTGGTGAACGCGGAGGCCATGCTATCAGTCTGATATATGGCCTCTCTGAAAATCATCTCATGTCCTCGACACATGTGTGAACACGATGATTATCCTGTTGAAATATATCATCATCATCATCATCATCATCATCATCATCATCATCATCATCATCAGGATATATCATCCATACAGAGGGAAGCATAACATTTTCCAATAAGACCTTGTATTGTTGGGCATTAAGATTTCCGTCGAGCCGCCATAGAACACCTAGACCGTCACTGGACATCCAGCTCCAACATGGAACAGATGCATGACCACTGCGAAAGCGAGTTGTCACATGCGTAGGATCATATCGGGATCCCCGTGAATGGTGGACTATTTGCCGCCCGTAATTGTCAGAGGAAAAAGTAACTTCGTCTGAAAATATTACCTTATTTCAATCGAAATTAACATTTTCCTCTGCAAATGCAAGGCGGAATAATCTGTGATCATCATTTTAATTGCATTAGCGACTGTACTGCCATCTCGTGTTCGTTTATGGCGGATGTGTGGCGATCCTGTTCTCTTCAAAGTGCAACCGATTTTAACATAGGAATGAACAATCTATATATGATCTGGGCTATTACAAAGCAAGTATGTAACGGCACTGTTTACGAGTGTAGCCTATATCTGGAATGCATTGGTTTTGTCTTTAACATTATTCATCTCGTTTTTGCAATACTATTAACATTATGATAATGATTATTATTATTATTATATTATTATTATTATTATTATTATTATTATTATTATTATTATTATTATTATTATTATTATTCTCGTGTTTGTATTACTGTGAATAGTATAAACTGCTAACAACTGCCGAAATGAGGTTCATGAGAAAAACAGCTGGATACTCCCTTCTCGACCATCTTCGGAACGTAGATATTCTGAAGGAATTAAAGATTGACTCTATTGTCCATTATCTGCAGCAATACAGGCTTCAGTGCCAGACAGATGTCAAGAGGAGGATCGCTCTAGATGGCCCAGGCTGGTTTTGTCGTATGTCCCAAGAGGTCGAAGAAATTTAGGACGACCTAGGAAACGCTGGCAAGAGACCGTAACAGATCCACTGGCGTCTAACACTTGAAGGCTGATGATGATGATGATGATGATGATGATGATGATGATGATGATGATGATGAATAGTATTATTGTTATTATTCTCGTTGTTGCAATACTATTATTATTATTATTATTATTATTATTACTACTACTACTACTACTACTACTACTACTACTACTACTACTACTACTACTACTACTACTACTACTAATACTAATTTTAGTAACTGAACAATACTCCTTATGGAAAAGAGAGAAGATCCAAGAACTGAGCATCTGTTTTAATTCAAGTGTAATTAGGAAGAAGTCTCCGATATTAATGAACGTTTTTGTTTAATTTGACAACTAATCGCAACTCCTGTGCACGTTAATAAATGTATCATTCGTTTCCAGCTAGAGAAAAAAATAAAACGAAACTAATATATATACTTATACGGGAGGCGGATACGAACCCGGGTTTTCTGCGTGTGAAGTCAGAGTTTTACCACGGAGCTATGGCACATATACAGTTCAAACCGTTGTTTGCCGATATAAGAGTATGTTCTTGGATCTCGCTGGTTTCGTCCTTGCTACTCTGATTTTAGTCCTGTGTATCAGGCGCACAGCCGAATGGAACTTAGACAAATTTACGCTTCAAGAGTCCGGTCATTTTTTTTGTCTAAGAGTGTACATGAGGAGATTCATTGTGTGTCTGATGATGATTCTCATAGAAGAGTCGATATAATTGCCATCAATAGAAGAACCCAGAAAGCGATGGTCTTAGACCCTACGATTTGCTTCGAAATAGGTTGGAAGTATTTATATTTCAAACTTTTTGTCACACTGAAATTCATGAAAAGATACGTATCTCTTCCCTTCTTAAAGGAATTTTACGTACATTCTGTAAGTCAGCCGTGGCGAGAACGTGACTCGCGAGACATTGTGGCTCGCAGTGATAGCTGTGCATTTCGCTTCTAACCTCTACGCCAACCCCCACCCTCTCACTCCCTGGAGTCAAACTCCGTTCCGTTTGTATTTGTCTCTGACCTGCGAGTGGCATATGTCTCTCTTGAAACCATGTACGAAAGTTCCAAGTAGGATGGGAGGACGCATTTTTTTGCTGTCAATATGATGAGAATATTAAATGTATGATTTGTTCACAAGTATTACGAGGAAAACGGTTGTATAACATAAAACGGCATTATACTACATGTTACTGATAAAACATTAAAAAGTTAAGTGTTATTGTTGTTGTTGTTGTTGTTGTTGTTGTTGTGATCATCATCATCATCATCATCATCATCATCATCATCATCTCTGTACGTCGACCTTTTTCAGCAGATGTACGAATAATGCGGTTAGCTCTTCAATTTGAACTCACTGATTTACTATGTGATGTCAAATGAAAGCTAGATGTAAGGACTTGACAAATGTTGAACTTTCAAATTTTTGCCAAAAAATAAATATCCAAAGCTTCGTTCTATCGCTTGCTCTGTTGAAGCCATGTTCGCTACAACTTACGTTTGTGAAAAATTATTTTCAACAATTAAAATAGTAAAAACCAAATTTAGATCACGACTGACAGACAAATACCTTCGTGATCAACTACGACTGACAGTAAGTGACATAATTCCTGATTTTGAAACTTTGTCACGGAGACATTTTGAAGACAGTTAATTTTAGTTTGTGATATTGTTCATTTTGGAAATATAAAAATTGGAGATTTATCCTTCGAAGAGGTGGAAAAATTCAAATATCTTGGAGCAACAGTAACAAATGTAAATGACACTCAGGAGGAAATTAAACGCAGAATAAATATGGGAAATGCCTGTTATTATTCGGTTGAGAAGCTTTTATCATCTAGTCTGCTGTCAAAAAATCTGAAAGTTAGAATTTATAAAACAGTTATATTACCGGTTGTTCTCTATGGTTGTGAAGCTTTGACTCTCCTTTTGAGAGAGGAACAGAGATTAAGGGTGTTTGAGAATAAAGTTTTTAGGAAAATATTTGGGGCTAAGAGGGATGAAGTTACAGGAGAATGGAGAAAGTTACACAACGCAGAGCTGCACGCATTGTATTCTTCACCTGACATAATTAGGAACATTAAATCCAGACGCTTGAGATGGGCAGGGCATGTAGCACGTATGGGCGAATCCAGAAATGCATATAGAGTGTTAGTTGGGAGGCCGGCGGGAAAAAGACTTTTGGGGAGGACGAGACGTAGATGGGAAGATAATATTAAAATGGGTTTGAGAAGGGTGAGATATGATGGTAGAGACTGGATTAATCTTGCTCAGGATAGGGATCAATGGCGGGCTTATGTGAGGGCGGCAATGGACCTCCGGGTTCCTTAAAAGCCAATAAGTAAGTAAGTGAGTGATATTGTTCATTTATTGTTCATTTCTTTCTTGTTACACGTACTAAACATTAGTTTGTAGTCTTGTACTGTATAAAATTATATTTAAGTGCTTGACGTAAGGAAAATGAAAATCCGTTAATAAGTCAGACAGTTGCTTCACTTCCCCTTCGTGTGTCCGTCTCCTTCCATAGGTGCTATGCACGTTGCAGGTTACACAGTGGTTCGGCGCACGATTACATTTTCGCCACCGCTGCTATAAGTAATGCAAACACAAAATAAGAACAAGGTACTAAGTGCACCTTTTACAGAATAAAGAAGAGCTTGAAAAGGGGACGAATACTAGCGCTAACCGAACACGGAATGAAACATAAGATAGGCTGTTGTGGGATGAATGACCAGGCAAGCCATCTCCAGAGATGTAGGTCCGGGTTTTACACGCAGAATACTAACGATGCCGTTAATTCATTTCCTATCTAGGTTAGAGGATAAATAACAGGGGGATTTTTGGTTACTGTGCAGAAAATATACGTCCGGAACGAGACAAGTGACTATTGTATGCTGTAGGACAGGTGATAATAGGCCTATAACATATTTGAATGTATTTTCTTGTTTGTCGATCATTTTATAATGAAATGTGTAAGTTCTGATGGGCTGCTGCGTACTAATATGAACTGCAGTAGCAGTGGAGGGCTCTTATTGTTTTGAATGCAGAGACAGTTGGTGAAAGAATGAAACTTAATGCTTCAGTTTAAATAGGAACTTAAAGATTAATATCACTTACGAGTAGAGTTCGGATTTTTATGTAATATTGATTCTAAAATGATGTATATAAATATATAACTAAAAAGCTCAAAATATTTTCTATATCAAAATTCTCCCTTTTCATTTTCGTATCTCTTGATTCTTCCTTACGCAAGCTGGACATTAAGAATTAATATGCAAGCTTAATAATGAACTGATGGTGTGGCTGTGTTTTCTTTGGGATATGGGATTGAAATTGAAGTAACAATATGTATACTTATTACTAATTTCGGAAGTTTCCTAGTACCCGGTTCTCGTTGCATAAGCCATCAAGTCAGCCATTGTTGTATATTCATAAAAAGATGTATATTTTCTCTGGACCAAAAATATTTTACAAACTGACTGAAATCACATCTAGTAACAAACTATTAAAATTCTTTTCAGGAGAAACATTAAAAAAATTAGGCGTTACATAAACCCTGATATGAATCCGAAAATTAACCTACAACAAAACTTTTATGTGGAAAATGAAGATACTATGTGCTACATTAGACTTTAATCTCTGAGTATTATGATAATATAAATCTCTTTTATTAAACCCTTTTATACTCGTAATATGACGGTCTTTCCCCAGTAATTGGGAGATCATTTTAGGTGAATTAAAGGCAAAGCTTTCATTTTATTAGAGTGTAATTATTTTATTTTTTCAGAAAGTAAAAGAATTTAATTTGTGACGGTTTTCCACATGAAATTAAAATGATGGGAAAATAAAAAATGGTGATTTTTGAGTTGTGACTATTTTATTCCAAGGCAACGATTTGTCACCAACAGATGTTTATAACGGTCATTATGAAAATTGTTTATAATTTACATTATCGTTATTTTAAATGTTATGTATTATTATTATTATTATTATTATTATTATTATTATTATTATTATGTTACAGTATTATTTATTTTTATTATGTAGCACTTATGGCCGAATCCAGAAATGCATATAGTGTGTTAGTTGCGAAACCAGAAGGAATAAGACCTTTGGGGAGGCTGAGACGTAGACAGGATGAATTTGAGGGAGGTGGGATATGATGGTAGGGACTGGATTAATCTTGCTCAGGATAGGGATCGATGGCGGGCTTATGCGAAGGCGGCAATGAACCTCTGGGTTCTTTAAAAGCCATAAGTAAGTAAGGTATTTATTTATTAATATTGTACTGTTTTAATAGAACATATTCTTGAATATCCTTATAAAATCTTTGAATCGTAATTTTTTCACAGTTATCTAATTTTTAACAAATTTCAACTTCTGTTTAATTTTGTATAATAAAAAATACTTGTGTTATTACTACACTTGCATAAAAAGTTTAAATTAAAGATATGAACTGTCAAATGCACAAAACGTTAAACAAACGTTTCACAATAAAGTCAGAACTCTAACTAACGAACGGGTGAATACCACTCTTAAGATTAATTTAAAATCGGCAATGCACAATATTTAACATCTGCACTGTAAAACTGACAAAACAAGCTTTTCAATATGTTTCACAAGAAGTTAGATTTCTTATTGTGTTGGCTTTATTTTATTAGGCTGTAGGTCTCTTTATAATAAAGATAGCATTATTATAATTCGTACGTGCCGCGGCATCAAGCACAGGGATTATATTGAACAAGGGTTAGGAGAGCTATGTCGTATGTCGATGTAGATTTTGTTACTCTGGCAGTGAAAAATTAGACAAAAGAAAACGATTATGGATACAAAAAATACTCAAATCTAAATATGCCATTTTTTTAAGTTCAAGGGGGGGAGTTAAAATCCCGTAACCCCCTCTTACGTACGGCCGTGTTAGGACCTGATGATGCTCGACATAAGTGAAGACGTTAGTTCAAATGATATAAAATTGTATTAAACATGAGTTATTGACGGAAATAAAAACTTGTAAGTAAGATTATTTAAGTTATCGGAACCACAATGTCATCAAACTATGACTCATTCATTCATTCATTCATTGTTCTGTCCAAGGGCAGATCTTTCACTGCAAACCCAGCTTTCTCCAATCGTTCCTATTTTCTGCCTTACTCTTAGTCTCCACATATGATCCACATATCTTAATGTCGTCTATCATCTGATATCTTCTTCTACCCCGAACTCTTCTCCCGTTCACTATTCCTTCCAGTACATCCTTCAGTAGGCAGTTTGTTCTCAGTCAGTAACCCAGCCAATTCCTTTTCCTCTTCCTGATCAGTTTCAGTATCATTCTTTCTTCACCCACTCTTTCCAACACAACTTCATTTCTTTTACTGTTTGTCCACTTCACACACTCCATTCTTCTCAATATCCACATTTGAAATGGTTCTATTCACTTCTCTTCACTTCGTCGTAATGTCCATGTTTCTGCCTCGTACAATGCCATCTCCATATAAAGCACTTCACTAGTCTCTTCCTTAGTTATTTTTCCAGGGATCCGCAGAAGATGCTCCTTTTTCTATTAAAAGCTTCCTGAGCCATTATTATCCTTCTTCTGACCTCGTGGCAGCAGTTCATGTTACTGCTTATAGTAGCCTGCACTCCAAGTATTTGAAGCTGTTCACTTACTGTACTGCCTCATTTAGAATTTGAAAGTTTACCTCTTTTATTTTTCTTCATCGATATTTTAAATTTTGTGTTTTGTTATTATTATTATTATTATTATTATTATTATTATTATTATTATTATGTTGGGTATTATTTATTAATATTGTACTATTCTAATAGAACATATTCATGAATATCTTTATAAAATCTCTGTAACGTGATTTTTTCATAGTCAATTGTTAACAAATTTTAACTTCTGTTTAATTTTGTATAATAAAAATACTTGTGTCATTATTATACTTACATAAGAAGTTTATACTGTATTAAAGATATGAACTGTCAAATGCACAAAATGTTAAACGAACTTTTCATAATAACTAAGGAACAGATGAATACCGCTCTGAAAATGATTTTAAAATCGACAGTGCACAATATTTAACGTCTGCACTGCAGAACTGTCAAAACAACCTTTTCAGTATGTTTAACGAGTTAAATTTCATATTGTGTCAGATTCATTTTATTACAAGGTCGGTACTAGGTGGTATAATAAATATAGCATTGTTATAATTCGAACGTGCCGAAGCATCAAGCACAGGGATTGTATTGAAGGAGGGGTAGGAGGACTATACCTTATGTCGATGTAGTTTTTGTTACTCTGACGTGAAAAATTAGAGGGAAAACGATTATGGATTAAAAATACTCAGATCTAAATATGTCTTTTTTTAGTTTAAAGGGGGTTGAACCCCCTCCACTCTTTGCGTACGTCTCTGTTAGGACCTGATAATAATCACATCAGTGAAAACGTTAGTTCAAATATAAATTTGTATTAAACATAAGTTGTGAAGGAAATAAAAACTTGTAAGTAAAATTATTTAAGCTATCGGAACCACAAAGTTAATCAAGCTTTGATTAAAGAGCGTAATGGAAGCGAGAGGATTACAGGATGGTGACTGGGAAGGTAAATTGAATGCTGGAAGAAAATTTCAATTGTAGTATAACAATCAGGCACAGGGTGATGATATATCTGTATACAGGGTGTAACAACTTTAATGTTTAGAATTTCTGGAACATGTTCCCTGACACATTCTACGTTGATTAAACCTAACATACCTATAACCGAAATTGAGAGGTTACAGAGATAACAGAGCTGGAAAAAAATAGAACTTCTTGCAGCTCCAAGCATTATACCGTTTATACAAGGCCTATTTTATGGCATTACTAAGTAGAGATACATAAGAAACATTTGAAAAGTAGTGAATGAAGGAAATTTTACTTTTAAGAGAAATTAAATTAAAATTGTTTAGGTTGCTAAGGAAACGAAACAGACAATGGTTTAAAATAACAGTTGTGAGAAAAATAAACCGTATTGTGACTAGTCTTTTTAGTGAGTTTTGACCATTAAAACATGCCTTTTGTGTACACACATCAGGAATACGCCGACATAGTTTATGTGTATGGACTGTGTGAGGCAATGCAACAGCAGCTGTTTTGGCATATCAAGCACGGTTCCCAAATCGTAGGATTCCTAGTGCACAGGTATTTTCACATGCCTATTGGCAAATTTCAAGAAGTACAGTGTTTGGAATCTTAAGGACATTTTTTTCAACTTTGCACTGCTTCTTTCATACTCACAAGTAGTTGATATTAAAATGTAATATGGTACTAATAAAAATAATGACATAGACATGTCACTTTCGGAAATTGGTGTTACTTCTTTTAGTATTCAGCGATAAAATTAAACTCAAAAATTTAACTTTGGGGTACAAATACTCCAAACCTATAGAACTTTGGATATAGGTATGTTAGGTTTAATCGACGTAGAACATGTCAGGGAACATGTTCTAGAAATTCTAAACATTAAAGTTGTTACACCCTGTATATAATTTGAACTGGTAATGGAAATTACGGGAAAGCTGCTGAACGGATTTTAATAAATGACCCCTCATTTTGAAGCTTCGAACCCAAAGTTTTTCAGAAAAATAGTAGTTTTCAGTGAAATTTCAATTTTCCTACATCATTTTCCTATTTTCCAAAATCTATCTTTCGTCAGTTTTGAGAACTAATTAATTGCATATCAGAATAAAACAAAACACACACTACAATAAACAATAGACTATTACACGGAGGCCATGACCTACAGGATTGCTGACATAGAGTTCAGATGGCTCAGATTATTTCACATCATAATTCAATATGTCTATCTTTATTTGTGTAATTTTTTGATAATCTATAAAAAATAATTTACAGGTCTGATTCCCTAGTCTGTAGTTTTCTGAGTACAGCTGTGTATTGGATATTAAGAACTACAAAACTTAATGTTTTATGACATTATTACCATTAAAATGAAATATTATTATAGTTAATGCAACACATAATAATATACTGATGATATGAAAGTGAATCCTTTTGGGGCTTTAAGTAAGTAGACGCAGAGAGAATATTTTATATTAGATCTTCATTTTTATAATTTACAGAGTAACGGCTATATATGTTACTGAAAACTATAAAACTTACGTAAGGTAACTATATTGTTATTAAAAATGAAATACTTTTATAGTTATTAATCAAGTAGTGTGGGTCTTTTTCATATACAGTATTTAATGGCAGTGTGGTATAGATATGTATAATTATGATGTCTGATTCTCTAATTTTCCTTGGTAGTAATTGAGTCATGCTTCCTATTTTAGCTGCATTTTAAACTGCATACAAATTAATTTAATATTTCTTTGGTTCAATAGATTAGATTTGTGATCGCTGGCAAGCATATTTTGTTGTAGGGAAAATAGAATGCCATTTCACTTCTTGCTACCGTGATGAGTAAGTTTATTTCCTGCAACCAGCAACGAATGAAACACTGAAACTGCTAACGATTTATGACGGACAATTTTATTTAGGGCGCATATAAGATTCTACAACTCTGACATATCATTCGCCTCATTTTCCGCATCTCAGCAATAGATTCCTCACAACAGCCTATATTACAGAAAATATATGGGATAACATTTATTGTTACACAAATTAATCCAGCAGTATTTGGTAGATCAGTATTGTCTGGAGGAAGCGCAAAAATTACAATTCCTAAGAAAAGACCAAAAGGTATTACTTACTGGTAAAATAAGAGGCCTACAAGATTTTGTAGTCTCTTGATCACCTCAGCAAGATCTCTTAGTGGGAAAAAGTGATTCTGCCCTCTACATTTCAGGGTAGTTCACGAAACATGCAGCAGCTATACCAAGATGCTAAGTCTTTTGTTCAAAGCATGACAAACCTTACATTTTCTTAAGTTTCACCTACAATCCGCAATGACCTGAATTAGCTACTTCATTACTCCCAAGTGAAAAACTCGCTGATCGTCCTGACATTGTTACTTGCGATTTCGCATTAAAACTCAAGAACTGGAGACGGATAAGTTCAAGAAAAAGTATTTGGTATAAAAAGAAACATTCAGAGGGAGAATGTTTCACTATTATGAAAGCAAATAACTTTCAAAATGTCAAGTATTCTTCACTGAAAATAAATCTGAAAAAATGTTATTTGAACATCTCACGAACTTAGTTTGCAGCAGCATTTGCTGCACAAGCCACTAGTTTACATTTAAACCCGTGTAATGCTGTTTTACATTGATGGTAGTGCAATGACGTGCACTCTCGGGTGGAAAATACATTTGTGTCGACATTTCTTACAACTTCGCAACGCGGCGAAGGGTCGACGACTGCACAGGACTGGCTTTATTCCGCTGCAGTGCTGCAGTCTCGAGTTATCACGGCACTGCAGCTGCTCGCACCACGAGGGGGGGGGGGTGCTGTGTAACTGTGCGCCAATGCGATGTCAGGATGACACATCTATTCTAAAGTCTGTTTTCTATTTATCAGCCTCAACGTTAAAATCTTGCGCTATTTTGCATGATTTCATGCAGTCAAAATAAAACTGGAGTTTTTGTTCAGAGGTTCTGCAGTAATACGGAGGTTTGAGGGACACTGGGACTGAGTTTTGAAGCTTTTAATGTTTTTGATTAATTTATTTCAAATTCGGCAGGTTTGTTGTGTGTGTATATTTAAATAACAGTACCAAATTTCATCAAGTTTTATTCATTAGTTACTAAGGGTGCTATGCATAGACATTTTGCTAGCCCGCGCTACGAACGTGCTAAACTAGCCCTGGCTATCGACTGATTACTTGTACAGGATTCATATCATATCATATTGCTAACACTGGTTTATGAATACGAAAAACGTTAGTTCGCTGATCATACACCAGAAGTCCGTGCTAAGAATGTCTATGAATATGGCCCATAGACATTAATTTTCATTTATTTTAATAATATTAAATTAATATTAAATATGACTCGGTTAAGAGAGAAGTTTTATATGATATTCTTATTGAATTTGGTATTCCCAAGAAACTAGTTCGATTAATTAAAATGTGCCTCAGTGAAACTTATGGCAGAGTCCGTATAGGCCAGCTTCTGTCCGATGCTTTTCCAATTCACTGCGGGCTAAAGCACTGTCACCTTTACTTTTTAACTTCGCTGTAGAATATGCCATTAGAAAAGTTCAGGATAACAGAGAGGGTTTGGAATTGAACGGGATACATCAGCTTCTTTTCTATGCGGATGACGTGAATATGTTAGGATAAAATCCAGAAACTATTAGGGAAAACACGGAAATTTTACTTGAGAAAGTAAAGAGATAGGTTTGGAAGTAAATTCAGAAAAAAAAGTATATGATTATGTACGAAATGGAGGTGGAAAAATTCAAATATCTTGGAGCAACAGTAACAAATATAAATGATACTTGGGAGGAAATTAAATGCAGAATAAATATGGGAAATGCCTGTTATTATTCGGTTGAAAAGCTTTTGTCATCTAGTCTGCTGTCAAAAAATCAGAAAGTTAGAATTTATAAAAGTTATATTACCAGTTGTTCTGTATGGTTGTGAAACTTGGACTCTCACTTTGAGAGAGGAATAGAGATTAAGGGTGTTTGAAAACAAGGTTCTTAGGAAAATATTTGGGGCAAAGAGGAATGAAGTTACAGGAAAATGGAGAAAGTTACACAACACAGAACTGCACGCATTGTATTCTTCACCTGACGTATTTAGGAATATTAAATCCAGATGTTTGGGATGGGCAGAGCATTTAGCATCTGTGAGCGAATCCAGAAATGCATATAGAGTGTTATTTAGGAGGCCAGAGGGAATAAGACCTTTGGGGAGGCGGAGACGTAGATGGAAGGATAATATAAAAATGGATTTGATGGAGGTGGGATATGAAGATAGAGACTGGCTTAATCTTGCGCAGAATAAAGATCGATGGCGGGCTTATGTGAGGGCGGCAATGAACCTGCGGGTTCCTTAAAAGCCATTTGTAAATAAGTAAGTAATTTTAAATTATGCGTAAATTCAAAATATAGTTCTAGCTGATGGCTTCAGAATTGTTTGTGCTTTTAAACATTTTCTGTGAGGGACTTACATTCCATGATAAAGAAAACTGCGTATGGATTTTTAAATTTGAGAATTGGTTCACGAGATAAATATTTTCTTACAAATAATAATTTTTGCTTAATAATTTTCTTTAATTTTTTTAAAGTTAAAAATTCATGTCATGAAAAGTTTTCGGTAAAGAACTCATTCCATACACAGCTTTGTGTATTGGACTAAGCTGAGTATTCTTGCAAAGTTTCATGTAAATCGGAGCAAACGGAAGCCTTCAACATAAATGATCGCATTAAGTTATGCAACTCCTGAAATAAGGCCGTTCTATGTTGACCAAAGCCCTAGTTTTGAGAAAACTTTATTTTTAGTGGGTGTGGTAGGTTTAAGAGAGCTGCGCGTAGCATCTTAAAAATGGTCGCCAGAGCTTTAAAATTTGTAGGTGGGGGTTAAATATAGGACAGAATGTTAAACAAATTATGTTGTTGTTTAGTCAACTATTCGAAGACAGGTTTGAACCTCACAAGTGACACCAACAAAACACTGAGGCAACTAGACCAAGAGATAATGGGGTAGGGTGGTCAGTTACTTTTCCCCTCCATTGCATACATCGCCGACTAGGTGCATATTACACTAGTCAGACTTCAGATGCATACAAACAATTATTTTTCCTCTGACACATATCGTCAAGTGAGATGTACTGCCTGATAATAGATAGGCTATACATATCAGCCAGAACTTCAATCAGAGGATATAAACAATTGTATAAGATAATTATTTATGGGTCCCGTGCCGTGGCGTCGCGGTCTAAGGCATCCCGCCTAGGACTCGCGTTACGGAATGCGCGCTTGTTCGATTCCTCATGGGGGAAGAAATTTTCTCATGAAATTTCGGCCAGTGTATGGGACCGGTGCCCACCCAGCATCGTGATGCACTTGGGGAGCTACGATAGGTAGTGA
Source organism: Periplaneta americana (assembly GCF_040183065.1). Classification (NCBI taxonomy): domain Eukaryota; kingdom Metazoa; phylum Arthropoda; class Insecta; order Blattodea; family Blattidae; genus Periplaneta; species Periplaneta americana. The sequence goes on from NC_091131.1 coordinate 170,260,501, forward strand.
AATCCGGTTGCGAATACCAGCTATATCGGCTGGGGGGATCATCGTGCTAACCACATGATACCTCCATTCTGGTTGGATGATCGTCCACCTCTGCTTCGGCATATGGACGTGAGGCCAGCAGCTGGCTGGTCGGTCTAGGCCCTTCACGGGCTGTACCGCCACGGATTATTAATTATTTATGGAAAGAAACAAAAATGTTTATTCTTACTATTTTGGCCAAAAATTCAGTCCTAGTGTCCCTCAAGGAAGAATTTTCATGAAGATCCTAAATAAAAAAATAGTGCAATAAGTAGTTAAAATATTTTGTATATTTGTTTCGTTTCAGTAAGAAATCTTTACCAATATTCCTCTCATAAAACTAGAAAAATTTGTACGGAAGTGTGTTTAAAAATATCCTAATTTAGTCTATTTATATTTTGGTTATAATAAGATTTTCTGTAAGTTATAGAATTGGGAAATTTTGAGAATTGAACTTGGTTCAATTTTTCTATATCTGAGGGAATCTCCTTATATGAACGATATCATGTTTTAATATGCTAATGTACTTTTTGTTTTACACTGAGCTATCCGATGCGCAGTATGCTATTTTGAATTAACATGATATTAGTGCTATAAAGCAGAATTGACATATCTAAAAGAATATTTTTGTCTACCTTACACAGCCCTATCGGACAGATAGGCAGAGGTACCTTCAAGCGGCACGTGATGTGTAAGAGATGAATGTTGTGTAACAATATTTGAGGAGAAGAAACAAACCAACTCTTGACTTTCGGTACTTGAAAAGCAATCCTACAAAAGACAATTGCACTTTATCTACGTGGTTGTCACCTGGTTCAAGAATTGTAAATTTGTTTTGTTGGGTTTTTAGCTTTTCAAAGTGTAGGTAAAATGGAAGCGGTTTTGGTTACATTAATCGTTTTCAGAGAGAGTGTTGTTTTATTGGAGAGATTATGGATGACTAAAAGGGGAATTTTGAGGAATTTTGAATGAAATTAGAAGAAAATTAGGTGGAAATAATTAAAAACTTCTCATAAAAAGAAAGTGCGGCCGTTTGCAGTAACGACCAAAAACCACACTATCGTGTAAAACATCATTTACAGGACATTTCTTTCATAAACGGTGTCAGTGTCCATATAACGATATAAGACCATATGTCCACATCTGTGGAGTAACGGTTAGCGCGTCTGGCCGCAAAACCAGGTGGCCCGGGTTCGATTCCCGGTCGGGGCAAGTTACCTGATTGAGGTTTTATCCGGGATTTTCCCTCAACCCAATATGACCATTTGCTGGGTGACTATTGGTGCTGGACTCCGGACTCAATTCACCGGCATTATCACTTTCATCTCATTCAGAAGCTAAATAACCTAAGATGTCGATAAAACGTCGTAAAATAACCTACTAAAAATTAAAAAAATCAATTTAAATATGTAGGTTTGTAGAGAAGGTACATCCAGTAAATATATAAGTGCACTTGTACGAGGTGGAGATAATTATTTTTCTCAGCTAAGAGGTGTAGGGCTCATCAGTAAGGTCTACATTGTGTTATGTTGCACAAAGCATTGAAGATTTTACACTATTTTGAAGATGGCAAATGTGACACCTTGGGGGCAAGAGATGACTACAACAATATAGCCTATCACAAAATTACGATATTCAAATTGTACTTTCATTCATTCATTCATTCATTCATTCATTCATAGTGTTCTGTCCAAGGACAGGTCTTTCACTGCAGACTCAGCTTTCTCTAACCTTTTCTATTTTCTGCCTTCTCTTTGTTTCCACATAATATGTCCATGTATCTTAATCATCTGATATCTTCTTCTGCCCTGAACACTTTTCTCGTTTACCATTCATTCCAATGCATCCTCCAGTAGGCAGTTTCTTCTTAGCAAGTGACCCAACCAATTGCTTTTCCTCTTCCTGATCAGTTTCAGCATCATTCTTTCTTCATCCATTCTTTCCAACACAGCTTCATTTCTTATTCTGTCTGGCCACTTCAACCTTCCATTCTTTTCCATATCCACATTTCAAATGCTTCTATTTGCTTCTCTTCACTTCGTCGTAACGTCTATGTTTCTGCCGTCAATGCTACACTCCACACAAAGCACTTCACTGGTCTCTTCCTTAGTTCGTTTTCCAGAGGTCGACAGAAGATGCTCCTTTTTCTATTAAAAGCTTCCTTGGCCATTGCTATCCTCCTTTTGACTTCCTGGCAGCAGCTTTTACTTTAATATGTACAAATTATTTACCGAGTGACAGATTTGTTCCGGTTGTCAAACTGCATGCTGCGTGCGTCCACTCTGATGTTTTATGAATGAATCAAAACCTATTTCGTTATTTCATTCAGCTGTGCGCTCCGCTGGGTTGCTGTACAGGAGAAGCTCGCAGTCGCTCCGTTGGCGACTGTAAACTTCCCAAGTTTCCTAGTTTTTACGTTATGAAATATACACGAATGTGATGTTCATGAAACCTAATGCATTTCCTCAAAATTTCGTAGTACGGACAAGAGACTTTCACACGGATAGTAGCAGTGCTGATGCCTCTATTCGGTGCTCAGACTTAATTGGCCTGATACGTGGGAAATGCTACAGGCTTTCCTACAAACATTGCTTATGGCAGAAAATTGCGGTTAAATAAATAAGAATGTGTGAAATAGTACGTACTTTCTTTTTAAATATTTGACGAAGTAACTAAAAGTAGCTCTTTAAATAAAATATTGGTAAATTAATTTTTCACGATAATTTCTACATGCTCTTCTTAGAAGGAGAATAATTGTGTGCTATGTATGAGAAGGAACTAGATACATAGGGAACCTATTACAATATTCACAGAGGTAATAGATCAAGTCATGCGAACCAGTTTTGACAGATAATTTTCTTGATCCGTCAATAGTTTTGGGAGTACGAAGCATAACGTGTTTTAACACTCCTTGAGGTCATTGCTCCGCAGTGGGGACGAGTGTAACTCCAAGACTTGCGAGAGGAGAATGTAAACAAAAACGTCTCATCACATACGTTTCGATCAAATTACTGTACTATCGTAACACTTAACACATAATTTAACAATACTGTAAACTTAATTTCTTTTCTAAATTAATTTATTTTTAATTCCTTCAAAGATAATAACTTGAATGTAGATTGAGTTATAGGATGTGTATTCGTAATAATGTTATTTTGAGTTTACATCTAATGCAAAGGAATCTTTAATGGAAATAGATACAGTGAATGTTAGATTAAGTTTCATGGCACTAAACTTAAAGTTAAAGTGGTTATAGCGTCATAAAGAATATTATTTTGATGTACCGAAGTACGTACTGTTGGTGACTGGTAAATCCGGCCCTGTAACGAATTTCACCCACTCCACTTCTAACAGTCCGCTAGCTGTCAACAAACACGTGACAAACCGAGGTAGAGGGTAGAGAAGAGACAGCCCTGCTACTGCTACTATTGATAAAGAAAACATATTACTCACCGGTGAATCATAATGCTGTTGCTTCAATTATATTAGCCTCAGAAACCGTTTTAGTTGTATTTGATAACAGCCACCCCATTAACTGAACACATTAACCTGTTCAAATATTTTATTTACTATTACATATTACTTGCTTATTTTCTGTTACAAAAAAGGGCGCTGTTTAAAAAAAAACAGCACTATATGAACAATTGGATACACTTAGATAAATCACACGAGAAATGCCGAAATTCAAACATCAACCAAAATGACATATTGCAAGAAAGGGACGAATTCACATTGCATATTTCTGACAACAAAATCAGAAGGAAAATAAGTTTGAAAAGATTTCTGGTAAATTACTACGTGCATTAGTTCGCCGAAATTAACTATTTCATCAAACATTTGTGACCAATGGTAATTAAAACATTATTGGAAACTTAGGACTGCAGTGTCCTAAATGTAATACATCAAATAGCAAATACACATTAAAGCGATCTGAGGGTATTCTGAAAATGACTATAACTACATCTAAATAGTAAATACTAGTTCGCTATTATGTAGTTTAATTAGTAACGGGAAAACGTTTTGCCTATCCAGTCGCAGTCCTTTCAACAGCTGTAAATGAATTAACATACTCCTTTAATAAATTGCGAGTTAATCACACTCTTCAGTAATATCAAAATTGTTTCGATAAGCTAACTGCAAATTAAGAGAAAGTGCCAGCCAGCTCTCTGCTGTAAAAATAGAATAAAATAATACTTTTAAGAAGTCGCGTTGTGAAAGTAGCTAGCAATAAATTTTCACAGGAAAGAAGTGTAGGATCCGCAGTTATGACATCATGTGCTTCACAACTAGGCAGTCCGTGGTTCCATTCCTTACGTGGGGTGAAATTTATCTCTAAGCCACAGGACTCGGTAGGTCTTGCACTTGTCCTGTAACATCTCCACGATGGTCCTGTATTGTGAGAGATGTCATCCCTTACATCTCGTTGGCTTGTTGAGTCGGTTAAGGCGGAGATAAAACAAGACAAAGAAAGAAGTTTTGTACGAAGACCTGCCGAAGGATAGCGAGACTCCCTCGAATCATTAAGAAATGGACAAAGGGCTAAAGTAACGAAGAAGTTCATTACCCGTCATCATGAGTAATTATCAAATCAGGCTTGGCATTGGAATCAGATTCCCGCTTTCAAACTAGGCAGAGGGAGTCGGATGTTAACACCGAATGAGTAAGTCCAAGGCGACATTTATTATAACTAAAAACTTGAAACAATTATAAAGAAGAACACACTAACTAAACTAAATTGTTATAACAAAAACTAAAGAGCTAGTAATATATTACAGAACGCAAAAGCGAAAGATCATCAAACCAAATGTTTTCAACACGTACAACACACAGGCAGGCAAGACTGAGGACCTGACCACCTGACAACCATAAACTGACTGACAAACTCTCGCTACTGAAGCGTGTGGTGGGTGGGGAGCTATTTTCACCCCTAACTTCTCCAAGTTCTAGGGTCGGATTTACCAGTCACTAACAGTATATTTCCGTGCAGAAATTCTGCGTTACCACATGATAAAGGATGGATAGAACAGAGAAAAATTCTCTCCGTCACCAGGACTCGAATCTGCGTTTTCAGTTTTACGTGCTGACACTTTATCTACTAAGCCACACCGGATTATAGTTCCGATGCCTGATCGAATCCGTATCAGTTAAGTTCTACCTCTCAGTTTTCCCTTTTGTGGCCTACCCTCATGTACTGTGTCACAGAATATGTGACAGTGGCATAATGTCCAACGCACTGTGTACAGAGGTGCACTCATTACGAGTGGCTAAGTGGCCGGAATCCGATAGGATGAACGCCATCTTGAATCACTAAGTGATTACTTACGCATATCATATTATTATGATGTACTGAAGTACATAATGATATTTCCGTGCAGGAATTCTGCGTTACCATGTGATTAAGTATGGATAGAACAGAGAAAAATTCGAGAATTTTTCTCTGTTCTATCCATCCTTTATCATGTAATAAAGAATGCTAAAAACCAAACAATTTGCGTAATTAATTGATTCAATACTTTGTTTTCATCTACAGTAATTTTATTGAAATGTATTTGATGAGACGTTTTTGTTTACATTCTCCTCTCGCAAGTCTTGCGGAGTGGATGATTGCAGTTACACTCACCCACCCATACTGAGTAGCAATGACCTCAAGGAGCGTTGCAACATCTTACATTTCTTATTCTCAAAACTATTGGACGTATCAAAAACTTATTTGACAAAACTGGTTCGCATTGACTTCATCTATTACCACTGTGATTTAGTGCAATAGGTTCCCTTCCACCCTGTATAATGGTATAATTCATTCCATGTATGCGAAATATGTATTTTATTAGATGGAATTAGATTTAAATACTATAAATACAGCAGTATTGCCACTTTTAGGGTAATTCTGTACTACATAGAGTAATTCTAAGATAAGTTTACTCTTAGGGTAATTTTAGGGTAATAATGAAAAAACTAGAAGCTTTGATATAGAAAAAGAAATTGCTTATTAAAGCATTATTTTACTATTAAAATCGAACTATATCAGTCTTATTTCCAATTCTGCTGTAACAGTTTTTTGCGGGTTCAAATTTAACACAGTCCTGAACACCATTTTTGGTACACATAATTTCACTCATCGTGTCTGTTTTTAGCTGATTTCTGTGACGAGTTTTTATTAGCTTTAGCTGGCTAAAAACTCTCTCTACTGATGCATTTGACGATGGCAGACAGAAAATAGTCTTCAGATTCGGGAACACCTGATGGTCTGCAGCATTTTTCAGAGAAAAAAAAATTTCCAATAATCTAAAACACTTATATCAGAGTTTAAACCTAAAGATTTAGGATCAATAAGGCTATGTTGCCTCAATTCATTGAAAGTATTTTGTAATTTGACATCATGCAAATACCGATAAGTGTGAAACTAAGACGAAATTATTCTCTTGTTTTAATATTCATGTATTTCTTTTAATATAGGGTAATTTAGGATAAATCTTTGATAATGTCGGTTTACAAGCAAAATAATTTAAGTAAAAAATATTAATTAATTTTGAGAAACGGCGTTTGTATGTTCTTGGAAAAACTGAATCCTCAAAGTATTATTTTTAGTAAGTTGTTCTCTTTATATGTATATGATTGTTCAATTCTAAGTTTATACACATAGACTGCATTGTGCACATTATATACGCCTTTTTCTCAGAAGTTATATTTTTGACTTAATGTGTTTTGCTTCTAAACCGACGATATAAAGAAAACGAATCAGGAAGGTTGTTCTTTCACACATTGTTAATATGATTTTGTAACCCAGTTATGTTAGATTGCATTACTTTCTTACAATATCGGATTGGCACTGCTCCAACCCCACATAATATGAGATTTGCAATATCTGCATTGAATTGCCCTCTTCCAAGACAATTACTTGATTAAATTACTTTAACGCGTCAACCTATAGCCCTAGTACATAGCCTAACACAGCGATCATCAGAACACTGCACTCTCGGGCTAGCGTCTCTTACCCGCGGACAGACACTGACCTAGCGTGCAATCGTCGCTGCTGGCGGGTATGCTATCTCTCTGTTCCTTGTGCACGACGGAGCAGAGTTCCTTACCCTCCATGCACTCTACCCATTTCAGCGAGTGCTGACGACCACTGGCCTAACAGAATTGGAAAGCCTCTACTGTTTGTGCAGCAACATTTAATGGCATCCCTTTGATGAAGCGGTTGTTTGTAAATTTAACTGCATTATTTCTCGATATAAGTACTGAATTTTATGATCTTCGAAAATATTCTCGTATGTTCCACAGTTGTAGTTTGAGCGTTCTGGTTTGAAAAACTCTCGTTTTTTGATAATTTCAATATTAGTCTATTATTATTATTATTATTATTATTATTATTATTATTATTATTATTATTATTATTATTACCTATATACTGTATTTTAATTGGCCAATGGGTGTTGACCAGCACATAAATATAAATAAATAAATAAGTAAATAAATAAATAAATAAGTAAATAAATAAATAAATAACTAGGTAAGTAAGTAAATAAGTAAATAAAAATAAGTAAATAAGTAAATAAAACAGACCAACGAACGAACCAAGGAACCAACGAACGAGCGAGTGAGCAAGCATTGAGAATATTCCTCATTACAGAGGTTCTTCTCCTACCAGAACAGTATGACATTACAGCCACACAAGCTTCACTCTTTTTTTCCATTTATTAACTGCCTCCATCGATCTCTATCTTTAGCATCATCCTCTGTGATCTCAATATTCCTCATAGGTTGCTGCATATTCTGTTTCCAGTAAGTCTGTGGTCGTTGTCTTCTTCTTCCCTCCAACTTCCATTCATATACCATCATAGGAGTACATGTCTCATCCATTCTGCATAAATGTCCATACCTACCACTTAAATCGTCCTCTTTCAATTTCCACCATTATATCCTCTTCATTTTCAGATTTCTCCTTATCTCAGTATTCCTGATGTATTTTTAGCAGTGGTTTCCTGCTGATTTTCTCCAGAAGTCCATTTCAACCGTAATTGACTCATCAAAATATTTCTTCAGCATCGTCCAGCTCTCTGCCCTATACAGGATGAGGCTTATTACAGTATTATTATTATTATTATTATTATTATTATTATTATTATTATTATTATTATTATTAGAGATGGGTCGGCACCACAATTTCTCGAAACTCGATATCGATATATATTTTAGAGCTTCCATATACGAAACTCGATAGAACTTTAAAAGTTGGGGGATTAAAGAACTACAAACAGCATTAGAATTGAATTAAAACCTGTTTTTCTTAGGTTACATGTATTGTGAGATTTTCTCGTCAAAATATTGTTGAATCTACTATCAGCACGGTTCATATCGTTCGGATCCACTTGAAAAAACTAGAACGTACTGAATAGCTCTGTCACTTAAAAGCGAAAACTGCAGAAGGATTCTTTAAGCCACAAGTACTTGTTTAAGAATTACTTTATTATTGTTTTCTTCAAATTTTCATTAGTCCCGCATTCAAAGCAACGAAAGGACTTTGCTCGGCGTAATAATAGTAATAATAATAATAATAATAATAATAATAATGATAATTAGGGGGCGGATGTTGATGACCTCAAAATTTACATAAAATGATCATTAAAATGCCCTTCAACTAATGGAAAAATGACATAAAATTAAAAGAAAATGACATTTAAATATTATTCACCGTACTCGCACCACAACTTCTTAAAAATTAGTCACCTTGTTTCAATGACTGCCCTGAAAATCTCGGAGAGAGGACGCAACTTCCTGCAATTTGGCTAAGATAAAGGAAAAGAACATGCTACAAAATGAAGGTTTCAAGGGAAAACTATAGATTTTAATGAGGATTTACACTGTGTTTCAATCAGGGGTGGTCCATGTCAGTGCCTTCATTCTGTCTTCTCCTCCTTCCGCACTTCACTTTTGTTACCAGATCTTCCAGATGAAGGAGTGTGAATGACGAAACAAATTGTGGCGCAGCATGCATTCTTGCAATCTTTGTTTTAAAAATACTGTCTACTACAGTAGACATCCCTTCCGAACCATGTTGAGGACACAACGTCTTGTTCAGGACATGGTGAAAGTTTCCCCCGTTCCAAACATAAATTCTAAAGACACCCTCGTACCGACAAAAGAACAATAGTGGTCAAGTCCTCACTTAAACTAAGCTGCTATCAAGCATTTGATATTACTTCCGTGGTGTGAGGTGAAGCCTTCAGTGGAATGAGGGATGGACTGTAGAGTCTGTTCCAAACTATAAAACTCAAACTCCATTGTTATTCACTTATTCAGTAGGTAATTGCTACTGATCTATTTGATTAGAAAATGATATAACAGACCTATCGGTAAAGAAGAAAGTAAAATGTATTCCAAATTATCTCAAAGTTCTTCAAAGTATTAAAAATGACCAAAAAATGCCGAAAAAATATAAAAATGACCTGTTAGTTAAAAATGTAAAAAAATGTAATATAAGAAATTACTTTTTTATGTTGATATTAACATAGTAAGGATTTCTATATTAATAGGCATCGTCCTAATGTGAAAATGAGAAGATGACTTTTCATCAACATCCGCCCGCCAATAATAATAATAATAATAATAATAATAATAATAATAATAATAATAATAATAATAATAATAATAATAATAATAAGAATAATAATAATAATAATTTTAAACTTACATTAGACATTCACAAATAGAACCACTCCCTGATGAGGATTGAACCCGTGTCTGCTAGACTTTAGTGAACATACTGTCAATTGAATCATGGCAGAAGAATTCTAATGTGATAGAAGTTCACACTTGACTAAAGACTCGCGTTAAGCAAATGACTGACATCGACTTCCCAAGTCGTCGGAAAGATGAGTTCGTCATACAGCAATAAACCAAAGACGTTGTAGTTATATATCATAAACTAAGATTCGGCACCTACGACTATTGTATGTGAGCAGATAAGCTATTCTTCTTGCGAGATGGACAGTCATGCTCCACTCCCTGCAGAGATTTTCCACAGAACGTGCCATCCGGAACGACTTAGGAATTCTAACGGATCAAGAGACGTGTTTTTCAAGAATGGCGGCGCATCGTGGCGTGAAATTGATCGTGCTGTCCACTAAACGGCTAGAGGTGGAGGACTCGTCTTCGGTCCGGCACTAGACTACAGGGGTGGATGCAAGGGGGAGGTTTAAGGGGCTATATCCCCTCCCGAAATTTTGAGAAAAATACGAAACAAGAAACAAAAATAATATTAATTTTAATTCGTGACTGTACATAGGAATTAGATAGTTTTCCACGTAAATTCTCTTTGCTAAAATGTTAAATTCCAAGAACTGCAGGAAGACAAACACAGCGTTCTTACTTCAAGACAGAGAGTCATGAAGAGTATTTTAAGCTTTTAATTTTCCTTCTCTTCTTAGACTATTTCATTAGTCAGCTCAAGGACAGGTTTTTAAATCATAAGGGAATCCTAAAGTCCATACAAACGTTTCTGCCTAAGAACATAGTGCGAGCATCAGATGAAGATTTAGAAACTACTGTTGAGGCTATAGTAAATCAGTGGCCCAATGATGTTGATGCATCACCAGAGTCTTTCTTCAATGAATTGAAGATGTGGAGAACAAATTTCCTTGATCAGAAAAATCTTCACCTAATACCTACTGATTTTATATCACCTTTGAACAGGTACAATGAAATTATTTTTCCCTGCACTCACAAGGCGCTGAAACTTTGCTGCACGTTGCCTGCAACTACAGCAACACCAGAACGGTCGTTCTCAACATTGCGGTATTTGAAGACTTACTTGAGGAGCACGATGGGAGCAGACAGATTAAATGGACTGGCCTTGATGTATATACATAAAAATGTAGAAGTAAAAGCTCATGAAGTACTGGATGAAATGTCTAGGAAGCCTCGTCGCCTTCTTCTGTAAATGTCATTCTGTCATTGTTTTTGTATTGCAGTCATTGTAAATGTTAGAATTAAAAAAATTATGCTTTATTTAACAACGCTCGCAATTGCCGAGGTTATATCAGCGTCCCGGTGTGCCGGAATTTTTTCCCTCAGGACTTCTTTTACATGCCAGTAAATCGACTGATATGAGGCCTGTCGCATTTAAACACACTTAAATGCCATCGAGCTGGATTGGGGTAGAACCCGCAACTTCGAGCACAGAAGGCTATACCGACCGCGCTACTCAGGCTAACTTGTAAAAGTTTGTTACTCGGAAACAAATTGTGAGTATATAAACTTATTTCTCATTACTCCGTTTTTACTATCTCCTCAAATCCCTCCCCGAAAAAAATCCTGCGTCCGCCGCTGCTAGACTACATTCTTGCTGCTGAATCGCAGTTCCAGGTCAGACAGCCGAGTACTGCTATGTAGCCCACCACTCCGTGGACACAAGTTCCCAAGGTCGTTATACTGTAGCCATTGGATCCCAGATTTGCAGGTTCGAACACGACTGAAGAGGGACAATTTTAAAAGGCGAAAAACATTTTATTGAATACATAAAACTTACTTAGTCATACGTTAGAAAGTGTTAAAATTGTTTAAAAAAGTATATACCTTCGACAGACGGCCCGTTTCGACGCTATGTCACGTCATCCTCAGTGTCTCTTGAACCACTGGTGATCTTGACTCTGCGATGTGCATTTGTCGATGGTAGGGGTGGGGGTGTGTTGTTCCTATGGTGGGAGCTGGCTGTTTGTGAGTTATGATGTATTATGACGTCGAATAATGTGTGTATTGAACTTCAATTATGTGTTAAGTATATATTGTGGGTATGCTATTGTATTCTTATATATTTCGTACTGTTCTAGGATGTTTAACTGTGAACATTTTGGTGTGATGTGTAAAATTTCCATATCTGTTTCTATATTATTGTAGTCATGATTATTGTTGATAATGTGGTCTGCATAATTTGATGTGATGTAGGGTTTGGTTATAGCTTTAATATGTTCATTGTATCTTGTGTAAAAGGATCTTTCTGTCTGTCCTATGTAAAAATGTGGGCAACTATTGCATTTTAATTTGTATACTTCAGTCATTCATTCATTCATTCATTCATTCATTCATTCATTCATTCATTCATTCATTCATTCATTTATTTATTTTATTCATAGATCTTACATGAGCAATGAAGCTTTAAGATGTGGAACAAGTCAACATTTTACAATATTACAATTACTATTTTTACAAATTTTTATAGTTTTACAATTTAGTAATTTTCTACAATTTTTACAATTTTGTGCACTTTTTTTTTTTTTTTTTTTTTTTTTTTTTGGCGAGATGTAGTGAGATGAGATGAGGTCCGAGGATTCGCCAAAATATTACCCGGCATTTGCCTTTTGATGGGGGAAACCTCGGAAAAACCCAACCACGTAAACAAATCAAAGGGGGGTAATCAAATCAAAGGTGTTGATGCCATAGACCATCCGGCTTCAGCCCCACGGCTGGGGAAAACCTCGGAAGAAACCAAAGACCAAAGGGGGATCCAACCCAAGCCCGAACGCAGCTCTGGATCAGCAGCCCAGCGAGTCTGCCGACTGAGCTACATCGATGGCTCTACTAAAAGTATACAATACATAGCCAATCAGATTATTAAATTTACAAACGCAAACGATCATTCATAAGTTAAGCTATATGTATAACACAAAACAAATAAGTTAATTAAATTTAAGGCATAAACAATTGAACCAGTTGTGATATACAGAAATTGATAATACATATTATGCAAACTACTTCAAATTACAAACACAGACAATTTATCAGTAGAGCTATATAGATTACTATTCAATTTAAAGCATATACAATTCATCGGCCAAAACTATACAAATATATACAATACAAAGTAGCATACTTTCATTAAGCTATACAAATTTGTGCAATTAATATGAAGTAGATTAATTCAATTTATAATCATAAACAATTCATCAGTTGAGCTATACATATTACCATTCAATTTACAGTAGGCCTATATACAATTCATCAGTAGAGCTAAACAGACTAGTAATCATTTTAAAAGCATATACAATTCATCAGCCAAACTATACAAACATATACAATCAAATTAGTTCAATTTACAAACTTATTTTCGTCAAGCTATACAAAATTGTACAATTCATATGAAGTAGATTAATTCAATTTACAAGCTTAAACAATTCATCAGTTGACCTATACAGTATACTATTCAAATTACGGTACATACAATTCATCAGTTATGCTAAACAAAAAAAATACAATACATAGTAAACAGATTAAGTCAATATAAAAACATATTTTAGTTGAGCTATATAAAATTGTACATGTCATTTAAGTAGAATAATTCAATTCACAAGCATAAACAATTCATCAATTGTGTAGAAGGTATGAGTATGTAGAAATTTGGTTAATTCTTTTCTGAACATTTTCTCGTGGTTCTTCAAATCTTTAAGATAATTAGGCAGTGCATTGAAGACTGTTATACATGAATAGCGAACTTCTTTTTTAAAACAGCTTAGACAAACAGAGGGTAGATGAAGATCTGATTTATGTCTTGTATTAAAAGGATGAATGTCTTGATTAGTACTGAATTTATCTTGGTTCTTAATGTACAGCATCATTAGGGAAAGAATGTATTCACAAGGTAAAGTCAAGATTTCTAAGTTTCGGAAAATATTTTTACATGAGGTCCTTTTATGCACACCGGCCATTATTCTTATAGCTTTCTTTTGTAAAACAAAAACGTGTTTAGCTTCAGACGAGTTACCCCAGAATATTAATTCATATTTCATTACAGAATGAAAATATGCAAAGTATGACATTTTAAGTCAGTTTATATCACCAATAGTAGATAAGGATCTTAATGCATAACAGGCAGAGCTCAATTTACGAGTAATACATTCTATATGCGTTTTCCAGTTCAAGTGATTATCCAATAATAAAACAAAAAACTTTGTGCTTATAGATTCTTTGAGATGAGTTCCATTTAATCGAATACTGTAGGAAACCTGAGCACTATTGTGTGTACTAAATTTGACTGCACTGGTTTTATCAACATTAAGTGCTAGTTTATTTGCATGGAACCATTCATTCATTAGATTCAGCACTGTATTAGAAGTGTTTATAAAATGATCGTATTGTTTGCTTGAAATAATTACACTTATATCATCTTCAAATAAAATTACATGGGATGAATTGTTTATAGTCAAGGCTAAATCATTAATATAAACTAGAAACAACAATGGACCTAAAATTGACTCCTTGCGGAACACCATGTTTAATATTTCTAAGTTCTGAATAAGTAACTTTATGACTATTTGGTACATTTATTTCTACTTTTTGTTTTCTATTTGATAAGTACGATGTAAACCAACCCAACATCTCATCTTTAATACCATAAAACTTCAATTTTTTTACTAATATACTATGGTATACACAATCAAATGCTTTAGCCAAGTCACAACAAATCCCACCTACATGTAGTTTCTAATTTAATGAATTAAGGCCCGGTTGCAGAAACACCGATCAAAATATGATTGGCAATCAAGGAGGGTTTGATTGACCATCAGTTCTATTTCTGTTGCAGAAAGAACAATCAGTGTTTGATCGGAGATCAGTCTTCCATCAGATTTGATCAACAGATTTTTGCTGGTTAAGTCACTGATCATCGATCAAGTAGGCTATTTATGTTGTTCTGTTCATAATGCAGTTACTGTAATGTATATAGTAAATAGTTATAGCGTAACAATATTGTTTTCGACATAATGGATTCTTCTGATGAAGAAATTTTAGAATGAAAAAAATATTATTAAGAAGAAGGCGTTTTCGTGATAGACATGAATTGATTTAGGTTAAGTAAGGATTCGTGTGTTTTGTTATTTTAAAAAATTGAAACAAATATATGCAGACAGACAAATCGAAACCTTCCACTTTCTCCAATGAACCAAGTTCTAATAATGCTGAGATTTTATGCTGTTGTAATTTTTCAGGCGGTCTTGGGTTATCTTGTTAGGGTCCACAAATCAACTATTTGCCGAGTAGTTAGGAATGTTACGTATGAAATTGCTTTGTTATGGCAGGGTCTCATAAATCCCCAAACTTCAAACAGGGAACGATTTGAAATCTAGAGAGAATTTTCAGCCATGTCAGGATTTTCAAGAGTAGCCTAATATTGGTTGTATAGACTGCTCACATCCCCGTCCAATCACCTGGTTGAAATGATGCCGAACTTTATCGAAGTAGAAAAGGTTTATTTTCTGTGAATATACAGGCAATATGTAGTCTACACCATCACTGCAATTCTGGAATGTTGTAGCCCGTTGGCAGGGTTCTACACATGACAACACAATACTGTATTTTTAATGAGTGGGTTACGAGCTCCATTTGTAAACAGAGAGATGGGAAATGGAATTATTTTGGGTTATGGAGGTTATGCATATTCCAATTTCTTGTCGACTCTCCTAGCAAATCCCACAACAGAAGCCCCCTCACGTTTTTTTTTTTTTTTTTTTTTGGGGGGTTTGCTTAATTTTTTTTCACTATATTGTAGTCTATATACAAATAGAATCCGCCTGTTTCCTTTCTACAAAAAGCAACAAAACAGCAAAACATTCCACCGCCCACTTGATGCATTCGTTTCCCTACTTTTAAAGAGCATCAAATTGGCTGTGGTTGCTAAATAGCGCTGTTGTCAAATGTATTTCTTTCTCAAATCAGCAATTAGTAAATTGAGACAAGTTGATTGGAGATTCACGTTTGTGCAACGCAAAGAACAATCAAATAAATCAGACATCAACTGATTGGCGATCAGGGACTGATTTGATTTGCGTTTCTGCAACCGGGCCTAAGTATTTCATCCACCAAACTAAACGCAGCATTCTCTGTCGATTTTTGTTTTCTAAATCCAAACTGTTCTAAAACTAATATATTGTTGGACTCCAGGTAATGATATAATCTATTATACATAACTTTCTCAAACGCTTTTGAGAATGTTGTTAATAATGATATGGGTCTGTAATTAGCAATAGTACATTTATCTCCCTTTTTGTATATTGGTTTTACTATTGAATATTTGAGTCTTTCTGGAAAAATACCACATTGCATTGACAAATTGCATAGATAGCTTAATGGAGGGGATAATATTTCAGAACAAGCTTTCAGAACTTTACTTGGAATTTCATTATATCCAGAGGAATATTTTGTTTTTAGTTGTTTTATCACATACATGATTTCTGCTGCGGTAGTGAGAATAAATTTGAGACCTAAAAACTCAGTGTTAAATGCATCAGTTAGGTAACCAAGTGCAGCATCTTCTGCACAATCTTGAATGTTCAAGTTCTGAATAATATTTATATAGAAGTCGTTAAAATGATTTGCAATTGATTTTGGGTTATTTATTTTACTATCATTGATTTTAATGCAAGTAATATTTTCATTTTTTGAATATCGATTAGTCTCATTTTTAATAATATCCCAAATAGTTTTAATCTTATTATCTGAATTTTGTATTTTTTCATTAAGATACATTTTCTTTGCATCTTTTATAACTTTTGTCAATGTTTTACAGTAATTCTTGTAGTAATTAAGAACATGAGGATCATCACTATTCCTACTCATTAAATATAGATTCCTTTTTGTAGCACATGATATTTTAATTCCCTGAGTTATCCACATGTTTTTACTTTTACATTTTTTCACCACCTTGACTGGAAAACATTCATTGAAATAATTCGTAAATGTAGTGAAAAATGCATTAAATTTAGTATTAATATCAATGGTATCGGTACTATACACATTTTCCCAAGATTCATTTTGTAGACATGTATTTAAATGATGAAGAGATTCAGCATTTATAATCCTTTTTTTTATTTTTAGATTAACACTTTGGAATTTTTCACTCATATTGAAAACACTTAGAATTTGTGCATCGTGATCAGACAGGCCATTGACTAATGGTACTGTTGAATAGGAATTCAATCTACTTTTATCTATAAATATATTATCAATGGCTGTACTACTTCCAGCTTGTATTCTGGTTGGAAAACTTACTGTGTGACTAGGATTATAAGTTTCAAGAAGTGAGTTTAATTTTCTTTTACGTGAGCTTTCTGATAGGTAATCTATGTTTATGTCACCGCAGATTACAAATTCGGTATGTGGTTTATAAAGTCTTTTCAATAATGAATCTAAGTTGTAAATTTCTTATAATCTCCCATTGGCGCCCTATAAACACATAAGATAATTAAATTTGATATCTCATAACCAATTTGTATTCCACAGATTTCAATATCTTGTTCAAGACAAAAATCAGATATATCAATTTTACTAAATAATAGATCCTCTCTGATAAAAATACAGGCACCCCCTTTTTGGAAGACATGTCTACAGAAATGAGAACCTAATACATATCCATGTAAAGACAGTTGTAGTATTTCCTGTTGCTTCATATGATGTTCAGTTATACATAATATCTGAGGTTTATGATTTTGAGTTCCTAAAGAAGTGATCAATTCATCAGTTTTTTGTTTTAATCCCCTAATATTTTGATGAAAAATAGTGAAGTTACTGTGTTCATTACTAGAAACATCAGAGCATTTACAATTTAGTTGAACTTGTTTCAAACACCTTACTGGTGGGAGGTTTAACCTAAAAAAGAAGAAGCCCTAGCATTAACTAACACAGGAATATTACAACTCTGCTTTTTAACATGGCTGTCTCTGATGCTATTAGCAATAAGAACCGAAAGGTGCTCCTTGCCTCTACCATTCAGATGCAGGCCATGTGACGTATATTCATACCTTCTTATAGGGCTTGAATTATATTTATTTGAATGTTTAATATGATTATTTAGGTATTTCTGTGTTGTATTATTTGTTTTGTATGCTATCTTGTATTTTAGTTTTCTGAATGAAGTTGCAATTTTGTGAGTATTGGTATTGTGATATGTTAATGTTATGTATTTATTCTCGCGTGGTGTTTGTGTTGGTTTGTTCTGTTTTTGTTTTGCCTTTTTTATTAGTGTCTCTATTATGTTAGGGTTGTATCCATTGTCTTGTGCTATATATTTTATCGTGTTTAGTTCTTCAGTGTAGTTGTCATTGTTCATTGGTATATTAATTAATCTGTGTGTCATTGTACGGAAAGCTGCATGTTTATGTTGTAGGTGATGATTTGATGAATTGTGTATATGTGTTGTGGTTGTAGTGGGTTTCCTGTATATTTTGAATTCGTGTCTGTTATTTGTTTTGGTTATGGTGATGTCTAAGAAATTTATAGCTTGGTTACGTTCTGTTTCTATTGTATACATTAATTTGGGATGTATTTTGTTGAGTTGTTGATGTAGGTTTTCTATTTGTCTTTTGTTTCCATTATATAGGACTATTATGTCATCTACATATCGATGCCAGTACATTATTTTCTCCGCGTGTTTGTTGTTGTCGGTGTTTAGTATGTGTGTTTGTTCTATGTTGTGAATGAAGATTTCAGCTAATATACTTGATATAGGTGAACCCATTGGTAATCCTTCAATTTGTGTGTAATATTTATTGTTATATGTGAAATAATTTTGTTTAGTAATAATTTCTGTAATGTGTATAATTTCGTGAATGTGAGTCTGTGGTATGTTATTTTTGATAAGCATTTTTCGAAGTATTTCAAGTGTTTCTGTTACTGGTATGTTTGTATATAGGTTTTCGATGTCAAATGATGTTAATGTTGTGTTGTGTGGAATGGGTTTGTGTTTTATTTTGTTAACTAGGTCTGTGGTGTTGATTATTGTTGTTGGGTTTTCAAATTGTATACTATTTCTTATAATGCTGTCTATATATTTCGCTAATTTGTATGCTGGTGCACTTGTACTTAATAAGAGGCCTGATTGGTATATTTTCTTTGTGAATTTTTGGTAATGCATTTAATTTAGGTGCGTGAGGTTTAATTTGTTTCAATTGTTGTTTTTTGTTGTTAGGTATGATGTGTGTGTTTTGATTTATTGTATTTTTGACTATTATCCTTTGTTACTAGTTTTTTCCTTTTTATCTTTATATTATTTTCTATCGTGGTATCATAACACTAGTTCATTTTTTCAGTTCTCCACCCCCTCCTTTTGTGTGTCTTTAATTAATTTTTTAGCCACTTCACGCCCATTTCTTTATTCCGTTTGGTTTTAGTGCCAACATACTGCTAATGACTTCGGGTCTTTCTTAATTATAATCTCCACCGAAGCCAGGAATCGATGATCAGTCATACAGAATAGCTGTACGTAACGATCCCAACAATAGGTTTTTTTCTCTTCTCTCCTTCTTTCCACCTGAAGACGAAGGGAGAACCACCCTTCGAAACGTTGTGTCTTAATTTTTTGATTGTGACAACCAGCAACGGAAAAAGTCCAAACATCTCACCTAAACAAAACGACAATATTTAAATTCCCTTGTGGCTGGTCGACTACATTTAAAATAAAGTCGAAAGTTCTCAACCCAAGTAGTCTACTATCAATTTTCTTTTCTAAAACTTCTACCACTGTCTGCTAGATCTCATCGTAAGATGTGCCATAAGATGCATTCCAGCAGGCAGAGCTTCTACTTATTGATGCTAGTTCCATTTTTTCATTCTCTATGGAATTCATTGCTCAATGCGTAACAATGCCATCTTCAACAAAGCAAATGACATATTGGACCGCCATTATGATTCTTTATTTCAATTAAAACAAGCAAAGATAGCGTTTTATGTACAGTATGTGTATTGAGGAGCTCGGTTCGAGTCCCATGGGATAACCAGGATGAATCTTTCCCACTGAGGTAAGCTTTCTAAGTTTTATTATGATTCTTGCTTGAAAACTGCAACAATAAGTAGGGCATATAAACATTTACGTTTCATAGCGTCAATAGCGATTCTAAGAATAAATGTATATATTGTAGGCTGATAATTAAGCCTCGACTGGACAGGCACATTTAAAAACACTACCGATCGTGCGACGCAATTTAAAAAATACTGAGGACAAGGAAGTTTTATGGTTTTAATACATTACATTACTTTATGACCATCCTTTTTTATCAATAAACATAAACAAAATAAATCGTATAATGCAGCTCTTCTGAAAGTTTGGAATTCTGTAATTGTAGACTATTTAAGTAGTATTTCAAATTTGGAGATTACTGCAAAAAGGTAGGTATATGAAGTCACGAAAATACGAATCAATAAAAACATGATGTCAGACAGTGTACTAGTCTTAATTTAAAAACAAGGTTTAGTGTAAAATAATGATAACAAATTTCTGCGCCCGACCCCAAAATATTAATCATTATTATATTTCATAATTATTACTATTGAATATCTAAAAATAAATATAATATTTATCACTTCATATCTGGATTCTCTGTGTATTTATCCATGAAAACAAATCATAGAAATAATCTACAGCTTTCTGCCCTAAAACCAGATAATTATGCCTTTAAAAAGTAACATATTGTGAATTTTATTAGTTACAACAATGTAATTTATTCGCCACAACAATAATTCCTTTCTACAATTCGCCTTAAATGCTCTCGTCAACAATTGGATTTTCACTCAACACAGTATTCGTTATAGCACTCCACCGACGACAATGACAATTTACTTGGACTAGTACGAACAACAATGAACTGTTAATCTTAACTAATATTTACAAAGCACTATTTACAAATCAGAACTATCAGTTCTCAGTTCACAGTTCTTCTATCTCAGTCACTCGAGTCCACAGTATCTCGAACCACAGACCTTCAGAGACAGTTCACTGTACTCGAACTCGGGTCCCTCCAACCGCGGTCCACTGCACTCGAACTCAGGTCCCTCCAACTGCGATCCACTGCACTCGAACCCAGGCCTTCGGATGCTGACTCAGATGCGGACGCACACTCGAGTCGAACTCCGGTTGGCTTGCTCTGGCTTACTCACTGACTGAATAACTGAAAACTCTAAAACTGCTGTCGTTCCTTCGCGACCGTAATTTATAACCACAGCGACGTAGCCTCGAAAATTCGCGAGTCTTCCACTTCGACGGATTTCTGGAATAGTCGGGAAGGTCGTTCCACATTCACTGCGTTAAGTAGCAGCTGCGCGCGCAGCCTCCCCTCGCGTGTAGGCTCCTTTCCCCTTTCCCCGTGAAGCCCGCGCGATATGCTCTCTCGCGGGACGCTGGTCGTGAGTTCGAATCTCACGTCGCTGTCACAATATTCATCCCACTCAACAGAACAATAATTAAGTACTAGATTTTATATAATTACGTGTGTGAATTATTGTTAATTACTATTAAAACATATTAACATTTGTATACTAAAGATTATTTTTTATTAAGTTATTATTTTTTTACTCTTTTAAAAATCTTATACAAGTTCATAGTAGGCCTACTGATTATAGCGAATGTGCGCTTTAAACCGAATTGAAAATGCAAGTTTTTGAGAGTGTATGTGCATTATTAACATAGTTTCAATTCTACAGTTACACCCACCTCATTAAATGAATAATAATAATAATAATAATAATAATAATAATAATAATAATAATAGTAATAAAAATGGACTACAAGAATTCCAAGTTTGTACACTACGTTAAAAGTGATCCGAAATGGAAAAAAGTTTGAGAAAGACTGGCATAATGTATTACAATATGTTCATACTCGTAGTTGTTATTAAATCTAATTCAAATTCAAGTAACTGTTACGAAAATCTTCATCTGTCTCTAATTTAATAGAAATGCTGTATATTGTATGAATGAACAATTGCTTCGAACTGTCAATAATATTTAACCAACGTTACGAACTCACAATATCAGAGGTCTTACAGGTGGCCACGAACCAGGGGCGTATTTTGCGGGCTACCGGGACTACCGGCGGTAGCCCAAGGAAATTACAAAAGAAAAAGTTTATAATATAACATAATGTAATAATTTTGTATTATTAGTTTTACCATAGTAATTAAAATTAAAGTAATTGTTAGATATATTTTGTGTAATAATAGGGTCAGCGGTAGCCCAAACCCTTTAACCAGTATATGCCCCTGCGCACGAACTAATCATAGACCCCTCAATTAATAACGGCTAAATTGACACGATCTCATCTTTTCTTTTTGGTGCCTTTTTTATCGATGCGGTCTCAACATTGACAGAAATTGAAATATGTTGGATTTCATAACTACTTCCAGCCCACTTGGTCTGATCAATTGTTTGGGTCACATTCGAATGTAGAAAGTTGCACTGTCTGTACTGCATTTTCGGCACTGCCTCCGAGAGCGTGGAAATAAAATATAGGTTATGCAGACGAGTCTCTTTCCCTAGTCCATCTATGCCGATTGTCACTAGCTGTATTAAATTAAATTAAAAATTTTAGGCGGCTTTTACAAGTCTTTCATAACTTTCGAAACAATTCCAGGAATTTTCAAGTAATTCACTGATTCGATTATTATCGAAGTTACTTGCAGTATTGTAAGTTTACAGAGAGATCTGCTTGCGACTTCTGTTGTTTGTCTATGCTTGCGACAGAGAACATTTTGAGACAAAGTGATCTCTAAATCTTCCATAGAATCCTCTCATTTAGGTAAGACTAGTCTAATGTAGGCCTAATTGCGTCAATCTAAATCATGGGACACATCACTTTACTTTTGTTCTAAAGTGAGACAAATTACGCCGTTTATAGTCTTTAAAACTTCACCATCGTCGATTAAAATTTTAACATTTATTATTCCACATTTCTGAAATTTTCTAGGAACAACAGGAGCCCATGCAGTGGGAAGGCATCGACGCCAACAGTGACATGCAGCCCATGGGGTGGGACCCTTTAACTAACATCAGGATAACAGACAGTGGAATTAATGATGCCAACAAGGTAAGGCCTTGCGACTTTCATCTTCTTTATTACGTCAAATGATTGAATTAGCATGAACTATTACTCCAGAAATATTCCTGGTCCGCATTGCAGTAGCAGGAAACTGGGGGTTTAAGATTATTTACCTCTAGGAATGTAAGACTTTTGCTTTAAGAAATATACACGTTAAATTATTGCATGTTCATAACGTATTGAACGGGCAATTCTTCTTAATTCTTGAAATTAGTTTGTAGACATTTTTTGATAGCTTCTATGTTCAAATGTGTGAAAACATGTCGATTTCAACGACGATAAAACAGCATGTTCTTCCTTATAGCGGTGTCTCTTCGGGTTTAGGCAACACCAAGACTCAAGGGGCTTTAGTAGCACAATCAAAATTATCTCATGCATACCTGTGTCCCCCACTCCACACGAATATAAAAATTAAAATTAAAACTTTTTTTTTCAGAATTATATCAATCCTATAGTTATTAATTTAATAAACTGTATTCAGTTCACGATTTGTCCTTTGTATTTGTTTCACAACTTCTCTTATCACTGCATAAATGAATAATATTGAAGTGTTAGTTTGCTTAATCTTGATAGACATTTGATTTCATCTGTTTCTGCTTCGCATCTAGATAAAGAGCAAACTAAAAATAAATTAATAGTATTTGTGAACTTAAAAATGGTGTCGTTCTAATAACAAATAAATTATGTTTTATTTAACAACGCTCGCACCTGCAGAGGTTATATCACCATCATCGGTGTGCCGGAATTATGCCCTGCAGGAGTTCTCTTACATGCCAGTAAATTTACTGACATGAGCCTGTAGCATTTAAGCACACTTAAATGCCATCGACCTGGGCCAGGATCGAACCCGCAACCTCGGGCACAGAAGGCCAGCGCTATACCGCCTGCGCCACGCAGATCGACCATTATAGTAATCTTATTTATTAATGTAGACAGAACTTCACGTTTATTTCTTAGTATGTATGTATTTAATGTCTACCCACTTCACTTTACGTGATTCGGGTTTCGCATATTGCGGATAGATGGCAGAACTGTGCCCCATTTTCTAGTTGCACACCACTTCGGCAGGTCACGCTGTACATGATGTGTATCTGTGGAGAGTTATGTCTTGTACTAGGGTGAGTGTATATGTAAGTATAGTATATGGAATGAGTGATGATGATGAAGATGAGAAAGAGAGAAGGAGAACCTCAGTGCCGGCACGTAGCCTACTCCTGTCGAATAGCACTAAGGGGGCCGTCAAGCTTAACGCCCCTATCCGACAGACGAATCCCTAACAACAGTGACATATGCCTTCTCTTCATATGCACTGCGGAGAGATTTGAGATTTAATATTTATTTCTTGTAATAATGTTAATTTTACATATCTAGTATTTCAATGACGTAACTTTAATCTTAAATCCTGGAAGACTAACTTTCTTGGTGTTATGTTCGATAAGTATCTTAGTTATTCTTTCGCATGGATGACCTTTATAACGCTTTAAACTCAATATGGGGGGCAAAGGCTAATTGGGATTTCCTGGTCTCTGATCGGGTCAAAAACCCTGATGGAACTGATATTTAACCCTTGTGGAGAATTTCGGTGAAGTCCGGAGGGCCTAATTAGTCAAATCCACTCTCCTCACCTTCACGCTGGGGCCCCCTGGGATCTTTTAAGATGCGAAAGAGAGAGTGGTGTGCGGATAGCAATGGGAGGCTACCGCATTTATATATATCCCAAGAAGATGATATGATAAAAATGCCATGATGAGTCTTTCCCTGGTAAAAAATTCCGGACGTAAACTATCCCCCCAATCGGATGTCCGGGTGGGGGATACTGGGGAAGGACATGTCATGACGAATTCCAACGGAGAGAAGAAAAGAAGATGGACAAGATGGACAAGAAGATTGACAAGATGGACAAGAAGATTGACAAGAAGACCGAAGACTCCGCCTGTACCAGGTAAGTTGGAAAACTTGAAGGAAACAATGAGAGGAATCAGAATGGATGTGATGGGAATATCAGAAGTGAGGTGGGAAAATCGTTTAACTTAATCCAAATTCGGATCATGTTTTATATATGCTTGAAGCTTTAAACTTCAGTTTTCTGAAAACTTTAAATTTTGAGTTGTTTCCCTTTTGAACTGGCCCGTCGATATTATGCTTGTAGGCTTGAAATCGATCTGTTATTACTTAGGCAGTCGTTTACCAATACCCCTTTTCCTTTGAGTGCTAATACCGTACACACAACAATGAACCATAGTTTATTATTAAAAAACACAATTTAAATAAATAAATAAATAAATAGATTTCTAACTACAAAATACACTATTACGCACGTTAATAAGATACGGTAAACGCATGTAATATCGTGATAGGAGTAATATCGGGATAGTTTGTTTGAGAATCTATTACAGTTTTACGTATCGAGACAAAAATCAGTTTTTTACGACAACGTATTAAGGATAAGTTCGTGGACAATTGGTCCTTCTCTCGCTCTGTAAAACCGTGATAAGCTATCAAACACAGTATCACGATATTACTCGTATTACAGGATTACCAACTTTTACCCTACTTCGTTTTCCTCTTTTAATATTCCTCTTACAATTTTTATTCCATTTGAATGAAATATAGCTATTATTTTTTCTTTGAAAGTATTGACAATAAAATTCGGAATGCTTTATGGTTGCTGGGTCGTTAGTAGTCAGTATCATTTAACTGTGCTCATGTTTGAATCTAAATCCACACAGCAATCAGTGTAGTGCAATGAAACGTGAAGGCATTTCATCAAGTCTTCTAAAGCCTTGTTTTTTTAAGATCTTGATTTCAAGTGTTGATGGTTCACCTTGGAAACAAACACCCGCAACAAGAATTTGCGATATTCATTTTATTGGGAACGAGATCAGGACACCCCCAAAACTAGCATACCGTTCCCAGTATTTTTCTAAAAGATTACAAGAAAAAGACTCCCTCATCTCAACTAGTTCCCCAAAGATACGAAAGAGACGCAAAAAGAAGAAGAAAAAATGAAAATTTAAGTTTTATGGGAGGCGAATGCTCAACAAGTGTTATTTATAAAAATTAAATAGCCATACAGGCAGAAGTAAATGAAACTATTCTTAGTAATTTTGTTTTTTCTTTCACAACTGAAGCAAAAGTTTTAATATTGTAATTTCAAGTTATCATAATACATAAGTTACTTATTATTAGGAATTTTATACAACCAAGTCACTATCCAATACAGAAAGAGAGAAAGGCTAACTTTATTTATAAATAGGCCTATGTAGATAAATTAACGTGGAACAACCTTAAGTGAAATATTCATAATTATCATGAAATAATGTTATTTAATTATTATGTCTATTTACAATCCCCTAGTTACTTTCTTCTCACTAGGTATGGGAGGTAACTCGGACATGGAGTTCTATCTCCTTGGCCCCCAAACACCTTCATTGCATGTAAAGACGACACCTTGACATTCTTTAGGAAACGTAAATTTGATTACTTTGCTCCAAAATATGACGGCCTTCCCTCACACTCTTCACTACTTAAGGATCCTTGCACACGAACGACTTTTAGCCGCCAAGGTCGACTGCAAAAAGCAGTTGACCTTAGTGGCTTGTCGCGGGGATGCAGTCGGTAATGTATTTAAATGGAAAACGTAGGTTGCTCTACACACGCGCGCTGACCCCGACGGCAGACTCACAGTCGGTCCCCACAACCGGCGGCAGTGTTTTCTGCTTACACAAGGACGAAATTTAGCCGCCAAGATCGGCGACACACAGTGGTTCAGAATATAAATTTATCTGGATATAATTAATGTCTCTTCTCCTATTTAACAGATATTCATGAAACTTTGTATAGTAGTTACATGTAGTATATTTGTTTTGTATATAAACTTTGATAACGTTTTTATAAGGGAAACTACCCCTTATAGGGTGCATGTAGGGAAAATTAATAACTTTTCTCCTATGTAACAGATTTTCATAAAAACTTTGTGTAATAGTTTCGAGTAGTATATTTGTTTTGTATACAAACTCTGATTACGTTGGTACAAGGGGAAGTACTCCTTACAGAGGGTGTATTTAGAGAAAAATTAATAACTTTTCTCCTATTTAACAGATTTTCATAAATCTTTGTGCAATAGCTTCGGGTAGTATATTTGTTTTATATTTGAAAAGAAGAAGGAGAAGACTAACTGTAGTAACTTTCGAGGAATATCACTTTTGTTGCCGTTGTACAAAATTTTGTCGAATATTCTTTTGAGAAGATAAACTCCATATGTAGATGAAATTATTGGGGATCATCAGTGTGGTTTTAGGCGTAATAGATCACCTATTGACCAGATATTTTGTATTCGACAGATAATGGAGAAAAAATGGGAGTATAAGGGTACAGTGCATCAGTTATTCATAGATTTCAAAAAGGCATATGACTAGGTTAAGAGAGAAGATTTATATAATATTCTTATTGAATTTAGTATTCCCAAGAAACTTGTTCGATTAATTAAAATGTGTCTCAGTGAAACTTACAGCAGAGTTTGTATAGATCAGTTTCTGTCAGATGCGCTTCCAATTCACTGTGGGCTAAAGCAAGGAGATGCACTATCACTTTACTTTTTAACTTTGCTCTAGAGTATGCCATTAGGAAAGTCCAGGATAACAGAGAGGGTTTGGAATTGAACGGGTTATATCAGCTGCTTGTCTATGTGGATGACGTTAATATGTTAGGAGAAAATCCACAAACGATTAGGGAAAACACGGGAATTTTACTTGAAGCAAGAAAAGATATAGGTTTGGAAGTAAATTACGAAAAGACAAAGTATATGATTATGTCTCGTGACGAGAACATTGTAGGAAATGGAAATATAAAAATTGGAAATTTATATTTTGAAGAGGAGGAGAAGTTCAAATATCTTGGAGCAACAGTAACAAATATAAATTATACTCGGGAGGAAATTAAACACAGAATAAATATGGGAAATGGCTGTTATTATTCGGTTGAGAAGCTCTTATCATCCAGTCTGCTGTCAAAAAGTCTGAAAGTTAGAATTTATAAAACAGTTATATTATCGGTTGTTCTTTATGGTTGTGAAACTTGGACTCTCACTTTGAGAGAGGAACATAGGTTAAGGGTATTTGAGAATAAGGTGCTTAGGAAAATGTTTGGGGCTAAGAGGGATGAAGTTACAGGAGAATGGAGAAAGTTACACAACACAGAACTGCACGGATTGTATTCTTCACGTGACATAATTACGAACATTAAATCCAGACGTTTGAGATGGGCAGGGCATGTAGCACGTATGGGCGAATCCAGAAATGCATTAGAGTGTTAGTAGGAGGCCGGAGGGAAAAAGACCTTTAGGGAGACCGAGACGTAGATGGGAGGATAATATTAAAATGGATTTGAGGAAGGTGGGATATGATGATAGAGAATGGATTAATCTTGCTCAGGATAGGGACCAATGGCGGGCTTATGTGAGGGCGGCAATGAACCTCCGGGTTCCTTAAAAGCCAGTAAGTAGTAAGTAAGTAGTATATTTGTTTTATATACAAACTGAATACGTTGGTAGATGGGAAACTACACCTTAAGGGGGTGTATTTAGAGAAAAATTAATAACTTTTCTTCTATCTAACAGATTTTCATGAAAAGTTGTACAGTAGTTATAGGTTGTATATTGGTTTTGTATACAAACTCCGATTATGCTTGTATAAAGGAAACTACCCTTTATAGGGGCTGAATTTATAGAAAAATTAACAACTACTCGTATTATTAATTTTTCTCCATTTTAACAGATTTTCATTAAAAACTTTGTATAGTAGTTACAGGTAGTATATTTGTTTTGTACAGTAACTCTTGTTACGTTTGAGGGAAACTACCCCTTATAAGGGACGCATTTAGAGGAAATTAATAGCGTTTCTTCTATCTAACAGATTTTCGTTAAAATTTACACAGTAGTTATAGGCAGTATATTTGTTTTATATACAAACTCTAACTATACTTATGTAAAAGAAACTGTCTCATTGCAGGGGTGAATTTAGATAAAAATTAGTACCTTTTCTCATACGAAACAGATTTTCATCAAAATTGTACGTTAGTTAAGGGTAACATATTTGTTTTGTATACAAGCTCTAATTATATTTGTGTAAAGCAAACTACCCCATTATAGGGGTGAAATTAGATAAATTTAATAAGTTTCCTTCTATCTATCAGATTATGATCAAACTTTGTACAGTAGTTAGAGGTAAAATATTTATTTTGTAACAAGAGGCAAAAGTTAGTGGAATAGGCTTTATGGCAGCTGACATGTACGCTCTTTTTATTTTGTGGCACGTTTCGGTGTAGTAATTGTAATTTCCTTGACAAAATTAGCAGTATCTCTCTTTCCCTGATCTGGCAAGCTTATCTATGTAAGAAAGAGAAGTTACTCCTTTTTTGTGACTGCAGTGTGTGTGGTAATTTAACGACGTTGTATCAAATACTAAGTAATTTAGCGTCGATGGGATTGGTGGTAGCGAGATGTTATTTGACGAGATGAGGCCGAGGATTCGCCATAGATTACCTGACATTCGCCTTACGGTTGAAAAATCTCCGAAAAAATCCAACCAGGTAATCAGTCCAAGCGGAAATCGAACCCACGCCCAAGTGCAACTCCAGATCAACAGGCCAGCACCTCAGTCGACTGAAGCCGGTGGCCTGCAATATGTTCCTAGCTTTCCTTCTCTCAGACCTTTCAGAAGCTTCAGAAAAAGGTTTCCTAGGTCTGCACCATCTGTCACTTTTTCCAACAGATGATCGAATGATAACCCTGACATTCTGAAATAGTGAAGAAAATTATCTCCATAGGCACGAAGCTCGTGAAAAATACAGTGAAATTGGCCATACTGCGCTCATTGAATGAGAATCCGATGTATCCTATATTTTCTATGTTTAACACGTATTTTCCTAGGACGGAGAAGAAGTAATAAAAGTAGTTCTTCCTCGACGTGCATTATTATAATGCGAGTGAAAATGACACACCTTTTGCAGTTCGACTGCCGCCAGAACCGACGACACACAACGCCCGTATCGACTGTAGAGTCGCTCATGTCAACTGCGTCTGCCGTCGAAGAACCGCTCATGTCGGCGGCAAACTGACTGCTTTTTGCAGTCGACCTTGGCGGCTAAAAGTCGCTCGTGTGTAAGGGCCCTAAGGAACGAGCAAGGGATAAACACTTAGCTCAGTTGCCAATTCTTGAAGTTATTGTAATATTTCATTTCTGCCACGTGCCTAAGACTTGAGGAGAAGATGGGAATTTACCAATTTCTGGAAGAAAGGCCGTCATGTTTTGGAGCAAGATATCCCTCATCATTATTAAAATCTAAAAAGCGTCACATTCCAGTACAATGCCCCGAAATTTTCACATGTTATGCATCGTGTGAATATTGGATGAAAGAGTTATAAGAGTTATAGTGACAAAATTTTCTCTGAAGAACTTTTAATTGCACAACTGAACAACACTGCACAACACAGCATGTCTTAGTAGTCTACTGTAGTGTA
This sequence comes from Periplaneta americana, assembly GCF_040183065.1. Classification (NCBI taxonomy): domain Eukaryota; kingdom Metazoa; phylum Arthropoda; class Insecta; order Blattodea; family Blattidae; genus Periplaneta; species Periplaneta americana. The sequence goes on from NC_091131.1 coordinate 170,290,893, forward strand.
ACGTATATTGTTATAATTGCAACTAACAAACAATAAAATTACAAGAAATGGATAAGAAATAAAGAAAACTGAGCGACTTGGCTCAAACGGTAGTGTTTGAAACTAGTATTCGGAAGGCCCCGGGTTCAAATCCCGTGCTCAGTCAATCGTTTTTCAAGGTTTCCCTCCGTCACGAAGGCACATGCCAGATTGGAAATTTACATAGGCCTGCCATGATTCATGATCTCTTTAATCACTAATATTATAAACATTAAAACAAAATGTAAATCAGTTACATGAACATAAGCCATCTATAACACACGACAATAAAAACAGATACAGAACAAAAATCCACGAGCTACTGATATAGCCAAACATCCTACACACACGATATGACGAAATTAACACAGGCGTAAAACAGGATTGCGGTCTTTCCCACCTTCTGTTTATAATACACAAGAATGAAATTCTTCAGGAATGGAGACAAATGCGACATGATCAGTTGCAGATAAACAGAAATTTAAAAATAGGTTCATTGATATTTGCAGTATTTGCAGATGACCTGGTTTCAATAGCACCTACAGAAAATGATTTACAGTATTCAGTACATAATTTAAATATAATTGCAAAACAATATAACATGGAAATAAATACAGAACAAAAGCGACAAAGTTATGGCCTTCTGGGAAAAATATTCTCTTCGACGTAAAATACGTTTAGAAGGCAACATTTTAGAAAGACTTAAGGATTTTACATATCTTGGCTACAAATTAATATTTGATATTGATTTGAATATGACCAAAATTGTAAAATACTCCAAAACTATGGGAATAATCAACGGGGTAATGAAACCTTCCATGGCACAGGAAATCACTAGAATACGCCTTTAATGAACCTTGTGCTCTGATATAGCAGTGAGGCATGGGTATTAAGGCGGGTGGCTGAAAGCAGAATAACAGTAACTAAATAAGGCTTTTGCGAAGAACAGCCTGATATACAAAATGGAACCATAAATGCAACCACGAAGTATGGAATAACTCGGTCTGGAATCAGTATTCCATTTCATACAGAAATATCAGAACTGGATGAGCCATTTGCGATGAATGAGATCCACAGAAAGCGAAAAGCTATACTTCACTATCAGTCCCATGGGAAGAGATCTCTGAGACGTCCCAAAGAGTTGAAGAGGAAATTCCTCTTTATTATGAGATCGTAATAGGCCACATGGCCTAATAGGCTAAATGTTTGGATGAATATGATGATGATGAAGTCTGGTAGGTAGTGGTGTTTGGGAATGTTTCTTGTTGTACAGTAACTAAATGGAACAAAAGCATAGTGTGGTGGTTTTGGTTTTTCCACACCCACATTGCGTATGCAGAAATAACTAAAATGCTCTCTCAATTAATATCACTCAATAAAAGAATTGTATTCCATTGGATACCATCCCATTGTGGAATCCTGAGAAACGAGAATGCGGATGCTTTAGCAAAGAAGGGCAGCACTGCTACTTACAGACCTGTTACTAAATCTACGTATTACTCTGTAAAAAGATTTATTAAATCTACATACTCAGACTTCAACAAAAAAAATTTGATAACACAATCCCAAGGGAAAAAATGGAACTCTCTGCATCAAAATCCACAGTTAATTCCCGATTTACCACGAAAATCGTCTGTAGCTGCATTTAGATTGGCAACAGGCCATGATTGTTTGGCCAAACACCTGCATAGAATTGGAATATATCAGTCCCCTAACTGCCCATTGTGCAACTCGACCCAAGAAATGGATTCGGAACACCTCAAAAATCTGTGCTTCAGTGGCTGGTCATGATAATATCTTTGAAAAATATTGGAGTGCAAAAGGTCAAATGACTTTATTGTCAAACGCCTGGCATTAGAAAACAACAACAACAACAACATTGCATATGCAAGGAATTTCCCGCCATCGGGCACAGTTAAGAGAAAAAAGTATTATGTGATTACAAATAATTTAGAATATTGTTGTTTTCACAAAATATTGTAATTTGGGGCTTCATGGCACAAAAATCTAAAAATACGTTACATTGCATGCTCATTAGTGTATTATATACAAGATCGCCTGAAATATGCAAAAATAGTATGCACAATTAATTTGTAATATTCGTCATTACAATCGTTCAAAATGTGTATAAATTGATTTTGTATTACTTCCAAATGAACAGCAAAAATATGCAGTTTCATACGATTCCTCGTCCTATTAATAAGCCATTCACTAAAAGCCAGTGAATACATTGACACATGCTTAACGATCAAGTTTATTTTGCTTCTTGCAGAGGTGAAGGAAGCCACGGATGACTATCGAAATATCCCCATCCTGAAGGCCATACCATCCATGCCGAATCTCATGGCAGCTCGCATGCCAACACCATCATTGGAACACCTACCAGCAGAAGAAGAAGAAGCTGAGGAAAGAACAACGAAGATTGGCTGCTGGTCCTTTTTAAGAAATGTATTTCGTAGACGTCGTCTTTTTAGGCGTAAGTAAATATAAATTTTATGTCTCAGAGCCATTTTCAGATTGATCGCCCTCGGCGTCTTTCTTTGTTTCTGTTACTGTAATAGTACTTACATTATGTACAGTTGTCAAAAGAAAAAGTGGCCGCTCTCCTGAAACAAAGTTCCCTTCGGGTATCTTCGCTACAATTCGGAGACAGGCGATGTTGCATGTTGCTGGACCACGTTGCCTGATATCTACAGTTATAATTGAAGTATTCTGTGTGTTATTCGATAGCGTAATGGTAGCGTTCAGGCTTCTTATTCGTGAGATCCTGAGTTCAACTACAGCCTCGTGCTTTTTATGTTCTTTTTTTGTTCTGTTTTTGAGAGAGACAAACTATACATGATGGCTCCTTTCTCTTTTACGATTATTTTAGTAATTAACATCAGGTTCATTAATATATTATGCCATGACTTTATCATTATGATATTGTGGCTGCAAATGGAAAGAAAAAAGATCTTATTCTCAATAAAATATTTTTCGTGGCATAGACAAAACAAATTTACTGGCGTCGGCCTTAAAACATTCAAACAATTAAGCGTTCAAAAAAAAAAAAAAAAACAATTCAATATTTAGTCTATCTTCCTCTTATTTCGATCATCTTGCAGTCGAGTGGGCATGGAATCGACTAGTCTTTGCAAATGGCAACTGTTCTTAGACACGATATTCCAGGCATTCTGAACATACATAAGTGTTCTGTCCATGGGCATGTCTTTCATTGCAAACCCAGCAATCTCCAATCTTTCCTATTTTCTGCCTTCCTCTTAGTCTCCGCATATGATCCACATATCCTAATGCCGTCTATTATTCTTTTCAACCAGAGACCCAACCAATTACTTTTTATCTTTCTAATCAGTTTCAGAATCATTCTTTCTTCACTCACTTTTTCAAACACAATTTTATTTCTTATTCTGTCTGTCCACTTCACACGCACCGTTCTTCTCCACATCCGCATTTCAAATGCTTCAATTCGTTTCTCTTCATTTCGTCGTAATGTCCATGTTCCTTCCCCATACAATGCCACACTCCACACAAAGCACTTCACTAGTCTCTTCCTTACAAAGTTCTTTTTCCAGAGGTCCGCAGAAGATCCTTCTTCTTCTATTAAAAGCTTCCTTTGTTCATGTTTGCAGTTTTTCTTGGGAAGGATAGGCCTAAATGCGGTAACATCCCGTTGCTTTCCGCACACCACTATCTCTTTCGCATCTTATTAAATTCCAGGGGGTCCAAGCGTGGAGATGAGGAGAGTGGATTTGACTAATTGAGCCTCCGGACTTCACCGAAAGTCACGGCAAGGGTTAAATATTAATTCTGTCAGGATGTTTGACCCGATCAGAGACCGGGAAATCTCAATTAACCTTTGCCCCCCGCATTCTGGACTAGCTTCTACGAATCATCAGAAAATCTTAGAGTGTGATTGGGCCAATTTTTCCCAAAAATGTTTCCACACTTTTGCCCACGTAGCTCAGTGGACGCACGTCGAAATTTAGATGTCAATGTCTCAGGTTCAATTCCTCGTTACTCCTTTTCATTTTATTGTATTTCAAGATAGTATAATGTAATAATACAAAAAGAAAAACTAATATCAGTATTATGCAACTGGATTTTTCCAAACCTAATATTAAATTTATGTTATTTATATCGCTAAAGAACGATTACAATATAAATAACTTGAATATTTTTATGTATTATCACTAAAGAACGATAACAGAATATAAGTGATAATTATCGGTTTGTTTAATTAATATAAGATATATAATACGTATTTAATTATCTAATTAAAATAACCTATTTTACAAAAAAGGTGGTTATTTGTGTTATAATACTTACTTACATAAAATACAGATTATTTATATTGCGAAAGAACAATAACAATATAAATAACTCGAATATTATTTTATAATGCTAATGAAGGAAAACAGAATATAAATGATAACTTGAATATTATTTATATCGCTAAAGAACGATAACAGAATATAAAAAATGTGAATATTATTCATATCGGAATTTCACAGATTTATTACGGATGTATTTAAGAAATTGTAGAAGAATAGTAAATGGTAACAGTGTCCTATTTGTTCTTCTTGGAGCCAAATTTGCATCTTTTAAAAGTGTGGTTACTATGTCGAAGTGTATGTGTTGCAATGGATGCTTGATGTCGTCGCAATGTCGTAATTATAGTTTGATTGTGTTTGTGTGACTATTGTGTATTAATTTATAATGTATGGTACGGAAAGCTGCATATTTGTGTTATAGAAGTGTTACGTATGTGAGTTGTTAATGTTTTTGTATGTTTCATATTGATAACTGATATTTGTTTTGCAATCGCAATGCCTACCTTACGGATTGTTTATATTTTGTTTACATCGCGTAAGCTAATTTAATTTTCTTTTCATTTCTCTTTATGTTTATCTTTTTGTGTATAAAACTATAGCCCTAACATACATATGTAAAATAGGGCTAAACACCATTGGAGATACAATAATAATAATTATTATTCATATCGTTATAAAAGGATAACAGAATAAAAATGATGACTTTAATTTTATTCATATCTCTAAAGAACGATAACAAAATATAAATAACGTGATATCCATAAAGAACGATAACTGGATATAAATGATAATTTGAATATCATTTACATCGCTAAAGAACGATTAAAAAACAAAATGAAAACTTGAAGAAGGCCCGAACCCACAACCTTTGAATCATTAAACAAGCACTCTACCGCTGGTCTACGAGGCGCAGATATGGAACACTTTCTAGTTCCGGAACTGCTTGTACAAGCACATGCATCGTGTAACATCGCCGCGACCCGAAGTGGACTTTGAAAATATTCGCTGTTCACGAGTGCGGCCACTTTTTTTTTGACAGCTGTACACTCCTTAAAGTTACCAACAATTAAAACTTTCATTTTGTTTGGCACTCTTTTTCTTTATGTGCTAAAAATATATCTGAATCTCACACTCGGTCCCATCGTTTCACTCAATGTGGCACAATTAAGCACGTGTGGTTGTAATTTTCATTTAATTCTTTCGTTTCCGAACAAGTACATCATGCTTAGAAATATTTGGAGCTCTATATTGTGAATTAATCATATTTTTATTGCTAAGGAACAGGAAAGGAATATTCTTTCTTCTGTTCTTATTTTTTTTTCACACTTTCGTCGCAACAAATCTCTCGTAAAATATTTAGAAGGCAAATTTTTAGAAAGACTTAATGATTTTACATATCTTGGCTAGAAATTAATATTTGATTTGACTATGAGCAAAATTGTAAAATACTCCAAAATTATGGGAATAATCAACAGGATAATGCAACCTTCCATTTTACGAAAGTCCCTATAACACGCCTTTAATAAACCTTGTACACTGTTATGGTAGTGAGGCATGAACATTAAGGCGGGTGGATGAAAGCAGAATAAGAATAACGAAATTAGATTTATGCGAAGAACAGCTTGCTGCACAAAATGGAACCACAAACACAACGACGAAAAATGAAAGAGCTTGATCTGGAATCAGTATTCCATTTCATACAGAAATATCAGAACAGTTGGAAAGGCATTTGCGACGTATGAGATCCCACAGAATCCCGAAAGCTATACTTCACTACAAGTCTATGGGAAGAGAACTCTGGGACAACCCAAAAAGAGGGGGGGAATTCATCTTTATTGTGAGATCGTAATAGGCCACATGGTCTAATAGGCTATTTGTAAAGCTGCTGATGATGATGATGATTAATTCAGGTAGGTAGAGGTGTTTGGGAATGCTTCTTATTGTGCAGTAACAAAAGCATAGTGTGGTTGTTTGGATTTTTCCACACCCACATTCCATATTCAATTAATTTCCCACCACCGAGTACAGTTAAGATAAAAATATTGTGATAAACAATTCAGAATATTAAAAAAAAATATATGCGAATTTGGGGCTTTGTGCCACAAAATACTAAAAATATTGCTTGCTCATTAGTCTATTATGTACAAGAACGCCTGAAATATGCAAAAATATGCACAATTAACTTGGAATATTCGTCATTACAGTAGTTCAAAATGTGTATAAAATGATTTTGTATGACTTCCAAATGGACAGTAAAACTATGCAATTGCATACGAATCGTGGCCCTATTAATGTTATCACTGAAAGCCAGTGAATGCAATGACACATGCTTAACGATCAAGTTTTTTTTATGTTGCAGGGTTCTCGAAAGCCAGGCCAGCTCCCGTACCAGATCCCATATTACCTCCCATGCAAGCTCCCACTCCTAGATCCCATGCTATTACCCATGTCACGGAAGTTAGTTCGCATCACAGCTCTCATGGCAGATCCCTTACAAGGTCTCAAGCGAGCTCCCATGCGAAATCCCTTGCCAGATGCCATGCCAGTACACCCGTGCCAGCTTCCATGTCAGATACCTTGCAATCTACCATACGAAATCCTATGCAAGCACTTATTTCCGGCTCTCTTCCCAGTGATCTCAAGGTAGATCCCTTATCACCTCCCACGTCAGATTCAATACCAGCTCCCATCGCTAGTTCCCATGCCTTATCCCATGCCAGTGATCCCATGGCAGTTCCCATGCCTGATTCCATGCCACGTCACATTACCAGCTCCCATGCCACATATATTGCGAGGACCCATGCCAGATCCCTTACAAGGTCTCATGCGAGCTCTCATGCCAGCGATTCCATGTCAGCTACCATACTAGATCTCATGTCAGACCCCCTGCCAGGTCCCATGCCAGCCCCCCTGCCAGGTCCCATGCCAACCCGCCTGAGGGTTGACATTGAAATTGCCATGCTTCGTGCCAGTATAAGTGCCTCCATAGGTGCCTTTGATGTCAGGCTAGGTCCCATGCCAGCTCGCATTCCTGCTGACATGCTAGCTGACATCCTAGCCCTCATGCCATCTCCCATGCCAGATCCCCTGCCAGGTTCCGTGCCAGCCCCCCTGCAAGTTGACATTCAAATTGTCACGCTATATGCCATGATAAGTCCCTGTATAGGTGCCTTAGATGTAATGCTAGGTTCCATGCCAGCTCCCATTCCAGTTGACATGCCACCTGCCATACTAGTTACCATGCTAGATAATATACCTCCAGACATGCTGAATGCCATGCCAGCTGACATACTAGCTGCCGTTCTAGTTAACATGCCAGCCTCGATCCTAGCTGCCGTGGCAGCTCCCATGCTAGACCCCATGCCAGCTATCATACCAGATTCTATGCCAGCTCCCGAGCCAGCCCCTATGCCAGCTCACATGCTAGCCCTCCTGCCAGGTCCCATTCCAGCCCCCATGCCAGCCCTCCTGCCAGGTCCCATGCCAGCCCCTATGCCAGCCCCCATGCCTGCTCTCATGCCAGCTATCATGCCAGATCCTATGCCAGCTCCCGCGCCAGACTCTATGCGAGCTCACATGCTAGCCCTCCTGCCAGGTTCCATGCCAGCCCCCATGCTAGCCCCCATGCCAGCTCTCATGCCAGCTATCATGCCAGATCCTATGCCAGGTCCCGCGCCAGCCCCTATGCCAGCTCACATACTAGCACACCTGCCAGGTCCCATGCCAACCCCCATGCCAGCTTCCACGCCAGCTGTCATGCCAACTCCCACACCATTCCCCATGCCAGCTCCAACACCAGACCCCATGCCAGAACCCATGCCTGCCCCCATGCCAGGTCGCACGCCAGACCATATGACAGTTATCATGCCAGATCCCATGCCTGCCCCCATGCCAGCTCCCACGCCAGCGTCTATGCCAGGCCCCATGCCAGCCAATCTGTCACTTGATATTCAATTTGCCATGCTTCGTGCCAGGATACGTGCCTGTACAAGTGCCTTAGATGTCTTGCGAGGTCCCAAGCCAGCCCCCCTTCCAGCTCCCATGCCAGCCCCCCTGCCAGCTCTCATGCCAGCCACCATGGCAGCACCCCTGCCAAGACCCATGCCAGCCCAACTGGTAAGTCCCATGCCAGGCACCCTACCAGTTGACATTCAATTTGCCATGCTTCGTGCCAGGATACGTGCCTGTATAGGTGCCTTAGATATCATGCTAGGTCCCATATCAGCTCCCATTCCAGCTAACATGCCAGCCCCCATTCAAGCTCCTATATCAGGTCCCATGCCAGATAACAAACGACCAGCAATGCTGGATGCCATGCCAGCTCACATACCAGCTGCCGTTCTAGTTAACATGCCAGCCTCGATCCTAGCTGCCGTGCCAGCTTCCACGCCAGGTCCCATGGCAGATCCCATGCTAGCCGCTATGCCAGCTCTCATGCCAGATCCCATGCTAGCCACCATGCCAGCTCTCATGCCATATCGCATGCTACCCACCATGCCAGGTCTCATGCCAGATCCCATGCCTGCCCCCATGCCAGCTCCCACGCCAGCCTCTATGCCATCCCCCATGTCAGCCCTTATGCCAGCCAATCTGCCACTTGACATTCAATTTGCCATGCTTCGTCCCAGGATAAGTGCCTGTATAAGTGCCTTAGATGTAATGCGAGGTCCCAAGGCAGCCCCCCTTCCAGCTCCCATGCCAGCACCCCTGCCAGCTCCCATGCCAGCCCCCATGGCAACACCCCTGCCAAGACCCATGCCAGCCCACCTGGTAAGTCCCATGCCAGGCACCCTGCCAGTTGACATTCAATTTGCCATGCTTCGTGCCAAGATACGTGCATGTATAGGTGCCTTAGATATCATGCTAGGTCCCATATCAGCTCCCATTCCAGCTAACATGCCAGCCCCCATTCAAGCTCCTATATCAGGTCCCATGCCAGATAACAAACCACCAGCAATGCTGGATGCCATGCCAGCTCACATACCAGCTGCCGATCTAGTTAACATGCCAGCCTCGATCCTAGCTGCCGTGCCAGCTTCCACGCCAGGTCCCATGGCAGATCCCATGCTAGCCGCTATGCCAGCTCTCATTCCAGATCCCATGCTAGCCACCATGCCAGCTCTCATGCCATATCGCATGCTACCCACCATGCCAAGTCTCATGCCAGATCCCATGCCTGCCCCCATGCCAGCTCCCACGCCAGCCTCTATGCCATCCCCCATGTCAGCCCTTATGCCAGCCAATCTGCCACTTGACATTCAATTTGCCATGCTTCGTCCCAGGATAAGTGCCTGTATAAGTGCCTTAGATGTAATGCGAGGTCCCAAGGCAGCCCCCCTTCCAGCTCCCATGCCAGCACCCCTGCCAGCTCCCATGCCAGCCCCCATGGCAACACCCCTGCCAAGACCCATGCCAGCCCACCTGGTAAGTCCCATGCCAGGCACCCTGCCAGTTGACATTCAATTTGCCATGCTTCGTGCCAAGATACGTGCATGTATAGGTGCCTTAGATATCATGCTAGGTCCCATATCAGCTCCCATTCCAGCTAACATGCCAGCCCCCATGGTAACTTCCTTGCCAGCCCCCATTCAAGCTCCTATGTCAGCTCCCATGTCAGATAACATACCACCAGCAATGCTGGATGCTATGCCAGCTCCAGCTCACAGACCAGCTGCCGTTCTAGTTAACATGCCTGCGTCGTTCCTAACTGCCGTGCCAGCTTCCACGCCAGCTCCCATGCCAGCTCCCCTGCCAGGTCCCACATCAGCCCCCATGCCAGCTCCCACGCCAGACCCCATGCCAGTTCCAATACCAGACCCCATGCCAGCTCCCACGCCAGACCCCATGCCAGTTCCCATACTAGAGCCCATGCCAGGTCGCACGCCAGACCTCATGCCAGCCCTCATATCAGTTCCCATGTCAGCTCCCATGGCAGGCCCCCTGCCAGGTCTCATGTCAGCCCCCCTGCCAATTGACATTCAAATTGTCATGCTTCGTGCGAGGATTAGTGCTTGTATAGCTGCCCTAGATGTCATGCGAGGTCCTATGCTAGCTCCCCTCCCAGCTCCCATGCCAGACCCCCTGCCAGTTGACATTCTAATTTCCATGCTTCGTGATAGGGTAACTGCCTGTATAGGTGCCTTAGATGTCATGCGAGGTCCCATGCCAGCTCCCATTCCATCTGACATGCCAGCCCCCATGCCACCCTCCATGCCGGATCCTATGCCAGCCCCCATGCCAGCTCCCATGCTTGCTCCCATTCCAGCTCCCATGGCATCTCGCATACCAGCCCCCTTGTCAGCTCCTATGCTAGGTGCCATGCCAAGTGCCATGCCAGCCTTCAGCTTCCATGCCATCCCCCATGCCAGCTCTAATGCCAGCCCCCATGTCAGGTTTCATGCCATCCCCCATCTCACCCCCATGCCAACCCCTTTTCCAGCTGTTTTACCAGCCCCCATGCCAGCCCCCATGCTTGCTCCCATTCCAGCCCCCATGCCAGCCCCCACGCCAGCTCCCATGCCAGGCCCAATCTTAGCTGCCGTGCGAGCTGCCATGCCTGCTCTCATGCCAGCTCCCATGCCAGGCCCAATCCTAGCTGCCGTGCGAGCTGCCATGCCTGCTCTCATGCCAGCCCCCACGCCACCTTCCATGCCAGGCCCAAACCTAGCTGCCGTGCGAGCTGCCATGCCTGCTCTCATGCCAGCCCCCACGCGAGCTCCCATGCCAGGCCCAATTTTAGCTGCCGTGCGAGCTGCCATGCCTGCTCTCATGCCAGCTCCCATGCCAGGCCCAATCCTAGCTGCCGTGCGAGCTGCCATGCCTGCTCTCATGCCAGCCCCCACGCTACCTTCCATGCCAGGCCCAAACCTAGCTGCCGTGCGAGCTGCTATGCCTGCTCTCATGCCAGCCCCCACGCGAGCTCCCATGCCAGGCCCAATCCTAGCTGCCGTGCGAGCTGCCATGCCTGCTCTCATGCCACCCTCCACGCCAGCTACCATGCCAGGCCCAATCCTAACTGCCGTGCGAGCTGCCATGCCTGCTCTCATGCCAGCCCCCACGCCAGCTCCCATGCCAGGCCCAATCCTAGCTGCCGTGCGAGCTGCCTTGCCTGGTCTCATGCCAGCTCCCATATTAGCCCCCACGCCAGCTGCCATGCCAGGCCCAATCCTAGCTGCCGTGCGAGCTGCCATGCCAGGCCATCTACCAGCAGAAGAAGAAGCTGAGGAAAGAAGAATGATGGGTTGCCGCTGGCCCTCTTTAAGAAATGTATTTCGTGGGATTCGTCGTCTGTTTACCCGTAAGTAGTTACCAATTTTGTCTTAAATAGCGATTTTCAGATAGATCACCCTCTGCTTGTTCCTACTTGTTTCCCTCACCACTTGTTTATAGTTAAGCAATTCTGTTAGAGTAATTTCACATTATGTGCAGTCCTTAATGTTACCAACTATTAAAACATGCATTTTGTTTGGCGGTCTTTTTCTTTATGTGCTAAAATATGTCTGAATCTCATGCTCCGTCCCTTGTTTCCACCCAGTGCACAGTGATATTAATAATATATCAGGTCTACTAGCTTACCTTGGGACAGTGTTTCTCAACTGATGGCTCGCGTCCCCCTGGGTACAGTGAAGTGGTAGGCCCAGTTTTCTTTGTCCATAATAAAGGCGCTTAATTTAACACTTTATATATTATCGGAAGTTAAGACACTAAAAATTGGTGTTTTAGGTTCCTGAAAAAGCTCTGAAAAATGGTATTTTAGGTTCCTAAAAAGGCACTAAAAATTGTATTCCAGACACCTAAAAGACACTAAAAATAAAAATTTAGGGAAAATTAACCACTGAAAATTTATTCCACACACAATAATTAATTTGGGCTATTTCCTTGCTCGATGTTTTAATTAAATGCCAGTATTCGCTTTTTTGTTCTTTATGTAGGTATACACAGGAAATTAACATAACACTGCATGACCACTTAAAAGAATTAGATAAGTGGTATTTGTCCTACAGAATGTTTAATTTAGTGTGCACTTATTCGTCTTCATGTTCATAATTTGAATGACAGTACACAACAAACAACTTCTCAAGATTAAAACACTTGTTCTTGTGACGTCTATTGGACAAAATCTGTTTATATGCCGAAAAGGATCTCTCAACGTGCACTGAAGTGACTGGAACGTGCTTATACAGTACCGTCCTGGCTACATTAAACCCCTCAGGAAGCTCACCACTTAGAACTTTATACACAGAATTAATGGTTTCATATCTAGGATTTCTTGAAAAAAAAAAAACTTTTTAGCTTCTCACATATTTGAGCAGCATACTTGCCAGGAGCTACACATAAGCTATCTTTGCATTCAATAACAGAGACGTGGATTCACAAAATGACAGACTGCTGGATTCCAGTTGTTGCATGGTATCTGCTACTAAAGTGAAATGCGCATCGATATATGCTAAGTCTTCTTTAAGTCCTTTTTCTTGAAACACACATTGAGCTTCCTTGATTGACAGAGAATCATTCTCTGAAAATTCCTTAACAATTAGTGCTATTTGTTCAAAGTTATTCGCATAGTATTTTACTTCTCTCAACCATGTCCCTCACTTCGTAACAATAGGCTCAGGGGCAGGGGAGTGTCAGATAACTTCTCTCTGAATACAAAGATAATCCTAGACTGTAAGTAGATACGTCGTCTATGTTATGCAGGCGAAGGGTAGATAATAAAGTAAACCGTTATCTGAACTCAAGACAGTGACTGTCGGTATGAATGATGGGGCTAGTTAGGTAGAGGGTCTTAAGGATTCCATTACAAATCTTTGTATACTATAAGAACTATCAGTTTTTTTTTTTCAGTTTCATGGAAAAAAATAATAATGAGTGCTGTTAGCTATATCTCCCTATACAGAAAAAGGAAAAAAGAACAAAAATAAAAACAAAAAAGGCACAAACTGTAAAAAGGCAAATATATGCAATATAAAACTTCACCACAAGATTTAATTTTTCGTGATTCGTATACATAAATTAACAGCCTTAAAAAAACGTACATTAAGAAAATAGGCATTTTCCTAAACTTCCGATCCCTAATTATTAGTGTTCATTGAGTTAATATGTCCCTTATGTGTTAGAAACATTGTACGATTATGTCCATCACTGTTTAATAGTAACGTTTTAGTGGTTGTCAGATATTAAAGTAACTTCACTGTTTATTGTATTTATTATGGGGCACTTAATAAATAAGAAATCTAAGTGAGCACGCACACAATGCAGTTTTAGAAACACTTTAATAGGGTGAAGAATGTTCATTGATCACTGTCACTAGTATTGGTATTGTCCTCCTCTCCGAAAGTTGTTACTGTGCTTGTAGTAGGCCTACTTATGAGGCATCCCTTGTTATTGTGTTTCAGAACTCAATAGCTTTATGACTTCCACAGGTAGGATCCTTTTTTTGTCTTTTGTTCGGTACTGTTGGCGGAGAGATGTTATAAAAGGATCAGAGGTGGCAAGGAGTCGATTGAATACATCACGATTAGTGGCCTCTCTTGAAATATTTCTGGCATGATGTTCACGAAATTGCTTAAGATGTTTATTCCTTGCTTCTTGGGCTTCTTCCGACATTTGTCCAATTGGAAGTAATGCCTCGGAAATAATAACAGAACCATGAATGAGTATTTCATGTACAGTGACGGGCTTGGGATACCAAAAGTACATAATAATAATAATAATAATAATAATAATAATAATAATAATAATTAATAATAATAATAATAATAGTTATTATTATTATTATTATTATTATTATTATCCGTGATGCTACAGCCCATGAAGGGCCTAGCACGATGGTTAGCACGATGATCCCCCAGCCGTTATAGCTGGCTTTCGCAACTGGATTTCGCTACCTATCGTACATCACAATGCTGGGTGGGCACTGGTCCCATACACTGGCCGAAATTTCATGAGAAAATTTCTTCCCCCATGAGGACTCGAACCAGCGCGAATTCCATAATGTGGGTCCTAGGCAGGATGCCTTAGACCACGACGCCATGGCATGGGACATACCAAGAGTACAGTGAGACAAATAATCTGGCAGTCTCCCTTGCATATTTTAAAATTCATTCGTGTTTATTTCAAATCCACAGGATATAGTTTTAAGTATAATTACACATCTGTGGATGAGATGCCTGTCAATGCCAGTTATTTGTGCACTTACTCCTTCATTATCGTCTGGCAGTGTTGCCATCGTCAATGTCAATGCCAGTTATTTGTGCACTTACTCCTTCATTATCGTCTGGCAGTGTTGCCATCGTTTGTGTTTCAGCTTCCTCCTGTCTTGGGTTGGTCTACCAAGAGCCCTAATTCAGAACGGAATTTACTTTGGTTTTCTTTCTTGCAAGTGGCCACACCTTCTTTCAACTTCTTGCCTCTCACTTGCGAAACTTAAATGCTAAACAGTAGGAAAGATGCCAGCAATGCAAAGTTGACAAGCCAAATTTAAAAGTAGATGTGTCTTCTTGCCTATGCCATTTCATTTCTTTCGGTGTTGCCCTGTAGATGTAACACCTTTGGACTGATAAAGTTGACATCACAGTGTTATAAATTTTGCCATCTATCATGGTTAGTACACTTTCATGGTTAATTTCTAGCTCTTTTCCAAATAAATTAATGTGAGTGGAATTGAGAGCTCATATCTGTTCTTCAATGTAAGCTTCTTCTTCCTTAGAAAGTTTGGCAGTCTCTTTTAGAAATTGTACCCATATGGGGTGACAGTACAAAGTAGAAGACGGTCGACGATTTTGCCAATCTATAATAATTTTTTCTCCATTTTCGTTTGAAGAATAAAGTTGCGAGGGAACCATAGACGTGAAGAAAATATCGGAGTCAGAAAGTCCCTCCGCCTTTTGTTTGTAGAGCGAATGTCCTCTACTGACATCACAGCCCCACTTTGAAAATAATGTCATAGATAGTTTTTCGTCTTTCGTATTCTCAATTACTGGTTCTTGTGACCTCAGAATTCGGCTAGCAGTATGATTCAATAGATTTAGAAGTTTTACTTCTGTAAGGAATTCTGTGACCGTTACAGATTCAGGATAACTTTTCTGTCTTTCTAGCAATTTAATTTGATCGTAGGAGTCTTCTATACCGATTTTTGTAAAAGAAACTGCAATACTACGTCTTTTTGTTTTTCACTACCGCTTTTTTCCTTCTGTAAATCATCTAACAATTCCTTTCTTTTGCAACGGTACTCCATTCTGAAACCAAAATAAATGACGAAAAATTTGTTAATTTTAACTTTTCTAACTATTTGATAGCCAAATTGAACATAGTTTTGCTTTAGAGAAGAAATTAACTAATACTGAGAATATTCGTATTTTTGACGATTAATTTGAAATACACCAATGAATATATTTATCTAATCTTATCAAAAGGGGCAAGTATGGGTAGTTTTTCCTTTCGAGATCATTAAGTAAACATGTGACACTACACATTGGTCAAGGAAATAACACGGGGCAACGTGAGGCAATTTTTTTAAGTCTGCATGAAGACCGAACTTAAGGACTCACAAAATGAAATTGTACATAATATGGTTGGCGGCCAGGTAGCTCAGTTGGTAGAGCAACTGGCTACGGACTGGAAAGTCCGGGGTTCGATCCCAGATGGTGACAGGATTTTTTCTCATTGCCAAACTTTCAGAACGGTCCCAAGGTTCACTCAGCCTCCTATAAAATTGAGTACTGGGTCTTTCCCGGGGGTAAAAGGCGGTCAGAGCGTGGTGCCGACCACACCACCTCATTCTAGTGCCGAGGTCATGGAAAGCATGGGGCTCTACCTCCATGCCCCCGAAGTGCCTTCATGGCATGTTACAGGGATACCTTTTTTTTTACATAATATGGTTACATGTCCTTAGCCAAGCATAATATACTTATCATTATAATAATAACAACGTACTCTTAATTCAAAAACATAACTCTAACAATCTATAATAACACTTACCTGAAAATCAACCATAGAAGCACAAAAAATAATACCGGTAACTGAAATTCTGATTGAAAAACACACAGCCACAACACAGCAAAAATGACACTTCATGCACTTGCTTGAAAGGTTCGAATGCAACTGCACAGAATTAGACCTGCTACGAGGGTGGCTGTTTTATGACCGCCAGACCTTGGAGATAGTTGGGGTATATTGTAAACACCATAAAACTAAAAATGAAAAAATTATTTTTGGCCAGCTTTTGAGTCTCTTGGAAACACTGTGCAATGTGGCGACAATTAAGCATTGTGGTCACATTTTCTATTTATTTTATTTCTTTTTAGTAGGTTATTTTGCGATCCTGTATCAACATCTTAGGTTATTTAGTCTCTAAATGAGGTGAAGGTGATAACGCCAATGAAATGAGTCTGGCACCGATAGTTATCCAGCATTTGCTCACTTTCCCTCTAATTACTTATCTTTTATTATAAACCATGAAGTTATTACGACATAAATATGGAATTTTATTATTAGTGAAGCTACAAGATCTCGTACAATTAGTTAACACAAAATGAACACTTTCAGGAATATCTGGTTTACTAAAAAATATTCTTTTAAATATACATATAAGCATGGATCAATAAAACAACCACAATGAAAATTTAACTATTGGATTGTTAAAATGTGTTACAAATGTAACATCAATAGGTTATAGAGAATAACCAAAGTCCATATTATAATATATGTTGTTGTGTTTTAATGCCAGGCGTTTGACAATAAAACCATTTGACCTCTTGCACTCCAATATTTTTCAAAGATATTATCATGGCCAGCCACTGAAGCACAGATTTTGAGGTGTTTCGAATCCATTTCTTGGTTTGAGTTGCACAATGGGCAGTTAGGGGACTGATATATTCCAATTCTATGCAGGTGTTTGGCCAAACAATCATGGCCTGTTGCCAATCTAAATGCAGCTACAGACGATTTGCGTGGTAAATCAGGAATTAACTGTGGATTGTGATGCAGAGAGTTCCATTTTTTCTCTTGAGATTGTGTTATCAAATTTTGTTTGTTGAAGTCTATGTATGTAGATTTAATAAATCTTTCCACAGAGTAATACGTAGATTTAGTAACAGGTCTGTAAGTAGCAGTATTACCCTTCTTTGCTAAAGCATCCGCATTCTCGTTTCCCAGGATTCCACAATGGGATGGTATCCATTGGAATACAATTCTTTTATTGAGGGATATTAATTGAGAAAACATTTTAGTTATTTCTGCTGTTTGAGATGAAGGTGTGTGTTTAGAGACTATTGATGGAATAGCTGCTTTGGAGTCTGACAATATAACTGCATTCTTAAATTTATTGATGTGGCACAGAAGATTCCTGAGACTTTCACTTATTGCAATGATTTCTCCATCAAAACTTGTTGTTCCATACCCAAGAGATCTATAAAGTGAGAAGAGACAGCATGTAACACCTGCACCGGCACCTTGTTCTCTGGAGATCAAGGATCCATCAGTGTATAAATGAAGCCAATTTTGTGGAGGGTACCTAATATTAATTGTCTCTAAAGACAATTGTTTTAGTATTTCAGTGTTTACTTCTGATTTTAGTATTTCTTCTGTTAAATTTAGATTATATTCTATATGTAACTTGCAACACAGAGCACACAAAAACCCGACTGCAGTCTCCGAGCTTCTGAACTGAACTTTGATGATTAGATGTTTGATGTATGGTATAATTGATTGATGTAGGTTTCCAGTAAATGAAGGTTATGAAGTACTATTGTATATTATTAAAGT
Source organism: Periplaneta americana (assembly GCF_040183065.1). Lineage (NCBI taxonomy): Eukaryota > Metazoa > Arthropoda > Insecta > Blattodea > Blattidae > Periplaneta > Periplaneta americana. Next base: position 170,309,006 of record NC_091131.1, read on the forward strand.
GTCGTCAACATATCGAAAGTATGCTGTAATGCTATGTTGTAGCTGTATATTAGGAATATGTTGATTCTAAGTGCTGAAGGAAAATATCGGCTATGGAGCCTGACACAATCTCCCATAGCTAAACCTTTTGTTTGTTTGTATATTTTATTATCGAAAGTAAAATAATTTTGATATAAGAAATGTGTAATATATTTTCAATTTGTTTTACTGTGCTAGGGTTGATATGTAATCCTTGTAATTTTGTAACTATTATTTGAATGGTTTCATCTATGTGAATGTTCGTGTAAAGATTTTATATGTCCAAGGAAATCATTTTATCATGTTTATTGACTTTTAACGTACCTAACTGTTGAATAAGTTGTTGAGAATTCAGAAGTGTATATTTATTTTCTATTGGAAGTGTGTGTGTTTTTTAGTTGTAAGAGGAATTTATTAATTTTGTGATTTGGAGCCTGCATACTATTAACGGCAGGTATCATTTATAAATTTGCTTTATGAGTTTTGGGCAGTCTTCAAGATAGAGATACTAGGGTTTTTACTTATATATCTGTAGGATTTTGACGTGTTAACACGAGTAAGTCCACTAGTTTATCAATTAATTATATTCAAGTGTTAAAAGTGGTGTACGCAAGATTAAAAAATGGACTGCTTTATTTGTTTTTGATAGAGTTCAGTAAGATCCACTTTAAGTTCTGTTATTTGATTTTTAGTGATAAATTCTGATGTTTTGTTAACGTAATCTTCTTTTTTTTCATCAGAACAATAGAATCGGATTTATCAGCTTTAATATGAATGATATTATTTCGATTAAATTTTTTTCTCTAGCTTGATGACCTTCTTATGTTCGGATTTAGCTTTTTGTATTTGATGTTTGGTTTTGGGATCTTTAATATACTCTGAAATTATTTTTGAAGTCTGATATCTTAGGTGTTCTTTATTTTCATGTGAGCTACTTTGTATAATATGTTCTGTCTCTATTATTAAATTGTCGAGAATTTTATTTTCATCACATGGTTCGTAGTTATGTTTGTAGCCTCTGTTAATGATTTCTAATTCTGATGAGGAAAGAGAAGTGTCTGTTAAGTTGGTTAATCTAATAGTTGAATTGATGATGTAGTTCGCTGCGATTTTGAAATTAGAAGGGTGTCTAATTTCTTGTTTAAAGTTTCATATTTAGTTTTCATCAATTGATTAACTTTATCTTGCCCTTTTTTTTAAATGCTATCCCAATATATACCAGTTGATTTTGCTGTGAGTAAATGCAGTGTATATATAATTTATTGCTGAGTGTTTCTTTTTTCTTATTTTGAAATTTAATTTAATTTTTGAGCCAACAGAATTGAGTTTGTCATTGAATTTCTTCGCAGCTATGGAATTATTATTGATCGCTTTATGTTGAAGGCATTGTTTGTTGAACCGAAGATTGGCTTTGGTTTTATGTAATTTCACCTTAATGTTCAACTACGTGTATCCAAGTATCTTTGCCTGACTGGTTTCGGTAAATTTGAAAGTCATATTGAGGTTAAGATTTCAGACAAGTTGACTCTTTACATATCATTCAATATCATTTATATTTTCAAGAAAGATAATTTTGTGATTATGACATTCTGGCAACAAGCAAATCCCAAATCTAAAATTTAGTACCGGTATTCTTTTTTTTTTTTTTAATTTATGTACTTCAAAAAACATAACTGCTTTGTATTCAGGATCCTTGTGGTCACCCTCACTGGAGGGCTGATGATTTAATTAAATCCTTCTCTAATAATGAATTATTTTACAATTTCATTCAACAACTTATCAATTAATACAGAAAACAATTTTCACATCACAAGGTTATATGTTCACAAATATTTTCGACTTTTTAAAAATCATCTTCAGGTGGAAATTGTTATTGTACAAAATACCGATGTATCATCAACATATCGAGCATAAAATTATATATTGAATTCTGTCTTGAAATTGGGAACGTGTTTGTTTTCCAATTCCTGTAGAAAAGTCTCTGCTAGAAGGCCTGAGATCGGATCACCCATTGCTAATCCCTTAGTTTGTTGGTATACTTCGTCATTGAAAGAAAAGTAATTGTGTTTTAGTGTAATCGAAAGTAAATCAACTATTTATTTTATGACATTCTCATTAGTGTTATTGATCCATGCTTATATTCATATTTAAGAGAGTATTTTTTTAGAAAACCAAATATTCCTGAAAGTGTTCATTTTGTGTTAACTAATTGTAGAAGACCTGAAGATGCTATTACATGGCGAAAATGTTCGTCTCTTATAGCTTCACCAATAAATTCCATATTCATATCACAATTTAATGACTTTATGGTTTATAATACAGGATAAGTAACTAGAAGGAAATAAATACATATGTATTTGTCATTAAAATTGTTAAATAAAAATAGGCAAGCAATAAGAAAAGAAAACTTTAATACAAAAAGAAAATAGGAAAATTCATTGTAAATGCTACAGTGAATGTTAAGGAGAGAGGATGGCTTTAATATGGTGGAAAACCGTTGAATTAAAAAATTATTTTGTTGTAAAATACACTTCGATATGTGAGAAATATATCGTCGCTTAAGAACCAATACCGCGTAACTGAAAAAATGTAAATTTTACAGGAGAAGGGAAAAACCTAATAAAAACCATAAAAATGACTCAATAGCCTTGAAAAGTGTTGTATGGTGATGAAATAGCTTAACTAATTTGTAACTAAGTGAAAATGGATGATCATGGCCGTAGACATTTGGCCATGTCACTTACATGGTATTGGAACTCTGCCGTTGACTACATTTCGTTAGTTACGCGGTATTGTGAGACAACTTTAGCAGCTTCAGGACACATGTTGACTAGCGTTTTCTTTGTGTTAAAACTGCCTTCTGGAAATATTATTCGTGCTCTTGTATATGTTAATGTGTTATCTGAATTGTTGTCCTACCATCTGACTTGAGGTCAAGGTCAGTAGGCTGTAGCTTGAGTCAGCAGTAGATCTACTTTCCAGACAATGATTGCTGCATTCTTACAATCACATTCTGAAACTATGGGAAAGGAAATCCGAAGACAGTTCAATGTTTATTGTAATAATAATAATAATAATAATAATAATAATAATAATAATAATAATAATAATAATAATAATAATAATAATAATAATAGTAGTAGTAGTAATAATAATAATAATAATATAGTAATAATAATAATAATAATAATAATAATAATAATAATAATAATAATAATGACAATCTGATAACAGGTACTTTATTTTCACACTACGTATTTGAATGGATAAGTATTGTTACTAAAACGTTGCTGACAAATATAATTTTATAATACAATGATTGATGATAAGTAATAGTAATAATAATAATAATAATAATGATAATAATAATAATATATTACTATTATTATTATTATTATTATTATTATTATTATTATTGACATTGGACTTGACTTGCTAATAATGAATAGAAAATCATATAAAAATGTAATAATGATAATAATTTTTCAGGCACAATATTCGTTAAACACAATAAAGAAATAATAATTATTATAGGGCTACACTGGAATCATAAAAAGTAATCCTTGACTAACCCTATTGTGGAATGCTACCATAAAAACTATGGCAGTCTCTTGGAATAACATTCTTCAATTACTGCAGATGATTCCATTTTGACTCATTAATCTTCAGCCTATCGCTGTACAGTTTTGGAAAAACGACATTCCTGGAGAACTTCTTAGGGCGCCTAGGCATCTCTTGCAAGTCAATGTTGAAATTGCACTTGAAGATTATTATGCCATCAGGGCAATACTGAATGACTCTTAAGTCAGTGACCATAGAGTCATTTTTATTCCTCCCAGGTCGAATAGAGTCGTATAACCACAAATCTTTAGTCGCAAAGTTGGTGAAGAAGTTATGAGTCAGATAATGGACTTCATAGGGGAATGGTTTCTTCCTAGCCTCTTTAGAAATCAAAGCGTACTGGCTAGGAAGCGTTATTTCTTGCCCTTTCAGTTTACATTCAATAGAACAATGGACGGAATCGCATTCCATTTGCGTATGTTCTTTATCCAAAAATTTCTGTGATATTGTAACACCAGTATTAATGACTAATCCTAATAAGGCATTTGCCATTACTACGTTTCTATTCTGGTAATTACAACCATCAGAATACAGAATAACTGGGAGTAGACGATCTTTCAGTTGCTTGGTTAACGTAGGCTATCCTACATGCATGATGCAAAAGTTGACGCCACTAGATCAGACTCTGTCTCATCAAATCAGTAGCATACTGCTTCCTAAGTGGCTAGGTTGTACATTGTAAAAATATGTACAGCTAATTTTGTTTTATAATACATGGAACTAGCCTGCACAAATGGTGCCATCTTAACTGCTTGGACGTCCATTGTATAAACTATACACAAATTTTTCTGCCCATTTTCTTTGTCTTTATATTTTTCATTCCTTGCCAATTCTTTCCTTTCATTATGAGTTCTCCATTCTTCTTCTTTGATATTTCCGGCTTTATAGCTGGAGCAAACATTACATTGAATCTTCTTCGGCCTAAAGAGACAGAGGTTAGACTCCTGGAACAAACTGTCGAAAGTATGTCGGCTTAGGTTACTGTCATCACATTTTTCTTAGTAAAGCTCATACAATTGTGACTGTGACTGCACAATCCGTTCTAGATACAATTTTGTGGACGTTCGTCTACAATAATGTGACGGTAATTTAGGTAGGCTAGGTAGAAGTAAGAAATTTTTTCGAATGCTCTTTTTTCTGTGATTTTGCACGAGGACATGACTCATTTTTTACAGAAGGGACGCCATCAGTACTATTACCTAACCAATATCGCACAGTCCATTCTTTAATTCCCAATGTACACAGAAACATCTTTTTGCAAACCTGAATTTTTTTCTCATGTTATGCCATACCTTTGTTAATGTTCACAGAAGTTTCTCCCGTCTTGAATGCAGAACATAGCACAGATAGGATTTTGTTCTTGCTAAACTGACCATCGTCCGATTCATTTCTTTTCTTGTATCTGTAGGTTTATATAATAAAATAATAAATATCCTGTATTTCAGTGAATGAACTTGCAGTAAGATTCTGCGTGAATTCAGCTCAATTGACAGTAGTGAAATAATTCTATTACATTTACCTTTTAAAATATTTGAAACTGAACACTTCTTTGATCTTTTCAGAATATTACACACTGTTGATACAATTTTACAAGGCAGTAACGAGAACCAGCTTCCGTACGAGGGAGTTGGCGTGCAGGGAGTAGACATAACAGCCTATCTGTTGTCAGATACGCGGTATTTCCTACAGACTTCTCGTGACTTCAGACACGCGGTATTGTACCCCCCCTCCTTCGCACGCAGGCCATTCATGCAATCAAATTCCCGCGCTTGTCAATGCATGCAGATGCCAGTGGAGGTACCAACTGTGCAAAAAAACAGTTTTGACCAAAAATGTCAGTTACGCGGTATTGTTTCTTAAGCGACGATATATATTACGTAAATTTTAATGTGGATTTATGCCCTTGTCAGCTACTACAAAGCTATTTTAAAGCTCTGGTGCACATGATTTTCAAGGCGCATGGATAGTTAAAATGTGGTGGAAAACCAGTAAATTTTTAAAAAGAAAAGGTTTGCTTTAAAATAATCTTTGAAATTTTAAACTTTCATCGCACAAATTTAATGCACATTTATAGCGCATTTAGGTGCCATTTTTAAAGCTCTGGTGCACGGTGTTTTCAAGGGGAAAGGATGGTTAAAATTTGGCGAAAAACCGGTATATTTTTAAAAAGAAAAAGTCTTGCTTTAAAAAAAATCTGTGAAATTTGAAACTTTCTTCACACTAAATTTAATACATTTATGGTACTTTTAGCTGTCATTTTTAAAGCTCTGATGCACAGGGTTTTTAAATTACACTGAACTTTGATTGAAATTTCTGGTAACTTTAATTGTTTGTTTTTTTCTCACACAAAAGAGTTAATATCGTTATATCTTCGGAACTATTTGCTGCTACATGCATGATATTTGAAACACTCATTCTTAGGGTATTATGAAACTTTTCTGTGTATCAGAGATTTGTTATTTTGTTGCATTTAAAAAATATCTCTAAAATTTATTCTTAAGATGTAGCCTATGCTTTATTTGAACATTGTGAAAACGAATATCAAAATTAAGCTATAACCATTTTACAGAATGTGCTTTTAAGAGTAAAATGACAGAGAGGTCTTGAATTCATCTTAAAAATGGCTGAGATATATTCACTGTTGTGAACTACAGTGCCCTGGTACTTTTTCTCCCCAAGATTTCTGCCCCAATTTTTTTTTACTAATCTCAAATTTAAGTTATTGCAGCAATGATATTTCTACATAATGAAAAAAAAAGAAAAAATTACGATGAAATAGGAAAAAATTCAAATTATACAACCACCTCCACTTAAAAATAAGATTTACATGTATCGGAAATAGTCTATGCAGGTCACTGACAGCTCGTGCATGCCATGTGTATGAGTGGAGGACTGTGTATCGGTTTATGTAGAGATTGTAAAGAAATTCCGTTCCATAAGTGAATTAAAGTATTAAATATTTAGGTCAGTTTAACTGATTCTGTGAGAATATCAATTTAATTCCGGAGGGAGATAGAGATGAGAGTCACTAAAAAAATTGGAAATTAAAAAAAAATGTTATTAAATACACAGTTGGTGAATAGCTGCGAAAATTTTCTCTGACGTTGCAGCACACTTAAACTTTAACATGGGTACTGGAAAATGTATTATTGTAATAAAAATTATTTTACTTTTATTTTGGAAAATTGAAAAGGGTGAACTATCTGATTGTGGCTCCTAAATGTATAGAAGTAGCAGGAGCAGCAGCAGCAGCAGGAGCAAGAGCAGCAGGAGCAACAGCAGCTGGAGCAAGAGCAGCAGGAGCAAAAGCAGCAGCAGCAGGAGCAAGAGCAGCAGCAGCAGCAAGAGCAGCAGGAGCAGCAGCAGCAAGAGCAGCAGGAGCAGCAGCAGCAGGAGCAAGAGCAGCAGGCGCAGCAGCAGCAGCAGGAGCAACAGAAATAGGAGCAGCAGCAGCAGCAGGAGCAGCAGCAGCAACAGCAGCAGCAGCAAGAGCAGCAGCAGCAAGAGCAGCAGCAGCAAGAGCAGCAGCAGCAGGAGCAGCAGCAGCAGTAGCAAGAGCAGCAGCAGCAGCAAGAGCAGCAGCAGAAGCAAGAGCAGCAGAAGCAGGAGCAGTAGCAGCAGGAGTAGCAGCAGCAGCAGCAACAGCAGCAGCAGCAGCAGTAGCAGGAGCAGGAGAAGCAGTAACAACAGCAGCAGCAGGAGCAGCAGCAGCAGTAGGAGCAGCAGCAGCAGGAGCAGGAGCAAGAGCAGCAGCAGTAACAGGAGCAGGAGCAGCAGCAGCAACAGCAGCAGCAGCATTAGCAGGAGCAGGAGAAGCAGCAACAGCAGCAGCAGAAGCAGGAGCAGCAGCAGCAGTAGGAGCAGCAGCAGCAGGAGCAGGAGCAGGAGCAGCAGCAGTAACAGGGGCAGGAGCAGCAGCAGCAACAGTAGTAGCAGCAGCAGCAAGAGCAGGAGCAGCAGTAGTAGCAGGAGCAGCAGCAGCAGTAGCAGCAGCAGCAGGAGCAGGAACAGCAGCAGCAGTAGCAGCAGCAGCAGGAGCAGGAGCAGCAGCAGCAGGAGCAGGAGCAGCAGCAGTAGGAACAGCAGTAGCAGTAGCAGCAGCAACAGCACGAGCAGGAGCAGGAGAAGTAGCAGCAGTAGGAGCAGCAGCAGCAGTAGCAACAGCAGCAGCAGGAGCAGCAGCAGCAGGAGCAGCAGCAGCAGCAGGAGCAGCAGTAGCAGCAGCAGCAAGACCAGGAGTAGTAGCAGCAACAGCAGGAGCAGCAGCAGCAGTAGCAACAGCAGCAGCAGGAGCAGCAGGAGCAGGAGTAGTAACAGGAAGCAGAGGAGGAGAAACAGGAGTAGCAGCAGCATTAGTAGTAGCAGCAGCAGGAGAAGGAGCAGCAGCAGCAGCAGTAACAGGAGCAGGAGTAGCACTAGCAGTTGTAGTAACAGGAGCAGCAGGAGCAGGAGCAGCAGCAGATTTAGTAGAATTATTAGCAACATTAATGGCAATAGAAAGAGGAATGGCACGAACAAAAGCATCAGGATTAGCAGCAGCAGCAGCAATAGTAGTAGGAGGAGTAGCAGCAGGATTAGGAGCATTAGTACCAGAAGGAGGAGTACTAGCAGCAGCATTAGCAGCAGCAGCAGGAGCAGTAGCAGCAGCAACAGCAGGAGCAGCAGTAGCACTAGGAGCAGCAGTAGAAGCAGGAGGAGCAGCAGCAGTTGTATGAGCAGGAGCAGCAGCAGCAGGAGTAGCAATAGCAGCAGCAGCAAGACAGGAGCAGTAGCAGCAGCAGTAGGAGCAGCAGCAAGAGCAGAAGGAGCAGCAATAGCAGCAGCAGCAAGAGCAGGAGTAAGAGTAGCAGCAGCAGTAGCAACAGCAGCAGCAGGAGCAGGAGAAACAGTAGCAGTAAGAGCAGGAGAAGCAGGAGTAGCAGCAGCATTAGAAGCAGCATTAGCAGGAGCAGGAGCAGCAGCAGTAACAGGAGTAGGAGTAGCAGTAGCAGCAGCAGGAGCAAGAGCAGCAGCAGGAGCAAGAGCAGTAGCAGCAGGAGGAGCAGCAACAAGAGCAGCAGGAACAAGAGTAGCAGGAGCAGCAGCAGCAGCAAGAGCAGCAGCAGCAGGAACAGTAGCAGCAGGAGCAGCAACAGGAGTAGTAGGAGCAGCAGGAGCAGCAGCAGTAGGAGCAGCAGCAGCAAGAGCAGCAGGAGCAGCAGCACCAGGACCAGCAGCAGGAGCAAGAGCAGCAGAAGCCGCAGCAGGAGCAAGAGCAGCAACAGCAACAAGAGCAGCAGTAGCAGCAGCAGCAAGAGCAGAAGTAGTAGCAGGAGCAGGAGCAGCAGCAGCAATAGCAACAGCAGCAGCAGCAGGAGCAGCAGCAGCAATAGCTACAGCAGCAGCAGCAGGAGCAGGAGAAGTAACAGGAAGCAGAGCAGGAGCAGGAGTAGCAGCAGCATTAGAAGTAGCAGCAGCAGGAGAAGGAGCAGCAGCAGTAACTGGAGCAGGAGTAGCAGTAGCAGTTGTAGTAGCAGCAGCAGGAGCAGGATTAGTAGCATATTTAGTAGTAGGATTAGCATTAGCAACGGCAATAGCAAGAGGAATATGACGAGGAGCAGCATCAGCAGTAGCAGCAGCAGTAATAGTAGTAGCAGGAGCACCACCAGGATTAGGAGCATTAGTAGCAGAAGAAGGAACACTAGCAGCAGCAGCAGGAGCAGAAGTAGCACTTGGAGCAGCAGTAGGAGTATGAACAGGAGCAGCAGCAGGATTAGGAGCATTAGTAGGAGAAGAAGGAGCACTAGCAGCAGCATTTGCAGCAGCAGCAGGAGCAATAGCAGTAGCAACAGCAGGAGCAGCAGTAGCACTAGGAGCAGCAGTAGAAGCAGGAGCAGCAGCAGCAGTTGTATGAGCAGGAGCAGCAGCAGCAAGACAGGAGCAGCAGCAGTAGGAGCAGCAGCAGGAGGAACAAAAGCAGCAGGAGCAGCAGCAAGAGCAGCAGGAGCAACAGCAGCAGGAGGAGCAGCAGCAGGAGCAAGAGCAGCAGAAGCAGCAGCAGCAGCAGGAGCTAGAGCAGTAACAGCAGCAAAAGCAGCAGCAGAAGACAGCAGCAAGAGCTGCAGCAGCAACAGTAGCAGCAGTAAGTGAAGCAGCTGGAGCAGCAGCAGTAGGTGCAGCAGGAGCAAGAGCGGCAGCAGCAGCAGGAGCAGCAGCAGCAGCAATAGCAGCAGGAGCAGCAGCAGCAGCAGGAGCAAGAGTAGCGGGAGCATAAGCAACAAGAGCAGCAGCAGCAGGAGCAGCAGCAGTAGCAGCAGCAGGAGCAGCAGCAGGAGCAACAGCAGCAGGAGCAGCAAGAGGAGCAGCAGCAGGAGCAAGAGCAGCAGCAGCAGGAGCAAGAGCAGCAGCAGTAGGAGCAGCAGTAGCAGTAGCAGCAGCAACAGCACGAGCAGGAGCAGGAGAAGTAGCAGCAGTGGCGACAGCAGCAGCAGGAGCAGCAAGAGCAGGATTAGTAGCAGCAGCAGCAGGAGCAGCAGCAATAGCAACAGCAGCAGCAGCAGGAGCAAGAGCAGCAACAGCAGCAAGAGCAGCAGTAGCAGAAGCAGCAAGAGCAGGAGTAGTAGCAGCAGCAGGAGCAGCAGCAGCAATAGCAACAGCAGCAGCAGCAGGAGCAGCATGTGCAGGAGAAGTAACAGGAAGCAGAGCAGGAGCAGGAGTAGCAGCAGCATTAGAAGTAGCAGCAGCAGGAGAAGGAGCAGCAGCAGTAACAGGAGCAGGAGTAGCAGTAGCAGTTGTAGCAGCAGCAGCAGGAGCAGGATTAGTAGCATATTTAGTAGTAGGATTAGCATTAGCAACGGCAATAGCAAGAGGAATATGACGAGGAGCAGCATCAGCAGTAATAGTAGTAGCAGGAGCACCACCAGGATTAGGAGCATTAGTAGCAGAAGAAGGAACACTAGCAGCAGCAGCAGGAGCAGAATTAGCACTAGGAGCAGCAGTAGGAGTATGAACAGGAGCAGCAGCAGGATTAGGAGCATTAGTAGGAGAAGAAGGTGCACTAGCAGCAGCATTTGCAGCAGGAGCAGTAGCAGCAGCAACAGCCGGAGCAGCAGTAGCACTAGGAGCAGCAGTAGAAGCAGGAGCAGCAGCAGCAAGACAGGAGCAGCAGCAGTAGGAGCAGCAGCAAGAGCAGCAGGAGCAGCAATAGCAGCAGCAGCAAGATCAGGAGTAGGAGTAGCAGCAGCAGGAGAAGCAGCATCAGTAGCAACAGCAGCAGCAGGAGCAGGAGAAACAGTAGCAGTAAGAGCAGGAGAAGCAGGAGTAGCAGCAGCATTAGAAGCAGCATTAGCAGGAGGAGGAGCAGCAGCAGTAACAGGAGTAAGAGTAGCAGTAGCAGCAGCAGGAGCAAGTGCAGCAACAGCAGCAGGAGCAGCAGCAGCAGCAAGAGCAGCAGCAGGTGGAACAGCAGCAGCAGGAGCAGCAACAGGAGTAGCAGGAGCAGCAGCAGCTGGATCAAGAACAACAGCAGGAGCAGGAGCAGCAGCAGTAGGAGCAGCAGCAGGAGGAGCAAAAGCAGCAGGAGCAGCAGCAAGAGCAGCAGGAGCAGCAGCAAGAGCAGCAGGAGCAACAGCAGCAGGAGGAGCAGCAGCAGGAGCAAGAGCAGCAGAAGCAGCAGCAGCAGGAGCTGCAGCAGCAACAGTAGCAGCAGTAAGAGCAGCAGCAGTAGGTGCAGCAGGATCCAGAGCAGCAGCAGCAGCAGCAAGAGCAAGAGTAGCGGGAGCATAAGCAACAAGAGCAGCAGCAGCAGGAGCAGCAGCAGTAGCAGCAGCAGGAGCAAACGCAGCAGGAGCAACAGCAGCAGGAGCAGCTGCAGCAGGAGCAAGAGCAGCAGGAGCAGCAAGATGAGCAGCAGCAGGAGCAAGAGCAGCAGCAGCAGGAGCAAGAGCAGCAGGAGCAGCAGCAGGAGCAAGAGCAGCAGCAGTAGGAGCAGCAGTAGCAGTAGCAGCAGCAATAGCACGAGCAGGAGAAGTAGCAGCAGTGGCGACAGCAGCAGCAGGAGCAGCAAGAGCAGGATTAGTAGCAGCAGCAGCAGGAGCAGCAGCAGCAATAGCAACAGCAGCAGCAGGAGCAGGAGAAGTAACAGGAAGCAGAGCAGGAGCAAGAGTAGCAGCAGCATTAGAAGTAGCAGCAGCAGGAGAAGGAGCAGCAGCAGCAGCAGTAAAAGGAGCAGGAGTAGCAGTAGCAGTTGTAGTAGCAGGAGCAGCAGGAGCAGGATTAGTAGCATATTTAGTAGAAGGATTAGCATTAGCAACGGCAATAGGAAGAGGAATAAGACGAGGAGCAGCATCAGCAGTAGCAGCAGCAGCAATAGTAGGAGCAGGAGCACCACCAGGATTAGGAGCATTAGTAGCAGAAGAAGGAACACTAGCAGCAGCAGCAGTAGCAGTAGCAGGAGCAGAAGTAGCACTAGGAACAGGAGTAGGAGTATGAACAGGAGCAGCAGCAGCAGCAATAGTAGTAGCAGGAGCAGCAGGAATAGGAGCATTAGAAGCAGAAGAAAGAGCACTAGCAGCAGCATTTGCAGCAGCAACAGGAGCAGTAGCAGCACCAGGAGCAGCAGTAGCACTAGGAGCAGCAGTAGCACTAGGAGCAGCAGTAGAAGCTGGTGCAGCAGCAGTTGTATGAGCAGCAGCAGTATGAGCAGGAGCAGCAGCAGCAGGAGTAGCTATAGCAGCAGCAGCAAGACAGGAGCAGGAGCAGCAGCAGTAGGAGCAGCAGCAAGAGCAGCAGGAGCAGCAATAGCAGCAGCAGCAAGAGCAGGAGTAGGAGTAGCAACAGCAGTAGCAACAGCAGCAGCAGGAGCAGGAGAAACAGTAGCAGTAAGAGCAGGAGAAGCAGGAGTAGCAGCAGCATTTGAAGCAGCATTAGCAGGAGCAGCAACAGTAACAGGAGTAGCAGTAGCAGTAGCAGCAGCAGGAGCAAGAGCAGCAGCAGCAGGAAGAGCAGCAGGAGCAGCAGCAGCAAGTGCAGCAGGAACAGCAGCAGGAGCAAGAGCAGGGGGAGCAGCAGCAGCAAGAGCAGCAGCAGCAGGAGTAGTAAGAGCAGCAGCAGCAGCTGGAGCAATAACAGCAGCAGTAGGGGGGAAGCAGAAGCAGGAGCAAAAGCAGCAGCAGCAAGAGCAGCAGGATCAGCAGCAGCAGGAGCAGCAGCAGCAGGATGCGCAGCCGCAGGAGCAAGAGCTGCAGAAGCAGCAGCAGGAGCAAGAGCAGCAACAGCAGCAAGATCAGCAGCAGCAGGAGCAGCAGCAGCAACAGTAGAAGGAGCAAGATCAGCAGCTTGAGCAGCAGCAGCAGGAGCAGCAGCAGCAGCAGGAGCAGCAGTAGGAGTAGCAGCAAGAGCAGGAGTAGTAGCAGCAGCAGCAGGAGCAGCAGCAGCAGTAGCAACAGCAGCAGCAGGAGCAGCAGGTGCAGGAGTAGTAACAGGAAGCAGAGCAGGAGGAGCAGGAGTAGCAGCATTAGTAGTAGCACCAGCAGGAGAAGGAGCAGCAGCAGCAGGAGAAGGAGCAGCAGCAGCAGTAACAGGAGCAGGAGTAGCACTAGCAGTTGTAGTAACAGGAGCAGCAGGAGCAGGAGTAGCAGCAGGCTTAGTAGAATTATTAGCAACATTAACGGCAATAGAAAGAGGAATGGCACGAACAAAAGCATCAGGATTAGCAGCAGCAATAGTAGTAGGAGGAGCAGCAGCAGGATTGGGAGCATTAGTACCAGAAGGAGAAGCGCTAGCAGCAGCATTAGCAGCAGCAGCAGGAGCAGTAGCAGCAGCAACAGCAGGAGCAGCAGTAGCACTAGGAGCAGCAGTAGAAGCAGGAGCAGCAGCAGTTTTATGAGCAGGAGCAGCAGCAGCAGGAGTAGCAAAATAGCAGCAGCAGCAAGACAGGAGCAGGAGAAGCAGCAGTAGGAGCAGCAGCAAGAGCAGGAGGAGCAGCAATAGCAGCAGCAGCAAGAGCAGGAGTAGGAGTAGCAGCAGCAGTAGCAACAGCAGCATCAGGATCAGGAGAAACAGTAGCAGTAAGAGCACGAGAAGCAGGAGTAGCAGCAGCATTAGAAGCAGCATTAGCAGGAGCAGGAGCAGCAGCAGTAACAGGAGTAGGAGTAGCAGTAGCAGCAGCAGGAGCAAGAGCAGCAGCAGCAGGAGCGAGAGCAGTAGCAGCAGCAGGAGCAGCAACAAGAGCAGCAGGAACAAGAGTAGCAGCAGCAGCAGCAAGAGCAGCAGCAGCAGGAACAGTAGCAGCAGGAGCAGCAACAGGAGTAGTAGGAGCAGCAGGAGCAGCAGCAGCAGGAGCAAAAGCAGCAGGAGCAGCAGCAGCAAGAGCAGCAGGAGCAGCAGCACCAGGATCAGCAGCAGGAGCAAGAGCACCAGAAGCAGCAGCAGCAGGAGCAAGAGCAGCAACAGCAGCAAGAGTAGCAGTAGCAGCAGCATCAAGAGCAGGAATAGTAGCAGCAGCAGGAGCAGCAGCGGCAGTAGCAACAGCAGCAGCAGCAGGAGCAGCAGCAGCAATAGCAACAGCAGCAGCAGGAGCAGCTGGTGCAGGAGAAGTAACAGGAAGCAGAGCAGGAGCAGGAGTAGCAGCAGCATTAGAAGTAGCAGCAGCACGAGAAGGAGCAGCAGCAGTAACAGGAGCAGGAGTAGCAGTAGCAGTTGTAGTAGCAGCAGCAGCAGGAGCAGGATTAGTAGCATATTTAGTAGTAGGATTAGCATTAGCAACGGCAATAGCAAGAGGCATATGACGAGGAGCAGCATCAGCAGTAGCAGCAGCAGTAATAGTAGTAGCAGGAGAACCACCAGGATTAGGAGCATTAGTAGCAGAAGAAGGAACACTTAGCAGCAGCAACAGGAGCAGTAGCAGCAGCAGGAGCAGAAGTAGCACTAGGAGCAGCAGTAGGAATATGAACAGGAGCAGCAGCAGGATTAGGAGCATTAGTAGGAGAAGAAGGAGCAATAGCAGCAGCATTTGCAGCAACAGCAGGAGCAGCAGTAGCACTAGGAGCAGCAGTAGAAGCAGGAGCAGCAGCAGTTGTATGAGCAGCAGCAGTACGAGCAGGAGCAGCAGCAGCAAGACAGGAGCAGCAGCAAGAGCAGCAGGAGCAGCAATAGCAGCAGCAACAAGAGCAGGAGTAGGAGTAGCAGCAGCAGGAGCAGCAGCAGCAGTAGCAACAGCAGCAGCAGGAGCAGGAGAAACAGTAGCAGTAAGAGCAGGAGAAGCAGGAGTAGCAGCAGCATTAGAAGCAGCATTAGCAGGAGCAGGAGCAGCAGCAGTAACAGAAGTAGGAGTAGCAGTAGCAGCAGCAGGAGCAAGAGCAGCAGCAGCAGCAGGAGCAGCAGCATCAAGAGCAGCAGCAGGAGGAACAGCAGCAGCAGGAGCAGTAACAGGAGTAGCAGGAGCAGCAGCAGCTGGATCAAGAACAGCAGCAGGAGCAAGAGCAGCAGGAGCAGCAGCAGTAGGAGCAGCAGCAGGGGGAGCAAAAGCAGCAGGAGCAGCAGCAAGAGCAGCAGGAGCAACAGCAGCAGAAGGAGCAGCAGCAGGAGCAAGAGCAGCAGAAGCAGCAGCAGGAGCTAGAGCAGTAACAGCAGCAAGAGTAGCAGCAGGAGCAGCAAGAGCTGCAGCAGCAACAGTAGCAGCAGTAAGAGCAAAGCTGGAGCAGCAGCAGGAGCAAGAGCAGCAGCAGCAGCAGGAGCAGCAGCAGCAGGAGCAAGAGCAGCAGCAGCAATAGCAGCAGGAGCAGCAGCAGCAGCAGGAGCAAGATTAGCGGGAGCAGAAGCAATAAGAGCAGCAGCAGCAGGAGCAGCAGCAGTAGCAGCAGCAGGAGCAACAGCAGTAGGAGGAGCTGCAGCAGGAGCAGCAGCAGGAGCAAGAGCAGCAGAAGCAGCAGCAGGAGCAAGAGCAGCAGCAGTAGGAGCAGCAGTAGCAGTAGTAGCAGTAACAGCACGAGCAGGAGCAGGAGAAGTAGCAGCAGTGGCGACAGCAGCAGCAGGAGCAGCAAGAGCAGGAGTAGTAGCAGCAGCAGCAGCAGCAGGTGCAGGAGAAGTAACAGGAAGCAGAGCAGGAGCAGGAGTAGGAGCAGCATTAGAAGTAGCAGCAGCAGGAGAAGGAGCAGCAGCAGCAGTGAAAGGAGCAGGAGTAGCAGTAGCAGTTGTAGTAGCAGCAGCAGCAGGGGCAGGATTAGTAGCATTTTTAGTAGAAGGATTAGCATTAGCAACGGCAATAGGAAGAGGAATAAGACAAGGAGCAGCATCAGCAGTAGCAGCAGCAGCTATAGTAGGAGCACCACCAGAATTAGGAGCATTAGTAGCAGAAGAAGGAACACTAGCAGCAGCATTAGCAGCAGCAGCAGTAGCAGTAGCAGGAGCAGAAATAGCACTAGGAACAGGAGTAGGAGTATGAACAGCAGCAGCAGCATTAGTAGTAGCAGGAGCAGCAGGATTAGGAGCATTAGTAGCAGAAGAAGGAGCACTAGCAGCAGCATTTGCAGCAGCACCAGGAGCAGTAGCAGCACCAGGAGCAGCAGTAGCACTAAGAGCAGCAGTAGAAGCTGGTGCAGCAGCAGTTGTATGAGCAGCAGCAGTATGAGCAGGAGCAGCAGCAGCAGGATTAGCTATAGCAGCAGCAGCAAGACAGGAACAGGAGCAGCAGCAGTAGGAGCCACAGCAAGAGCAGCAGGAGCAGCAATAGCAGCAGCAGCAAGAGCAGGAGTAGGAGTAGCAGCAGCAGTAGCAACAGAAGCAGCAGGAGCAGGAGAAACAGTAGCAGTAAGAGCAGGAGAAGCAGGATTAGCAGCAGCATTTGAAGCAGCATTAGCAGGAGCAGCAGCAGTAACAGGAGTAGGAGTAGCAGTAGCAGCAATAGGAGCAAGAGCAGCAGCAGCAGGATGAGCAGCAGGAGCAGCAGCAGCAAGAGCAGCAGGAACAGCAGCAGAAGCAAGAGCAGCGGGAGCAGCAGCAGCAAGAGCAGCAGCAGGAGTAGTAAGAGCAGCAGCAGCAGCAGCTGGAGCAAGAACAGCAGCAGGAGCAGCAGCAGTAGGGGGGAAGCAGCAGCAGGAGCAAAAGCAGCAGCAGCAAGAGCAGCAGGATCAGCAGCAGCAGTAGCAGCAGCAGCAGCAGGAGCAGCAGCAGCAGGAGGCGCAGCCGCAGGAGCAAGAGCTGCAGAAGCAGCAGCAGGAGCAAGAGCAGCAACAGCAGCAAGATCAGCAGCAGCAGGAGCAGCAGCAAGAGCAGCACCAGCAACAGTAGCAGGAGCAAGATCAGCAGCTGGAGCAGCAGCAGCAGGAGCAAGAGCAGGAGCAAGAGCAGCAGGAGCAGCAGCAACAAGAGCAGGAATAGCAAGAGCAGAAGCAACAAGTGCAGTAGCAGCAGGAGCAGCAGCAAGAGCAACAGCAGCAGGAGCAGCAACTGCAAAAGCAAGAGCAGCAGCAGCAGTAAGAGCAGCAGCAGCAAGTAGAGCAGCTGCAGGAGCAGCAACAGCAGTAGCAGGAGCAGCAGGAGCTGGATCAAGAACAGCAGCAGGTGCAAGAGCAGCAGGAGCAGCAGCAGTAGGAGCAGCAGCAGGAGGAGGAAAAGCAGCAAAGAACAGCAGGTGCAGTAGGAGCAGCAACACCAGGAGCAACAGCAGCAGGTGCAAGAGCAACAGCAGCAGGAGCAGCAGGAGCTAGAGCAGTAACAGCAGCAAGAGCAGCAGCAGGAGCAACAGTAAGAGAAGCAGCAACAGTAGCAACAGCAAGAGCAGCAGCTAGAGCTGCAGCAGCAGGAGCAAGAGCAGCAGCAGCAGGAGCAGCAGCAGCAATTGCAGCAGGTGCAGTAGCAGCAGGAGCAAGAGCAGCAGGAGCAGAAGCAACAAGAGCAGCTGCAGCAGGAGCAACAGCAGTAGCAGCAGCAGGAGCAACCGCAGCAGGAGCAACAACAGCAGGAGCAGCTGCAGCAGGAGCAAGAGCAGCAGCAACTGCAAGAGCAGCAGGAGCAGCAGGGGTAGTAGCAGCAGGAGCAGCAGGAGCAAGAGCAGCAGGAGCAGCAGCAGCAGGAGCTAGAGCAGCAGCAGTAGGAGCAGCAGTAGCAGTAGCAGCAACAGCACGAGCAGGAGGAGGAGAAGTAGCAGCAGTGGCTACAGCAGCAGTAGGAGCAGCAGCAGCAAGAACAGGAGTAGTAGCAGCAGCAGCAGAAGCAGCAGCAGCAATAGCAACAGCAGCAGCAGCAGGAGCAGCAGGTGCAGGAGAAGTAACAGGAAGGAGAGCAGGAGCAGGAGTAGCAGCAGCATTAGAAGTAGCAGCAGCAGGAGAAGGAGCAGCAGCAGTAACAGGAGCAGGAGTAGCAGTAGCAGTTGTAGTAGCAGCAGCAGCAGGAGCAGGATTAGTAGCATATTTAGTAGAAGGATTAACATTAGCAACGGCAATAGGAAGAGGAATAAGACGAGGAGCAGCATCAGCAGTAGCAGCAGCAGCAATAGTAGTAGCAGGAGCACCACCAGGATTAGGAGCATTAGTAGCAGAAGAAGGAACACCAGCAGCAGCATTAGCAGCAGCAGCAGGAGCAGTAGCAGCAGCAGGAGCAGAAGTAGCACTAGGAGCAGCAGTAGGAGTATGATCAGGAGCAGCAGCAGGAGCAATAGTAGTAGCAGGAGCAGCAGGATTAGGAGCATTAGTAGCAGAAGAAGGAGCACTAGCAGCAGCATTTGCAGCAGCAGCAGAAGCAGTAGCAGCACCAGGAGCAGCTGTAGCACTAGGAGCAGCAGCAGTTGTATGAGCAGCAGCAGTATGAGCAGGAGCAGCAGCAGCAGGAGTAGCTATAGCAGCAGCAGCAAGACAGGAACAGGAGCAGCAGCAGTAGGAGCAGCAGCAAGAGCAGCAGGAGCAGCAATAGCAGCAGCAGCAAGAACAGGAGTAGGAGTAGCAGCAGCAATAGCAGCAGCAGCAGTAGCAACAGCAGCAGCAGGGGCAGGAAAAACAGTAGCAGTAAGAGCAGGAGAAGCAGGAGTAGCAGTAGCATTGGAAGCAGCAGGAGCAGGAGCAGCAGCAGTAACAGGAGTAGGAGTAGCAGTAGCAGCAGGAGCAAGAGCAGCAGCAGGAAGAGCAGCAGGAGCAGCAGCAGCAATAGCAGCAGAAGCAGCAGCAGCAAGAGCAGCAGCAGGAGTAGTAAGAGCAGCAGCAGCAGCAGCTGGAGCAAGAACAGCAGCAGGAGCAAGAGCAGCAGAAGCAGCAGGAGTAGTAAGAGCAGCAGCAGCAGCTGGATCAAGAACAGCAGCAGGAGCAAGAGCAGCAGGAGCAGCAGCAGTAGGAGCAGCAGCAGCATGAGCAAAAGCAGCAGCAAGAGCTGCAGGATCAGCAGCAGCAGTAGCAGCAGCAGGAGCAGCAGCAGCAGGAGGAGCAGCCGCAGGAGCAAGAGCAGCAGGAGTAAGAGCAGCAACAGCAGCAGCAGGAGCAGCAGCATCAGTAGCAGCAGCAAGATCAGCAGCTGGAGCAGCAGCAGCAGGAGCAAGAGCAGCAGCAGCAGGATCAGGAGGAAGAGCAGCAACAAGAGCAGGAGCAATAAGAGCAGAAGCAACAAGAGCAGCAGCGGCAGGAGCAGCAGCAAGAGCAACAGCAGCAGGAGCAGCAACAGCAAAAGCAGCAGCAGCAAGAGCAGCAGGAGCAGCAGCAGCAAGAGCAGCAGCTGCAGCAGAAGGAGCAACAGCAGCAGGAGGAGTAGCAGAAGGAGCAAGAGCAGCAGGAGCAGCAGTAGCAGGGGCAAGAGGAGCAGCAAGAACAGCAGCAGGAGCAGCAGCAGCAAGAGCAGCAGCAGCAGGGGCAGCAGCAGCAGTAGCAGCATAAGCAAGAGCAGCAGCAGGAGCAGTAGCAGCAGGAATAGCAGCAGCAGTAGCAGGAGCAGGAGAAGCAGTAACAACAGCAGCAGCAGGAGCAGCAGCAGTAGGAGCAGCAGCAGCACGAGCAGGAGCAGCAGCAGTAACAGGAGCAGGAGCAGCAGCATTAGCAGGAGCAGGAGAAGCAACAACAGCAGCAGCAGAAGCAGGAGCAGCAGCAGTAATAGGAGCAGCAGCAGCAGGAGCAGCAGCAGTAACAAGGGCAGGAGCAGCAGCAGCAACAGCAGTAGCAGCAGCAGCAAGAGCAGGAGCAGCAGTAGTAGCACAAAATGGAATCCACTCTTCTGTAGACGACGATGTTACGAGGATGGCTTGGTATGTCTCTTTACTAAGAAATTCCTTTCCTTCCTTTTCACTCGCGTCTTTTGTTTTGGCAATGTAGCGAGGAAAATCATGCTCGAGCCACTGCAACCTCTCATCATTAATGTTAAAGAAATGCATTTTCTCCGGTTTATGTATGTCCATATTACTGCTGCTAACATCATGAATGTTGAACCACTTTTTAATGTTCTTCATGAAAGTGATTGTTGCTCCAGCATTACAAAACTCATGTGCGCCTATCTGTTGTGATTGGTCTTTCAGGTATTCCAATGCCGTGATAACTTCTAAGGAAAATATATCTTTGGCGCGTTTGACATTCATCTTCTCGAAATTAGTGGGAGCAATGTGTTTGTGGGTGAGAAAAGGAACTGGCTTCGTAGTTTCTGTTGACTGAAGTTCATACAGTTCCTTTACGTGGCTGCCTCATCACCATCGAACATAACTTTATCTAGGAATGCATTTCTTATATTCTTTAGTATGTGGCACTGATCGAATGCAAGATAAAGAGGTCGCTCACTGTTGTGGGGATGAGGTATTATTGGTTTCACACTTTTCGAGGATGACAGTTTACACATCATGTTTACATTTGTTTTATGATTGTCTGTCACTACACGTAACCCTAAGAACCCACAAGATTCGATTTCTTCTATTACGGACAGAGTGAGTTTATGGAGGTCCGCACCACAAAGCCTCTTTGAGAAGAAGTATGCTGCAGGAAGTTTGTATTGCGTTGTCAGTCCTGATATCAAAAAAGAAAGAAGTTATTTGCCAGGATGGTTTGCTTCTCTGTTGTTTTGTTATCACCCTCTCTATTATCCTTATCTTCTGCATTGTATAAATTTGCAGAAGTATCTTACTCACCGAAGAAAGAATCTAGTTTCTTGTCATATATCAACTGTTGCTTGATTGTCATTTCGTCCACTATTAATGAACACAATTTTTCTGCCTGGTTTAGTTGATTCGATTCCAGAAGGAGACGACTTTTTATGAGAGGTGTTATTCCAGTGCCACATGACAAATCCCCTACATATCTGGAAAGTGTACTCTTGCTAGGGATATCGAAAATGTAATTTCTGGCATGTTTGTACCCTTTAGGACTAGCATATTGCCAAAGCACACAGTGCTTCACTGTACTTTCCGACCATCGTAGGATATTTTTTCTGAAAATTTGTTATTAAGTCTAATAACATTGAGGCTTTAAGATACGAGGGATCATTTTCATTGATTTTTAATATAGCAGAAAGAGCCTCGTAATACTTGTTTTTATATTTTTCTAATTTCCTATTGACATCTTGTAGGCTGAGCTCTAATTTTCGTATATTTACATTCGCCCGCCACAATTTCAATCGAAGTTTTCTTTTTTCTGCCTCAGCATCTCTTAATTTATGTTGAATGTTGCTTTCAGTTTGAACTGCAACGGAGTGGAATGACTTATCCGTAACAGTATCCGCGTCATTTGCATTTTCGGTATTGCATTCAGGACTATTATTACGTTTCCTCTGTGTACCTCTCTGATTAGAACACAAGTTTTCTGCGCGCCTTTCTAGGTGTAATTTTGTAAGAAGGGTATCCACTGAAAACACTGGAAATAGAATCATATTTTAGTTTCCTTATTTTCAGTCCAGGTTGATAAACTACACACTACAGAACTTCTTGAATTAAAATTCGGTAGGAAGTTGTCTCTTGAAATTGCTTTCAACCATGCTTCAGCTCGCTCTGCATTAACAGGAAATTCATGAAATGAAATTCCTGCTACTCCACGGCTTTTACTTTTACAGAAAGGTACACAGCAATACACCATGATTGTATATTAACACAGCAGACTGATACCTTACTTAAGAACACTTATCACGTCAGGCTGTCAAACTAACTGAAGCTGTCAGCAGCGTACTGTTGACTCACGGCAATAAGTATTCAGTGGGTCGAGTTGTGCCACGCTATGCGGCAAATTTGTGTACACCTCCTGTTCACAAGATTTTACGGAGATGGCCAGTAGTGGGAAGGCGTGTAGTATAGCAGCCGGCGATGATTAAGGCAACATGGACCACGAAACTGAACTTTTCAAGAACCAAACTACAGTGAAACCTGTCTAAAGTGACCATCTGAAGTTATCTTGTAAAATGGTCGTTTTATCAGGTGGCCGCTTGATTAAGGTTACGGTTTTTTTATGAATCAGCATGAAAATACTGAATTTCATTGACTTTTTAGTACTGTGTGCGTACAACAATTGTGCATATTAATGTCAGCCTCTTCCATTCTTGCAACTAGCCTTTTCAAAACTCTCTTGCGGTACCTCAGTTTAAATGACTGGATAATAACTTGATCAACAAGGGGCTGGAGGTGTGATGTATTTGGGGGAGGAAACACTGATCACATTGCGACTTTGTCATTTAATCTTGGAAATTGCGTAGCCAATTCCCAAACAATAATGATGTCATCCAGCTTTATTGTTGCAGTTCACTTAACTCCCAATAAGCCCATGTCAACATTTTTCAAACATCTCGATTTCAATCATTTCCCTATTATTAAGAGTGGTTCTTTTTCTCATGCAGCATTACAACAAAAGAGCAGGGTTATTTTGACTTTTATCAACTTCCCCCCTTTACACTCTTTTTTTCTTAAAACTTAAAGTTTTGTTAGGGAAGGCCCTGAAAAAAAAAAAACCTATTTCGTTAACATTGGCCCATGTGAATAAAAACTAGCTTTAGCTTTTTAGTCTTCAGTATTAGCACTAGCTTTAGCTGTCTAGTCTTCAGTATTAGCACTAGCTTTAGCTAGCAATTGTGTGAATATAATATTGCCCTTGCTAGGAAGCTAAAGCTGGAAAATTCCAGCTTTCGCTTGAGATTAGTGAACACCTGTATGCCTATTAATATAATATTTCATTGTTAGAACAAGTGTTTTATGAATCTTCTCCATAGTTGACTGAAAATGTTATTCTCAACAACTGAATTGATTTCATACCAGATTTGTTGTTTTTTTTAGTTGGTTATTTAACGATGCTGTATCAACTACTAGGTAATTTAGCGTCGAAGAGATTGGTGATAGCGAGATGGTATTTGGCGAGATGAGGCCGAGAATTCGCCATAGATTACCTTGCATTCACCTTACGGTTAGGGAAAATCTCGGAAAAAACCAGCCAAGTAATCAGCCCAAGCGGGGATCGAACCCGCGCCCGAGCGGAACTTCAGACCGGCAGGCAAGTGCCTTAACTGACTGAGCCACGCCAGTGGCGATTTGTTGTTAGATGAAAAAGAGCAAGGAAGGAGTTTTAACGTTTGTGAGTGTACTTAAAAAGAAATAAATGCCTGATTCCGATTTCGAACACGGGTCAGGTCATGAACGCGATGTAGTAAATGATGTGCAATTTAAATTTGTGTCACTGCTACAAAATTTCAAAATCTTGTTTAATAAATAACAGGTGCCTGACATTAAACATGCAAAAGAAAAATCTCTGTTGGTTTTGAAGAGAAGTATTAAAGAAATAAGTGAAAAACAACTGATGAAAAAATTCAAAATATGAAAAATTATTTGAAAATGAATACAGGTAAAAATGTGACAGGTAACAAAAAAAATTGTGCTCGAGGAATGGGAAAAACAGTTCATAGAACTTCTATCAGCAGAAGAAAATCCTGTATTCTGTAAAGATCCAGGTAATTCAATCGAGTATACTTAGTTGTTACAGTTATAAAAAATCGCAAGATGACAAGGCGAAATTAACCTTTTGAAATTAATTATTTTTCCCAAAACTTACAGACCTGTTACTAAATCTGCGTATTACTCTGTGAAGAGATTTACTAAATCTACATACTTAGACTTCAACAAACAAAATTTGATAACTCAATCCTAAGGGAAAAAATGGAACTCTCTGCATCAAAATCCACAGTTAATTCCCGATTTACTACGAAACTCGTCTGTAGCTGCATTTAGATTGGCAACAGGCTATGATTGTTTGGCCAAACACCTGCATAGAATTGGAATATATCAGTCCCCTAACTGCCCATTGTGCAACTCAAACCAAGAAATGGATTCGGAACACCTCAAAATCTGTGCTTCAGTGGCTGGTCATGATAATATCTTTGAAAAATATTGGAGTGCAAGAGGTCAAATGACTTTATTGTCAAACGCCTGGCATTAGAAAACAACAACAACTTATCCCAAAACAAAAAAATTGACGGAATATTTTCGTAAGTTCCCATTTGAAGCTAGTTTCTCTCTAGAATATATAAAATAGAAATAAAAGTGAAATAGAGACAAACTTACATTTACTTTACTTCACAATACATTTTCTTCATAGGAGCCATAATTGTTGGAACATCAGGCCATCCTGCTTTGAGTCCAAATCAGTCACAATTACCACCACCACCAAAAAGAATTAAATCATTACTTCCAGAGAGAGAGAGATGAAACCAAAAACCTATCTACTTCTGAACTGCAGAGACTAGCTCTTTTGGAGCAATTAAAATTAACAAGAGTTCAGATGGAGGAGGAAGATCTAATAATAAGACTCCTTCAGTCTAGTTCTGGTGACAAAAATAACCAGGAAAATTAAGAAATTCCAATACATACCGTTTTGTGAACACATTAAAAAGCACACAACTGTATATTCAAGTTCAAATAAAGTCTGAAAAAACATCGCTTGGACAATGAAACATTATAATATCTTGCATGAATTATATTCTTCAATTCCTGCCGTCTCTGAAGACCTCTGCGTCTTATTTCTGCTGCATCAATATCCTGTCCATCTTCCACATCCAGGTCACCATCCTCATATCCTTCTCTTCATGTAAGGTTTTTTTTTAAGTATTTCACAACATTATGGAGAACAGCACAACTGATTATCACAGAAGGCACTTTTGTCAAATCCATTCTTAGAGGATTTGAGGCAAGGAAATTTCCGCTTAAGCTGACCGAAACACCTAGCGATTATCACTCGTTTCCTCTTAGGCAAGCATGTTGTAATCTCTTTCCTCAGGGGCATGAGGATTCCTATAAGGAGTGAGTAGCCAGGGAGTAATGCCATGTCCACTGTCTCCAAGTAATACAGCATCACTTCTCTGCCGGTTCATCTGGAAAAATAAATCTTATCTTCTCAAAATTCTGTTGTCATGGACAGACCCTGGCCATTGGGCATCAATGCTTGTAACTTCCTCTTTAGCATTGCAAGCACATTTACTGAGGACGTGCCTTTTCTGTTGACATATTCATCACCATATAGTTGGGGCTTAGCAATTGGCACATGTGCACAGTCTATGACACCAATTGCACAGGAAAAATTATAGTCCTCATTCCATTGCAATTTTGTTGCTTTTAATTCATCAAAGGACATTGGAAATTTAATCCACAAATGTGGTTTCTGAATTATTTTCGCTGATACTACCTTTATGGTTGCAGACGGTTGAACAATGAACACCTAAATCTTTTCCAATGCCTGTCTGAAAATCAGGATCACTTCCGAAACGTAAATATATTTCCATTCTTCGTTTAAAACTTAAAGTCACGCCTCTTGTTTCAGTTGTTTCGTCAAGAAAATGTTCAGCTAACCACTCAACATTTTCTTCTCTCAACCTAAATAAACTGTGATAATCTTCTTCACATGTTGTAATTCGTTCCCGATAACATTTACGAGTATGTACATTAATAAATGCAGCCATCTCATTTGACATTCAGCAATAAACTGGATTTCTAGTGTGGTCAGAAGAACACTTGAAAAATTAGAAGCTAAAGCTAGTAACATTTAGCCAAAGCTAGTTTTTATTCACAGAATTTAAAGTAAACACTGGAAAATTTAGCCTTTGGCTAGGGCAAACAGCTAAAGCTTTCCAGTAAAAGCTTAAGCTTAATTTTTATTCACAAAACTACTAGTGTTAGCTTGAAAACTGTTAGCAAAAGCAAAAGCTAGTTTTTATTCACATGGCCCATTGTAAATGTCTCTGAGTTCATAATCCGTAAGAATTGAAGGCAGTCTATTTTTTCCATTCTTCAATAATATTGGTTTTAATGCCACTTCCTTCACTAGATACAGAACGAAATGCAATGTTATGGCGTTTTCTAAAGCACTCTAACCACCCATTACAAGCAACAAAATTGCTTACATTCAGTTCTTTGGCAATTTCTTCGCCCTTGCACACTTGAACCATTCGCAAAACAGAATCATTCAGATTACCAAACACAGATTCTCTCTTCCTTTTTTGGCCACCACCCATATTTTTCTTTTAATATTTCATCTATATTCTTAATTATACCGTAAATGTCCTTCCACATTTGTACATTTCTGAAAATTTTCTACGAGATGTTTCCTTCTTACTTTCTTCAATCATTTTTCATCTCACCTCTAAACTTAACACCACTCTAGATTTACTGTTAGACATGATTTCTCTCTCAAACTAAGTTCACAGTTCCTCTGAATCAACTGAATGAAAAGAAGAAAAATTCGTGAAAGCTGGTCCAAATAGAGAAAGATAGAAAGAGGGGGAAAAAAATATAAAAATTTGAATGGTTAGCTGCTGACCTAAAACATCACCATAACATTTTCGATAGAAAACTTCCGTGTTTCAATCCTTTAAAAACGAGTAAGAATTTATAGCTGTGCAGGGTCGTAGTGGAAAGTGACAAAAGAGTCATAAAACAGAACCAACTAACCCCAAGATATGGAGGGTGTACTGTTGTACACTTAGCTGTTGTCCTCCTGACATTCCTTCCTGTGCTATAACAATCGAAAAAATAGGTCTGACAGAATCCATGAAAAGATTTTTTGTTGAACAGTGACTGTTATAGTCAGGTTCCAATCCAAATAGACCCTGGGCGCTGACCAGCACATGAGGTGGCCACTAAATAAAGAGAGAATTTGCATTGATCTTATGGAAAATCCAATTGGTTCCATAGAAATTTGGCCTTTTGACCAGGTGGACATTTAAATGAAGTGACCGCAAAGGCAGGTTTCACTGTATTTATCAAAATTTATAATCCATTTTGAATCTTGCGTACACCACTTTTAACACTTGATTATAAAAAATTGATGAACTAGTGGACTTACTCGTGTTAAATATGTAATATTTGTCCGGCTTACAGCTGTTTCAGTGCATCACGCACCATCATCAGAGCCTACTAGATCGCGGCGTCATCTCGAACTTCTCTGCCTGTTAGGAGGGTGTGTTTTATTGTTGGAAAATGTTGGAGTGTGGAGTCGAATAGTGTGTGTGTATTGAAATTGATCTGTGTGTTGAGGATTTGATCGGGGTGTGTTTTAGTGTGTTTGTATATTTCGTATTGTTCTAGTGTGTTGAGTTTTTGGTTCTTGGGTTGTGTGTGTAGGATTTCCATGTCCATATTTATGTTATTGTATGTATGGTTGGCATTGGTTATGTGATCGGCGTATGTAGATGTATTGTGTCCTCTGGTTATAGCTTTAATGTGTTCTTTGTAGTGAGTTTGGAATGATCTGCCTGTCTGTCCTATGTAGAAATTGTCGCAACTATTACATGTGAGTTTGTATACACCTATGTGGTCATATTTATTTGTTTGTGTTTTTTGTGTGTTGAGATTTCTTTGTAGTGTGTTTTCTGTTCTGTATGTTATGTTGTATTTCTGTTTTCTGAATGAGATACGATCTTATGTGTGCTTTTGTTTTCATATGTTAGTGTGATGTATTTCTTGTCTTCTTGTGTTTGTGTTATGTTTTGTGTATTTTTGTGTTTGTTAAGTTTTTGTTTTGTCTTCCTTATGATGTTGTCTATTATGTTTGGATTGTATCCGTTTTCTTGTGCTATGAATTTGATTGTGTTCACTTCTTCATTGTAGTGTTGTTGGTTCATGGGTATTTTGAGTAATCTGTGTACCATTGTCCTGAATGCAGCATGTTTGTGTTGTATGGGGTGGTTAGATGTGTTGTGTATGTGTGTGGCGGTGGTGGTTGGTTTTCTGTATATTTTGAAGGTGTGTTTGTTGTCGATTTTTGTTATGGTGATGTCTAGAAAATTTATGGAGTTGTTATTTTCAAGTTCTAATGTGTATTGAAGTTTTGGGTGTAATTTGTTTATGTATTGCTGTAGTTTGTGTATTTGTACATACTCAACAATGAACACAACAAGTATGCAGACAACATAATATACTGGCACAGATATGTAGACGATATACTCATACTATACAAAGGAAACAAAAGACAAATACAGAAACTACACCAATACATAAACAAATTACACCCAAAACTTCAATACACACTAGAACTTCAAAACAACAACTCCATAAATTTCCTAGACATCGCCATAACAAAAATCGACAAAAAAACACACCTTCAAAATATACAGAAAACCAACCACCACCACCACACACATACACAACACATCTAATCATCCCATACAACACAAACATGCTGCATTCAGGACAATGGTACACAGATTACTCAACATACCCATGAACCAACAACACTACAATGAAGAAGTGAACACAATCAAATTCATAGCATAAGAAAATGGATACAATCCAAACACAGGGGCGTATTTTGCGGACTACCGGGGCTACCAGCGGTAGCCCAAGGAAATTACTAAAGAAAAAGTTTATAATATAACATAATGTTATAATTTTGTATTATTAGTTTTACCATAGTAATTAAAATTAGAGTAATTGTTAGATTTATATGCTCTCTCTGCTCTCGAAAAGAAACAAGTTGTCAAGGCGGCATCGCTGGAGAAACCGCTTGCTACGTGAGGTAGCCTGTGACCGTACCGCGCACGATGTCCTTCGCACAACTGCCCGTCCCCTCCCCCCCGCTCCCTTCCGTTACCATCGTGCTGTGTAGGCTGGGCGAGTTGCCACTCTCGTGATCGGTTTCTTCGCAGGCGCGAAGCGGAAATACGCTTAGTACGCTAGCAATTGAATGTGATTATGTTCTTGCAGTGCATTATTTTAAATCTGTGATTCGTTCGAGTGTCTAAGAGTTATATTAATTGTGAATTATTAAGTTTTTAATTTCCCAATTAAGTGATATTGTGAAAAATATGGCAGAACAAGTTTTGGAGAGGTTTGTGTTGAAAATGACTGTGTAATAGAAGGTTTATTAAAAGTGCCTTTTAACCGTCGTACATTACAACGAGAAAGTTGAAATTGTGAAAATTGAAAGACCAACTCCTGAGTTAAATTTGTCCATGGACGTAGAAGAAAAACAGCGAGAGTACACACGCCATTTCACTTCAACATCATACGGTAAGTGGAATTGGTTGTGTGGTACTTCTAAACTGTGTAAACTATTTTGCTGGCCATGTTTGTTATTTAGCCGCGAAACTAATGTGTGGTCAAAAGAGGGGTTTTCTAATATGAACTCCCTTCGAACAGCAGTCCTAGAATACGACAAATCAAAAGCTCATATTTGTAGTAGCATGAACTTTGCGAACTTTGGGAAGACAAGAATTGATTTGCAGCTAGATAAGCAAAAAGCTCTACACATCAACCAACACAATGCTCTTGTGAAAAAAAAAACGGGAGATTTTACTGCATCTTATTAACGCAGTCTGCTTTCTAGGAAAACAAGAATTGGCTTTTCGGGGTCATAACGAGAGTGTGGAATCAGACAATATAGGAAATTATATTGAATATTTAAGTTCCTTAAGTGAATTTGACCATTTACTGGCCAATCATCTTGAGAGTTCAACAGTATTTCGTGGTACTTCTCTCGCAATTCAGAATGAGTTAATATTTGCTATAAGTGGGGTTATGATAAAGAACATAAAACCTTTTGTGGCCATTGTTGTTGATGAAACAAGTTACTGCTCTAATCAGAGTCAATTATCCACTGTTTTAAGATACGTCGACAGTACTGCCAATGTTCAAGAACGGTTTATAGGATTCACAAATGTCAGTTCGGACAAAACTGCTGTTGCTTTGTTTCAGCATGTGGAAGGTGTTATAGGAGAATACAATGTCGGCAATAACTTAATTGCACAGACATACGATGGTGCTTCAGTTATGGCAGGAAATATTAATGGCTTAAAAACAAAAGTTCAAGAAAAGTATCCTCAAGCACTATTTGTCCATTTTTACAGCCATGTTCTCAATTTAGTTTTGCAACAAACTACTTCATCCATTCCAGAATGCCGCATTTTTTTCAAAACACTGTCGGGTTTAGCTGCATTTTTCTCATCATCTCCTAAAAGATCAGAAAACTCAAGGAATTTATGAACAAGAAACTCCCAAAAGTAGCACCAACTAGATTGAATTTTACATCTCGGCTTGTAAATACAGTAAAGGAATACAGAGAAAAACGGACTGCCTTCTTTAAAAATATCATTTGTAATGACTCTGAAGAAAACTGGGATGATGCTGTAAATGTGCAGGCTCAAGGATATTTGAATTTTTTTCACACAGTTTCAGAATATATTTCTTCTTGAAGTCTATGCTAGAGTGCTCGCACATACAGATGTGCTCTACAATATTCTTCAGACAAAAAGTCTAGACATAGCATGCTACTTGCAAGAGGTATCAAAGTTAAAAAAAAAAATACTATATCCGAGTTCAGACGTAGTGGGTTTCCGTCCATATGGAGTAATATGGAAAATGAAAATTCTTCAGCCAATACAATGGAACCACCATTAAAGCGAAGAAAAGGAGATGATGAATTGAAATACAGGCAGCTGTACTACAGCATACTAGATCGTATGCAAATGGAAATTACTGACAGATTTTCTGATTATGGAAAGCTTCAGTTCACACATCTTCTAGATTCTCAAAAATTTTCTGCTTATAGAGAAAACTTCCCGAATGAGGCACTAAACAAATTATTTCAGTCCTATATCAGTCAATTTGATCAAGTACGTTTGAAAAATGAATTAAGTGTAATATATTCAGCAGAAGTCTTTGATTTTTCGAACAAACCTATCCATGAAATATTATCTGCCATATATGAAAACCAGCTGAACCAAGTTATTCCTGAAGTCCTTAAATTGGCAACATTAATTGTGACAATACCAGCTACGTCAGCATCGGTAGAAAGAACATTTTCTGCGTTGAAGAGAATAAAATCCTACTGTAGATCAACTCATACACAAGAACGTTTATCCGGCTTGGCACTAATATCCATTGAAAAGTCATTTCTACAGAAACTTTGCAAGTGGCCCAACTGTAATTTCAATGACGAAGTCATCAACGTATTTTAGTCCCAATCAAGACGTCTGGAATTCACATAAATATGTAAGGAATTTTATTATAGGGATTTTAAAATATATTTTGGGTGTAATAATAGGGTCAGTGGTAGCCCAAACCCTTTAACCAGTATACGCCACTGTCCAAACATAATAGACAACATCATAAGGAAGGCAAAACAAAAACTTAACAAACACAAACACAAGAACAAAAGAAATACATCACACTAACATATGAAAACAAAAGCACACATAAGATCGCATCTTCACTCAGAAAACAGAAATACAACATAACATACAGAACAGAAAACACACTACAAAGACATCTCAACACACAAAAAACACAAACAAATAAATACGACCACACAGGTGTATACAAACTCACATGTAATAGTTGCGACAAGTTCTACATAGGACAGACAGGCAGATCATTCCAAACTCGCTACAAAGAACACATTAAAGCTATAACCAGAGGACACAATACATCTACATACGCCGATCACATAACCAATGCCAACCATACATACAATAACAGAAATACGGACATGGAAATCCTACACACACAACCCAAGAACCAAAAACTCAACACACTAGAACAATACGAAATATACAAACACACTAAAACACACCCCGATCAAATCCTCAACACACAGATCAATTTCAATACACACACACTATTCGACTCCACACTCCAACATTTTCCAACAATAAAACACACCCTCCTAACAGGCAGAGAAGTTCGAGATGACGCCGCGATCTAGTAGGCTCTGATGATGGTGGGTGATGCACTGAAACAGCTGTAAGCCGGACAAATATTACATATTTAACACGAGTAAGTCCACTAGTTCATCAATTAATTAAAATTTATAAGATTCGAAATTTTTACTCCGCCCACTTTAACATTATTTGTAGTTTGAATAAATGATTGTAACAATTAACATTTTATCTAATATAATTTGCCTTGATATAACTACATAAATTTCAATTTTCAACAGATAAAAGGTACAGTACACACAACTTTTGAATTAAATTTGTTGAAACTTGGCCAAGAATTATTTTGAAAAGTAACAGACAACATTATTTACTGATACTGTTCCTGGTTACAATATGTGACCAAATACTTTTCAAGATTCTCCATTGAGAAGTTTTGCATTTGAAGGACGAAAAGATTCTATTGATAGTACATGACGTCATAGGCGCAAATTTAATCGCTGTCACTGTACAGGTACCCATGGCAACTGACAATTGAAGTTTTTCCCCTGGAGAATGGAGGACACATTTTTCATTGTTTCAAACTCTGGATTCGTTTCCAATACTTTCTTCAGTTTTAATGTAATGGCTTCACCCACGGGTCCTGGTACTTGTTTCTGTAGAAGCAATTCAATGATACCAATTGCAACTTTCAGTTGTAGCGACAAAGACTCCAAGTACTCTATATATTTTGGAAGGTCACTGAAATGTGTCTTGAGGAAAGGAAGTGAGCCATAGATGTTGTCACTGCTAAGTACAGATTTTTCCTGAGAGAAATGTATTGATATTTCTCTCAAAATAAAAAAAGGTCCATATATAATGCAGTAAATATAGGATAAATTTTATCAACAATGAGTTATGTTCTTTTAGATACTAAGGTCCACTTTAGGTTTTTTTTAGGTTCAACAGATTTCACATATATAACTCCTACGATCATAATTCGGAAAAATATTGAAGAAATTAGGAGTTCAGAAACAAGGAAAAGAATAGGTAAAAAAAAAAAACTACAAATCCAGTCCCTAGTAATAACTTTGCAATAGTTGTCTACATTATTCTTGTTTAGAAACAATCTCGGCTACAATCTAAACTAATCCTCCTCTGATATCGTTGCTATCTTTCATTTCTGTTATCTATAATTTTCTGTTTATCTTCAATTATTATATCTCACTAATATTCACCAATTATATACATTACAATATTACATTATTTGCCCTATTTTTCACTGAGTTTTTCTCAGAATTTTACTCTTGCATTCATTCAGTGTTCCAATATTGGAATATTCTAATAATACTACCACTTCTTCAATTCACTTATCACTTTTTCTCTTTCATTGGTATAACTTTTCTGGTTCACTCTCTCTACTTGCACTCACTTTCACTTTTTCTCTACTGCATTTCCCAGATTCTTCCGCTCTCTAGTACATAAAACACTCAATATTCTTTGGTCTGTGGATAAGTTTCGGAGCTTCTACCGCATTGTCTTGGTGTTGGTAACTGACGTTTTGACTGCTGTGTTGTGGTCATCTTCAAAGCAGTGAGATAAGGAAATATATGTCTCGATGGGGGGAGTAATTTCGGTGATAGGTCGTAGGTTCCCCTGATTGGTCCTTCGCTGTCCAATCTGGTTGAGGTCTGTATGGAGGGGAGTATTCATATTAAATACTGGCCCTCATAAGTTCCGAAAAAGTGACCTTGATATCGTTCCCGATGTCCGGATGAAGGGGGGGGAGCGCCGCGTACATGTGGAGACCTGGTTTCTTGTTCCTAAGTATCGTAGGTTCTCCTTCTGGCATCTGATTGGTCCTTCGCTGTCCAATCTGGTTGAGGTCTGTATGGAGGGGAGTATTCATATTAAATACTGGCCCTCATAAGGTCCGAAAGAGTGACCTTGGTATCGTGCCCGATGTCCGGATGAAGGGGGGGGAGCGCCGCGTACATGTGGAGACCTGGTTTCTTGTTCCTAAGTATCGTAGGTTCTCCTTCTGGCATCTGATTGGTCCTTCGCTGTCCAATCTGGTTGAGGTCTGTATGGAGGGGAGTATTCATATTAAATACTGGCCCTCATAAGGTCCGAAAGAGTGCCCTTGGTATCATGCCCGATGTCCGGATGAAGGCGAGGGCGCCGCGTACATGTGGAGACCTGGTTTCTCGTTCCTTAGTATGATCTTGGAATAGACTTCCCCATGAGTTGCTGAGTTGTAACCCCTCGTCCTTGTTGATGTTGTTTGATGTGGAAGGCTTCTTTAACCAGTCTTCTGTATAAGTTGTCTTCTTTATCTATTATCTTGATGTTGTCGAATTCGATGGCGTGATCTGAATCTGCTGAGTGTAAGGCTATTGCTGATTTTTCGTATGGTCCGTATTCGCAGAGTCGGATGTATATTCCGGCTGATTGGAGGTATGGAAGTTAATCTTTGACTTTGACTAATGAGTGGGAAATCTTGTGTGGGGCGTTGTATACCGTCTTGATATTGAATTTCCTCAGTAACTTCCCAATTCTGTCTGTGGTTCCTTCTATGTATGGAAGGAAGGCCTTCTGTTTCATGTTCATAAGTTCAGGATCTTGTTCGTGTGCTTCTGGTCGTGAGTTCTTGTATGAGGACTTCCTTATAATGTTGTTGTCATATCCGTTGTTTGTGAAGGTTTTGTGTAGGAATTGAAGTTCTGCTCATAGATTGTCAGAGTCACAGATTCTATGCGCACGCTCAGTGAGAGTTTTGAAGACCGATCTCTTGAAGCTTTGCTTGCTTGCTTTTGCTTGCTTACTTGCTTTTGCTTGCTTGCTTTTGCTTGCTTGCTTGCTTTTGCTTGCTTTTGCTTGCTTGCTTGCTTTTGCTCGCTTGCTTTTTCTTGCTTGCTTGCTTGTGCTTGCTTGCTTTTGCTTGCATTTTTGCTTGCGTTTGCTTGCTTTTGCTTGCTTGCCTGCTTTTGCTTGCTTGCTTGCTTTTTCTTGCTTGCATGCATTTTCTTGCTTGCTTGCTTTTGCTTGCTTGCCTGCTTTTGCTTGCTTGCTTGCTTTTGCTTGCTTGCCTGCTTTTGCTTGCTTGCTTGCTTTTTCTTGCTTGCATGCTTTTTCTTGCTTGCTTGCTTTTGCTTGCTTCCAAGAGAGCAACCGTGCTTTCGCTTGCTTTTGCTTGCTTGCTTTCGCTTGCTTGCTTTCGCTTGCTTGCTTTCGCTTGCTTGCTTTCGCTCGCTTGCTTTTGCTTGCTTGCTTTCGCTTGCTTGCTTTTGCTTGTTTGATTTCGCTCGCTTGCTTTTGCTTGCTTGCTTTTCCTTGCTTGCTTTCGCTTGCTTTTGCTTGCTTGCTTTTGCTTGCTTGCTTTCGCTTGCTTTTGCTTGCTTGCTTTCGCTTGCTTGCTTTTGCTTGCTTGCTTTTGCTTGCTTGCTTTCGCTTGCTTTTGCTTGCTTGCTTTTGCTTACTTGCTTTTGCTTGCTTGCTTTTGCTTGCTTGCTTGCTTGCTTTTGCATGCTTGCTTTCGCTTGCTCGCTTGCTTTCGCTCGCTTGCTAGGGATGTTAAGGAGAGAGGATGGCTTTAATATGGTGGAAAATCTATCGGCGGCCCACGGGTTCCACCATAGGATCTGTGCCAGATGAGGATACCACTCAGCTTCAGAGAAGTGCATCTGCACCCTCTGTGGGCACAGCTGCAATCAGTAACTTATACTCACCTGCCAAGCAAGGACAAACACACTAACATTCTATGCAAAAGAAGACAACTTTTGACTAAAATGTAACAATGTACACATTGTGTTTAATAAATCTTATTATAAATAAAAAAAAATTGCTGTAAGATACACTTTGATATGTGAGAAAAATGTAATGCAGATTTATGCCTTTGTTAGCTGCTGCAACGCTCTTTTTAAAGCTCTGGCGCACAAGGTTTTCAAGGGGCAATGACGTTTACAATGTGGTGGAAAACCAGTACACTTTTAAAAGAAAAATGTTTTCTTTAAAAATAATCTTCGAAATTATAAAATTTATCAGACAAAATTTAATGCATACTTGCGACCCTTTTAACAGTCATTTGAAAGCTCTGCTGCACAGGCTAAATGACAATAAACTTGGATCGCAATTTCTGTAAATTTAATTTGTTACTTTATTCTCACAAAAAAGTATTAATATCTTTATATCTTCCGAACAATTAATGCTACATAATACATGATATTTGCAACACACATTCTTAGGCTATTAGGAAACTTTTCTGCATAACAGAGATTTGTTATTTTGTTGTCTTTGAAGAATATCCTCCCATGTTTCTATAAAAGTACTTTTTAAATTGATTCTTTAGATATATTCTTTATTTTAAAATTTTGAAAGCAAATATCAAAATTATACTGCCGACATTTAAAAGAATGTGCATTTAGGAGTAAAATGACAAAGATGTTTTGAATTTATCTTAAAAGTGGCTGAGACATATTCACTGTGGTGATCTACAGTGTCCTGGTACTTGATTTTTTTCCAATATTTCTGACCAAATTATTTTTAATAAGTCTTGAATGTCAGTTGCTACAGCTATGATATTTCTACATATGAAAATGAAAAATGACCGTCTGACAGAACAAATTTCAAATTATACAACCCTTTCCCTTAAACATAATATTTACATGTAAGCAGGTCACTGTCAGCTCGTGTATGGGTGGCGGAAAAAGTGAATCTGTTTATGTGTGGATTATAAACAAATCCCGTTCCATAAGTTAGAGTATTAATATTTATGTCAGTATAAGCCATTCTGTGAGAATATCAATTCCGTTCTGGATGGGTACGGAGATGAGAGTCACTACTCAAAAGTGGATATTAAAGGAATATATTATTAAACACAGAGTTGGTGAGTGTGCAAATTTTTTCGGAAATCTCAACGCAGTTACACTTTAAAATTGTAACAGAAAATTTATTATTTTAGTAAAAACATTTAATTTTTGTTTTGTAAAATTGGAAAGGGTGAACTATCATATTGTGGCTCATTGTAACAACCAATAGAAAGCCGAAACAATTTATAGTAATGGTAGTAGTAATAGTAACAGTACTAGCAGTAGTGATAATAGTAGTAGTATTAATAGTAAATTTAGCAGTAGCAGTGATGTAGTAGTATTAGTAGTAGAGAAAATAGTACAGTAGTATTAATTGTAGCCGCAGCAGTGGTGTAGTAGTATTAGTAGTAGCAGTACTAGTAGTAGTGATAATAGTAGTAGTACTAATAGCAACAGTAGCATTAGCAGTGGTGTAGTAGTATTAGTAGTAGCAGTACTAGCAGTAGTAAAAATAGTAGTAGTACAAATATTAACAGTAGCTGTAGCAGTGGTGTAGTAGTATTAGTAGTAGCAGTAGCAGTGGTGTAGTAGTATTAGTAATAGCAGTATTAGTAGTAGTAATAATAGTAGTAGTGCTAATGGTAACAGTAGCAGTAGCAGTGGTGTAGTAGTATTAGTAGTAGCAGTACTAGTAGTAGTGATAATAGTAGTAGTACTAATAGTAACAGTAGCAGTAGCAGTGGTGTAGTTGTATTAGTAGTAGCAGTACTAGTAGTAGTGATAATAGTTGTAGTACTAGTAGTAGCAGTAATTCTAGCAGTGGTGCAGTAGTATTAGTAGCGGCAGTACTATTAGTAGTAGTAGTAATAGTAGAAGTAGTACTAATTGTAGCAGTAACAGTACCATTTGTGTAGCAGTATTAGTAGTAGAAGTAATAGTAGTAGTAATAATAGTAGTAGTACTAATAGTAACATTAGCAGTAGCAGTGGTATAGTGATATTAGTAGTAGCAGTACTAGTAGTAGTAATAATAGTTGTAATACTAATAGTAACAGCAGCAGTAGCAGTGGTGTAGTAGTATTAGTAGCAGCAGTACTAGTAGTAGTAATAATAGTAATAGTACTAATAGTAACAGTAGCAGTAGCAGTGGTGTAGTAGTATTAGTAATAGCAGTACTAGCAATAGGAATAATAGTACTAGTACTAATAATAACAGTAGCAGTAGCAGTGGTGTAGCAGTATTATTAGTAGCAGTACTAGTAGTTTTAATAATAGTACTAGTACTAATAGTAAAAATAGCAGTAGCAGTGGTGTAGTAATATTAGTAGTAGCAGTACTAGTAGTAGTGATAATAGTAGTAGTATTAAGAGTAATAGTTGCAGTAGCAGTGGTGTAGTAGAATTAGTAGTAGCAGTAGTAGTAGAATTGATAATATTACTACTAATAGTAACAGTAGCAGTAGCAGTGGTGTGGTAGTATTAGTAGTAGCAGTACTAGCAGTAGTGATAATAGTAGTATTACTAATAACAGTAGCAGTGGCAGTTGTTTAGTGTATTAGTAGTAGCAGCAACAATAGTGGTAATAATAGAAGTAGTACTAATAGTAACAGTAAAAGTAGCAGTAGTAGTAGTAGCCGTGCTGTAGAAGTAGTAGTAGTAGAAATACTAGTAGTAGTAATAATAATAATAGTAGTAATATTAACAGTAACAGTAGCAGTGGTGTAGTAGTATTACTAGTAGCTATACAAATAGTAATAATAATAATAGTAGCAGTAGTAGTAGAAGGAGTAGCAGTGGTGTAGTAGTAGTAGTAGTAGCAGTACTAGTATTAGTAATGATACTAGAAGTACTAATAGTAACAGTAGCAGTAGAAGTGTTGTAGTAATATTTGTAGTAGCAGTACTGGTAGTAGTAATAATAGTAGTACTAATAGTCACAGTAACAGTAGCAGTGGTGTAGTAGTATTAGTAGTAGCAGTACTAGTATTAGTAATAGTAGTAGTACGACTAGTAACAGTAGCAGTAGCTGTGGTGTGTAAGTATTAGTAGTTCTAATACTAATAGTTGTAGTACTAATAGTAACAGTAGCAGTGGTGTAGTAGTATTAGTATTAGCAGTACTATTAGTATTAATAATATTAGTAGTACTTATAGTAACAGTAGCAGTAGCAGTGGTGTAGTAGTATTAGTAGTAGCAATAACATTGGTGCAGTAGTATTAGTAGTAGATGTATTGGTAGTAGTAATAAAAGTAGTAATAATAATAGTAACAGTAACAGTAGCAGTGGTGTAGTAGTATTAGTAGTAGCAGTACTAGTAGTAGTAATAATATTAGTGGTGCTAATAGTAACAGTAGCAGTAGCAATGG
Organism: Periplaneta americana; assembly: GCF_040183065.1. Classification (NCBI taxonomy): domain Eukaryota; kingdom Metazoa; phylum Arthropoda; class Insecta; order Blattodea; family Blattidae; genus Periplaneta; species Periplaneta americana. The sequence continues at coordinate 170,347,841 of NC_091131.1, forward strand.
TGTACTAGAGTTAGTAATAGCAGTACTAGTAGTAGTAATAATAGTAGTAGTACCAATAGTAACAGTAGTCGTAGCAGTGGTGTAGTAGTATTAGTAGTAGCAGTACTAGTAGTAGGAATAATAGTGAAAGTAGCAGCAGCAGTTGTGTAGTAATAGTAGTAGTTGAATTATAGTAGTGGTGATAATAGTAGTAGTAATAATAGTAACAGTAGCAGTAGGAGTGTTGTAGTAGCATTAGTAGTAGAAGTACTAGCAGTAGTGATAATAGTAGTAGTACTAATAATAACAGTAGCAGTGGCAGTGGTGTAGAAGTATTAGTAGTAGTAGCAATTGTAGTAGTAATAATAGATGTAGTACTAATAGTAACAGTAGCAGTAGCAGTGGTGTAGTAGTATTAGTAGTAGCAGTACTAGTAGTAGTAATAATACTAGTAGTACTAATAGTAAGAGTAGAAGTAGCAGTGTTGTTGTAGTAGTATTATTAGGAGAAGTACTAGTAGTAGTAATAATAGTAGTAGTAATAATAGTAGTAGTACTAATAGTAACAGTAGCAGTAGCAGTGGTGTAGTAGTAATAGTAGCAGTACTAGTGGTAGTAATAATAGTAGTAATACTAATAGTAACAGTAGTAGTAGCAGTAGCAGTGGTGTAGAATTAGTAGTAGTAGCAGTATTTGTAGTAGTAATAATGGTAGTAGTACTAATAGTAACAGTAGGAGTAGCAGTGGGGTAGTAGTATTAGTAGTAGCAGTACTAGTAGTAGTAATAATAGTAGTAATACTAATAGTAACAGTAGTAGTAGCAGTAGTAGTAGTAGTAGCCGTAGCAGTGGTTAGTAGTATTAGTGGTAGCTGTAGTGGTAGTAGTATTAATAATAGTACTAATAGTAACAGTATTAGTAGCAGTGGTGTAGTAGTGTTAGTAATAGCAGTACTAGTAGTAATAATAGGAAAATTATTAATATTAGCAGTAGTAGCAGTAGTAGTATTAATAGTAGTAGTAAAGTCATTATCAATGCTGTAGCAGTAGTGGTAGTAGTAATAATAGTACTAGTACTAATATCAACAGTAGCAGTAGGTGTGTTGTATTAGTAATAGGAGTAGCAGTAATATTAGTAGTAACAATAGTAGTAATAATAGTGAAATTAGCAATAGCAGAGGTGTAGTATTATTATTAGTAGCAGTATTAGTATTAGTAATAACAGTAGTAGTCCTAATAGTAACAGTAGCAGTAGCAGTGGTGTAGTAGTATTAGTTGCAGAAGTAGTAGTCGTAGTAATAATAGTAGTATTAATAATAATAACAGTAGCATTAGCAGTGGTGTAGTAGTATTAGTAGTAGCAAATACTTGTAGTAGTAATAATAATATTAGTATTAATAGTAGGAGTATTAGTATCAGTAGTAACAGTAGCAGTAGCAGAGGTGTAGGAGTAGTAGTAGTAGCAGTACTAGTAGTAGTGATAATGGGAGTAGCACTAATAGAAACAGGAGCAGTAGCAGTGGTTCAGTATTAGTAGTAATAGCGTTACTAGTAGTAGTAATAATAGTAGTAGTCTTTTAGTAACAATAGCAGTAGCAGTGGTGTAGTAGTATTAGTAGTAGCAGTACTAGTACTAGTAATAATAATAGTAGTACTAATAGTAGCATTAGCAGTAGCATTGACTTGGTAGTATTAGTATTAGCATTACTAGTAGTAGTAATAATAGTAGTAGTACTAGTAGTAACAGTAGTAATAGCAGTTGTAGTAATAGTGATATTAGTAGCAGTAATAGTATTACTAATATTAATAACAGTACTAATAGTAACCGTAGCAGTGGTGTAGTATTAATAGTAGCAGCATTAGTAGCAGTACTAATAGTAGTAGTATTATTAATAACAGTAGGAGTAGCAGTGGTGTACTAGTATTAGTAGTAGCTGTACTAGTAGTAGTAATAATAGTATTAGTGTTATTAGTAGCAGTAGCAGTAGCAGTAGTGTAGTAGTATCAGTAGTATCTGTACTATTATTAGTAATAATAATAGTACTAATAGTAACAGTAGCAGTATAAGTGGTTTAGTATTATTCGTAGTAGTAGTAATAATGGTAGTAGTAATAGTAGTTGTACTAATAGTAGCATTATTAATAGCAGTAGTAATAGTAGTAGTTGTAGCAGTGGTGTAGCAGTAGTAGTAGTAGCAGTAACAATAATTGTAATAATAGTAGTATTATAAATAACATTAGCAGTAGCAGTGTTGTAGGTGTATTTGTAGTAGCAGAAATATTGATAGTAATAATAATAGTAATAGTAATAGTAACATTAGCACTAGCAGTGGTGTAGTGGTACTAGTATTAGCAGTACTAGTAGTAGTAATAATAGTAGTAGTAATAATATTAACAGTAGTAGTAGCAGTCGTACTAATAGTATTATTAGGAGCAGTTATAGTATTGGTAATATTATTATTAGTACTAATAATAACAGTAACAATAGCAGTGGTGTAGTAGTATTAGTAGTAGCAGCAATAGTAGTAGTAATAATAGTAGTATTATTAATAGTAACAGTAGCAGTAGCAGTGGTGTAGTATTAGTAGTAGCATTACTAGCAGTAGTAAAAAAATTAGTAGCACTAATAGTAACATTAATAGTAGGAGTGATGTAATAGTATTAGTAGTAGCAGTACTATTTGTAGTAAAAATAGAAGTAAAACTAATAGTACCAGTAACAGTAGCAGTGGTGTAGTAGTTTTAGTAGTAGCAGTTCTAGTGCTAGTGATAATAGTAGTAGTACTAATAATAAAATTAGCAGTAGCAGTGGTGTATTAGTATTAGTAGTAGCAGTACTAGTTGTAGTGATAATAGTAGTAGAATTAATAGTAAAATTGGTAGCAGTGTTGTAGTTGTATTAGTAGTAGCACTGCTATTAGTAATAATAATAATAGTATTAACAGTAACAGTAGCAGTAGCAGTGGTGTAGTATTATTATTAGTAGCATTGCTAGTTTTAGTGATAATATTAGCCCAGATGTTCCTGAATTATTTTTTTTGTTTGAAATTTCGAAAGATAGTGTGTATATTGTTCATAGTGATCCTTAGTAATGGACAAGTATGTTTTTTAAGTAATAACTTTCCTAGGTTTTGCAGAAAAGTGCGTCCTTCTGGAAGGACGTCAGGATAATATGACTATAATTTCATAAGAAATGTGAAGAAAGATTTTTCGTAGTAGACAAGCGAATTTCAGCAGTTCGAACCAGAAAATTATACTCGTGGTCCTCCAAAAACATAAGAAATAGTAAAAATAACATTAGGGGCCTAATAATGTTAAAACTATAGATATCATTCAGCACAATTACATTTATTGCTATTTATTTAGGAATGATAATATGTTGGAATACCACAAAACAATTGAGAACTTGCTCACATAAATAAATATCGCAAAGTATAGCATGAATTAGCTGTGGATATCCAGTCACTCATGCTTATCACTAATCCAGTGACTATGTTTTTTTTTACTAAACCAGTAAATAATGTTCTTTCACCAATCATTTCACTTGATGTGAAGACACAAAACAGCTGACATGAAGGGGCAGATCATACTTGAGGCACATTGTGGTTGCTTTTTTTTTTTTTTTTTTGGCATATCCTGCATTTCAGTTGCTTCTTCTTATGCGTATGAATGTCCACTGGCAGATCAGAAACGTAGTGGCCCCGTCCATCATACCAGGATGCAATTTTCGATACCTTGGAAGGCCTACCTTTGCTGGTGAGAAGCCCTTTAGTTTGATTTCAGAATAGCTGTCGCAACTCGTCTCTGAAGAGACAGATGATCTATATTCTCTTCATTAGGCCTGTACAAAAGACAGGCGTTCTGTTCAGCGACATCTATGAGATGAGCGATGATTGGAAAGTACCATTTCTTCCCTCTGATGGACGTCCGATAGAGACACGTTCTGGTCCCCACGATCGATGCCTCCATATGATTGTTGTATGACTCAAAAAGACGAGGTTGAGGCACAGCTATCCTTAGTTTCTTCTCTCTTGAAAAGCGCCCAACTTGTCTCGGAGGAAAAATTTATCTAGGTCATCGTTATCATCCACATAACAGTTCATCATGATGAAATCGAATCTGTCTCTCGATATTGCTTTTGACACAAGTTCATTGTGACTGTCTTGTTCCCCTTGCCAGTACATTCTTCTTCTGGGAACTACTACATAACCACTAAGCAGGACTACAGCTAGAAACATCATCATTTCATTTTGAGAGCAGTCTCCTACTCTGTTCTTCTTTGCTGCGTACTGATTGATATAAGTGACCATCATGTTTAGAATTTCTTAATCGGGTTTGAGTGGTACTTCACACATCAGAGGCCATTCCGTGCTTGGAAGAGTTGAGTCTTCATTTTCAGGTTCCCCTGTAATTTCTCTCTCGGCAGCTTGTGTCCCAGTAATACCTTCCTTGTATGTCTGCAGAGTTGGAGGGACCAATGTAGAACTGGTGGTTGGGAGTGTTGAGCCTGCTTTTACAGGTTCCCCTCTATCTTCTTTCTTGGTAGCCTTTGTCCCAGTAACGTCTTCCTTGTTTCTTTCCAGGGCTGTAGAGGGCGTTGTAGATCTTGTCCTTCTACACTTTCTAGATAGCGGAGATGGACCAGGTAACAGACGACAATCCTATGTCATATGACGAATCCTCACATTCATTGTTGATAGCGATGTCAGTTACAAACACATCGGCACTCAGCTGACTTGCTCTCAAATTATCTACACATGGGTTGTCTTCTGCACCCGAATCCTCATCAGTCAAATCATCATTTGCATTTAGAGGTAGCAAAAGTGCGACATCTACACCACTGTTTGGAATAGTTTCACTACTATCCATGATTTCCAGAAGTTCATGCAGTGTAGTTTTTCTCCGGGAAACACAAAGAAAATACCATATTATCCTGACGTCCTTCCAGAAGGACGCTAGAAAATATAACGTTATTACTAGTTATGAATGTACATTCATTCAAATTTAACAAAAGTGTATTGTAAGCCCAAACCTTTGAGATACTGCACTATAAATTTCAAAAAAATAATCTGTAAATTACGGTAAATATAATTACCCATTTATAACAAGGTTAGTCTAATCATCCATCGCTGCTGAAGTCCAATATTCAGGTCTAAATTTCTCGCTCACAACTGACGATTAAATTGCAGCTGCTGTGAGTCGTCAACAATGGACATTCAAAAGGCGCGTGACTAACAATAGTAACATTTCAAGCCTAATATTAATTCTTACGTCATTATTTCTTAAGTCATGAATTCCGTCCTTCTGGAAGGACGTCAGGAACATCTGGGTTAGTAGTTTTAATAGTAACAGTAGTAGTAGCAGTGGTGAAGTATTATTAGTAGTAGCAGTACTAGTAGTTGTGATAATTGTAGTAGTACTAAAAGTGACATTAGCAGTAGCAGTGTTGTATTAGTATTATTAGTAGCAGTATTAGTAGTAGTGATAATAGCAATAGTACTAATAGTCACAGTAGCAGTAGCAGTGGTGTAGTAGTATTAGTAGCAGCAGTACTAGTAGTAGTGATAATATTAGTAGTATTAATCGTAACAGTAGCAGTAGTAGTGGTGTATTTGTATTAGTAGTAGCAGTACCATAAGTAGTAATTATAGTAGTAGTACTAATAGTAACAGAAGTAGTTGCATTGGTGTAATAGTTTTATTAGTAGCAGCACTGGTAGTAGTAATAGTAGTAATAGTTCTAATAGTAACAGTAGCAGTAGCAGTGGTGTAGTAGTATTATTAGTAGTGGTAATAATAGTAGAAATATTAATAGTAACAGAAGCAGTAGCAGATGTGTAGCAGTACTAGTAGTAGTAATAATAGATGTAGTACTAATAGTAACAGTAGCAGTAGCTGTGGTGTAGTAGTATTAGTATTAGCAGTACTAGTAGTAGTAATATTATTAGTAGCCTTTTAGTAACAGTAGCGGTAGCAGTGGTGCATTTGTATTAGCAGTAGCAGTACTAGTAGCAATAATAAATGTAGTAGTACTACTAGTAACAGTAGCAGTCGCTGTGGTGGAGTAGTATTAATATCAGCAGTACTAGTAGTAGTAATAATAGTATTAGTACCAATAGTAACAGTAGCAGAAGCAGTGGTGTGGTAGTAATAATATTAGCAGAACTAGTAGTAGTGATAATAGTAGTAGTAATAATTGTAACAGTAGCAGTAGCAGTGGTTGTAGTAGTATTAGCAGTAGCAGTACTACTAGTAGTAATAATAGTAGTAGTACTACATAGTAACAGCAGTAGTAGAATTGGTTTAGTAGTATTAGTAATAGCAGTAGTTGTAGTAGTATTAATAGAACTAGTACTAAATAGTAACAGTAACAGTAACAGTGGTGTAGTATTAGTAGTAGCACTGATAATAGTAGTAGTACTAATAGTAGCAGTAGCAGTGGTGTAGTAGTAAAAAATGTTATGTCTTTTAACGACGCTCGCAACTGCAAAGGTTATATCTTCGTCGCCGGATGTGCCGAAATTTTGTCCCGAAGGAGAGCTTTTACATCTACTGACATGAGCCTGTCACATTTAAGCACACTTAAATGCCATCAACCTGGCCCGGGTTAGAACCCGCAACTTTGGGCGTAGAAGGCCAGCTCTATACCAACTCGCCAACCAGGTCGAAGTGTAGTAGTATTAGTAGTAGCATTACTAGTACTAGTTATAATAGTATTAGTACTAATAGTAACAGTAGCAGTAGCAGTTGTGTAGTAGTATTAGTAGCAGCAGTAACAGTACTAGTAATAATAGTAATAATAATAATAGTAACAGTAGGAGTGGCACTGGTGTAGTCATATTAGTAGTAGCAGTACTAGTAGTAGTAATAATAGGTGTAGTACTAATATTAACAGTAGCAGTGGTGTAATAGTATAAGTAATAGCAGTGCCAACACTAGTAATAATAGTAGTAATACTAACCGTAACAGTAACAGTAGCAGTTGTGTATTGGTATTAGTAGTAGCAGCACCAGTAGTAGTGATAATAGTAGTAGTACTAATAGAAAAAGTAACAGTAGCAGTGGTGTAGTAGTATAAGTAGAAGCAGTACTTGTAGTAGTAATAACGGTAGTAGTACTAGCAGTAACAGTAGTAGTAACAGTGATGTAGTAGTATTAGTAGTAGCGGTTCTAATAATAGTAGTAAAAGTAGCAGTACTAATAGTAACACTAACACTATCAGCGGTGTAGTAGTATAAATAGTAGCAGGACTAGTAGTAGTGGTAATAGCATTAGTTCTAAAATACAGTAGCAGTAGCAGTGGTATAGTAGCGTTAGTATTAGCAGTACTACTAGTAGTAATAACAATAGTAGTACTAATAGTAATAGTATCGGTAGCAGTGTTGTAGTAGTTTTAGTAATACCAGTACCAGTAGTAGTACTAATTGTACCAGTAGCTGTAGCCGGGTCTAGGAATATTAATAAAAGCAGTACTAGTAGTAGTAAAAATAGCAGTAGTACTATTAACAACAGTAACAATAGTAGTTGTGTAGTAGTATTAGTAGTACAAGTACTAGTAGTAGTAATGATACTAGTAGTACTAATAGTAACAGTTGCAGTAGCAGATGTGTAGTAATATTAGTAGTAGCAGTAATAGTAGTAGTAAGAATAGTAGTAGTACTAATAGGACCAGAACAGTAGCAGTGTTGTAGTAGTATTAGTATTAGCAATACTAGTATTAATAATAATAGTAATAGTACTAATAGTCACAGTAGCGTGGTGTAATAGTATTATTAGTAGCTGTACTAGTAGTAGTAATAGCAGTATTAATAGTAACAGTAGTAGTAGTAGTGATATGGTAGTATTAGAATTAGCATTACTAGTAGTAGTACTATTACTAACAGTAGCAGTAGCAATTGTGTAGTAGTAGTAGTATTAGTAGTGATAATAGTAGTTGCAGTAATAGCAACATTAACAGTTACAGTGTTGTAGTAGTATTAGTAGTAGCAGTAATATTAGTAGTAATAATAGTAGTAGTGATAATAATAGTAGTACTAATAGTAACAGTAGCAGTAGCAGTGGTGTTGTAGTATTAGTAGTAGGAGTACTAGTAGTAGTAATAATAGTAGTAGTGCTATTAGTAACAGTAGTAGTAGCAGTGGTGTAGTAGCATTAGTAGTAGGAGTACTAGTAGTAGTAATAGTAATAGTACTAATAGTAACAGTAGTAGTAGTATTAGTAGTAGCAGTGGCAGTGGTGTAACAGAAGTAGTAGTAGCGGTACTAGAAGCAGAAATGATACTGGTATTACTAATATTAGCAGTAGCAGTTGCAGTGGTGTATTAGTAATTGTAGTAGCAGTAATAGTAATAATATTAATAGTAAAGTAAAGGTATCCCCGTAACATGCCATGAAGGCACTTGGGGGGCATGGAGGTAGAGCCCCATGCTTTCCATGACCTCGGCACTAGAATGAGGTGGTGTGGTCGGCACCACGCTCTGACCGCCTTTTACCCCCGGGAAAGACCCGGTACTCAATTTTATAGGAGGCTGAGTGAACCTCGGGGCCGTTCTGAAAGTTTGGTAACGAGAAAAAATCCTGTCACCACCTGGGGTCAAACCCCGGACCTTCCAGTCCGTAGCCAGCTGCTATACCAACTGAGCTACCCGAGCCCTAATAATATTAATAGTAGTAGTATTAATAGTAACAGTAGTTGTAGCAGTGCTGTAGATGCATTAGTAGTAGCAGTACTAGTAGTAGTGATAATAGTAACAGTACTAATAGTAAAAGTAGCAGTAGCAGTGGTGTAGTAGAATTAGTAGTAGCAGTACTAGTATTAGGGATAATATTAGTAGTACTTCATAGTAACAGTAGTAGTAGAAGTGGTTTATTAGTATTAGTAATAGCAGTAATAGTAGTAGTAATATTAGAAGTAGTACTTAATAGTAACAGTACCAGTAACAGTGGTGTAGTAGTATTAGTTGTACCAATACTAGTAGCAATGATAATAGTAGTAGTACTAATAGTACAGTAGCAGTAGCATGGTGTAGTGATATTAGTAGCAGAAGTAGTAATAACAGTAGTACTAATAGTAACAGTAGCAGTGGCATTGGGGTAGTAGTATTAGTAGTAGCGGTACTAATAGTAGTAATAATAGTTTCAGTACTAATCGTAACATTAGCAGTGGCAGTGGTGTAGTAGTATTAGTAATAGCAGTACTAGTAGGAGTGATAATAGTAGTAGTAATAATAGTACCAGTAGCAGTAGCAGTGGTGTAGTAGTAAAAGTAGTAGTAGTATTAGCACTAGTAATAATACTATTAGTACTAACAGTAACAGTACAAGTTTCAGTGGTGTAGTAGTATTAGTAGTAGCAGTATTTGTATTAGTGATAATAGTTGTAGTACTAATAGTGACAGTAGCTGTAGCAGTGGTGTAGTAGTATTAGTTGTAGCAGTACTAGTAGTTGTAATAATAGTGGTAGTACTATAGTATCAGTACTAGTAGCAGTGATGTAGTAGTATTAGTAGTAGCAGTTCTAGTAGTAGTGATAATTGCAGTGGTACTAATAGGAAGAGTACCATTAGCAGTGGTGTAGTAGTATTAGTAATAGCAGTGCTGGTAGGAGTGATAATAGTAGTAGTACTAATAGTAACACAAACACTAGCAGCGGTGTAGTAGTATAAATAGTAGCAGTACTAGTAGTAGTGATAATAGTATATAGTTCTAATAGTAACAGTAGCAGTAGCAGTGGTGTAGTAGTGTTAGTATTAGCAGTACTAGTAGTAGCAATAATAGTAGTAGTAGTAAAAGTTATAGAATCAGTGGCAGTATTGTAGTAGTTTTAGTAGTACCAGTACCATTAGTAGTACTAATTATACCAGTAGCTGTAGCCGGGTGTAGTAATATTAATGGAAGCAGTACTAGTAGTGGTAAAAATAGTAGTAGTGCTAATAATAACAGTAACTCAAGTAGTGGTGTAATAGTATTAGTAGTAGTACCAGTACTAGTATTAGTAATGTTGGTAGTAGTACTGTTACAATTAGTACTACTACTGGTACTGTTAATTCTAATACTACCACATCACTTCTACTACTACTGTTACTATTAATACTAGTATTAATATTACTACTACTAGCACTGCTACTACTAATAATACTACGCCACTGCTACTGCTAATTTTACTATTGGTACTACTACTACTATCACTACTACTATTGCTCCTACTATTAATACTACTACGCCGCAGCTTCTAATACTGTTACTATTAATACTACTACTATTACTATTACTACTAGTACTGCTACTACTAATACTACTACATCACTCCTACTGCTACTTTTACTACTACTAGTACTGCTACTACTAATACTACTACACCACGGACACTGCTACTGTTACTATTAGTACAACTTCTATCATCACCACTACTAGTACTGCTACACAAATGCTACTGCTAATGTTACTATTAATACTCCTACTATTATTACTACTACTGGTGCTGCTACTACTAATACTACCTCACCACTGCTGCTGCTACTGTTACTATTAGTACTACTACTAGTACCGCTACTACTAATACTACTACACGACTGCTACTTCTACTGTTACTATTAGTACCAATAATATTATTACTATTACTAGTAATGCTACTACTAATACTACTACACCACTGCTACTTCTAATGTTACTATTAATACTAGTACTATTATGCACTCTTCATCCCCCTATTATTTATTCGCTCGATTTCATACTCTCTCTCGCTATCATAATATTAATACTCGAGCACAACGCGATAACACGCTAGAAATTCCACTTCACGCATCGTCTCTGTATTCCTCATCCTTCACTGTTGCTACCTCTCGTCACTGGAACTCTCTGCCGCCTGAAGTCAAGGGCTGCCGAACATTGAATTCTTTCAAATCCAAGTTAGAAAATTATCTTATGACGAGTTGCCAAACTAACTTACTATTATGACAAGTGTTGTATTGCATGTTTCCACGTATTCACATTTTTGTTATGTTCTAATGATTTTCAACTTATTTTATATTTTTGTTTTCATATTTTCCGATAATGTTATATCTCTAATGTGATAAGTTGAGCTATATATAATCTTAATTTTCCTTATTGTGTGTACTTAGAAATATTGTATTCACTGTATACTTTGTACTGCACTATTTTATTACTACTATTAGTATTATTATTATTATTATTATTATTATTATTATTATTATTATCATTATTACTATTCTTCTTTATTATTATTATTATTATTATTATTATTATTATTATGAATAATTGTCTTTTTTTTTGTATGTCTCATTTATTTTGACCTGCTGTTCACATTTTATTATGCTTTTTTCTTTCTTTCTGTATGTTATATATTATGTCTGATTTCTTCTTATTTGTCTATTTTTTATTATTATTATTATTATCTTATTCAGTTTGTGTGTAAAATTGTAGTCTAATTTGTTAATTTGTAGTGTTTTTGTAACGCAGTCTTTACTCCTGGTTGAGTGTTAGAGAAGGCAGTATGGCCTTAACTCTGCCAGGTTAAATATATCATTATTATTATTATTATTATTATTATTATTATTATTATTATTATTATTATTATTATTATTATTATTATTATCAATTCTACTAGTACTGCTACTACTAATACTAATACAACACTGCTACTGTTACTGTTACTATTACTACTAGTAATAATATTACTACTACCACTACTGCTACAACCAAATACTACTAAACCACTGCTACGGCTTTTACTACTACTACTATTACTATTAATACTACTATTATTACTACTACTAGCACTGCTAATACTATTACTATTATACCCCTGCTACTGCTAACGAAACTATAATACTACTACTATTATCACTACTAATTTTACTGCTACTAATATTGCTACTACACCACTGCTACTATTACTGTTACTATTAGTACTACTAATATTATTATTAGTATTAGTACTGCTACTACTAATAGTACTGCAACGTTGCTACTGCTTTTATCACTATTAGTACTTTCACTATTATCACTTCTAATACTACTGCGACTACTAATGCTACTACACAACTGGTACCACTACCGTTACCAATAGTACTACTACTGTAATTACTACTACTAGTACTGCTATTACAAATAGTAGAAAACCACTTCTACTGCTACTGTTACTATTAGCACTGCTACTATTATCACTACTACTAGTACTGCTACTACTAATGCTAATACACCACTGCTACTACTAATGTTACTAACTGTACCACTACTATAATTCCTACCACTAGTACTACTACTACAAATACTACAACACCACTGCAACTGCTAATGTTACTATTAGCACTACTACTATTACCACTACTACTATTACTGCTACTACTAATACTACAACACTACTGCTACTACTTCTGTTACTATTAATACTACTACTATTACTATTAATACTGGTATTCCTACTACTAATTCTACTACATCACTCCGACTGCTACTGCTAATATTACTAGTACTGCTACTACTAATACTACTACACCACTGACACTGCTACTGTTAGTATTAGTACTACATCTGTTATCACCACTACTAGTACTGCTACACATGTGCTACTGCTACTTGTTACTATTAATACTTCTACTATTATTACAACTACTACATTACTGCTACTAAAAATACCACCTCACCACTGCTGCTGCTACTGTTACTATTAGTACTACTACTAATATTAGTACTAGTAGTACTGCTACTACTAATACTACTACACAACTGCTACTGCTAATGTTTCTATTTATTCCAATACTATTATTACTATTACTAGTACTGCTACTACTAACACTACTACACCACTGCTACTTCTACTATTACTATTAATACTACTACTATTATCAATATTATTAGTACTGCTACTACTAATATTAATACAACACTGCTACTGATACTGCTATTTTATTACTAATATTATTATCTCTATTACTACAGCTCTGCTGTTGCTACTGTTACTAATAGTACTACTACTAATAATACTACTACTAGAACTGCTACTACTAATACTACTACAACACTGCTACTAATACTATTAATATTAATACCAACAATAATATTATTACCACTAATACTGCTACTTCTAACACAACTACACCACTGTTACTGCTACTGTTATTATTAGTACTACTACTATTATCACTAGTACTAGTACTGCTACTACTAATACTACAACACTACTTCTACTACTGTTGCTACTAATAATACTAGTAATATTATCACTACTACTAGCACTGCTACCACTTATAATACTACGCCACTGGTACTGCTACTGTTACTATTAGTACTAATACTATTATTAGTAATACTAGTACTTCTGCTACTAATACTACTACAACACTGCTACTGCTAATGTTACGATTATTACTACTACTATTATCACTGCTATTACTACTGCTGCTACTAATACTACTACACGACTGCTACAGTTACTTATACTATTAGAACTATCACTAATAAAAATCCTACCAGTACTTATACTACTAATACTAATGCATCACTGCTACTGCTAATTTTACCATTACTAATACTACTATTATCTCTACTACTTGTACAGCTACTACTAATACTACTGCACCACTGCTACTACTACTGTTACTATTAATACTAATAATATTATCACTACTACTAGCACTGATACAACTAATACTACTACACCACAGCTAATGCTACTGTTACTATTAATACTACTAATATTATTACTAATACTAGTAATGATACTACTAACATTACTACACCACTGCTTCTACTACTGTTACTATTAGTGCTACTACTTTATTATTACTACTAGTACTGACACTACTGATATAACTACAACATTGCTACTGCTACTTTCACTATTAGTACTACTACTATTATTACTACTACTAGTACTGCTATTACTAATACCGCTACACCAATACTACTGCTACTGTTACTATTAATACTACTACTATTATCGCTACTACTACTAATAGTACTACACCACTGCTACTGCTATTGTTACAATTAGTGCTACTACTATTATGACTACTACTAGTAATGCTACTACTAATACTACTTCACCAATGCTCCTGCTAATGTTACTATTAAGTACTAATACTATCATTATTTCTACTAGCACTGTTACTAATAATACTACTACACCAATGCCACTACTACTGTTACTATTAATTAATACTATTATTATTACTAATATTATCACTACTATTACTAATACTACTACACCACAGCTACTGCTACTGTTACTATTAGTACTAAATCTATCCACACTAATAGTATTACTGCTACACCACTGCTACTGCTGCTCTTACTATTAGTACTATTACTATTATTACTACAAGAAGTACTATTACCACTAATACTATTACAACACTGGTACTGCTACTGTCACTATCAGTACTACTACGAATATTACTAATACTAGTACTGATGCTACTAATACTACTACACCACTGCTACTACTACTTTTACTATTAATACGACTATTATTATTACTAAGAATAGTACTGCTACTACTAATACAACTACTCCCCTGCTACTACTACTGTTACTATTAATACTACTATTATTATCACCACTACTAGTACTGCTACTACTAATACTAATTCAACACTGCTACTGCTACTGCTATTATTATTATTACTAATACTATTATCACTATTACTACAGGACTGCTACTGTCACTATTAGTACTACTAATAATATTACTACTAGTACTGCTACTACTAATACCACTACATCACTGCTACTACTACTATTACTATTAGTACCACTACTATTATTATTACTACTATTACTGCTACTACTAACACTACTGCACCACTGCTACTAATACTCTTACTATTACTACTACTACTAATATTATTACTACCAGTACTGCTACTTCTAATACAACTAAACCACTGCTACTATTTCTGTTACTATTAATACTACTTCTGTTATCACTACTACTAGTACTGTTATTTCTGTCACTACTACATCACTTCTACTGCTACAGTTACTATTAATACTACCAATATTATCACTACTACTAGTACTGATACTACTAATACTACTACACCACTGTTACTGGTATTGTTACTATTAATACTACTTCTAATATTACTATTACTAGTACTGCCACTAATAATACTACTACACCACTGCTACTGCTTCTCCTACTATTAGTACTACTAATATTATCATTACTACCACTAATATACTACACCACTGCGACTGGTACTGTTACTATTAGTACCACTACTATTAACACTAATAGTAGTACTGCTACTATTAATACTACTAAACCACAACTACTGCTAATGTTACTCTTGGTACTACTACTATTAATACTACTACTAGTACTGCTACTACTCATACTACTACACCACTATTAATGTTACTATTAATACTGCTAATATTATCACTACTACTAGAACTGCTAGTAATAATTTTACTACTTCAGTGCTACTGCTACTGTTAAAATTAATACTATAACTATTATTACTACTAGCATTGCTAATACCGATACCACTACACCGCTGCTACTACTATTGTTACTAATAGTACTACCGGTATTATTACTACTACTTGTACTGCTAGTACTAATGCTACTACACCATTCCTAATGCTAATGTTACTACTTGTACTACTATTATTATTACTACCACTAATACTGCTAATACTAATACTACTATACCACTGCTGCTGCTACTTTTACAATTAATGCTACTACTATTATGACTACTACTAGTAATGCTATTATTAATACTACTATACCACATCTAATACTACTATTACTTTTGGTACTACTACTATTAATACTACTACTACTATTACTGCTACAACTAATACTACTACACCACTGCTACTGCTACTGTTACTATAATTACTACTACTCTTACTAGTATTACTAGTATTGCTACTACTACTACTTCTACACCACTGCTACCGCTACTCTTACTATTAGTACTACTACTATTATCTGTTCTATTACTAATACAACTACACCAATGCTACTGCTATTGTTACTATTATTACTACTACTAATATTAATACTACTAGTACTGCTACTCCTTATACTACAACGCCACTGCTACTGATACTGTTATTATTACAACTATTTCTATTACCAATACTAGTACTTCTACTACTAATACTACTACACCATTGCTACTACTACTGTTACTATTAGTACTGCTACTATTATTACTACTACTATTACTGCTAATACTAACACTACTAAATCACTGCTACTGCTACTGTTACCACTATTATCACTATTACTAGTACTGATAATACTAATACTAGTACAACACTCCTACTGCTACTGTTACTATTAGTACTGCTACAATTATTACTGCTACTTGTACTGCTACTACTAATACTACTACACCACTGCTACTGCTACTGTTACTATTAGTACTACTACCATTATCACTACTACTAATACTACCACACCACTGCTACTGCTACTTTTACTATTAGTACTACTACTATTATCACTACTAGTAGTACTGCTACTACTAATACTACTACAACACTGCTACTACTAATGTTATTATTAGTAATACTGCAATTTTTACTACTAATAATATTTCTACTACTAAAACTACTACATCACTGCCACTGCTACTGTTCCTACTACTAGTTCTGCTACTACAAATACTACTACACCTCTGATACTGCTACTGTTACAATTAGTACTACTTGTATTGTCACTTATACTACTACTGCTACACAACTGCTACTGCTAATGTTACTATGAATACTTCTAATAATATTACTACTACAAGTACTGCTACTACTAATATTTCTACACCACTGCAACTGCTACTGTTACTATTAGTACTAGTACTAATATTACTACTACTAGTACTGCTACTACTAATACTATTACTCCACTGCTACTACTACTCTTACAATTAATACTACTAATATTATTATTACCACTAGTACTGCTACTACATATACAACTACATCACTGCTACTATTACTGTTACTATTAATACTACTACTATTATCACTACTACTTGTACTGCTACAACTAATACTACTACACCACTGCTACTGCTACAATTACTATTAGTACTACTATTATTATCACTATTACTAGACCTTATACTACTAATGCTACAACACCACTTCTACTACTACTGTTACAATTAGTACTACTACTTTTATCACTAGTGCTAGTCCTGTTACTACTAATATTGCTACAACACAGCTACTACTAATTTTACTATTAATACTTGCAATATTTTCACTAGTACTAGCACTGCTACTACTAATAATACTACACCACTACTACTGCTACTGTTACTAATATTACTACTACTATTATTGCTACTACTAGTACTGCTACTACTACTACCACATCACTGCTTCTGCTACTGTTGCTATTTGTACTACTACTTTTACCACTACTACTACCAATATTACTACACCACTGCTACTGCTAATATTACTATTAGTACTACTACTTTTATCACTACTACTATTAGTGCTACTACTTATACTACTACACCACTCCTACTGCTACTGTTACCCTTAAATACTACTACTATTATGACTAATACTAGTACTGCTACTACTAATACTACTACACCACTGCTACTACTGTTGTTACTATTCAAACTAGTAAAAATATCTCTACTAATAGCACTGCTACTTCTAATAATACTACACCACTTCTACTGCTACTGTTACTGTTAGTACTAATAATGTTATTACTACTATTAGAACTGCTACTACTAATACTACTATACTACTGCTACTGCAATTGTTACTATTAGTACTACTACTGTCATTACTATTACTAGTACTGCTACTACTAATACTACTACACCACTGCTACTGCTACACTTACTACTAATAATACTACTATTATCACTACTACTACTAATACTACTACACCACTGCTACTGCTACTGTTACTATTATTACTACTACTATTACTGCTCCTACTAAACTTCTACACCACTGCTAATGCTACTCTTACTGTTAAGTACTACTGCTTTTATTACTACCACTAGTGCTGCTACTACTAATACTACTACACCACTGGTACTATTACTGTTACTATTAAGTACTACTAATATTATTACTACTATTAGTACTGCTACTAACTAATACCTTTACACGATTGCTACTGCTAGTTTTACTATTATTACTTCTACTCTTATCAATACTACTAGTACTGCTGCTACTAATACTACTACACCACTCCTACTGCTACTATTTCTATTAGTACTAATACTATTATCACTACTACTAGTACTACTACTACTAATACAACTACACCACTGCTACTGCTACCGATATTATTAGTGCTATTTCTATTATCACTACTACTAGTACTGCCACTACTAATACTACTATAACATTGCTATTGTTACTGTTACTTTTAGTACTACTACTATAATTACTGGTAATAGTACTGCTACCACTAATAATACCACACCACTGCTATTGCTACTGTTACTATCAGTACTACTACTATTATCACTATCACTATTACTGCTACTACTAATACAACTACACCACTGCTACAGCTACTGTTACTATTAATACTACTACTATTATCACTACTACTATTACTGCTACTACTAATGCTACGACACCAGTGCTACTACTATTATTAATACTACTACTATTATTACTACTACTAGTACTGGTGCTACTAATTCTACTTCAACACGGCTACTGCTACTGTTACTACTAGTACTACTACTATTATCACTACTACTATTACTTCTACACATCTGCTACTACTACTGTTACTATTAATACATCTACTATTATTACTACTAGTAGTACTGCTACTACTATTACTACTACAGCACTACTACTGCTAATGTTACTATTAGTACTACTACTAATATTACTAGTACTAGTACTGCTACTACTAATACTCCTACACCACTGTTACTTCTACCGATAATATTAGTACTACTACTCTTATTACTAATACTAATACTGCTACTACTAATACTACTACATCACTGCTACTGCTACTGTTACTATTATGTACTACTTCTATTATTACTACTACTTGTGCTGCTACTACAAATACTACAAGAGCACTGCTTCTGCTGCTGTTAATATTATTACTACTACTAGTACTGCTGATACTAATGTTACTACACCACTGCTACTTCTACTGTTACTATTAGTATTACTACTATTATTACTATTACCGGTACTGCTAGTAGTAATACTACTACACCACTGATACTGATACTCTTACTATTAGTACTACTACTATTATCACTACTACTATTACTGCTACACAACTGTTACTGCTACTGTTACTATTAATACTTGTACTCTTATTACTACTACTAGTACTGCTACTACTAATTCTACATCAATGCAACTGCTACTGTTACTATTAGTACTACTGTTAATATTACTACTACTAGTACTGCTACTACTAATACTACTACACCACTGCTACTACTACTGTGACTACTAGTACCACTACATTTAATACTACTACTAGTACTGCTACTACTAATATTACTACACCACAGCTACTTCTACTGTTACTATTAATACTACTACTATTATCACTACTACTAGTACTCCTACTACTAATTCTACTACACCACTGCTACTAATACTGTTACTATTAGTACTACTACTATTATTACTACTACTAGTACTGCTACTACTAATACTACTACATCACTGCTGTTGCTACTTTTACTACTATTATCACTACTACAAAAACTCCTACTACTAATACTACTACGCCACTGCTACTATTACTGTTACTAATAGTACTACTACTATTATTACTACTGCTAGTACTGCTACTACTAATTCTACTACACCACTGCTACTGCTACTGTTACTGTTAGTACTACTACTATTATTTCTACTACTATTACTGCTACTACTAATTCTACTACATCACTGCTACTGCTACTGTTACTACTACTAGTACTGCTACTACTAATAGTACTACACCACTGATACTGGTACTGTTACTATTAGTGCTTCTACTATTATCACTATCATTCGTGAGCAGGTAGTCATCGAGAAAAGTTGTCTTTGAGAGCAGGTAAAATGGGTTGTGAACTAGCAGTGTACCGGGCGATGATAGGTACCAGGGCGGCGCGGGCGGTGAAATGGATCCCGGCAGCTTTCATGGCAGGGGAGTGCGGAACCGACCCTGAGCAGCTTTGTGATTCTGATACTAGCCATGCTGTTGGTGATTGGAGGAGTGAAACTGAACCCAGGACCTGTGGAATCTGTGAAGTGCGGAGTCTGCAAAAACAATTTGAGGACTGGCCTTCTGTTCATCACCTTCTTCGACGTGGTTTCACTTCAGCTGCCAAAAACTCAAGAGGGACCAGCATATTGAGGAGAACTGGCGGTGTAGGGAATGTATGAGGGACATAGCTTTTGAGACCACGGACACAGAAATTGAGTCGCTGAAGAAAGAGGTGGCGGAACTGAAAGGAAAGCTGCAACAGACGGAAGAACGACTGAGAGAGATGGAAGCAGAGAACAGGCGACTACGCGACGAACGACACTGGGAGGCGAGCGAGGAGAAGCAGATATTGGTGATAGGAGTTCCATGGTGCGACATGTGGGACAGGAAAATAAGGACCTCGAAGTGCTGTGCTACCCGGGGATACGAGTCGACGAAGTGAAACTCAAATTGGAGCAACAGGAGAAAGGGGACATAAAAACTGTAATATTACATGTGGGGACCAATGACCTGAGGCGACGATTCGAGTACGTAATGGGAGATATGTACGACTTGGCGGTAAGAACGAAGGAGCTGTGCCCCCAGGCGAAGATAATTATCAGCGGGATAGTGCGGCGACGAGATTTTCACTGGACTCGGATTGGGCGACTCAATGAGGCATTCGACTGGGTGGCAGATAGAACGGTAGCAACATTCGTGTGACCCAAATTCGTGGATCGGTGACGGGGACCTGGGACGTGATGGAGTCCATCTAAATCGACGAGGAGCGATGGGACTAGGAGCGCTGTTCTCGAGGGCGGCGGCAACGGAGAGGAACAACGACCGGGAATGACGGCGGCAAATAGTATGTACGAGTACTATTACTACGGCGGAGGAAGCAGCGACGGCGACGGCAACGGGAGAGACGGAGGCGGTAGCGGCGGCCACAGCGGAAACAACAGGGATCACCAATATTATGTCATGTAATGGTAAGTCTTTAGTGGTGCTGCAGGTGAATTGTAGAAGTATTTATAATAAATCAATTGAATTCTGGAACCTAGTAGATTCGCATAATTCTGATGTCATAATAGGAACGGAATCATGGCTTTCCAGCGAAGTAGCAGGCTCAGAAGTATTTAGAAACGACTATGTAACATACAGACGCGACCGTGTAGGAACAGGGGGAGGGGTTTTCATATGTGTAAAAGAGTGCCTGCAGAGCTCTGAAAATTTTAAGGACTCGGAGTTCGAAATGTTGGGTGTAGACATAGCGGATGATTATTCGCGAAACATATTACACATAATCGGTTTATACAGGGCCCCGAAAGAAGGCTTGAACTTACTGTATAAAATAAGAGATATGTTGGAAAATAAAAAAATCCGCGGGCAGTATGTTATCGTTGCAGGGGACCTAAATTTGCCCCAGGTAAACTGGCAAGGTACAATAGAGGGAGGGATGAGTCAAGCCCAGTCATTAGTAAAGTCACTCATCTGGAAACATAACTTAATTCAAGTAACAGACAGGGCGACAAGGGGAGGTTCGTTACTAGACATATTTCTTTTAAGACCCTCAGAAATAGTCGCAGGTATTGAAGTGATTTCAGGTATTAGTGACCACGACGCGGTAATTCTTGAAATATTATGGAATGCTAAGTACAAGCAAAGCGGAAAAAAGAAGAAAAATATCTTGCAATATAACAAAGCGGACAGAGAAGGCTTCCAGAATTATCTTAGAGAAAAGTACTCATTATGGGTAGTAAAGGGCAGTAGTGTAGAAGAATGCTGGGCGGAGTTCAAGCAGATTATATTAACAGGAATACAGAAATTTATCCCGGTTAAACGCTTATCAAACAATCCCGATCCGGAATATTATAATAAATACATACGGAAACTGAAAAGAAAACTAAGGAAATCCTACAGACAGCGCAAGGAAAGCCTTGCAAAACAAACAAAATTCACACAACTATCGAAAGAACTGCTTAATGCGA
Source organism: Periplaneta americana (assembly GCF_040183065.1). Lineage (NCBI taxonomy): Eukaryota > Metazoa > Arthropoda > Insecta > Blattodea > Blattidae > Periplaneta > Periplaneta americana. The sequence continues at coordinate 170,369,981 of NC_091131.1, forward strand.
AAAAGATAGCGCAGGAAAATTACCTAAATAAACTTTTCAAATGTGAACAAAACGGATGGGGGGAATTTTATAAATATGTGAAGAGACGACGCAAGGAAAACTATTCGAGCCTCCCCCTAAAAAAGACCGCAATCAATTTATCGTACAGGACAGCGAAAAAGCAGAAAAATTAAATTCCTATTATGCCACTGTTTTTGGGATGAGGACAATAGTACCACACTTAGCTTCTGTGGAAAATACGGGTCAGTTTTCTGTCAAGCCTAGGGACATAAGGAGAAGGATCTCTAAATTGAAAACTCATAAATCAGTAGGACCTGATGGTATCGCCGGAGACGTACTAAAATTGGGAGGGGAAGCCATGATTCCCTATCTAGTGCGTATATTTGAAATATCAATTAACAATTGTACTGTCCCGCGAGATTGGAAAGATGCAATAGTGGTGCCAATTTATAAGTCAGGGTCTCGCTCTGATACAAAAAATTACAGACCGGTCAGCCTCACCTCTATGGTTTGCAAACTGATAGAACACTTGATTTCAGCTTATCTAAGGCAGCATTGGGATGACTCAAATTGGTTACATAACTGTCAGCATGGATTTCGGGGGGGGCTATTCATGTGAGAGTCAATTAGTAACGGTATGTCAGGATTTAGAAGACGGAATAGATTCCAGTAGCCAAGTAGATGCAGTGATTATTGACTTTTCACGCGCATTCGATGTAGTCCCACACGTTATATTGTTGGTTAAACTACAATCAACGGGGATTGACTTCAGAGTGCTCCAGTGGATCAAGGAATTTTTAACTTGTCGCACTCAGAGAGTACGGGTAGGGGAGGAATTATCGAACCCAATTGAAATTACTTCCGGGGTCCCGCAGGGGAGTGTCTTGGGGCCTCTTCTATTCTTGGCTTTTGTAAATGATCTGCCAGTTAATATCTTGTCTAGGGTTCGCTTATTCGCGGATGATAGTATGGTATACAGGGAAATAAATAGTCATGAAGATACTACTCTTCTCCAGAATGACCTCAATAGAATAAACGATTGGGCAATAGCCAACAAAATGAAAATAAATTCTCTAAAGAGCAAAGCCATCAGCTTTACAAGGAAAAGAAATAAAATAGTCGCATCGTATACGTTAGGGGGCGAAACCATTCCGGAAGTTAACAAATGTAAATACCTCGGAATAACATTTAGCAGCGATCTCGGCTGGGGGGAACACGTTGCAGACACAGCGGGAAAAGCATGGAGAGCGTTACACTTTGTGATGAGGGTACTAAGAAAAGGTTCTGACAAATCCAAAGAGATTGCATATAAATCACTAGTACGACCAGTAACGGAATATGGTGCTGCATGTTGGGATCCTTACAGATTAGAACATATTAAGACACTGGAAAAGATTCAAAAACAGGCTCTTAAGTGTTGTCGGAAATATTCACCATTAAAATGGGACACACTCACGGACAGGAGAACGCGAATTCGATTATGCGCACTGTTCAAAACATACAGAGGTGAGCCTGCCTGGAGAGAAATAAAATATAGGTTGCAGCCGCCAAATTACTCTTCAAGGAACGACCACTCATATAAATTGAGGGTAAGAAGGCAGAGGACGGACACTGGAAAGTTTCCTTTCTCAATCGTACTATCAGGGACTGGAATGCTTTACCTGCAGACTTACTAAAGGCTTTACCAACAACCAAAAATGCATTTAAAAATAGACTTAAGGACCTTACTATTAGATGGTAATTATACACAGTAGTTAAAGGGTGTAAATGATATGTTGAAATTGAAGTGTTGTATCAGTGAAGAATTATGTTGTGACAGTGAAGTGTGTTGTATCAGTGAAGAAGTATGTCGTGTCAGTGAAGTGTGCTGTGTAAGTGAAACGTGTTCCTGTCAGTGAAGCTTTATAGTTTATAGTGGCAGTGCAAAGAATTTGAACAGTGAAATGTTTTTGAAGTGTTAGTGAAATCAGGATAGAACCAGTGAAATGTGTCGTTGTTCCAGTGCAGTGAGTGAGTTGGCAGCGAAATGAGTGTAATGTTGAATGTACTTGTGCAGATATGAACAATATACTCGTGCGTTTTAGTTCGATCTCAGTTTTAAGATACAAATTAGAATATTTCAAATGTTATTTTAAGTGATCGTTTCATTTAATTTAGTATATTTCATGTTGTTATTGTTGTTGTTGTTATTATTATTATTATTATTATTATTATTATTATTATTATTAGTATTAGTATTAATTATTAGAATTATTATTAATTGTATTTGTAATTAATAAGTTTATTATTGTCATTATTGAGTGTAATTAGTTAACTCTGCCACCCATTGCAGTGTGAATAAATACATACATACACATACACTACTAGTACTGCTACACAACTGCTACTGCTACTGTTACTATTTATATATATCTACTATTATTACTACTACTACTAATACTTCCAAACCAATGTTACACCTACTGTTACTATTAGTACTACTAATAATATTACTAGTACCAGTACTGCTACTACTATTACTACTACTCCACTGCTACTGCTACAGTTACTATAAGTACCACTACTATTATTAGCACTACTAGTACTGCTACTACTAATACTACTACACCACTGCTACTGCTATTGTTACTATTAGTACTACTGCAGATATTACTAATTCTAGTACTGCTACTACTAATACTATTACATCACTGTTACTGCTACTGTTATTATTAGTACTAATACTAATATCACTACTACTATTACTGCTACACCACTGCTACTGCTACTGTTACTATTAGCACTACTACTATCATCACTACTACTAGTACTGCTACTACTAATACTACTACACCACTGCTAATCCTATTGTTACTATTAATACTACTACTATTATCACTACTACTAGTACTACTACTGCTAATACTAAAATACCACTACTACTGCTACTGCTATTATTAGTACTAATACTGTTATCATTATTACTACACCACTGCTACTGCTACTGTTACTATTAGTGCTACTACTAATAATACTAGTACTAATACTGCTACTACTAGTACTACTACAACATTCCTACTATTAATGTTACTATTAGTACCACTACAATTATTACTACTACTAGTACTGCTACTACTAATACTACTACACCACTGCTACTACTACTCTTACTGTTAGTACTACTATTATTATCATTACTACTAGTACTGCTACGACTAATACAACTGCACCACTGCTAATGTTACCGTTACTATTAGTACTACTACTATTAAAGGTAAAAGGTAAAGGTATCCCCGTAACATGCCATGAAGGCACTTGGGGGGCATGGAGGTAGAGCCCCATGCTTTCCATGACCTCGGCACTAGAATGAGGTGGTGTGGTCGGCACCACGCTCTGACCGCCTTTTACCCCCGGGAAGGACCCGGTACTCAATTTTATAGGAGGCTGAGTGAACCTCGGGGCCATTCTGAAAGTTTGGCAACGAGAAAAAAACCTGTCACCACCTGGGATCGAACCCCGGACCTTCCAGTCCGTAGCCAGCTGCTCTACAAACTGAGCTACCCGGCCGCCCAGTACTACTACTATTATTACCAGTAATAGTACTGCTACTACTAATAATACAACACCACTGCTACTGCTACTGTTACTATCAGTACTACTACTATTATCACTACTACTAGTACTTATACTACTAATACTACTACACCACTGCTACTGCCACTGTTACTATTAGTACTACTACTATTATCGCTACTACTACTGCTACTACTATTGCTACTACACCACTGCTACTACTACTGTTACTATTAGTACTAACACTATTATTACTACTACTAGTATTGCTACTATTAATACTACTACACCACAGCTACTGCTACTGTTACTAATAGTACTACTACTATTATCACTACTACCAGTACAGCCACACATCTGCTAATGCTAGTGTTGCTATTAATACATCTTATATTATTACTACTACTAGTGGTGCTACTACTAATACTACTACACCACCGCAACTGCTGCTTTTACTATTAGTACTACTACTATTATTACTACTACTAGTACTGCTACTTCTAAGACTACTACATCACTGTTACTGCTACTGTTAACATTATTTACTACTACTATTATTACTTCTAGTTTTACTGCTACTACCAATACTACTACACCACTGCTACTGCTACTGTTACTGTTAGTACTCCTACTAATATTACTACTACTAGTAATTCTACTACTAATGCCACTACACCACTGCTATTACTACTGTTACTAATAGTACTACTACTGCTATTACTACTAATAGTACTGCTACTACAAATAATACAACATACCTGCTAAAGATACTGTTACTATTAGTACTACTAGTACTACTATTACTATAAGACTACTACTAGTACTGCTAATACTAATGCTAATACACCACTGCTACTACTAGTCCTACTATTAGTACTACTACTATTATTACTACTACTAGTACTGCTACTACTATTTCTATTAAACCACTGCTACTGCTAATTTTAATTTTAGTACTACTAGTATCATTGCTGCTTCTAGAACTGCTACTACTTGTACTGCTACACCACTGCTACTGCTACTACTAATACTACTGCTACTACTACTGTTACTAATATTAATGGTACTAGTATTGTTGTTAGTACTATTGCCACTACACCACTGCTGCTGTTACTGGTATTATTACTACTACTACTATTATTACAACTACTATTACTGCTACTTCTAATAATATTACACCACTGCTACTGCTACCGTTGCTATTAATATTAATAATATTATTACTACTACTAGCACTGCTACTACTAATACTACTACACCACTGCTACTGCTACTGTTAATTGTATAGGTAAATATTTCCCCGTAATATGCCATGAAGGCACTTGGGGGACATGGAGGTAGAGCCCTATGCTTTCCATGACCTCGGCAGTAGAATGAGGTGGTGTGGTCGGCACCACACTCTGACTGACTTTTGTCCTCGGGAAAGACCAGGTACTCAAATTTATAGAAGACTGAGTGAACCTTGGGGTAGTTCTGAAAGTTTGGCAACTGTTACTATTAGTAGTACTACTATTATTACTACTACTAGTACTGCTATTACTAATGCTACTACACCACTGCTACTACAAACTTTACTAATATTACTACTCCTATTATTACTACTACTAGTACTGCTACTACTAATACTACAACACCACAGCTACTGGCACTGTTACTATTAGTACAACTACTATTATCACTAATAATAGTACTGCTACAACTAATACTACAACAGCACTGCTTACTACTCTGTTACTCTTAGTACTACTACTATTATCACTACTACTAGTACTGCTAATACTAATACTACAACAGCACAGCTAAATACTACTGTTATTATTAGTACTACTACTATTATAACTAATAACAGTACTGCTACTACTAATACTACTACACCACTGCCTTTACTACTGTTACTATTAGTACTACTACTAATACTACTACATCACTGGTATTGATATTGTTACTATTATTATCACTACTGATAATACTGCTACTACTAATACTACTACACCAACGCTACTACTACAGTTACTATTAGAACTACTACAATTATTACTAATATTATTACTGCTACTACTAATAATACTACACCACTGCTACTGCTACTGTTACTATTATTACTACTACTTTCATCACTACTATTACTAATACTACTACACCACTGCTATAGCTAATGTTACCATTAGTACTATTACTAGCGGTAGTAATATGATTAGTGGTATTAATATTGAGATTAATAGTATCTGTGGTGTTGTAGAATTGGAATAGCAGTTGTAGTAGTAGTAATATTAGTAGTAGTAGTAATAGTAACTGTAGCAATAGCAGTGGTGTAGTAATAGTGATAATAATATTAGTAATGAAAATAGCATTATCATTAGCAGTGGTGTATTAATAATAGTAGTAGCAGTATTAGTAACATTAATAATAGTAGTAGTATTAATAGTTACAGTAGCAGTAGCAGTGGTGTAGTAGTATTAGTAGTAGCAGTACTAGTAATAGTAATAATAGTAATGGTACTAAAAGTAAGAGTAGCAGTAGCAGTTGAGTAGTAGTATTAGTAGTAGCAATACTAGTAATAGTAAAATTAGTAGTAGTTCTAATAGTAACAGTAGCAGAAGCAGTGGTGAGCTAGAATTAGTAGCAGCAGTACTAGTAGAAGTATTAATAGTAACAGTAGCAGTAGCATTTGTGTAGCAGTGCTAGTAGTCGTGATAATAGTAGTAGTACTAATAGTAACAGTAGCAGTGTCGTTGGTGTTGTAGTAGTAGTATTAGTAGTAGCAGTAGTGGTAGTAATAAGAGTAGCAATAGGAGTGATGTAGTAGTATTGGTAGTAGAAGTACTAGTAGTAATAGTAATAGAAGTAGTATTAATAGTAACAGTAGCAGTAGCAGTGGTGTTGTATTATTAGTAGTAGCATTACTAATAGTAGTGATAATAGTAGTAGTCCCAATAGTAACAGGAGCTATAGCAGTGATGTAGTAGTATTATTAATATTAGTGATAATAATAGTTGAACTAATAGTATCAGTAGCTGTAGCATTGGTGTAGTAGTATTAATAGTAGCAGTACTATTAGTAGTGATAATAGTAGTAACAGTAGCAGTAGAAATGATGTATTAGTATTAGTAGTAGCGGTACTGGTAGTAGTAATATTAGTAGTAGTACTAGTAACAGTAGTAGTAGCAGTGGTGTAGTAGTATTAGTAGTAGCAGTACTAGTAGTAGTGATAATATTAGTAGTACTAATAGTAACAGAAGTAGTAGCAGTGCTGTTGTAGTATAAGGAGTAGCAGTTCTAGTAGTAGTGATAATATTAGTAGTACTGATAGTAACAGTAGCAGTAGCTATGGAGTTGTAGTATTAGTAGTAGCAATACTTGTAGTTGTAATAATGGTAGTAGTACTATTAGTAAAATTTGCAGTAGCAGTGGTGTAGTAGCATTAGTAATAGCAATACTAGTAGTAGTAATAATAGTAGTAATACTAATACTAACAGTAGCAGTAGCAGTGGTGAGGTACTATTAGTAGTAGCAGTACTAGTAGTAGGAATAATAGTAGAATTATTAATAGAAACAGTGGCAGTAGCATTTGTGTAGCAGTACTAGTAGAAGTGATAATAGAAGAGGTACTAATAGTAACAGTAGCAGTGTTAGTGTTATAGTAGTATTAGTATTAGCAGTACCAGTAGTAGTAACAGTAGCAGTTGGAGTGATGTAGTAGAATTAATATTAGCACTACTATTAGTCGTGATAATAGTAGTAAAATAGCATTAGCAGTGATGTAGTATTATTTGTAATAGCACTAATGCTAGTAGTAATAATAGTAGTAGTACTACTAGTAACAGTAGTAGTAGTAGTGTTGTAGTTGTATTAGTAATAGCAGTAATAGTAGTAGTGGTAATAATAGCAGTACTAATAGTAACAGTAGTAGTAGCAGTGCTTTTGTAGTATAAGAAGCAGCAGTACTAGTAGTAGCGATAAAAGTATTAGAACTGATAGTAAGAGTAGCAGTAGCTGTGGAGTTGTAGTATTAGTAGTAGGAGTACTATTAGTAGTAATAATATTAGTAGCACTATTAGTAAAATTTTTAGTAGCAATGGTGTAGTAGCATTAGTAATAACAGTACTAGTAGTAGTAATAATAGTAGTAATGCTAATACTAACATTAGCAGTAGCAGTGTTGTAGTATTATTAGTAGTAGCAGTACTAGTAGTAGCAATAATATTATTAGTACTAATAGTAACTGTAGCAGTAGCAGTTGTGTAGTAGTATTAGTAGTAGCAGTACTAGTAGTTGTAATAATAGTAGTAGTAGTAATATTATCATTAACAGCAGCAGTGGTGTTGTAATAGTGTTAGTAGTAACAATACTAGTAATAGCACTAATAGTAACAGTAGTAGTAGCATTAGTATTAGTAGTAGTATTAGTAGTAGCAGTAGCAGTGGTGTAGCAGTAGTGGTAGTAGCAGTACTAGTAGCAGCAATGAAACTAGTAGTATTAAAAGTAACATTAGCAATAGCAGTTTTGTAGTAGTAATAGTAGTAGCAGTACTAGTAGTAGTAATATTCGTAGTAGTACCAATTGTAACATTAGTAGTAGCAGTGCTGTAGTAGCATTAGTAGTAGCAGTAGTATTGGTATTATCAATAGTGTTAATACTAATAGTATCAGTAGCTTTAGCTGGTGTGTTGTATTATTTTAATTAGCAGTACTAGTAGTAGTAGTAGTAGTAGTAGTAGTAGTAGTACTATTAGTAACAGTTATAATAGCAGTGTTGTAGTAGCTATAGTAGTAGCAGTACTAGTAGAAATAATAGTAGTAGTACTAATAGTAACAGTAGCAGTAGCAGTGGTGTAGTAGTATTAGTAGTAGCAGTACTAATGGAAGTAATATTAATAGAAGTTTTTAATAGTAACAGTAGCAGTAGCAGCGATGTAGTAGTATTAGTAGAAGCAGTAATAGTAGTAGTAATAATAATAATAATAGTACTATTAGTAACAGTAGCAGTAGCAGTGGTGTAGTATTATTAGAAGTAGCAGTACCAGTAATAATAATAGAGGATTATTCATAGTAACAGTAGCATTAGAAGATGTGTAGCATTAGTAGTAGTACTGATAATAGTAGTAGTACTATTAGTAGCAGTAGCAGTAGCTCTGGTGTAGTAGTATCAGTAGCAGCAGTACTAGTGGTAGTTATAATAGTTTAGTACTAGTAGTAACATTAGCAGAAGCTGTGGTGTAGTAGTATTAGTAGTAGAAGTACTAATGTCATTGATAATAGTAGTAGTACTGATAGTAAAATTGGCAATAGCAGTGGTGTTATAATATTAGTAGTAGCAGTACAAATACTGGTAATAATAGTAGAAGTACTAATAGTAACGGTAACTATAGCACTGGTGTAGTATATTAGTAGTGGCAGTACTACTACTAGTGATAATAGTATTAGTAGTAATAGTAACAGTTGCAGGAGCATTGGTGTAGTATTATTAGTAGTAGCAGTACTAGTAGTAGTGATATTAGTAGTAGTACTTATAGTAACAGTAGCAGTAGCAGTGGTGTAGGAGGATTAGCAGTAGCAGTATTAATAGCAGTAATAGTAGCAGTAGTAGTTAATGGTAACAGTAGTAGTAGCATTGATGTAGTAGTGTTGGTAGTAGCAGTAATGGTAGTAGTAATAGTTGTAGCACTAATAGTAACTGTGGTAATAGCAGTGGTGTAGTGGTAGTAGTAGTAATAGTAGTACTTGTACTAGTGATAATAGTAGTAGTACTCATAGTAACATTAGCAGTAGCAGTGGTGTAATATTATTATTAGTATCAGAACTATTACTAGTACTATTAGTAGTAATACTAATAGTAAGTGTAACAGTTTCAGTGGTGTAGTGGCATTAGTAGTAGCAGTAATGTTAGTAGTGATAATAGTAGTAGTACTAATGGTATGGGTATCAGTAGCAGTGGTGTAGTAGTATTAGTAGTAGCAGTACGAGTATTAGTAATAATAGTAGAAGTATTAATAGTAACAGTAGCAGTAACAGATGTGTAACTGTACTAATAATAGTATTAATAGTAGTAGTACTAATAGAAACAGTAACAGTAGCTGTTGTGTATTACTATTAGTGATTGGAGAACTATTAGTAATATTAATTGTAGAGGTGTTAATTGTATCAACAGTAGTAACAGTGGTGTAGTAGCATTAGTTGTAGCAGTACTAGTAGTAGTGATAATAGTAGTAGTACTAATAGTAACAGTAGCAGTAGCAGTGGTGTAGTAGTATTAGTAGTAGCAGTACTACTATTAGGGATAATAGTAGTAGTACAGATAGTAACAGTAGCAGTAACAGTGGTGTAGTAGTAGTGATCGTAGTAGTTGTACTAATAGTGACAGCATCAGTAACAGTGCTAGTAGTAGTGATAATAGTAGTAGTATTAATCGTAACAATAGCAGTAGCAGTGGTGTTGTATAATTAGTAGCAGTACTAGTAGTAGTAATATTAGTAGTAGTAGTAATAGTAACAGTAGTAGTAGCAGTGGTTTAGTAGTATTAGTAGTAGCAGTACTGGTAGTAGTAATATTAGTAGTAATACTATTAGTAACAATACCAGTGGCTGTGGTGTTGTAGTATTAGTAGTAGCAGTGCAATAGTGGTAATAATAGTGGAAGTATTAATGGTAACAGTAGCAGTAGCAGATGTGTTACAGTACTAGTAGTAGTGATAATAGCAGTAGTACTAATAGTAACAGTAGCAGTAGCAGTGGTGCAGTATTATTAGTATTAGCAGTACTAGTAATAGTAATAATAATGGTAATAGTATTAATAGTAATAGTAGTAGTAGCAGTGGTGTAGTAGCATTAGTTGTAGCATTACTAGTAATAGTGATAATAGTAGCATTACTAATACTAACAGTAGCATTAGCAGTGGTGTAGTATTATTAGTAGTAGCAGTACTACTAATAGTGATAATATTATTAGTACTGATATTAAAATTAGCAGTAGCATTAGTGTAGTAGTAGTGATAGTAGTAGTAGTATTAGTAATAGTAACAGCAGCAGTAGCAGTGCTATTAGTAATGATAATAGTAGTATTATTAATCGTATCAGTATCAGTAGCTGTGGTGTAGTTGTATAATTAGTGGCAGTACTAAAAGGTAAAAGGTATCCCCGTAACATGCCATGAAGGCACTTGAGGGGCAAGGAGTTAGAGCCCCATGCTTTCCATGACCTCGGCACTAGAATGAGGTGGTGTGGTCGGCACCACGCTCTGACCGCCTTTTACCCCCGGGAAAGACCCGGTACTCAATTTAATAGGAGGCAGAGTGAACCTCGGGGCCGTTCTGAAAGTTTGGCAACGAGAAAAAATCCTGTCACCACCTGGGATCGAACCCCGGACCTTTCAGTCCATAACAAGCTGCTCTACCAACTGAGCTACCCGGCCGCCTAGTAGCAGTACTAGTAGTTGTAATAATACAGGGTTGGTCAGGTAAAACCGGCCCCATCTCATGTCATATGATTTGGAAAATAAATTATGTAGGGTATTGATTTCTTTTGTTTCTTTTTTCTGGAAAATGTAATTATGTTGGCTAATTATGTTGGCTATACTGTATCTTCCGCGTGTTTTGTGTCATTGTTGTTGCGCCATTTTTGCTTATAACCTCTTCTGGTTGCTGTTTAAAAGTCAGACGTTCTAAACACATGTAAAGGATTATTCTTTAATAGGCATGACTTATTCAATACCAGAGCGAATATTCATTGTGGAGGCGTACGTACAGACCAGCTCTATTAAGGAAACACAACAATATTCAGAGACACATATCCGCTTCGCTCAGTACCAGCGAAAAGCAGCATTCAAGATTTGGTGCGAAAATGGGGTACGACTGGATCCATAAAAAATATAACAAGGAACAGAACTCCTTCTGTCCGGACTCCTCAACTTACGGCGCGAATTAATGAATTTATGACTAGGAGTCCTCGAAAGTCTACCACGAGATTGGCTCAACAGGTTCATGTGAGGAGAACTTGCGGACGTGTGTTGAAGTGTTTGAAATTCAAACCGTACCGAGTGACAGCTGTACAACAATTCAAAGAGCCCGATAGATATAAACGTGTAAATTTCTGCCGCTGGTTGTTGGACATGGTTGCAGGTGCATCCGCAGTATCACCCAAGAGGAATTGACACGTGTTTGCATGAACCTGTTAAAACGTGCACAGAAGTGTCTAGATGCAGATGGAAGGCACTTCCAACATTTATTATGAAGGTAAATGCATTTTATTTTCATTCCATTTGAAGTTTGTTTCAAATCATTTGTACCTATCAATGTTATAACACGGGCCGGTTTTACCTGCCCAACCCTGTAGTAGTAGTACCTAATGGTAACAATAGTAGTACCCGTGGTGTAGTAGTATTAGTAGTAGCAGTAATAGTAGAAGTAATAATAGTAGCAGTATTTAATAGTAACTGTTGCAGTAGCAGTGGTGTAGTAGTATTAGTAGTAGCAGTACTAGTAGTAGCGGTAATATTAGTAGTATTAATAGTAACAGTAGCAGTAGCAGTGGTGTAGTAGTATTAGTAGTAGCAGTACTAGTATTAGTAATAATATTATTAGTATTAATAGTAACAGTAGTAGTAGCAGTGGTGTAATAGTGTTAGCAGTAGCAGTACTAGTAGTAGTAATAATAGTAGTAGTACTAATAGTAACAGTATCAGTAGCAGTTTTGTAGTAGTTTTAGTAGTAAGAGTACCAGTACTAGTACTCATTGTACCAGTAGCTGTAGCCGTGCTGTAGCAATATTAATAGGAGCAGTACGAGTAGTAATAATAATAGTACTAGTACTATTAATAACAGTAACAGTAGTAGCGGTGTAGTAGTATTTTTAGTACCAGTACTAGTAGTAGTAATGACAGTAGTAGTACTAATAGTAACAGTAGAAGAAACACTGGTGTAGTAATATTAGTAGTAGCAATATTAGTAGTAGTAATAATAGTAGTAGTATTAATAATATCAGTAGTAGTAGCAGTGGTGTAGTAGTATGAATAGTAGCAGTACTAGTAGTAGTGATAATAGTAGTAGTACTCATAGTAACAGTAGCAGTAGCAGTGGTTAGTAGTATTGGGAGTAGCAGTACTAGTTGTAGTAATAATAGTAGTAGTACTAGTAGTAACAGTAACAGAAGCATTGGTGAAGTAGTATTATTAGTAGCAGTGTTATTAGTAATAACATTAGTAGTCATGGTAACAGTAGCAGTAGCAGTGGTGTAGTAATATTAGTAGTAGCAGTACTAGTAGTAGTAAGAATAGTAGTAGTACTAATAGTAATAGTAACAGTAGCAGTGTTGTAGTATTATTAGTGGTAGCAGTACTATGTATGTATGTAAGTATGTATGTATGTATGTATTTACACTGCAAGTGGGCATGCACCTAGTGGCAGTGTTAAACACAATATAAACCATACACAATAAAGAAATATTAAGCAACACAGAATAAATTTACAATACATAATACAATTATACTCTACACAATAAGCCTACAGTTTTATACACAATACAATAAGAATACACAGTATAATTTCACACAATAATAATAAAACATAAATAATATTCCGAATTTTACAATACAAGCTACATTATCATGAATAGGCTCTACATAAGTTTCAATAGTCTTTCACTTTATTTTTAACTCACTTACTCTAATGGCACAATGACGCATTTCACCGACACTTTAGCGCACATTTCACTGACACTCTATAACACATTTCATTGACACTATAGAACACATTTCATTGACGCTATAAATTATCACTGATCGGAACTATTCACTGCACTGTAAAACCCTAACTTCACTGACTCACCTCGCTTCACTGATACAACAGTTCAAATAAGTCAAATAATTACACCCTTATGCATACTGTACTTATAAACAGAACTACATTTAAACTAAACTTTTCTAGTCTAAGACCCTCTTACACGCTATTTTTAAATAATTTAGAATTCAAACCAAGGAAGTAACTCGTCAGGCTAAATAAATACATGTCACCTTAAAAAATTAAATGTTAAATGTCGCCTTAATTTTAATATGCACTTTATACACAACTTTTTAAATTATTCTTGAATCTCCTTAAGGAAGGACAGCCCTCAAAGACCGCTGCAGGTAGGTCATTCCAATCATTTATAGTTCTATTTATAAATGAGAATTTACCTACATCCGTTTTCTGTTTCCTACATTTGATTTTAAAATCAGGATCGTTCCTACCATAGTACGTTGGCTTTTCTAACCGAGCGGTTATGTCTACCCATGCTTTTGACCTAGATGTGCTCTATACAATGATGTTATTCTAGTTTTCCTACGTCTGTTTTCCAATGTTTCCCATTTAGGTTCTTTCATCGTATCGTTTCCATCTTCTCTTTTCCCTTTAACAAATTTAGCTGCCCTTTACTGGATTCTTTCTAAGGAATTTATCTGATATATTCTATAGGAATCCCAACATGTAGTTCCGTATTCCATTAACGGTCGCACTAACGTTAGATATGCTATTTCCCTCGATTTGGGGCTAGCCTTTCTCAAGATTCTCATAATAAAGTGAAGTGCCCTCCATGCTTTACCCGTAACATTATCAACATGCTCTCCCCAAGAAAGTTTGAAGTTTAAATACACTCCTAGGTATTTATAACATTGTACTTGCGGAATTACAACACCACTGAATTCGTAATTAAGACTACTTTCCTCTCGGGTTTTACAATATGTTATATAGATTTACTTTTAGAACCATTTATTTTCATCCTATGCATTAACGCCCAGTTATAAATTTTATTCAAGTCTGTTTGAATAGCATCTACATCTGAATTATTTCTAATCTTTCTATAGATAATGCAGTCATCTGCAAATAGCCTCACATTTGATGTAATATTCTGGCATAGGTCATTTACGTATATTATAAAGAGTAATGGACCCAGAACGCTGCCCTGTGGCACCCCTGAACTTATATTTCCAATTTCCGATATTTCATGACCAACTCTAACTCTCTGGGGTCTACCTTTTAAGAATTCTTGGATCCATAGCACCACTCTTTTATCTATTCCTAGCCTACTTAAGTTATCTATTAATATGTCATGTGGCACCAAATCAAATGCTTTCGAAAAATCAATCACAACTGCATCGATTCTTCCGCCTCTATTTACCTCTTCAGCTAGATCTTGAACCAGCGACGTAATTTGACTATCACATGAGAAGCCTTCCCTAAAACCATGCTGGCGGTTGTAAAACCAGTGTTTCGGATTTAGAACATGACGAATATAATCCGATATCAAATGCTCCATGACTTTACATACGACAGATGTAAGGCTAATCGGTCTGTAGTTTCCGACATCTAATTTATTTCCACCTTTATGTATGGGTACCACTATAGCTGATTTCCAGCCACATGGAATAGCTTCATTGTTTATGGAAACATGAAATATACGCATTAAGTATGGAATTATGGCCTCGGAACCTAATTTAAGAATCTCTGTAGCAATATTATCTGGTCCTCTAGACTTCTGACTTTTTAATTTCGTTAGTCTCTGTCTAACCCCTTTGGAAGTTATTTTGAATGTCGAATTTGGTTCACATTTACGGTCTGTGACACAACCACTCCTATCAGCGGGATTATTATTATTATTATTATTATTATTATTATTATTATTATTGTTATTAATATTATTATTATTATTATTATTATTATTATTATTATTATTATTATTATTATTATTATTATTATTATTAAAAACCGAAATGAAATAGGAATTTAATAAGTCGGCCTTTTCTTTGTCAACAGTTATACTTTCTCCGTTTTGATTTCGTAAAAGCACTACTCCTTCATTTTTTCCTTTTCTCCTGCGTACATAATTATAAAACTGTCTCCAATTGTTACTGTCATCTTCTTTTAAAATGGTTTTTAGAAAATTTTCCTGAGCTATCCTTTTTTCACACTCAAGTTTCTTAATTAATTCGACATATTTTTCCCAATGCTCATGGCTTCGTTTACGTTTACTAAATGCGCGCCTTGTCTTTTTCTTTAAGTAGCGAATGTAATTAGTGTAATATTCAGGGTCCGGATTTTTCTTAATTATATTAGAAGATACATATTTTACTAATGCCTCGAAAATTATACTCTTAAATTTATGCCATACATTTTCCATATTTCCTTCAGTCCTTAGAAAGTCATCATGCTTTTGTCGTAGAAACGTTTGTAATTCATCGACATCGGTTTTGTTGAAGGTCCAGACAGACAGTGGACTTGACCTCGGATTTACAGTGTTTTCCCAGAAGATTTCTAATAAGACGCTATTGTGGTCACTTATTTTATGAAGACTTTCAGAGTTGACAAAGAGAGAGACAGGTCTTAATAGGTAAACATCTAAGAGGGCATTGTCACGCGTCGGACCATTTACTACCTGCGTGAAATCTTTACGCCTGATCAATTCATTAACAAGGGTCTGTGCATCTGAATTCGTACCTGAAATCACGTTCCAGTTAGTTTTCGGGAGGTTTAGATCTCCAGCAATTACTACGTTTCGGTCTTCTGATACTGTATTAAGATATTCATTTAGTTTGTGCAAAGTTAAATTGTTTAATTCACTGGGTGGTCTGTAACATGCTATTACATCTAAGGTTTCCCGCCCATTTCTTATCTGAACATTCAATATTTCAACTTCCTCATGTATCCACAGAAGATTGCTACTTATTTCTATCTTAGTACAAACGAAAACTCCCCTCCCTTTTCACTCCTACCTTTTCTGAAGACTCTATAATCCGACCTAAAAATTTCCGAGTCATTTTTGTATTCCCTAAGCCATGATTCCGTCCCAATTATTACATCTGGATTATAAACACCGACCAAGTTCAAAAACGGAATAAGTTTATTTCTAATACTTCGCCAATTATCCTGCAGACGTCTTAGTAGGCCTGTCCTTACTTGAAAATTCTGAATCTCCGTTGCACCTCGCCGTCACTGCTAGTCTCCGCCGACCGCTGATGGATCTTCGATCGCACCGCCCACTGGTAGTCCCTCGACTCCTCCCACCACTGGTAGACTTTCACCCACACTGACCACCGGTAATCCCACGCCCCCGCCGTCAGCTGATGGTCCATCGGTCCCGCTGCCCGCTGTTGGGTCCACGATCCCGCCGCACCAAGTTGTAAATACCAGCGTGAAGAGGAAGCCTAGGACTGCAGCCACCCTCCGTTTTAGGTGGATTCCGTAGTAATAATAATAGTAGTAGTAGTAATAGTAACAGTAGCGTGGTATACTAGTATTAGTAGTAGCTGTACTCGCAATAATATTAATAGTAATACTATTAATAGTAACGAAAGTAGTATCAGTGATGTGGTAGTATTAGTATTAGCAGTACTAGTAGTAGTAATAATATTAATGGTAGCAGTAGCAGTGGTGTAGTAGTATTAGTAGTAGTAGTGATAATAGTAGTAGTACTAATAGTAACAGTAGCAGTAGCAGTGGTGTAGTAGCATTAGTAGTAGCAGTAATAGTAGTAGTAATAATAGTAGTAGTACTAATAGTAACAATAGCAGTAACAGTGGTGTAGTAGTATTAGTAGTAGCAGTATTAGTAGTAGTGATAATAGTAGTAGTACTAATAGTATCAGTAGCAGTAGCAGTGGTTTTGTAGTATTAGTAGTAGCATTACTGGTAGTAGTGATAATAGTAGTAGTACTAATAGTGAAAGTAGCAGTAGCAGTGATGTAGTACTATTAGTAGTAGTAAGAGTAGTAGTAGTAATAATAGTAGTAGTACTAATAGTAACAGTAGCAGTAGCAGTGGTGTAGTAGTAGTGATAATAGTAGTAGTACTAATAGTAACACTAGCAGTAGCTGTGATGTAGTAGTATTAGTAGTAGCAGTACCAGTAGTAGTAATAATTGTAGTAGTACTAATAGTATCAGTAGCAGCAGCAGTGGTGTAGTAGTATTATTAGTAGCAGTAATAGTAGTAGTAACAGTAGCAGTAGCAGTGATGTAGTAGTATTAGTAGAAGCAGTATTAGTAGTAGTAATAATAGTAGTAGTACTAATAGTAACAGTAGTAGTAGCAGTGGTGTAGTAGTATTAGTGATAGCAGTACTAGTAGTAGAGAAAATAGTAGTAGTACTAATAGTAACAGTAGTAATAGCAGTACTAGTAGTAGTGATAATAGTAGCAGTACTAATAGTAACAGTAGCAGTAGCAGTGGGGTTGTAGTATTAGAAGTAGCAGTACTAATTTTAATAACAAAAGTAGTAGTAATATTAGTAAAAATAGTTGTGATAATAGTTGTAGCAGTGGTGTAATAGCATTAGTAGTAGCAGTACTAGTGGTAGTAATAATAGTAGTAGTATTAATGGGAACATTAGCAGTAGCAGTGTTGTAGTAATATTACTAGAAGCAGTACTTGTAGTAGTAATGATATTAGTAGTACTATTTGTAACAGTAGTAGTAGTGGTGTAGTAGTATTAGTATTATCACTAATAGTAGTTGTATTAATAGTAGTAGTAGTAATAGTATCAGTAACAGTAGCAGTGGTGTAGTAGTATTAGTAGTAGCAATGGTAGTAGTAGTAATAATAGTAGTAGTACTAATAGTAACAGTAGTAGTAGCAGTAATATTAGTAGTATTAGTAGTAGCAGTAGCAGTGGTGTAGCAGTAGTAGTAGTAGTAGGAGCAACAATGACACTAGTAGTATTAATAGTAACAAGAGGAGTAGCAGTGGTGTAGTAGTAATAGTAGTAGCAGTACTAGTAGTAGTAATAATAGTAGTATTAATAATACTAGTAGCACTATTAGTAACAGTAATAGTAGCAGTGGTGTAGTAGCATTAGTAGTAGCAGTACTAGTAATAATAATAGTAATAGTACTATTATTAATAGCGGTAGTAGCCGTGGTGTAGTAGCATTAGTAGTAGCAGTAATAGTAATAGTTATAATAGTAGCATTACTAATAGTAACAGTAGCAGTGTAGTAGTAGTAGTGATAATAGTACTATTACTAATAATAAGAGTAGCAGTAGCAGTGGTGTAGTAGTAATTGTAGTAGCAGTACTAGTAGTAGTATTAATAATAGTGGTACTAATAGTAACAGTAGCAGTGGTGTAGTAGTATTAGATGTAGTAGTTTTGTATTAAACACAATTGTAGAATTATTAATAGTAACATTAGCAGTAGCAGTTGTGTAGCTTTACTAGTAGTATTGATAATAGTAGTAGTACTAAGAGTAACAGTAGTAGTATCAGTGGTTTAGTAGATTTAGTAGTAGCAGTACTAGTAGTAGTAACAGTAGCAGTAGCAGTGATGTAGTAGTATTACTAATAGCTGTACTAGTAGTAGTCATAATAATAGTAGTATTAATAATAACAATAGTAGTAGCAGTTGTGTAGTAGTATTAGTAGTAGCAGTAATAGTAGTTGTTATAATAGTACTAGTACTAATAGTAACAGTAGCAGTAGCAGTGGTGTAGTAGTATTTGTAGTAGTAGTGATAGTAGTAGTACTGATAGTAAGAGTAGCAGTAGCAGTTTTGTACTAGTATTAGTAGTAGCAGTAATAGTAGTATTAATAATAGTAGTAGTACTAATAGTAAGAGTAGCAGCAGTGGTGTAATAGTATTATTAGTAGCAGTACTAGGTGCAGTAACAGCAGCAGTAGCAGTGATTTAGTATTAGTAGTAGCAGTAATAATATTAGTAATAATAGTAGTAGTACTAATAGTAACAGTAGCAGTGGTGTTGTAGTATTAGCAGTAGCAGTACCAGTATTAGTAATAATATTAGTAGTAATATTAGTAACAGTAGTTGTAGCGGTTGTGTAGTAGCATTAGTAGTAGCAGTAAAAGTAGTATTAATAATAGTAGTACTACTAATAGTAACATTAGCAGTAGCAGTGGTGTAGTAGTATTACTAGTCGCAGTACTAGTAGAAGCAGTGATCCTAGTAGTACTAATAGTAACAATAGCAGTAGCAATGGGAGTAGTAGTAATAGTAGTAGCAGTAATAGTAGTAGTAATAATAGTACTGGTACTAATAGTAACATTAGTAGTAGCAGTGCTGTAGTAGAATTAGTAGTAACTGTACTAGTATTAGGTATAATAGTAGTATTACTAATAGTAACAGCAGCAGTAGCAGTGGTGTTGTAGTATTAGTAGTAGTAGAACTAGTAGTAGTAATAATATTAATAGTACTATTATTAACAGCAGTAGTAGCAATGGTGTAGTAGCATTAGTAGTAGCAGTAATATTAGTAGTAATAATAGTAGGAATATTAATAGTTACAGTAGCAGTGTTGTAGTAGTATTATTAGTAGCAGTACTAGTAGTAGTAATAATATTATTAGTAATTAACAGTAACAGTAGCATTAGCAGTGATATATTACTATTAGTATTAGCAGCACTAGTAGTAGTAGTAATAGTAGTAGGACTAATAGTAACATTAGTAGTAGCAGTGGTGCAGTAGTATGAATAGTATCAGTAATAGGAGTAGTACTAATAGTAACAGTAGCAGTAGCAGTAGTGTTGTAGTATTAGTAGTAGTGATAATAGTAGTAGTACTAATAATAACAGTAGTAGTAGCAGTGGAGTATTAGTATTACTAGTGGCAGTACTAGTAATAGTAATAATAATAGTAGTACTAATGGTAACATTAGCAGTAGCAGTCGTGTAGTAGTATTAGTAGTAGCAGTACTAGTATTAGTAATAATGTAGAAGTATTAATAGTAACAGTAGCAGTAGCAGAAGTGTAGCAGTACTAGTATTAGTGTTAATAGTAGTAGTACTATTAGTAACAGTAGCAGTAGCTGTGGTGTAGTAATGTTAGTAGTTGGAGTACTAGTAGTAGTAATAATTGTAGTAGTGCTAATAGTTACAATGGTAGTAGCAGTGGTGTAGTAGCTTTAATTGTAGCATTACTATTAATAATGATAATAGTAGTAGTACTAATAGTAACAGTAGCAGTAGCAGTGGTGTAGTAGTATTAGTAGTAGCGGTACTACTAGTAGTGATAATAGGAGTAGTACTGATAGTAACAGTAGCAGTAGCAGTGGTGTAGTAGTAGTGATCGTAGTAGTAGTACTAATAGTAACATCATCAGTAGCAGTGCTAGTAGTAATGATAATAGTAGTAGTATTAATCGTAACAGTAGCAGTAGCGGTGGTTTTGTTGTATAATTAGTAGCAGTACTAGTAGTAGTAATAATATTAATAGTAGTAATAGTAACAGTAGTAGTAGCAGTGTTGTAGTAGTATTAGTAGTAGCAGTACTGGTAGTATTAATATTAGTTGTAGTACTATTAGGAACAGTACCAGTAGTTGTGTTGTAGTAGTATTAGTAGTAGCAGTACTGGTAGTAGTAATAATAGAAGAAGTATTAATAGTAATAATAGCAGTATCAGATGTGTAGCAGTACTAGTGATAGTGATAATAGCAGTTGTACTAAAATTAACAGTAGCATTAGCAGTGGTGCAGTATTATTAGAAGTAGCAGTACTAGTAGTAGTAATAATTGCAAGTAGTATTAATAGTAACAGTAGTAATAGGAGTAGTAGCAGTAGCAGTAGCAGTGGTGTAGCAGTAGTAGTAGTAGTAGCAGTACTAGTAGTCGTTATAATAGTAGTAGTACTTCTAGTGACATTAGCAGTAGCGGTTTTGTAGTAGTATTAGTACTGGCATTGCTAGTAGTAGTAATAAGAGTAGTATTACTAATAGTAACAGTAGTAGTAGCAGTAGTAGTAGTAGTAGTAGCTGTAGCACTTTTGTAGCAGTAGTAGTAGTAGCAGTACTAATAGTTGTAATAATTGCAGTGGTACTAATAGGAACAGTAGCAGTAGCAGTGGTTAGTAGTATTAGGAGTAGCAGTACTAGTATTAGTCATAATAGTAGTTGTACTAGTAGTAACAGTAACAGAAGCACTGATGAAGTAGTATTAGTAGTAGCAGTGTTATTAGTAATAACATGGTAACAGTAACAATAGCAGTGGTGTAGTAATATTGGTAGTAGCAGTACTAGTAGTAGTAAAAATAGTAGTAGTACTAATAGTAACAGTAACAGTTGCAGTGTTGTAGTATTATTAGTGGTAGCAGTACTGTGTATGTATGTATGTATGTATGTATGTATGTATGTATGTATGTGTGTATGTATGTATGTATGTATGTATGTATGTATATATGTATGGATGTATGTATTTATTTACACTGCAAGTGGGCATGCACCCGTTGACAGTGTTAAACGCAATATAAATAATACACAATAAAGAAATATTAAGCAACACAGAATAAATTTACAATACAGAATATAAATATACTGTACACAATAGGCCTACAATTTTATACACAATACAATAAGAATACACAATATAATTTCACAAAATAATAATAAAACATAAATAATATTCCGAATTTTACATTACAAGCTTCATCATTATGAATAGGCCCTACATAAGTTTCAATAATCTTTCACTTTATTCTCAACTCACTCACTGTGATGGCACTATGACGCATTTCACTGACACTTGAGCGCACATTTCACTGACACTCTGTGACACATTTCATTGACACTATAGAACACATTTCATTGACGCTATAAATTATCACTGATCGGAACTATTCACTGCACTGTAAAACTATAACTTCACTGACTCACCTCGCTTCACTGATACAACAGTTCAAGTAAGTCAATTAATAACACCCTTATGCATACTGTACTTATAAACAGAACTACATTTAAACTAAACTTTTCTAGTCTAAGACCCTCTTACACGCCATTTTTAAATAATTTAGAATTCAAACCAAGGAAGTAACTCGTCAGGCTAAATAAATACATGTCACCTTAAAAATTTAAATGTTAAATGTCGCCTTAATTTTAATTTGCACTTTATACACAACTTTTTAAATTATTCTTGAATCTCCTTAAGGAAGGACAGCCCTGAAAGACCGCTGCAGGTAGGTCATTCCAATCATTTATAGTTCTATTTATAAATGAGAATTTACCTACATCCGTTTTCTGCTTCCTACATTTGATTTTAAAATCATGATCGTTCCTACCATAGTACGTTGGCTTTTCTAACCGAGCGGTTATGTCTACCCATGCTTTTGACCTAGATGTGCTCTATACAATGATGTTATTCTAATTTTCCTACGTCTGTTTTCCAAAGTTTCCCATTTAGGTTCTTTTATCGTATCGTTTCCATCTTCTCTTTTACCTTTAACAAATTTAGCTGCCCTTTACTGGATTCTTTCTAAGGAATTTATCTGATATATTCTATAGGGATCCCAACATGTAGTTCCGTATTCCATTAACGGTCGCACTAACGTTAGATATGCTATTTCCCTTGATTTGGGGCTAGCCTTTCTCAAGATTCTCATAATAAAGTGAAGTGCCCTCCATGCTTTACCCGTAACATTATCAACATGCTCTCCCCAAGAAAGTTTGAAGTTTAAATACACTCCTAGGTATTTATAACATTGTACTTGCGGAATTACAACACCACTGAATTCGTAATTAAGACTAGTTTCCTCTCGGGTTTTACAATATGTTATAGATTTACTTTTAGAACCATTTATTTTCATCCTATGCATTAACGCCCAGTTATAAATTTTATTCAAGTCTGTTTGAATAGCATCTACATCTGAATTATTTCTAATCTTTCTATAGATAATGCAGTCATCTGCAAATAGCCTCACATTTGATGTAATATTCTGGCATAGGTCATTTACGTATATTATAAAGAGTAATGGACCCAGAATGCTGCCCTGTGGCACCCCTGAACTTATATTTCCAATTTCCGATATTTCATGACCTACTCTAACTCTCTGGGTTGTACCTTTTAAGAATTCTTGGATCCATAGCACCACTCTTTTATCTATTCCTAGCCTACTTAAGTTATCTATTAATATGTCATGTGGCACCAAATCAAATGCTTTCGAAAAATCAATCACAACTGCATCGATTCTTCCGCCTCTATTTACCTCTTCAGCTAGATCTTGAACCAGCGACGTAATTTGACTATCACATGAGAAGCCTTCCCTAAAATCATGCTGGCGGTTGCAAAACCTGTGTTTCGCATTAAGAACATGACGAATATAATCCGATATCAAATGCTCCATGACTTTACATACGACAGATGTAAGGCTAATCGGTCTGTAGTTTCTGACATCTAATTTATTTTCGCCTTTATGTATGGGTACCACTATAGCTGATTTCCAGTCACATGGAATAGCTGCATTGTTTATGGAAACATGAAATATACGCATTAAGTATGGAATTATGGCCTCGGAACCTAATTTAAGAATCTCTGCAGCAATACTATCTGGTCCTCTAGACTTCCGACTTTTTAATTTCGTTAGTCTCTGTCTAACCCCTTTGGAAGTTATTTTGAATGTCGAATTTGGTTCACATTTACGGTCTGTGACACAACCACTCCTATCAGCGGGATTATTATTATTATTATTATTATTATTATTATTATTATTATTAAAAACCGAAATGAAATAGGAATTTAATAAGTCGGCCTTTTCATTGTCATCAGTTATACTTTCTCCGTTTTGATTTCGTAAAAGCACTACTCCTTCATTTTTTCCTTTTCTCCTGCGTACATAATTATAAAACTGTCTCCAATTGTTACTGTCATCTTCTTTTAAAATGGTTTTTAGAAAATTTTCCTGAGCTATCCTTTTTTCACACTCAAGTTTCTTAATTAATTCGACATATTTTTCCCAATGCTCATGGCTTCGTTTACGTTTGCTAAATGCGCGCCTTGTCTTTTTCTTTAAGTAGCGAATGTAATTAGTGTAATATTCAGGGTCCGGATTTTTCTTAATTATATTAGAAGATACATATTTTACTAATGCCTCGAAAATTATACTCTTAAATTTATGCCATACATTTTCCATATTTCCTTCAGTCCTTAGAAAGTCATCATGCTTTTGTCGTAGAAACGTTTGTAATTCATCGACATCGGTTTTGTTGAAGGTCCAGACAGACACTGGACTTGACCTCGGATTTACAGTGTTTTCCCAGAAGATTTCTAATAAGACGCTATTGTGGTCACTTATTTTATGAAGACTTTCAGAGTTGACAAAGAGAGAGACAGGTCTTAATAGGTAAACATCTAAGAGGGCATTGTCACGCGTCGGACCATTTACTACCTGCGTGAAATCTTTACGTCAGATCAATTCATTAACAAGGGTCTGTGCATCTGAATTCGTACCTGAAATCACGTTCCAGTTAATTTTCGGGAGGTTTAGATCCCCAGCAATTACTACGTTTCGGTCTTCTGATACTGTATTAAGATATTCATTTAGTTTGTGCAAAGTTAAATTGTTTAATTCACTGGGTGGTCTGTAACATGCTATTACATCTAAGCTTTCCCGCCCATTTCTTATCTGAACATTCAATATTTCAACTTCCTCATGTATCCACAGAAGGTTGCTACTTATTTCTATCTTAGTACAAACGAAAACTCCCCTCCCTTTTCACTCCTACCTTTTCTGAAGACTCTATAATCCGACCTAAAAATTTCCGAGTCATTTTTGTATTCCCTAAGCCATGATTCCGTCCCAATTATTACATCTGGATTATAAACACCGACCAAGTTCAAAAACGGAATAAGTTTATTTCTAATACTTCGGCAATTATCCTGCAGAAGTCTTAGTAGGCCTGTCCTTACTTGAAAATTCTGAATCTCCGTTGCACCTCGTCTCCGCCGACCGCTGATGGATCTTCGATCGCACCGCCCACTGGCAGTCCCTCGACCCCTCCGACCACTGGTAGACTTTCACCCACGCTGACCACCGGTAATCCCACGCCCCCGCCGTCAGCTGATGGTCCATCGGTCCCGCTGCCCGCTGTTGGGTCCACGATCCCGCCGCCCCAAGTTGTAGTAAATACCAGCGTGAAGAGGAAGCCCAGGACTGCAGCCACCCTCCGATTTAGGTGGATTCCGTAGTAATAATAATAGTAGTAGTAGTAATAGTAACAGTAGCGTGGTGTACTAGTATTAGCAGTAGCTGTACTCGCAATAATATTAATAGTAATACTATTAATAGTAACAGAAGTAGTATCAGTGATGTGGTAGTATTAGAATTAGCAGTACCAGTAGTAGTAATAATAGTAATAGTAGCAGTAGCAGTGGTGTAGTAGTATTAGTAGTAGTAGTGATAATAGTAGTAGTACTAATAGTAAGAGTAGCAGTAGCAGTGGTGTAGTAGTATTAGTAGTAGCAGTACTAGTAGTAGTAATAATAGTAGTAGTACTAATAGTAACAATAGCAGTAACAGTGGTGTAGTAGTATTAGTAGTAGCAGTACTAGTAGTAGTAATAATAGTAGTAGTACTAATAGTAACAATAGCAGTAACAGTGGTGTAGTAGTATTAGTAGTAGCAGTACTAGTAGTAGTGATAATAGTAGTAGTACTAATAGTAACAACAGCAGTAACCGTATTGTAGTAGTATTATTAGTAGCAGTACTAGTAGCAGTGATAATAGTAGTAGTACTAATAGTAAGAGTAGTAATAGCAGTGGTGTTGTAGAATAAGTACTAGCATTACTAGTAGTAGTGATAATAGTAGTAGAACTAATAGTAAAAGTAGCAGTAGTTGTGGTGTTGTAGTATTAGTAGTAGCAGTACTAGTAGTAGTGATAATAGTAGTAGTACTTGAAGCAAGTAAAGCGGTCGGTTTGGAAGTAAATCCCGAAAAGACAAAGTATATGATTATGTCTCGTGACCAGAATATTGTAAGAAATGGAAATATAAAAATTGGAGATTTATCCTTCGAAGAGGTGGAAAAATTCAAATATCTTGGAGCAAGAGTAACAAATATAAATGGCACTCGGGAGGAAATTAAACGCAGAATAAAAATGGGAATTGCGTGTTATTATTCGGTTGAGAAGTTTTATCATCTAGTCTCCTGTCAAAAAATCTGAAAGTCAGAATTTATAAAACAGTTATATTACCGGTTGTTTTGTATGGTTGTGAAACTTGGACTCTCACTCTGAGAGGGGAACATAGGTTACGGGTGTTTGAGAATAAGGTGCTTAGGAAAATATTTGGGGCTAGACGGGATGAAGTTACAGGAGAATGGAGAAAGTTACACAACACAGAACTACACTCATTGTATTCTTCACCTAACATAATTAGGAACTTAAAATCCAGACGTTTGAGATGTGCAGGGAATGTAGCACGTATGGGCGAATCCAGAAGTGCATATAGAATATTACTTGGGAGACCGGAGGGAAAAAGACCATTAGGGAGGCCGAGACGTAGATGGGAGGATAATATTAAAATTGATTTGCGGTGGTGGGGTGTGATGATAGAGACTGGATTAATCTTGCACAGAATAGGGACCGATGGCTGGCTTATGTGAGGGCGGCAATTAACCATCGGGTTCCTTAAAAGCCATTTGTAAGTAAGTTGTAAGTAAGTAATATTAGTAACTGTAGTAGTAGCAGTGGTATAGTAGCATTAGTAGTAGCAGTATTAGTAGTAGTAATAATAGTAGGAGTACTAATAGTAACACTAGCAGTAGCAGTGGTGCAGTAGTATTAGTAGTAGCAGTACTAGTAGCAGTTATAATAGGAGTATTACT
This sequence comes from Periplaneta americana, assembly GCF_040183065.1. Taxonomy (NCBI): domain Eukaryota; kingdom Metazoa; phylum Arthropoda; class Insecta; order Blattodea; family Blattidae; genus Periplaneta; species Periplaneta americana. The sequence continues at coordinate 170,397,083 of NC_091131.1, forward strand.
TAATAGTAACAGTAGCAGTAGCAGTGATTTAGTAGTATTAGTAGTAGCAGTATTAGTAGTAGTAATAATAGTAGTAGTAATAATAGCAACAGTAGTAGTGGCAGTTGTCTAGTAGCAGTAATAGTTGCAGTACTAGTAGTAGTGATAATAGTAGTAGTACTAATAGTAACAAAATAGCAGTAGCAGTGGTGTAGTAGTATTAGTAGTAGTAGTGATAATAGTAGTACTACTAATAGTAACAGTAGCAGTAGCAGTAATGTAGTAGTATTAGTAGTAATAGTACTAGTAATAATAATAGTAGTAGTACTAATAATAACAGTAGTAGTAGCAGTGGTGTATTAGTACTAGTAGTAGCAGTACTAGTAGTAGTAATAATAGTAGAAGTACTAATAGTAACAGTAGCAGTAGCTGTGGTGTAGCAATCTTAGTAGTATCAGTACTAGGAGTAGCAATAATAGTAGTAGTACTAATAGTAACAGTAGCAGTAGCAGTGGTGTAGTAGTATTAGTAGTAAAAGTGCTATTAGTGGTAATAATAGTACCAGTATTAAGAGCAAAAGTAGCAGTAGCAGTGCTGTAGTAGTATTAGCAGTAGCAGTGCTAGTAGTAGTGATAATATTAGTAGTATTAATATTAACATTAGTAGTAGCAGTGGTGTAGTAATATTCGTAGTAGCATTATTAGTAGTAGTAGTAATAGTAGTAGTACTAATAGTAACCGTAATAGTAGCAGAGGTATAGTAGTATTAATTGTAGCAGAACTAGTAATAGTGGTAATACTAGTAGTACTAATAGTAACATTAGCAGTAGCAGTGGTGTAGTAGTATTAACAGTAGTACTGATAATAGTAGTAATGCAAATAGTAACAGTAGCAGTAGCAGTCTTGTAATTGTATTAGTAGTAGCAGTATGAGTAGTAGTAATTATAGTAGCATTAATAGCAGTAACAGTAGCAGTAGCAGTGGTGTAGTAGTATTAGTAGTAGTAGTGCTAGTAGTAGTGATATTATTAGTAGTATTAATAGTAAAAGTAGTAGTAGCAGCGGTGTAGTTAGTATTAGTAGAAGCAGTACTAGTATTAGTAATAATAGTAGTAGTACTAATAGAAACAGTAGCAGTAGCAGTGGCGTAGTAGTATTAGTAGTAGTAGTAATAATAGGACCAGTATTAGTAGCAGTAATAATAATAGTAGTAGCAGCAGTAGAAGAGGTGTGTAAGTAGTAGTAGCAGCAGTAATAGTAGTAGTAATAATATTAACAGTACCAGTAGCAGTGTGGTAGTATTATTAGTAGTAGCAGTACTGTTAGTAGTAATAATAGTAGTACTACTAATAGTAACAGTAGTAATAGCAGTAATAATAGTAGCAGTGGCACTGGTGTAGCAGCAGTACTAGTAGTAGTAATAATAGTAATAGTACTAATAGTGTCAGTAGGTGTAGCAGTGGTGTAGTGGTATTAGTAGTGGCAGTATTTTAATAGCAATAATGGTAGTAGTACTAACAGTTACAGTATCAGTGGTGTAATAGTATTTGTAGTAGCAGTACTAGTAGTAGCACTAATAGTAACAGTAGCAGTGGCAGTGGTGTAATAGTAATAGTATTAGCAGTACTAGTAGTGGTAATAACAGTAGTAGTAATAACAGTAGCAGTAGTGGTAGTAGCAGTAGGAGTAGTAATAGCATTAGCAGTGGTGTAGCAGTATTAGTAGCAGTAGTAGTAGTATTAGTAATTGCATTAGCGTTGGTGTAGCAGTAGTAGTAGTAGTAATAATAGCAATGGTACTAATATGAACAGTAGCAGTGGCGGTGATATAGTAGGATTAGTAGTAGCAATACTAGTAGTAGTAATAATAGTATAATTACTAATAGTAACAGTAACAGTAGCAGTGGTGTGGTAGTATTAGTAGTGGCAGTACTAGTAGCAGTAATAATTGTAGTAGTACTAATAGTAATAGTAGCAGTAGCAGTGGTGTAGTAGTATTAGTAGTAGCAGTACTAGTAGTAGTAATAATAATAGTAGTACAATTAGTAACAGTAGAAGTAGCAGTGGTGTGATAGTATTAGTAGTATCAGTACTAGTAGTAGTAATAATAGTACTAGCACTAATATTAACAATAGTAATAGCTGTAGTAGTAATACTATTAGTAGTAGCAGTAATAGTATTAGTAATATTAATATTAGTACTAATAGTAGCAGTAACAGTAGCAGTGGTGTAGTATTATTAGTAGTAGCAACAATAGTAATAGTAATATTAGTAGTATTATTAATAACAGTAGCAGCAGCAGGGGCGTAGTAGTATTAGTAGTAGCAGTACTAGTAGTAGTAATAATAGTAGTAGTACTAATAGTAACAATAGCAGTAGCAGTGGTGTTTTAGTATTAGTAGTAGCAGTAATAGTAGAAGTAATATTAGTTTTAGTATTAATAGTAACAGTAGTAGTAACAGTAGTAATATTAGCACTAGCAGTGATGTAGTAGTATTAATAGTAGCACTACTAGTAGTACTAATATTAACAATAACAGTAGCATTAGTGTAGTATTATTGTTAGTAGCGGTAATAATAGTAGTAGTAGAAATAGTTACAGTAGCAGTAGCAGTGGTGTAGTAGTATTAGTTGTAGCAGTACTAGTAGTAGCAATAATGGCAGTAGTACTTATAGAATAGTAGCAGTGGCAGTGGTATAGTAGTATTAGTAGTAGCAGTACTAGTATTAGTGATAATAGTAGTAGTTGTAATAGTAAAAGTAGCAGGAGCAGTTTTGTAGTAGTATTAGTAGTAGCATGACTAGTAGTAGTGGTAATATTATTAGTACTAATAGTAACAGTAACAGTAACAGTGGTGTAGTAGTATTAGTAGTAGCAGTACTCTTAGTAGTAATAATAGTGGTAGTATTAATAGTAACAGTAGCAGGAGCAGTTGTTTAGTAGTATTAGTATTAGCAGTACTAGTAGTAGTAGGAATAATAGGAGTAGTACTAATAGTTACAGTAGCAATAGCAGTGGTGTTGTAGTATTAGTAGTAGCAGTACTAGTAGTAGTACTAATAGTAACATTAACAGTATCATTGGTGTAGTAGTATTAGTTGTAGCAGTACTAGTAGTATTAATAATAGTAGTAGTACTAATAGTAACAGTAGCAGTAACAGTTTTGTTGTAATATTAGTAGTAGCAGTACTGTTAGTAGTAATATTATTGTCATTAATAATGGAAACAGTAGTAATTGCAGTAGTAGTAGTATTAGTATTAGTAGGAATGGTATAGCGGTAGTAGTAGTAGCAGTACTGGTATTATTAATAGTAGTAGTAGTACTTATAGTGACAGTAGCATTAGCAGTGGTGTAGTAGTATTTGTAGTAGGATTACTAGTAATAGTAATAATAGTAGTACTAATAGTAGCAGTAGCAGTAGCATTGGTAGTAGTATTAGTAGTAGCAGTACTAGTAGTAGTGATAATAGTATTTGTACTAATAGTAACAGTAGCAGTTGCAGTGGTGTAGTAGTATTAGTTGAAGCGGTATTATTAGTAATACTATTTGTTAGAATAGCAGTAGCAGTGGTGTAGTAGTATTAGTAGTAGTTATAATAGTAGTAGTGCTAATAGTAACAGTAGCAGTGGTGTAGTAGTTTTAGTAGTAGCGTTACTAGTAGTAGTGATAATAGTAATAGTACTAATAGTAACAGTAGCAGTAGCAGTGGTGTAGTATTAGTTGTAGCGGTAATATTAGTAGTACTAATAGTTACAATAACAGTAGCAGTGGTGTAGTAGTATTAGTTGTAGTGATAATAGTAGTAGTACTAACAGTAGCATTAGCAGTGGTGTAGTAGTGTTATTAGTAGCAGTACTAGTAGTAGAGAGAATAGTAATAGAACTAATAGTAACAGTAGTGTTAGTAGCAGTAGCAGTGTTGTAGCAGTAGTAGTTGCATTACCAGTAGTAGTAATAATAGTGATTGTAGCAGTTATAGTAGTAGTAGTAGCAGTAGCAGTGGCGGCTTTTTCCAGTTAAATTAGGTGAAAACCAATAGAATTGTAGGTAATGTCCTGGAATCGATGGATGGCTGTGACGTCATTGATGATGTTGCGAACGTCTTTGTAAGCTATACATTGGCCATATTGGAATAATGAAAGATATTCGTAATTTTCTTAAATTTATTGAAATTAACAACATAGGCTATTATATATACAAATTTGCAACATTTTCGGAGGTTACTCCCCCTTAACACTGCTACACAATGCATGCCACAAGTCTACATGATATAAAAATGTAATTCAGCATTTTATATAGCACATCAAATTAAACGTGCATACAAGAAATGGAGAAATATTACTTTCCCATAACAAAATTCTAAATCAGAATCAATTTCATGAACTGTATTTGTATTTTAAATCAACGTCAGAACATCTGCTTGCAATATATAGTGAAATCCTGCAGCTATACATAAGTCAAAGCAATATTATGTTGTATAGGAAACTTAAGGCAATACATCAGTCAACTTTTGGCCGAAAATGAAAAATTATGTTTTTTAGTTTTTTAGTATTTTATTATGAAAAAATTTTCTATTTTAATATTGTGTCATCCACTGGAAAATTTTAGGACAATAGGATGATGGTGGTTGTTGTTTAGTCAACTGTCCAGATAGGACTGAACAACAAATCAGTTTGTTTATATTGGTCTTGTGAGACATATATTAAATTTATTTTATTAAATCTAATATTAAGAGAAATTTGAAACCATTCATCGCGTCGTGCATATTGACGAAGTATAAATTTAGCGATTAAAAATTTATTCAAAACTAATATCTAAGGAATGGTACATTATACAGCAATGAGGATAATAATTAAATATTATTATTATTATTATTATTATTATTATTATTATTATTATTATTAAGTCTTCTGCATCTTCCTATCAAACCAACCTCAGCTCCACAGTTTTAAAGTACTCCCGCTGAGAGACAGAGACGGAGAGATTAGTTGTGACAACGTCGCGCTCGCATGTTACTGGCTTTCGCGAAACGTCAGGAGGTTTGAGAGTGCGACTTGTAGATCGTAGATATATTTTATTAACTGGAAGTTGAGCCTGGTTACGATGTATTTCATTCTGTAATACATTAGCCTATATATTATAAGTACTAGTATAAAAAGTGAATGTTATTAAATAATTTATTGTGAAATATACTTACGTTTACATACAAGCTATAAAAGTTGTCCGCGCAATATGGGTTAAACAGGCCTTGTGTTCAAAAGTGGACTCGTGTATATATCCAGTAATCAATTTTAGATTTTTTGTAATATGTCTTTTTGTAATGAAGCATGTTGCATATTATATATAAGTGGGAACAGTATTTTAGTAACCTATGAAGGATATGTAGCTATACTTATGGGAATGCTGCTGGTGATGCATTGACTTCTAAGTACCCTGACAACTGTTTCAGTGGGAGTGACCAGGAGTCTGTATGTTACGCGCATGAATATTATGTGGTTTGTAAAGCTGGACTATTTCCTTAGAGGCTGTATGGGGGGTTTCGGACATGGATCAGATTTTCATTAAGTATGCAATTATCCTTTTAAAATTGTTTTGTGATATAATATTCTTCAGCTAAATTTATCAATCCATTATCTAAACATCGTTTCAAAATTGTGAATGTTTCAAACATGTGACTTAATTCGTGTCCTGTGTCTATTAAATGTGCAGGACATGTAGATTTTCTTCTATTGTGTTTCAAATCAGCTAAGTGTTCACCATATCTGATTTCAAAATTTCTTTTAGTTTGGCCAATAATATTTCTGTTTGCAAGTGTGACATTCTAAGCTGTAAATACATTATTATGTAATTTATTAGGTGTACGAAGCCCATTATTTGAAATATTGTTCAGTTTCTTTTCGGGTTTGTGTGCTATTGATATATATTCTTTCTTGAAAAATTAGCTAATTTATTTTATATATATTCTTTGTAGATAATGCAAAATGTTTTCTTTTAGCATTGTTATTAATATCATTAACATTTTTAATGTACTTACGTTTTTTTGTTTTACACTTCTCTCTCTTTTATGTATTAATTCCTTAATTAGGCTTCTATTGTAACCATTTTCGTTAGGTATTTGAATTATTTTATTGTATTCTTTGTTGTAGTTGTTCTTGCTTAAGGGCGTTTGTATTAATCTATTAATAAAAAATTTGAAATTATTTACTTTTTGTGTGAATTTTTGTGTTCTGAAGTTATTGGAATGCTGTGGTTAGTGCTTCCGGATTTTCTATAAATATTAAAGCCAGATTGTTTTTCTGTTTTATTGTAGTAATGTCTAAAAAGTGAATAGTGTTGTTGACTTCTATTTCTTGCAAGAATTTTAAGCTATTATGTAGCTTATTGAATGACTGTAGTATTTGTTCATTTGTTTTTTCATTCTCATAAATTATGAATGTATAGTCTACATATCTGCTATAGCATTTGATGTTATGTGATTGCAAAATATTGCTTATGTGGTTGTCTTGTATGTATTGAATAAATATCTCATCTAATAGGCCTGACAATGGATTCCCATCGCGAGTCGCCTGTGTTGCTTATATATTCTGTTATTGAACTGAAAATAATTTTGTTTAGTTACAGTGTGTTATTATCTGTTCAATTTTGGATCTGTGTAGCTTGGGGGCGGTATGGTTATTGATGTGGGTCCTCCATCAACCAATCGATGCGATGGATGATGCCCCCGCTCGCATCAGCCTGCTGGTCCGCGGCTGTCAGCACTCGTCCTTCGAGTATCGCGAATAGGGTAGGCAGATTTATTATGGTTTTAAGTAGTGGGCGCCAGCCCACCCTATCTCGACGGTCGGTGTTGCGTGAGACCCACTCAGGGTAGCCGAGGTACAATTGTGGTGTAGTATGATGTCGGGAATAATACCAAGCCAGCTACTTATATAAAAGGCAGTGTAAACTCCAAAACTATAAGTTTATTGTCGTATTCACTTGATAAACCCTAGAGTATGTATTCCCGGCTGACTTGTAATTCAATCGTTGGTCGCACTTCTGTATCGACTCTATGGCAGCTATGAATAAGCTCTATCCGATACTATAAATTCAATACTCTGTCCAGTACACTATGATCGAAGCTCCTACACGTTGACGAGTAGTCTCGCCGATGACAAAGTTCTATCAATCGAGTCTTCGCCGGAAGAAAGGCTATTCAGTTGGGCCGCCGACACCAAAAAGCTCAGTGTGTGGGGCCGTCGACACGAAAAAAGATGTCGTGCCGTCGACACGAAAAGAAGTCTCCGTATGTAGGGCCGTCGACACGAAACGAAGTAGTGCTCTCCGCGCCCCGTCACCCTTATTTATAAAAACCTATCCTACGCTAAAACTAACTATCCTATTGGCTAACGACTACGTCACTTAACCGGCCTAAAATCTATTCTCTATTGGTCCAAAGTGACCTCATAAGCTGAACCAAGATCTCTTCTCATTGGGCGCGAAATGCGTCATCTCTAAATTTAGACTTCGGACTTCCCACAACATCAAATTAGTTAGTAGATCTTTCGAGAAACCCCGTTCTTTTGGAAAATCTCGAGCTTTGCACTAGCTTTCCCACGGGTCCAGTCCAAGTCTCGGATTCTACGCTTGAAAGAGTATCTATGCAAAACCCCGCACAAGGTAGCCATAAATCTGTCCGATTCTGACAAGTGACGAAAGGAAGCGAAACACCTGCGTGGGAAGCTAATTCTAACCAAGTCGCCAGAACATCCCCGCGAATACATGTAACAAAAACATGGAGATATCACTTCGCTATTAAATCGGTCTCTCCCTCTCCTAATTACTGCTTCAAGCTCTAATTAATTTGTGGACCTAAGTAATATATTTTCAATTATATTAATGGTTACATTTATTAAAATATTAGTACATAAATTTTCAATGTCAAGTGATAACATTTTAGTGTTCTTAGTCACTTTTAAATTGTTGAGTTTATTAACTAATTGATTAGTATTTGTTGTTGTGTATAGGTGTTGTAATTTCAATGTGAATCTTACGTACTGTTGTAAAAATTTACATATTTTGTAACTTAGAGAGTTGATTCTATTTACTATTGGTCTCATTGTAGTAGATTTTTATGAGTTCTCGGCAGTGTTTTCAAGGAAGAATTTTGGGAGTTTGATTTATATATTTAAAAATAGAATTAGGTGCGATAATTTCAGGAATGGATTTTAAAGTGTTATTGATTTCTTTCGGTTTGGTAATAATAACAGCAATAGTAATAATAATTCAATATGAAAACCTAACTTAGAAAAATAATATTGTAGGTGGAGGGAGCATCTTAAATAAAATAATATTTATATTTAAAAACCGAATAAAAAAGTGAAGTAAATATATCTTGCCAACCTAATTAAGTATATGTAAACTTAATTATTTACATGTGTATTATTATTATTATTATTATTATTATTATTATTATTATTATTATTATTATTATTATTATTAATTGCAATAATTGTATTGTAAGAGTAATGTGTTACCATTTCCACCGGGCGTTTACCCATCTGCAGTGTGAATAAATACCATCTACCTACATGCAAATCAGCGTGATATGTGTGATAACGATGCTAAGTAACCTGTTTCAAAACGGAGTATTCAATCCTCATGGCGATTAACCAGCGTGTTGACCAGGGTAACGATGTTGAGAATCCAGCTTTAAGACAGGGCAACGAACTCTCGTGGCATATATGAGATCTGAGAGCGGCTTTGAGTTCTTTTAAAGTCCGAAGCTCCAGGATGTATTCAAATATGGACAGAACATGGCAATATCACCAAAGCAAGTTTCCACTGGAGTCCCCAGGGAACAAAAGTACAAGAAGAGGAAGACCTAGAGTGCCAATACACTCAGAAATGAAGCCGAAGAGTAAGGAAGGAGATGGAGGCACAGGCAAGAAACAGAATTCACTGCCGATCTTTCAGCAAGGCAAGCTGCTTCCAGAGGAGTGACAGCACTGATGCTGCTAGTTTCGCTGGTCATTATCGGAACTTACAAGCAACTTTGACTGCTTCTGAAGTCCGAAGCTTCAGGGTCTATTACTTACTTTACAAATTAATTAATCTATTTTTCAATTATTTTTTCTACTGTTTTATTTATTTTGTTCCAGAAGTTTTAAATAGTCATTTGGGCTGTATTAACCGGCCACAAAGAATCAGCAGCAGCTGATGACACCCGTTCCATGACAGCTCACTTCATACGTAAGCTGCTATGGACTTAATGCAGCTTCTCGCTATACCCTCTCCTTGTTAGGAATAGGCGTTTGGTTTTCATTGAGGCTTTTGTTTTCTTATAATAACCCGAAGCCAATATAATATGCCACTTTTAATAAGAGAATTGAATTAACGATATTTAACATTCTAACAGGGGAAATTAAAATATTACCACAGGTTATAAAATACAGTATCCATAAGCCGATTAAAATATGTATATAATTATGTAATCAAATATATTAAATGCATAATGTGTCATGCATCTAAGTGATATTATATTGTACAGGAAATCAGCATTATAATGCTCGCCCAAGTGCTGCATGTATTGCATGTACTTGGAGTAACGTGTTTTATGTTGTGACTGTGGAGGTGGTTGGTAATCAAGAAAAGTAGCAATGCTTCGTTTTCTGTAGTTCGTAATGGCCATACATCGGATTGGCCCTAAATTTTTAAGTTTTAGTGCTTATATAGCTTGCAAACGTATGTAAAATAAGTTCTTATTGTTTTAAAATAGATACAATAACATTTATGAAAATACATAGTAAGGGATATAAGTAAAACAATTTCACCTGTTTAAAAATAGAGAGATGGCAGTATTGGTGATGCTTGAGAAATATTGGCTTTAAGCATAGCCTGACCCACACTACGTGGCAACGTCGCACAGCACGTTAGTTGCCGTCCAATCATGCTACATAGCTGTTAAATGCCAAAAATATAGGCTTTGAGCATAACCTGGCCCACACTACGTGGCAACGTCGCACAGCACGGTAGTTGCCGTCCTATCCTGCTACATAGCTGTTCAATGCGACAAATAGAGGCTTTAGGCATAACCTGACACAAACTACGTGGCAACGTCGCACAGCACGTTAGTTGCCGTCCTATCCTACTGCATAGCTGTAAAATTCGATAAATATAGGCTTTAAGCATAACCTTGCCCACACTACGTGGCAACGACGCACAGCACGTTAGTTCCGACCTACCCTGCTGCAAAGCTGTTAAATGCGAGAAATATAGGCTTTAAACATAGCCTGGCCCACATTACGTGGCAACGTCGCACAGCACGTTAGTTGACGTCCGATCCTGCTACTTAGCTGTTAAATGGGAGAAATATTGGAATTAAGCATAACCTGACCAACACTACGTGGCAACGTCGTACATCACGATAGTTGCCGTTCTGTTCTGCTGCATAGGTGTTAAATGCGAGAAATATAGGCTTTAAGCATAACCTGGCCCACACTACGTGGCAACGTCGCACTGCGCGTTACTTGCCGACCTTTCCTGCTGCATATCTATTAAATGCGAGAAATATAGGCTTTAAACATAACCTGGCCCACACTATGTGGCAACGTCGCACAGCACCTTAGTTGCCGTTCTGTTCTGCTGCATAGCTGTTAATTGCGAGAAATATAGGCTTTAAGCATAACCTGGCCCACACTACGTGGCAAAGTCGCACAGCACGTTAGTTTCCGTTCTATCCTACAAAATAGCTGTTAAATGCGAGAAATATAGGCTTTAAGCATAACCTGGCCCAAACTACGTGGCAACGTCGCACAGCACGTCAGTTGCCGTCCTATCCTGCTGCATGGCTGTTAAATGCGAGAAATATAGGCTTTAATCATAACCTGGCCCACAATACTTGGCAACGTCGCACAGCACGTTAGTTGCCGTCCTATCCTGCTACTTAGCTGTTAAATGCGAGACATATAGGCTTTAGGCATAACCTTGCGCACACTATGTGGCAACGTCGCACAGCACGTTAGTTGCCGTCCTATCCTGCTACTTAGCTGTTAAATGCGAGAAATATAGGCTTTAGGCATAAGCTTGCGCACACTATGTGGCAACGTCGCACAGCACGTTAGTTGCCGTCCTATCCTGCTACTTAGCTGTTAAATGCGAGAAATATAGGCTTTAATCATAACCTGGCCCACACTACGTGGCAACGTCGCACAGCACGTTAGTTGCCGTCCTATCCTGCTGCATAGCTGTTAATTGCGAGAAATATATGGCGCTGGCCTTTCTGTCCGAGATCGATGCCAGCCCATGTCGATGGTATTTAATTGTGCTTAAATGCGACAGGCTGAAGTCACTAGACTTACTGACATGTTAAAGAACTCGTGTGGAACATAATTCTGTCACATCGGCGACGCTGATATAACCTCAGCAGTTGCGAGCGTCGTTAAATAAAACATACAGTAATTTACACAAATCATAATTGATTTTTAGAGTGTAATAATTGAAGTAAATCCGATTTGAAATATCAGTGTTTTTCTATTCCACATCTGAACTTCACCCAGGCCTTTCATATATGAACAATTGTTGGGTCTGCATTAACGTGTCAGTACGAGTTCCAACTTTAATGTTATAGATGGAAGCTGAAGAATAATTTGCATGCATATTCAATTACTTAATTTTCTCCAGATTACATATCATACTTAAAAGCACGAAATATCACGGAAATAATATACAAAGTATTCCAGGGAAGAGGAAAGTACCCCACTGAAATGTCAACACACAGCACTAGATCAGTAGTTAATATTTGGTCACATTGACGTTTGAACCGAGCCTCTAGAGTGGAAATTCAAATAAAAATAATTTCCTAACTAAATCTGAATGCTGCTCGTATATATCAATACTATCCTTGTATTTATATTAGGTTTACTATAAATTCACGATAATATTGAACGTGGCTGAGATAGGGCGTGCAGGATGACATGCTAGGCGAAGTAGAAATACTCGGCAAAGTTGATCCAGAATACGCTGATCACCTCAAACATCATTCTTGTAACGTTAAAATAATAATTGATTTATTTTAAAATAAGCATTAATTATGAGACACTCTGTGGGTATTGTTACAACTATTATTTTATTATAAATAACACACAACAATTATGCGGCACACGAAGAGAGGTATAGCTTGACGCTGGGGGACCGGGTGCTGTATAACCCAAGTGACATTTTTATATTTTGTCATTCTGAAGATGATCGGAGAGAGTAACGAAAATCAGTAAATATATTTAAAGGATAATTACATAATTATTTTTTTGGTACAATGTCTATGCTCCTCCCTGACTGCATTATGAACGGCAGCAGTTGTAGTACTGCTACTGACGATATACAGGGATATCACTTTATTTTTAACATTAACCTGGCTATACTCGGAAACACTGTTGCCCCCTTCCATTACAGGAGTTTGATGTTACTAGTGCAATATGTAAACAAACCATTTTACTAGGTATAGGAGGAGAGAAAAGTAGTGTATCCATTTATGTTGTAGGGAAATACGATATTACGATTTTCAGTTTGATCATCACTTTTACGGAATTTATCAAAATACAGTAGAGTAGTAACATTTTTTTTTTTCAAAAACTCAACTTTTTAGGCGGCTATGTTCGTTATGTAATGTCTACTTTATTTAGCATATTAATTATTGATGTTAACATACAATATAGAGAATGCATTTAAATTGAGGGGCTCATAAGTAAAGGGCTGTAAGTGCACTTGTTACTTCTGAGAAAATGGGGTTTACATATTTAAGCTTTCGTAAAACCGGTGAAATTTTTATTTAAATTTTAATGTGTGATGCGATTAAAATATCCCTTTGACACTAAAATTTTAGATACTTTAGCTTACACTGGATGCACTTAACTCATGTTATTACAAATGTCACTAGCATTCCTTTGCTTCTAGCCACCTCAATTCAAAATAAGCTAATCTGAATTTTTAAACAAGTTGCTGAAAATGGTTGCCGTTCATTACAATGCAGGCTTCAATTCTTTACGCATATTATTAAAAACATTTTGAAGCATATTCTCTGAAGTTTAATTTATCGTTTCTTCAATATAATTTTTTAGTACGATATTATTAATATAGGTTCTTTTTTTCTATAGAAAACGCAACCATATTTCTGAAACACACTATACACTGCAGTGTTTACTTCACTGCTTGAAGACTTCGAATGCAACAGCGGCCGTAAGTTTGTGTGTCTGACGGGAGCAAGGACATTAGTGAAGAGGTGAGAGTGAAGTACATTCAGAAATGCAGGTACAATAAACATGCAAGTAAAAATAAAATGATGTCCCTGTAGCAGTAATATTAGTGAAGCAGTGGGGCGCGCGGTACCATTGCAATTAATAACTAACACTGCAAGCCATAAGGTCACGGACTCGATTCCCGACGGGATCATAGACTTTTTCCATTGGTCTAACCCTTCCAGCTGCACTATGGCCCTGGGGTCTACTCACGTCTCACAGGAATGAGTGCCAAGGCTGTTTCTAACTTCTCTCATTGCAATGTTGTTAACTCTCTGCTTTTCTGATTTCTTGGCTGATCCATGGGTTATATCTTGGAGGAAAGTGGATCGACAGTATAGAAAAAGCCTCCATGAAGAACTGCAGACAACATTGTTGCTCCGCCCTATGAGCTACATACTCGCAGATGAGGAGTGTGTACGTATGAATGGTAGTCTCTTAAGGGACGTCCTTTTCAGAAATAAATGGCAGACTATGAATTTTATGATCTCATGTATGTCACTCTGAACAATAAATTCCTAGTTAATGAACAGCTACTTATAGCCGTCCGTTCCTCAGCAGGGCTAGTCCAGTACAAGAGGGGAAACTGCGAGCATCCGGAAATAGAACTTACACGTGCAAATATAAACTTCATCAAGAGATGTCGGGAATGCATGAACGCAGATGGGAGCCACTTTGAACAGCTCCTGTGACGCAGTTTAGTACTCATATTATTAAATAAAAAATAATTATGATCATGATATTATTAACCAAAGTTATATGAGTAAAAATGCGCGGAAGTTACGGATAGATAATGACGCCATCAACGCCAACCATGCGCATGATGACTGTGGGCACAGCAGAACGTTTTTTTATTATTTTAAGGATATGCTGTAGGAACCAAAATGAAATCACTTCTTCTTTCTTGTAAGGAGGAGGGACTCGAAGGCTTACACTGCAGCCTGAGGTTTATTGTGCTCATCTCTGAACGACTGGGCAGCGCTCTTCTACAGAAATGTTGAGCGGCTCGAGTATTTTTCCAAGTCAAAGAATGCCACACTGTGCATGCTCTGGTTCATACCATGAACAGATATTCGTCTCTCCTTTCTGCTTATGTATTACATATCTATGGTGAGGAGAAATTAAAACATGGGGGGGGGGTTACTAAATTTTTAATACGTATACAAATATATTGACGTAAAATTCTGTAGATTTTAGAAAAAAAAAACAAACCTGAAATATGCAGAAGAGCCGGAAGCATTTCACCACGTTATGAAAACAACTAATGCTACCAGGCGAGTGAAGTGGTCTAAAGCGTAGCGTCTGCAGTGCTGATAAACGGTTCCAATCCCAACAAGATCCATTATGTGTTATATTTATAAAAATATAGGGCTTCATATTAACCCATTATATAAGAGAGATTTTTTTCGATTTTTTTTTTTTTGTGAAAACTCTCAGAGATTATCACTATATACCAAATAACAATATAAAATATAAAAGAATTCGAAATAGTGTTATTTAGGTCCTTTTATTCTATGTTTGATATATCAAACGCTGGGCATTGGTGTATAGCAATGTTATTTGGAAAGTTCTGTACAGAATTATGCGGGATGTGACAGGGTAAATAACTGTTTTGGGTTATGGGGATGTTTGGAAAGGTTTCAAGCATATGTAAAGTGCTCTGGGATAAGTGGAACCCATAGTTTTCTATGGTGAAAGTGGAACCTAACGTATGACAGTGCCAGAGAATCAAATATGAAAATGAAATTTAGTGCATATAAATTCCAATTTCCTTTTTGAGTTCATTATTACCTAATAGTTTCACCAGCCTTTAATAGTTTTAACGTAACAGTTGGATGACGTGAATATGTTAGGAGAAAATACACAAACGATTAGGGAAAACACGGAAATTTTACTTGAAGCAAGTAGAGCGATCGGTTTGGAAGTAAATCCCGAAAAGACAAAGTATATGATTATGTCTCGTGACCAGAATATTGTACGAAATGGAAATATAAAAATTGGAGATTTATCCTTCGAAGAGGTGAAAAAATTCAAATATCTTGGAGCAACAGTAACAAATATAAATGACACTCGGGAGGAAATCAAACGCAGAATAAATATGGGAAATGCGTGTTATTATTCGGTTGAGAAGCTCTTATCATCCAGTCTGCTGTCCAAAAATCTGAAAGTTAGAATTTATAAAACAGTTATATTACCGGTTCTTCTGTATGGTTGTGAAACTTGGACTCTCACTCTGAGAGAGGAACATAGGTTCAGGGTGTTTGAGAATAAGGTGCTTAGGAAAATATTTGGGGCTGGGCGGGATGAAGTTGCAGGAGAGTGGAGAGAGTTGCACAACACAGAACTGCACGCATTGTATTCTTCACCTGACATAATTAGGAACATTAAATCCAGACGTTTGAGATGGGCAGGGCATGTAGCACGTATGGGCGAATCCAGAAATGCATATAGAGTGTTAGTTGGGAGACCGGAGGGAAAAAGACCTTTAGGGAGGCCGAGACGTAGATGGGAGGATAATATTAAAATGGATTTGAGGGAGGTGGGATATGATGATAGAGACTGGATTAATCTTGCACAGGATAGGGACCGCTGGCGGGCTTATGTGAGGGCGGCAATGAACCTTCGGGTTCCTTAAAAGCCATTTGTAAGTAAGTAAGTAAGTAAGTTATAGGTTCCACTTTTCCCAAGTTTCCACTTACCCCATTGTACCTTATGTAAAATAATTTACACTGAATTTTGCAAGAAACTAAATTATTATTATCATAAATCATAATGGAATAAATTGTAATATAAATAGTCAGAAATTGTGAACACTTATTTCAAATTATCCATAAATACAAAAGTAATCCACATGATACACTGTTAGCCTACTTGGTGTGGAATTTTAGAAAGCAGTCTTTTGGGTGCTAGGCAACTTTAAAATTGATGCAGTTGTATTTTGCATTTTTCTTGCATACTCCACAGCGCCTTTGAGTGTCCTGACATTGCACCAAATGATTTTTTCCATCATACCGCAATTCAGTTGGTATCAGTTATGGTTTCTTTGGCAAAACAGACGTCCTTGGGGAGCTCAAATTTGGAGTTGGAAGTGTTACCAATGTTATCCTCCTTATGAATTCCAACAAAGGATACCCTGGAACATTTTTCCTGTACTGTATAGTAACCACATGTTTACTACCGCCCCATTCAAACAGAACCTGAAAAATGGCCACCACCATTTTTTGACCTGATTCGAATTCGATACAATCCTCGGTATTGATCGACCAAATCAACACCTCCCCCATATACTTGTTGTAGTTGTTGTTGATTGTCGGTTGAGTAACAGCAACACGTTTCATTTCACTTGCATTCCATCGTTGACAAGTTCCGTAAGCAAGTGTCACATTTTCATCTTGAGCATTAGTGCCCATAGTCACTTCATTGTTATCTTGCCATTTGATGAGCATTACTTTCTTGTCTTTTGATTGAAGGGTGTGAGTTGCACCTCTTGACTGTTTCCCTAGGTCTTTCAACGGTGCATTTCCAGTCCTATCAGCTCGAATTGTTCCTATTACATTTAAGTTATTTTGTAACATTGTGTTGAGGAGTTCTAAAGAATTGAAATAATTGTCAATGAAGACAAAACTGTTAACAGGAATAAATCCAATACAAATACTTTGAACAACTGACGACCCCAATGATTTACCTTGAATCCTACCTTTTTTCCCTGTATAAGGACAAAATTTAAGAAGATACCCTTCAGGTGTGGCTAAACACCAGAACTTGAAGCCGAACCGTATTGGTTGGTTTGCCGCGAATGAATTGCTTCATTGAGTGACGGCCATAATACAGCTTCATCCAGTGAATACTTCGAGCCAAGAGGTTGAGCAGATTCTTGAAATTTGTTGTTGACATAGTCAATGAGGGGCCTTACTTTGAATACCCTTCTGTTTGATCTATTTCAGAATTGTCACTGCAGTGAAGAAATCTATGAATTATGTCAAATCGATTTCTTGTCATTGCATTTGAAATCAATAAGTTGTGTGTATCATCTCATGTTTCCCAGAATACCCGCCGGTGTGGCACCTTCACATAACCGGAAACTAAAAGAATTGCAAAATATGTGTATAGTTCTTCAATGGACAGATGTATAATGCATCCTTTCTGGGCTGCATATAATACAGTCTGCCGACATATCATTTCCATCATTTCTAAGTCGAATACCATTTTGAACAACTCATCGGGAGACTTATCAAAATTCAAATCAAAAATATGATCATTAGGGGAGGGTGGTAGAGAAATTAAATTAGTTTTATGAAGATTTCTTTCAATCCATTCAGTTGTATATTTAGCTTTCTTGGGTACAGATTTGTTTACTTTCTTCGGTATAGACTTGTTTACATTTTCAGAATTTGAAGAAGGATAAACATTCAGATGAGTTGAAGCAGTAGAGTTCGATGGTAATTCTCTATGAGACGCGACTGTTGTTACATTTTCTGATCGTTTCTCAACCCTAGGTTCATTCACGTTTGATTCAAAATTTATATCCTCTCTCTGTTTGAAATGGTCCCTCTGTCTAACTATCCTCATCTCACCTTCTTGACGTAAAATTCCTCTGCCTAGTTTTTCCATCGTCGTCGCTGCCACCATCATCCCGATCACTGTCGACGCCATCAGCAGGAGGGTTAAGTACCACCTCTATTTCGTCAGCAGCATGTATACTTGCACATGTTTCAGGTTCATCTGCATCTAACACCTCATTTAGCTATTTTATCAATTGTTCTGTATCTTTCCTGTAGGATGGATAAAAGTTCACATAAACGGCCAGCGTTTGATATATCAAACATCAAAGTTTACGTAGTCCTCCAGTCCATATCATTCAAATTATTATGAAAAACTATAATAGAACTGAAAGGATACACATCTGCCAACATGTTAAAATAATTAATTAAAATCGAGCTTTCAAAACCAACTATTCATAAAATAAAAATCCAACTTATGTGTTATCCATCTTCCAAGGAGACTGGTACTGGAATTTCAACACTCGCAACAACTACCAAATTAAAACATTTAAGTTTTCCATTGTTTCCAATATAGAGGTTGATGATTTATAAGGCAACTGGTGTACCAACAATCACTATAAAAACAGAACTTCAAATATACTACAATCAAACCGACGGTACCATCGAATAACATTGTAACTGACATTTTGAAGAATTTGGGTTTTAAGCGTAGACTTGAACTTCTTATAACAGACTATCTGTGGTAAAATTATGATTAAAATCGGTTGGATTGTTGGGCAGTAATCGCGCAATATTAAAATACTGTAACCAACAATTATATATTTTATACGTAGAATAATATTGTATGTCACTTACGAATTTTCCAAGTGTGTATTTTCGCAATAATGTTCCGTTAAAGCTATTGTAAGTCTCATACCATAGTCTTCATTGTAGGAAATGAATGAACAGTTAAAGCAGTATATACAGTTTTAAAGCATTGTATCTGCATTCTACAACAACATGTAGTTGTGTTATTTTATTCTAAGTTGTCAGCCTTGTTTAAACGAGAAATAACGAGGGAAGAAACTGCAATGGAGCGAAGTAAGCGGATGTTACTTCTTGCGAAGGAGATGTATAAAGATGCAGATGAAAATTTTCCTGGTGAGTTTCATTTCGCTATATTTTATTGTAACTTATTATATAATGTGTTCTTGAAAACTTTAGCTTAAGAATGGAATATCCATAATAACTATCATGTGGCCAGTGTAAGTTAGTGAGGTTATGTACTTGTGCGTTCTGAACGTTGCTTACGGTTCTCAAGTGGGGTGCCGCTATTTTCCCGTCAAGCATTATTACAGGCTTACCAACATACAAACCTTTAAATCTTCATAATCATATTCATGGCTATACCACAGTCTAAGACATACAGTCACGCAACTCATACGTATAAAATATGCCAACATTTGACAGCTGGCGCGACAGTAGCCCTCTAGCGGCAGGCAAGTTAAAAGTGTGCACACGACATATGATAACATATCAGAAAACGGGTTTTGCGTAATTTGTTTTATATTTTTATGCTATACAGTAAGTGTATATGATTCTTATTAATTTTAATTTAGAATCCTAGAAGAATTTCACACGCAGTTAATCTACAAGTTTCAGAAGCTGAGAATAAACGTAATTCTTTCTGCTCCTTACAACTGAATCATGGAACTGTTTACGTATCATGGTTTGAAATACTATAATTGTTCGTACGTGGATGGTTAATTAAATTCATTCCTGAATATATTTATGAATCATTAGAACTCTATATTTCCTGTGAGAAGAGTCAAAATTAGTAGGTTCAAAATTGTAGGTTACATTGCGTGGTGAACGCCTCTCCCTATTTCCTGAGATATTAACTATTTTCCATACCGCAAATTGGGGTAAACTCGGCCGCTGAGGTAAACTTGAAAATAAAAAAGGGGAAGATTTAAACCTTAATATGACAGACATTGATTTATGAAGTTTATTATTTTTCATTTCTTAAGAACCGGTATTTTCTTTATTATTTTGAGTCACAAATAGTGCTGATATTATGGTTTAAATGTTTATGGCAAGTTTACCGCATTTTACATTACATTTCCAGTTTTCACACATAATGCCTAATTTTAACTTATCCTACCTATATAATACGTAATTTACATGCCCTTACTGTTAATATGACGTAGGTGAAAACAAATAAATGAACATACAATTTTGTTGAGAAAATTGTGACTTCAATTAACTCAGAAAATGTAGGCCTAATTTTATTTTCAGAGCAGAAGTGGTGTAAGTCAAAATGGGTAATGAGGGTTAAAGTAAACATTCTTTAAAATACAGCGCAAAGTAGCAGTTAATATTGAATTTATTTAAACTATTAGTAGTCAGTGAATAGCACGAATAGCACGAAGGATATATTAATTCCTACTTTGCGCTGTATTTTACAGAATATTTACTTTAAATCTCATTACCTAATTTTGACTTACACCACTTCTGCTCTGAACAGCTCAAATAATCACTGGGAATGTAAAATCAACATCAATAACAGTCATGCAAATTATTACAGAAAAGATTGCTTTTTATATTAAATTTAAAAAGGCTCTTGAGAACTTAATACGTCTGCCACATGAATCTACACCAACACATCAGAAATCTATCGACACAGTCTGGATTTATTCAAGAAGTGAATATTTTGCAAAAGGTTTACAATACTCCATGAATTCTTGAAAAATTAACGCCATGATCCCTACTTGAATGCAATATAACGTTCAACTTTTGAAAAATATATAGAAAAAAACACGAATACAAAAAGTATGGAATTACTTGCATTAAAAACTGTAGATACATTATCCAAAATCGGAATGGTTACACATTTACACATATGATTTCTACAAAAAAATAATATACTGTAACAGGTATTTACTTTGTTTTTATTTAAACTCTCCTTCCTGACATACAAATAGGTAACTGATAAGTAATAATAATGTTTTATAGAACACAATACGTAGGCTACCTACAACGTGGATTATTGGTTATTCCTGAGTTATGATTTTCTCATGGTCTTTAGGGAATCTGAAGAACGACAAATTCGGAGATTTAAACTTGTTGTTACTGCAATTTTCGTCATTGCACACATTGCCTTTAGTCCGATGTATGATTAAAACGTTATTATAACATCTCGCATCCCTTCAAAGCACGTGCTGGCTGAACGAGACTATGGCCAGTGCCTTGCCTGCCGCTTGGGCGCTAGTGTCGCGAATGTTGGCAGAAAAAGTGTTGAAGTTTCGTGACTGTATGTCTTAGACTGTGGCTATACTCAAGACACTGTATCATGTCTTAGGGTACGGCCACACGAGCTACATTTGTAGCAAGTTTTCTGCTACAAATGAAGCTGCCGTAATTGTCGCAAAATGGGTGGCCACACGGGCGCTACAATTACTGCCAGTTTCTGCGTTAAATGTCGCTACGTGTGGCCACATGACATGCCACACGTAGCGACATTTGTAGCAAGTTCTTTTGCGTTTTGCAGCACTCAACCGTAGTGTAGTGGAAGCTTTCTTCCGAGATGGATTATGAAGCCAAACTCGCTTTTTGTGTGTTGTTAGTGTACATTATTACAGTCACACACAATTACAATGCGCATGAGAAGAAAATTTATAGCAGTCCCATAAAGTTAACTTTTATTCCTGTGTAGATTTTACAACAGGCAATATTGTTCGTCAGTAACAATCGGAAGTACAGTGTGGGTGAAGGGTTTGTTGAAAGGCTGTATGAAGACCTAATTTCTCGTGGTTCTGTAGAAGGGTCATTGGGATTGTACGACAGATTAGACATGCTCTTCTCTTTTCAATACATGAATTTCTGAAACATTTCCAAGTAAAAAGGAGTTTTAAACATGACCCAAAACACAACTCAAAGAGGCAATCTGTTTGTAACATATTTGAGATATCTGTCTTGTAAAAGAATTGTGTTTTTTCTTTTTTACCAAATGAAGTCGCTGTGAAGGGTTTACTGGAACGCTCTTGTATAGATTTTATTATTGAAGGAAACCTTTGGTCGAAAATGAAAGAAAAAAATGTGTATTCTCGAAGAACGGTATTTTGAAAAGAGTATAAGTAAACACAGCTATCATAAAAGTTCTCTTTTTCTTGGTTTCGCAGAATGCTTATTGGACGTTGCGGCAATTTAAACTTGACCCTTATATCCCAAAATACAACTCAAAGAGGAAATGTCTTTATAAACAATACTGATTTGTGAGGTCAGTCCTGCAAAAGAATTGTACGTTTTTTTACCAAACAAAATTGCTGTGAAGGGTTTGCTAGAACGCTTTTGTATACATTTTATTATTGAAGAATTCTTAGGTCGAAATTGAAAGAAGAAAAAGTATGTACTTTTTAAAGAAAGATATTTTGAAGAGAGTTAAAAAATAGGGCAACTCAACTGGACTATACATAAGCGAAGAAATATTTATTGGCACTGTAGTCTATTGTTAGTAACAAAATATGTTATATATATTGGCATCGTATTGTTATAAATCTGTCATGATAATAATTTCCCATCTAAAAGTCAATCTCCCTCTCTACTTCACTCCCTCATAAACACAAGTTAATTCTGTTATGATTTCATATACATACTGAGAATTTCAACCATTAAAAAAACGGGTTTTCCTTCAAATTTGAGAATGCCTTTCTCCCATTGTAGGCCTACATCTAATCCAATAGAAAACAGAGTTTACGTTCTCTTAAACATGATAGATCACGTTTCTCAGATTATTATTAAATTTCGGGGGAGGGGGAAACTGAAAGGTGAATCTTAGGATATGTTACAATTTCATGTCTCATAAATTTTTTTACCAACAAAAGAAAATTTAACGCTAAAAGATAAGCGGGGTGGTACAAATTGCGATATCTTATAGCTAACTCGAGAGACAAATTTCACTGCACTCATCAATGTCACTTGTTTTATTTTTAAATACATTAGGCGTGAATAAAATGCCAAGGTGTTGTATGCCCGGCTGCAAATTCAATTACTAGAAAGGAACTTAGTGGCGATATTTACTTTTCCTTCTGGTGAAGTAACAAAAAACAGGAGTAAGATTAAGAAAATAGTATTTAAAATTAGCTTACGCGTGTATCCATATGCTTTTGTAAATTTACATTGCGCTAAATTATTGTAATTCTCTACTGTAAAATGAATAACTTTGATTTGTTATTTCACTCTTTTTAAAGTCTTAATATGTGTCCTTTACATGACATTTGATTTTCGCTTTCTATCTCATTCCTAAAAAAATTAAAGCATAAACATTCATTTTACACGGTTGTTTGTACTTTTATTACAATTTTTTTCTTTTCTTTTGCATGATATTTATTCTTTATTTATTGTCAGTTAGTAGATAAAAGTCTTTTGACTCACTGAGTCTCCTCTGGGAATTAGTAAAGCGGAAATAAATATTAATATAAATTTAAAGTTTAAGAAATATGGATATCATAATAAGAAATTCCCAGTAACTAACAACAATATTAATTCGTTTAAGCTGGAAAATTATTGGTCACGAATAGACCTAACATGTCAGAATGCGCCAAACTTGCTACACTTACTGCTCCGTGTGGCCGCTTCCATTTAACTCAATGCGGTCTATAATTCCAGCTACATTTGTCGCAGAAAGTTGCTACAAATGTAGCTGCACGTGTAGCCACCCATGTCGCTACGTGTGGCCACCCAACAGCAGTAAATGTCGCAGAAAAAATGGACCCGGACCCATTCGAGTTGCGACACGACCTTGGGATGCGCCAAAATTGCTACATTTACTGCTCCGTGTGGCCGCTTCCATTTAACTCAATGCTGCCTATAATTCCAGCTACATTTGTCGCAGAAAACTTGCTACAAATGTAGCTCGTGTGGCCGTACCCTTAGCTTTCAAGTTGCATTGTAAAATATGATTTAACTTAAGCCAGCATAGTAATGGGCAGGGAACGGATTTATATGGACTAAAAATATATGAAATATGTAAATATATATGTAGTTATTTTTACCAAAATATGGAATTAAATATGGATTTTTACCAAAATATGGAATTAAATATGGACTTAAAATTATAAAAAAATGACTATGTACGTTAAATATTGGTACATTTTAATCAAACTAAACAAAAAATATAATGGACGTACCTTATCTTCCAATGTAGTTTCAACAAAACACAATTTTTATTGTCTGTTACCATAACAATAGGTTACAAACATTTCTTTCAAGTGCTGAAAAGTGAATCTTCTTCTATTGTCTCTGAGGATAGATTTATACTGACTAAAAGAGCGTTCGACGTCACAAGAAGTAACTGGTACATAATTCAATTTCACAATGTCTGCTGGGGATAAGTCCAAGTTAATCTTCACTGTTGATTCACCACTCATCACAGCAACAACCTTTTGTAGTTCTTCATATCCAGGGTTTTTTGAAAGTACAGTGTCCACCTTAGCTCTTACTGCATCTGCAACTTTACCTCTACCACGATTCAGTTGTTCCACAGTACTATTTATAATTTCAAAACTTTCAGATAGTGAAAGGTGCCTATTTTGGAGACTTTTGAGCGTTTTTATGATGCATGAAAATGTATGCTGAATGTGAGCTAAGTCATTCATCACACTTATGTCACAGGTAACTGTTTTCGCAGTATCAATTGAGACTGCATCTTCAGAGTCCAATGCAAGGAGAACATTGTTAATAGAGTCTATATGTTCGGCATAATATTCAACTGCTTCTAGCCATGTACCCCATCTAGTTAAAATTGGCTTTGGTGGCAATGGAATTTCAGGGTACATTTCTTTCAACACGTTAACTCTACTGGGAGCTTTGAGAAATACTTTTTTCACTGATGAAATCAACAAATCTACTTTAGGGAAATTGTCTCTGACCACTTCTGCCACACGATGAAATGCATGCGCCACACAAGTAAAATGAGTCAATTTAGGATATACAACAGATAATGCTTGTCCAGCTTTGACCATATAAGGGGCAGCATCGCTAATAAAGAATAACACATTATCGTACATAATACCCTTTGGCCACAGGATACCCATAGCTTCGTTGAACAGTTTAACTATAGTTTTGTTATTGCACTTTTCTAGAACATCACAATGTAAAAGAATTCGTTCAGAATATTGTTCACTTAACAAACCGATAACTACATTACCAACAAGTCTACCTTCTTTGTCGGGAGTCTCATCAATGGAAACCCAAATTGAACTATCTTTAATTTCATCTCTTATCTTCTGTATTGTCTCATCGTAGATGGATGGAGCATACGTCTTCCTAAGTGTTGACTCATCCGGGATTGTATGTTGAGTATATTTTTCAAGGAATTCCCTGAAGACCTTATTCTTTAGTTTGTAGAGAGGAATATCAGCAGAGATGAGAGAACGGCACAGGTCGATGTTAAACTCAGATCTTACATTCGATGTTGTTGGTTGTGTTAAAAACAATTGTCTCTGCTTGGAATTTAGTTGTTTGTTGGCCTGATGTTTACTAGTTGTAATGTGTTGTTGCACCAGGAACTTTTGTGTAGATGATACTGCACACTGACACAAATTACAAAATAATATTTTATTGTCAGTTGCTAAACCATCTTCTTTAAATTCTGAAATGTAACTTGTTAGTTTTGATTTTAAATTGACTGAATGACGTACTTTTGGCATATTTACCGTCTTTATAGTATGATTTACAAAACTGAACCTATGTGTACTCTGACTGGCATTTAACTGTTGAGCTGCACAACTGAAGTCTGTTAAAAATTTTAAATTAAATTAATACAGTTTTGTAACTTACTTTCCCATTGTTGATAGGACTGCTAATTTTCAAATAACTCTGATGTTAAAGGGATTACTGAACATGTGTTTAAATCTCTATTGTTGAAATGTATTTTTAAAAGTTAATGGAATTTTGTTTTGTTTTATTGTTAAACCTAATATAATATGGACTGTTTTATATGAAATATGGAAAATATATGGAAATTAACGAAAATATGTACTAAACTCTAAAATATGGAAAAATATGGAAAATAAAAGTAGGATTTTTCAACCCTACACATTGTGAAACATAAAGATAATGCAAAATATAAATTATATTAGCTTTATAAGTAAATATGTATTTACATATAAATCCTTTCCCTGGTAATGGGTAAAGAATTGAAGGTCGCAAATAGTTGGGACTCATATTATGATATGACTAGGAACACCCGTTTTCGCGAGTGATTCTTTTCACGAATTTCTTCTAATTGATTCAAGAGAGTTAAAATTGTTATAGGTATGAAATGTCTTTGAATGAGCAGAAATTCGTGGAAAAAAATCATTCACAAAACTGAGGTTTCCATTAAATTTCATAAATAGCTCCATTCATAAATAAAAATTGAGACATTTCTCTTGCACCAATAATACAGGGGGATTAATTTATGTGAAAATATTCTATATTTCAGTATATGGTTCGTGTGGCCCCGGTATTTTTGTAATATTACGGCACAGTTAATATACACCTACCTACCTGTATTCTATAGTAGTTGTTTCTAATTCCAAGCTTGCACCTCAGTCTTGACATTTACGTTGAAGCTCAGTTAGTTCAGTAATAGTTTTAAATTTTAATTAAATAAACTTTTAGAAATGTGTTATATATTTTAAATTTTTTTAGATGAAAAAAATGAGTCTTTAACATCCTCTCCAGCGGCTGAAATTTCCAGAGAATTACTAAACATTTGGCGAGACTTGGATCTAAGTGAGGGCGAAGATTTTGATTCAGATGATTCATTGTGAGATCCAACGTTTACTCTCTCAAAATAAACCGACAAAAGCTCATCTGATACAAATAGCGACACTATGGTAATTTAATTTAACTATCCCTATAACCTACATACTTCAGTTATAAAATTTAACATATTATGTTGACTTATAATTCAGAAAAAACAACTTGATTTTATATTATATTTCATATTTAGAAACCATGTAGCTTATGAGGAAGAGATAATGTTGTAACTCATATCCTTTCTATTACAGGTTGGACCTAAAAAATTAAAAAAAAGAGAAAAAATATACCGTACACAAATCACGTACAATCAGATGTTGTTGATGTAGAAGATCGTCGTACTACCACATATGAAAGTCCAATTAAGGAAATTATTTTGCCAAAAATCACTAACCAAAGCATCCCAAGAGACAATATTGCGGTATGTTATAATTATAATGCAAAGAATCCTACTAATAGACAAGCCTTAACTATATATGTCTATCTATTTCAATATTACTTCTACTGACATATTCATGATTCGCTTTTTCGATGTTACTAATTTCTTAAGAAAAGAATTATATACAATAATGGAATACAATATTTTATTTTGGATCCCAGGTTGATCTCCAACAAATGGAAATGGTACAAGAGCAAGATGCTTCTGATGATGACAGTAAACTACGTGTACAACACATTGTATTTCACAATTCTACTTATAATATGCCCGTACAGGATGTGAGTGAAGTTGACACAAGCGCAGAACAGACATCGTTTGAAGACTCTGTGAATGCTGAAATTTCTAAGCAAAATAAAAATAAACATGCAGGAAAGAAAACTAGTCCTGGTAGAAAGTGGAAAAAAAAAAAATGAAAGTAATTGGACGATCAATATTAAAAAAAGGAAAAGGAATGAAGGATCAGAATACAGTTCATCTACAGGAAAAATAATACAAGCAAGACAAATGGGACCAGGTTGCGCCTTAACATGTAGATATGGTTGCAAAAACAAGGTCACTCATGAAGGCAGAGGAAAAGTTTTCAGTAGATTTTGGAGTCTTTCAGAACACATTAGAAAATGGGATTACATTACAAACAACGTAAGAAGAATTGAAAGGAAAAGAACAACAACTGCTTCGCCTAAAGTCTCTAGAAGACAGTTCACTTTTATTTACACTACTTTACCTGTTGGCAATGAAGAAAATAGTGTGCAGGTCTGCAAAACGATGTTCCTGCATTCCCTCGGCATAAATGACATGTGGGTGATGACAGCTATGCAGGAACTTGATAAAGGAACAGGAATAGTTTCCCCAGATAAACGAGGAAAACACAGAAACCGTGGAAATGCTGTGTCGGAGAGTGTGAAGGATTCCATACGACAACATATTTGTTCTTTTCCAGCTGTAGACTCCCACTATATCAGAAAAGATTCTACACGAAAATTTTTGGATGGTGATTTATCCATAGCAAAAATGTAAGGAATTCAACATAGCCTTCTTTTTACCAAAGAAAGACCAATGTGAAGAGTGTAATACTTACAGTATTGCAAGTACAGATGTGAAGCTCAGTTTAGAAGATTCTCATGTTGGACATATAAAAAAAGAAAGATGTTATACGTGAAATGAAAGAACGTGATAAATTGAAAGCTCAGAATGACAAAAGCGTATGTGCGGCAGTTTTTGATTTGCAAAAAGTTCTTCAAACCCCTTATTCCGATTACTTCTATTACTTAAGAAAATACTCTACCTACAATTTTACAATCTATGATTTGGGAGAAAATAAAGGGTACTGTTTCATGTGGCATGAGTCCGTTGCAAAAAGGGGCTGCAATGAAATTGGTAGTTGCCTACTGAAGTGGATAGAAAGAAAGAAGAAAGAAAATGAAAATATAAAGGAATTCATATTTTTCTCAGATAACTGTTCAGGACAGAACAGAAACAGATATATTTTTGCTCTTTATTTATTTATAAGCGAGAAGTTCAATGTTAAAATTACACATAAATTTCTGGAAAAAGGACACACACAAAATGAAGCAGATTCAATACATGCTTTTATTGAACGAAAGAAAAAGGGACGAACAATATTTACACCTGAACAATGGATAATGCTAGTGAAAATGGCTAAAACAAGTGGAAACCCATATGACGTAACGGAAATGGCACAAAGTGATTTTAAAAACTTGAAGTCTTTAATCACTGACGAAAAGGGCAACTGGAATTTGACAGAAGAAAAAGAAAAAGTAGTCTGGTTGAAAGTTAAGCAAGTTAGAATTGTTGCAGAATTAGGAAAGAAGATTTTCATAAAATACAATCATTTTGATGAGCATGAACATAGTATTGACATACAGCACAAAATCAGAGGAAGACGCAAATCTTGGAAGGATATCAATCTCAAATGTGCTTACACTCAGTGGCGGCTGATTGACTGAGGCAAGTGAGGCCGTGCCTCAGTCACTTGGCTTAACTGAAATCAAATTTTGTGTTTTTATATAATGTATTAGTTATTTGAATGAAGCATATATCGCTGTAGAAGCATTTGAAAACGTTGATGTATATAGAACTGTTTTGCAGTAAAATTTGTTCCTGAGGCCGGGATCGCTCGTGCCGGGTCTGGCTTGTGATGTATATAGACCTGTTTTGCAGTAA
Organism: Periplaneta americana; assembly: GCF_040183065.1. Taxonomy (NCBI): domain Eukaryota; kingdom Metazoa; phylum Arthropoda; class Insecta; order Blattodea; family Blattidae; genus Periplaneta; species Periplaneta americana. Next base: position 170,426,238 of record NC_091131.1, read on the forward strand.
AATATGTTCCTGAGGCCAGAATCATTTGTGCCGGGTCTGGCATAATGCATTTCATGTCCTTTCGCGGGCTTTGAGTTTATGCTTAAAACGTTGTAGCTGAGGCACAATTCGTCTGGCCTGGTCAGGTTTCACTCGTCCCATCCATGGGCCAGCCTCAAGGGTAGAGTGGGGTGGGAATAGCCATTTACAGTTATTACAAACGATAACGAACTTTTCACAAAAATGCGAAGTACGGCACAGTCAATGCTTTTTCGATCTAGACCAGGCCGTAATGTTTGTTCGGGTTTTCTATTTCAGTGCATGGAGCTCAGTGAAATATTATATTATAACTTTATTGCTTATCATTGCTAAGCTTTATTTAGTGTGTGGGAGACCGGCCTTGGTTGTCACACATTTTACAAAAATATTATTTAAAAATATTCTAATAGGATATATATTAATCATTTTTACAGAACAGTTAATTCTATCCTTTGGCACCTTAAAATAAAATTATCAAAACACGAGATGAAACAGAAAGTATTAATATTTTATTTTATTTGTTAAGTGCGAAATGAGACAACCAACCCCAGCTCAGGGTTGGTTGTCACATTCACTGGGGTTGGTTGTCACATTGAAAATAAAACCTGAAATAAGATGTTGGAAGTTTTATACTCAACTATTTAAGAATTATATGGAAGAATTGCATGACTTAGTGTCAATAAATTTTAATACAGAGAACAATAATGTTATAATAATGAAACATTTAACTTATAAATATATGAATATTGATCAAATAAACTACATTTAACGAAATTTCACTGAAATTTGAAAAATTTGAATTATAAATTAACAAAAACGTAATTGCAGCACAAAAATGACATCTTCTTCATAATTATACAGGATTATTACTAAGTGAAAATGAAAAAAATGGTATTAATTTTCAGTCTGTTATTTCAAACTGCACAACACGCACAGAATTATTATATTATCCGAAACATACTAATCTGAGTCACAATTGTGGCACACATATATACCACGAAGTCCGGGGTACAGGCTTCATGACCCAACCTTTGCAGTCCTGACATTGTATCCACACCTCCTTAGAACGACTCTTTGAATATGGTTCAAGACAAACAAGACAAAAGCATTCATCTTCTTCACTTTCTGAATGTAGTTCCACTCTGACTTTCTTGACTTGGCTCTTCTTTGTGAACAAAGTTCTCTTGTTGTTAGCTAATTTATTTTTCTTCCTTTGACTAACCTTTTTCCTTTCCTCCAATTTTTTTTTCATGGGAGTGTCAGTTAATATCGCTGTTTCACCTTCCGTATGACACGCCGTTTGTCAGGTTTAGGGCCTGCTTTAGGGAATGGTCTTAAATCTTTTGACGAAACCACTTTTGTATCACTTTTCCCAGTGGTATTATTTAACGTCTTTGTGACATCAACTGGAAAAGAATCAGTAAGAACTTCAGAAAGTCTTGCAAGAGCATCAATATCGACTTGAGGTGAGATTGCTTTACCTGGAGCTGTAGGTTCATTTTCTTTTTCTGAGTTTCCTGTCATTGGCTCATCAATTGGATATTCGCGATCTGTTACCAAACTTGGTGCAAAGTCAGTGTCACTGAAAATATCCCTATTGAATGGCCATATGCCTGTTGTTCGACACCCTGATTGTATATTTTGGATCGTCATAGCCTGAGGATATGCAGTGGTCAGTATTCCTGGAATATCGTATATTGTCATGCTTTTTCCAGGATTACTGACCATCCAAGAATCACACGCTCTGTTAACCGCTTTCTTGAGAGGACCGAAAACTGTCCTGTCTAAGGGCTGCAATTTATGTGAATAATGGGTTGGAAATGATAACATAACCACTCCATTTTCTTTGGCAAAATCAAGACCAGCTATGCTCAAATATAAGCTGTGGTTATCTAGCAACAGCAAAGAAGGCTTTTGCTTAGAACATTTACATTAGTCGTAAAATGCTTCAAGAATTGCAGGAAGTCATCCTCATGCATCCAGCCTGATGAATTCGCGGTGCCTTTGCTCCCAATTGGTCCTCCATTCAAGAAGAAATCGCGAAAGTTTACTCTAGGAAAAATAAAAAATGGGGGTATTGAATTTCCTGTTGCAGAGATGACTCCTGCTAAGGTGACCAGGGTTCCTCTGTCATGGGACACAATAGCCCCAACTTGCTTCCAACCTTCTTGCAACAATCCTGTCTGGAATTTGGGATGTTGTAATTCCCGTCTCATCCATATTCCAGATGTCGTGAGCTTCAAAATGATGGCGTTTCATGACTATGTCTAGGTTGTCAAAGAATTTGTTCACCTGCACTTTATTGAAACCAGTAGCCCTAGCTACACTTGTCGGCTCCGGGGTTCTCAGTGAAAGTTCCCTGTGCCGTTTCATAAAGGCAGTGAACCAATTTGGGCCAGCAGTTTTATTTTCCTCCAGTTTTTAGGGACAGATAAATTATTGGCTACTGCAATCTGATATGCCAACGAACCAACTTCCGATGCATTTAAACCGAAATAAATATCAGCAGTCTCTAAAAGATATTTACACAGATCATTCTCCAGATCATCCGATAGCACCTGTCTGTTTCGGATATATCCGACTAGTTGAAAGAGCACAACAACGTCGTCCTGCAATTCAGCATCTGAAATTTTTTTGCAATACCTTCCCAGTGTTTTGTAATTTATATTGAAGTCTAGTACAGTCTGTCTGATTGACCTATTCAACAATTTAACTTGCTTCACCGCTCACAACATTACGTCTGGTGGAGTTTCCCCACAGTTCGTCTTCTTCTTAAAGTCTCTACCCATGACTTTATGTCTGAAAATACAGACAGACACTTTATTAAAAATAGGTATGCTGTGAGCTAGTGTGTGATTACAAAATAATTAATTATGTATCTCTTAAAATAAATTCAACATCTTATTTACAAGTAACTATTCTAGTGTGTTATGCATTACTGACTGAATTAGTAGTACGTTATTTGCTTAGTGATTAAATACATTATATTCTAAGTAACTAGTATTCTATTAAATAAGCATGTGACATGTTACCATAGATTAAGATGACTGTAATATTATTGTATCATTGTTAGATTAATGTACACTGACGATGCCATGAATAATTGTATTCCAATGGTTAATAAAATATCTATCTGTCTATCTATCTATGTGATAAAGTAGCTAAAATACAAGTTAGACCATTTTAATAGGGAAGCATGGAAAGTAAACAAATGTGATGTTGTGAAGGAATAAAGTATTAAATATTCTTAAGTCCTTTATTCTGTGTGTGCTCGATTCAAAAAGTACTTAAGACATTTGTTAACACTCTATAAATCCAGTCAGAAGTCTTAATTGACTTTAACTGTTTTACCAAATTGTAGAGAATTGTTTCCGCTTCCAGAATATATAAAAACCTCATTTTCACAAAAAATTGACTTAAGACCTTTTTCTCCCGGCCACAGAAATATAAAAAAAGTCGGCACAGCATATCTTGAGGTACTAAGATGCACCTTCAACATTTTTCCCCTGTTACGTGATCACCAGCTGAAATCTAGTGCTTTTCCAGCCCCCAGGTTCACTTCACTACTGGCAACACTTTCTTCAACACCCACATGTTCTAGATATTATGATAGTCATTTTATAGTTCTTACGTTGGTACTTACTTACTTACTTACAAATGGCTTTTAAGGAACCTGAAGGTTCATTGCCGCCCTCACATGAGCTTGCCATCGGTCCCTATCCTGTGCAAGATTAATCCAGTCTCTATCATTATATCCCACCTCCCTCAAATCCATTTTAATATTATCCTCCCATCTACGTCTCGGCCTCCCTAAAGGTCTTTTTCCCTCAGGCCTCCCAACTAACACTCTATATGCATTTCTGGATTCGCCCATACGTGCTACATGCCCTGCCCATCTCAAACGTCTGGATTTAATGTTTCTAATTATGTCAGGTGAAGAATACAATGCGTGCAGTTCTGCGTTGTGTATCAGTCCTATTCCGAGGCTTATTGTAGGGATTCATAACAAGCTGTTTTTTATGGTGATGGGTTGTTAGCCCTTTGCCCAACCCCCAAGCTGGAGGACCACCCCTTATCGGCTGTCCACGACTGCTTATTCAATATATTCGCAGCTACCCTCCATATCTGGAGGCCGTCTCCTCTATCCGCAACCTGAGGACTCGCCATGCCATGGTGATAGGGACTCTTACGTTGGTACACTTGGAATTATTAATCAATCTAGCCCGCTGCTCGATTAAAAATTTCGTTCAAACATAATACTGTATTGTATGTATTTTATATCGCGATTATAATATATTCCGCGAATTGCGAGTTGTACGCGAAGTTACTATTTCCATCACATCACATACCGTAATGCAACTCTGTGGTGTAATTATTATCAGAACTACCGGTATTGTATGTTTCTAGGTAAGTAGAAATTTTGGAGCTTTACATTGCAGTATTACAATGAAATTAACTTTTATTAGAATGTTGACGCTCCAGCTCCATCTCACTTGCCGAATACCTCCAGATGCGCAGCATCTGCTGTTGAATTAGCCGTGAAAAACAAAGTCAATAAATATGCTCATCTTTTAGACAATTATATCTTTGTCCCCTTTGCTGTAGAGACCTTCGGTCCTTGGAGTCATGACACTAAAGTTTCGGTATCTCAAATCGGCCAAATTTTGATCTCCATTACTGGTGATCTTTGTTGCACTACTTATTTGCGTCAACACTTCAGTACTGAAATTCAACGCGGAAATGCAATGAGCGTTTTGGGTACTCTTCCCGAGTTTAGCCCTTTGGACGAATTTTTCTCCTGTAAAATTTATTAAGTATTCCGTATGTAAATATTTGTATTTAGGGTAAAGTTTTATATACCGTATTGTTAAAATTGTTTCAAATTTTCAGGAAATCTGTAGCCATCGAAACTGTAGAGAATTTCGAATGTTGTGCTGTATTATGACTCACTATAATTTAATATGTATTAAGATATTATATTACATAGGCATACTTATATTCTAGAATAGTGAAATTTATAATTAGGGCCTAGACCTACAGATGATTCTGGTGAGGTAAGAGCATTATTTGAATTTTTAAGCATTAGGCCCTATACATACAGTATTAAAAAATAAATTATATGATATAATAATCACATTTTTTTTATCATAATATAAGATATTCTCCAGAGAATCTACATCAAAGAAGGCATGTTTCACTGGCTTATGAGAGATGTATACAGTGATAAACATGTGGTTTTAGTTTGCTTTAATAAATACTTCCAACAATCCATAATAATATACAGGTATTAAATGACTTTTATGTTGAAAGTATTTATAGCTGGAAACTAAAACCATGTGTTTATCACTAAGTTATCATCTCACAGAAGTCAATGGAACAAAAGAAAATTGTGTCTCCTATGGTGCAGTTATTTTGGAGAATTACGTAATATAATTTTACATAACCCTACAAATATTAAGTCTAATGAAGGTGAATTAAATCAAGGTTGAAGTTAGGTTAATGTGTAATTCATATTTTAAGATGCAATAACCATTTTATCTTAAGGTTATAACATGTCCAGAAAGAAAGAGTCTGAAGAACTTATAGGCCTACATCAAGAAAGAAAATAACTTACTTTCGTTACAGAGCAGCTTACAATAAGCAGTGGTTATTCATTCATTCATTCATTCCCATAGATCTTACATGAGCAATGAAGCTTTAATATGTGAAACAAGTCAAAATTTTACAATATTACAATTACAATTTTTATAAATTTTTATGGTCTTACAATTTAGTAATTTTTTACAAATTTTTATAATTTTGTGCAATTTTTTACAATATTTTGGCGAGATGTAGTGAGATGAGGTGAGGTCCGAGGATTCGCCAAAATATTACCTGGCATATGTACAGACAATTGAAGGCTGAAGCAGAATAGGAAGATATCTGTCAAACCAAAGCGGTTCTAATGGCAAGAATTGCAAATCTCTTGTAAGTAGGCCTACCTGTTTTTATAGATAATAGTTGACAGGATCAGTACAGATCTTATTCCATAAGGGTGCATCCATGATAGTGTGTTAAAAAATATTTACACATAATTTAACATATGAAGACTTTTCTGCAACCTAATCTAATGCAACTTCATTATAAACATGCAACTGAATTTTGAAAAATTTTAAGTTTACTTAGAAATACAAGTCCCAAATAAAATAAAATCTCATCACCGACAAACTTTGGTTTGTATAAAAATATTCTTGTTAGAAATTACTTACTTACAAATGGCTTTTAAGGAACCCGAAGGTTCATTGCCACCCTCACATAAGCCTGCCATCGGTCCCTATCCTGTGCAAGATTAATCCAGTCTCTATCATCATACCCCACCTCCCTCAAATCCATTTTAATATTATCCTCCCATCTACGTCTCGGCCTCCCTAAAGATCTTTTTCCCTCCTGTCTCCCAACTAACACTCTATATGCATTTCTGGATTCGCCCATACGTGCTACATGCCCTGCCCATCTCAAACGTCTGGATTTTAAGTTCCTAATTATGTCAGGTGAAGAATACAATGCGTGCAGTTCTGTGTTGTGTAACTTTCTCCATTCTCCTGTAACTTCATCCCGCTTAGCCCCAAATATTTTCCTAAGCACCTTATTCTCAAACACCCTTAACCTATGTTCCTCTCTCAGAGTGAGAGTCCAAGTTTCACAACCATACAGAAGAACCGGTAATATAACTGTTTTATAAATTCTAACTTTCAGATTTTTTGACAGCAGACTGGATGATAAGAGCTTCTCAACCGAATAATAACGCGCATTTCCTATATTTATTCTGCGTTTAATTTCCTCCCGAGTGTTATTTATATTTGTTACTGTTGCTCCAAGATAGTTGAATTTTTCCACCTCTTCGAAGGATAAATCTCCAATTTTTATATTCTTGTTTGAAATTAAGTAAAAAAAATACGTATTCAGTAATGCAGAAGAATATATTTATTACTGTCCCAAGTACTTCACTGTAAGCTTATTACCATAATCTTTAAGGCTATAGGAATAATTAAAAAGGAGCATATTATATGTTTACTTGTTCCAGATATAGTTACACCACAGGCATGTATGTATAAGAAGCATTAAATTGGACTCTCACTTTGAGAGGGGAACAGAGGTTAAGGGTGTTAGAGTGTAAGGTTCTCAGGAAAATATTTGGGACTAAGAGGGATGAAGTTACAAGAAAATGGAGAAAGTTACACAACGCACAACTGCAAGCATTATATTCTTCACCTGACATAATTAAATCCGGACGTTTGATGTGGACAGAGTATGTAGCACGAATGAGTGAGTCCATAATTGCATATGGAGTTAGTCGGAAGACCTTTGGAGAGGCCGAGATTTAGATGGGAGGATAATATTTTGAGGAGATGGAATATGATGCTAGGGACTGGATTAATATTGCTCAGGATAGGGAAGAATGGCGGGCTTATGTGAGGACAGCAATGAACCTCTGGGTTCCTTAAAAGCCATTTGTAAGTAATAAATATAATCTCCATACTTTTATTACAGCATTCATAGAATGCAGTAGAAATAATTATTACCAAATCTGAAAAGAGGCATGCACTGTCTACACCAGGGAGAAACAAGAAATATCCACAACCTGTAACCAGCATCAGATGATTTTTCCAAGGAAGTCATTGCAAGATTTGTATATGATAGACTGAATTGAGATGAAGAAAATTATGGCAGTGACATTTTTTTTATTAATTTTTATAAGTCAAAAGACTGTGGACTTTACATTTATAATTACTTCTTATTTATTGCTACTGGTACTATTTTCATTTCTGTTCAGGAAAAAGAGTAACAGCCATGCTGGTGCTGGGCCGTGTAACAGGAAACTACGATAGATACTCATTTGGAGGATCACGTTCGTTATTAAGGACAATTTTGAAGGAAATGTGGTTTAAATTAAAAACGAGGGCAATCTCAGAGAAAGTAAGAATATTAATTTTAAGAGAATATGTCCAAAGTCTATTGTTTTTCTGGGTGAAGTCTGGATTTTTATGAATGGCAGGCTTTGTTACAATATTTTAAGATAATTTTTTTTTTATTGGGTTATTTTACGACGCTGTATCAACATCTAGGTTATTTAGCATCTGAATGAAATGAAGGTGATAATGCCGGTGAAATGAGTCCGGGGTCCAGCACCGAAAGTTACCCAGCATTTGCTCGTATTGGGTTGAGGGAAAACCCCGGAAAAAACCTCAACCAGGTAACTTGTCCCGACCGGGATTCGAACCCGGACCACCTGGTTTCGCGGCAGACGCGCTGACCGTTACTCCACAGGTGTGGACTTTCAAGATAATAAAGGGAACGAATGTTATAACATTATTAATTCTATGTATATTTCATAGACTCTGCAACACATTCATGGAGCAAACCAGTATCGTTGGTGGTAAGATTCAAGGAGTCATGCATGCATCGACCTGCTGTGGGTGGAAGACTGGTCATTGTGCAAGCTGGAACCTGGTATGTAACTACAATACTATACCTATATAGTGTAGTAACTTTTATTATGTGTTCTCTCTAGAAACTAAATATCTTGCCTCTCTTATAGACGCAGATTTAACTTTTTGCATCCAATCTGAAGACTGGCCAAGATTACTATGGTGCCATGAAGACATTCCAGAAGTGGGTAGAAAGGAGACGAGATCATTTAATGGTAAATATAATTTCTATAGAATCCGAGTATGAACTGTGATGTTAAGTTGCATTATTTATGTTAAAATGTGAACTTTGTAGACATGGCTGAGACAGAATGGAGTACCACTGCCAGACAATGCAAACAGGAATAAACGACACTTGAAAAGATAATTCTCTAAATGTAAGTAATCCATAAGTAATTTTTCTTTGTCTAATGGTGGTTAATTGACTGTTTGTCATTCAGCCATATGAAGCGAGTTGTGTAGACCAATTTATCAACATAATCATTGCCCAAGGTGTGTCATAGGAGGGTGGTCTTCGAATACACCAACCTCCCCACATCCAAGCCATGAGGGTTACCATTGTGCACGACAGAGCCCACCGCTAATTTAGGAAAAGTGAAAATATCTCTAATGATCAGACACCTCATATCAAAACCCACTATTTTTTTAACAAAATATGATATGCCTACAGATAGATTGCTACACATTCAAATACAAGGATGCTAGACGATCTCATCATTGATAATTTCCAAGTTATGTTTTTTTCTGTTGCATAGGACTTAATGGCAGAGTTTCACTTCCAGGGATTAGCTATCATGGTGTTCCAAGAAGCCAGTGAGGCTTATTTCGTTGGTCTCTCAGATACACCAACCTCTGTGACATCCAAGCCATGAGGGTTAACATTTTGCACAATGACTTGCAGCTGGACGGCACATCAGAGGCCACCATTAATTCAGAGGAAAGTGAAAGTCTCTGATAATGAGATTTCTTGTATCAGTACCATTATTTATTTATTTATTTATTTATTTATTTATTTATTTATTTATTTATTTATTTATTTATTTATTCATTCATTAATTCACAAAATATGATATAGTTAGATTTCTGTACCTTCAATAGCAAAGAATTCTGTGAGTGTAGTATTTTTCTTCAAAACTTGCCAGATCCTTGAGACAGATTGCACTGAGAGTTTGGCTTATTTTCCACATTTCTGTTTCAAAGCCTGATGTCATATTTTTAGGTACCGGTACAATGTTATTTATGCAGTATTAATTTTCACTCTGTGTACAATGTAATATATTTTTGATTCTAATTTTAATTCCCCCCCCCCCTTTTCTACTGATATTTACAAGATTAATTGTCCAGTCCAGTGTTGTCACCATAATGTTCACTATAATTCCATAAAAAGTAATTCAGTTATTGTTAAATGGGGCTATGTGTAATTACTTTCTTATATAAAACATGCACAGATCCCCTTTTAACATTGATAATTTCTGTGTTAAACCAAATTCTGTCTTTCTTTTAGTCTCGAAGGATCCTATGATGCCACGAACATTATCAAGAGGTTGGTTAAGGAAGAGGACGTCTGGAAATTTGGTAATGAAATTACTAATTTCAGAATTATTGGCTGATGCAAATGCTGGAGCAAACATGATATGTCTGTCCAAAACAATAGTTATTTTCTTTTTATATCACTTTGTGTTTTTCAGAAAAATAAAATAAATGTGCTGTTACACAGAAAATAATACAGTTGATTGTTCATTGTGTATTTTTGTCGTTGCCTAACTGTGATTTATGTTAAACTAGCTAAAAGCACCCGGCATTTCCCGGGTTTTCCTTTCTGCTTCTATTTTTAATTAAACTGGTTTTTAAATTTTCAGAAATCTCGGAAACCTAACTATAGAAACCAAAACGAATTGTCTTCACTAAGCCATAAAGATGAATCTTTACTTAATATCACTTACATGAATTAATAAACTTCTTAGCCAAATGCCTGCCAGGGTTAACTCAATTTAAAACAGTTGTAAATCAGGCACCGAAAAGAAAACATTTCATCATGTGCCTGACGTTAAATTGTTGTTTTAAATTTATATATTTATTTTGTTTTTTTTTTATTTATTCATTCATCCATTTATTTATTTATTTATTCTGGTGTAGTTAAGGCCATTAGGCCTTCTCTTCCGCACCTCCAGAAATACAAATAAAGTAATAGAAAAATCAAACTATAAACAAAGTAAAACCCAACGAAAATAGAATTCCTTCTCCTCTTCCTGATCAGTTTCAGCATAAAATCAATATATATATATATATATATATATATATATATATATATATCTCATTGAATTTATATTGGAAGATTTTTTACCTCTTGACTGCTGTACAGTTGTCTTAAAAAAAAAGTGGCCGCACTCGTGAACAGCGAATATTTTCAAAGTCCACTTCGGGTCGCGGCGATGTTACACGATGCATGTGCTTGTACAAGCAGTTCCGGAACTGTGAAAGTGTTCCATATCTGCGCCTCGTACACCAGCGGTAGAGTGCTTGTTTAATGATTCAAAGGTTGTGGGTTCGGGCCTTCTTCAAGTTTTCATTTTATTTTTTAATCGTTCTTTAGCGATGTAAATGATATTCAAATTATCATTTATATCCAGTTATCGTTCTTTATGGATATCACGTTATTTATATTTTGTTATCGTTCTTTAGAGATATGAATAAAATTCAAGTCATCATTTGTATTCTGTTATCGTTTTATAACGATATGAATAATAATTATTATTATTGTATCTCCAATGGGGGTTAGCCCTATTTTACATATGTATGTTAGGGCTATAGTTTTATACACAAAAAACATAAGCATAAAGAGAAATGGAAAAGAACATTAAATTAGCTTACGCGATGTAAACAAAACATAAACAATCCGTAAATTAGGCATTGCGATTGCAAAACAAATATCAATTATCAATTTGAAACATACAAAAACATTAACAACACACATACGTAACACTTCTTTAACACAAATATGCAGCTTTCCATACCATACATCATAAATTAATACACAATAGTCACACAAACACAAACTATAATTACGACATTGCGACGACATCAAGCATCCCTTAACTGACTCACATACATAACAAATCAAGCATCCGTTGCAACACATACACTTCAACATAGTAACCACACTTTTAAAAGTTACAAATTTGGCTCCAAGAAGAATAAATAGGACACAGTTACTAATTACTATTCTTCTACAATTTCTTAAATACATCTGTAATAAATCTGTGAAATTCCGATATGAATAATATTCACGTTTTTATATTGTTACCGTTCTTTAGCGATATAAATAATATTCAAGTTATCATTTATATTCTGTTTTCCTTCATTAGCATTATAAAACAATATTCAAGTTATTTATATTGTTATTGTTCTTTCGCAATATAAATAATCTGTATTTTATGTAAGTAATTATTATAACACAAATAAGCATCTTTCTTTGTAAAATAGGTTATTTTATTTAGATAATTAAATACGTATTATATAATATCTTATATTAATTAAATAAAACGATATTTATTATTTATATTCTGTTATCGTTCTTTAGTGATACTGTATAAATAATATTCAAGTTATATATATTGTAATCGTTCTTCAGCGATATAAATAACATAAATTTAATATTAGGTTTGGAAAAATCCAGTTGCATAATAATGGTATTAGTTTTTCTTTTTGTATTATTACATTATACTGTACTATCTTGAACCACAATAAAATGAAAAGGAGTAACGAGGAATTGAACCTGAGATGTTGACATCTAAATTCCGACGTTCGTCCGCTGAGCTATGAGGGCAAAAGTGTGGAAACATTTTCGGAAAAATTGGCCCAATCACACTCTAAGATTTTCTGATGATTCGTAGAAGCTAGTCCAGGATGCGGGAGGCAAAGGCTAATTGGGATTTCCTGGTCTCTGATCGGGTCAAACATCCTGATAGAACTAATATTTAACCCTTGCCGTGACTTTCGGTGAAGTCCGGAGGGCCCAATTAGTCAAATCCACTCTCCTCATCTCCACGCTTGGGCCCCCTGGAATCTAATAAGATGCGAAAGAGATAGTGGTGTGCGGAAAGCAACGGGATGTTACCGCATTTAGGCCTATCCTACCCAAGAAAAACTGCAAACATGAACAAAGGAAGCTTTTAATAGAAGAAGAAGGATCTTCTGCGGACCTCTGGAAAAAGAACTAAGGAAGAGACTAGTGAAGTGCGTTGTGTGGAGTGTGGCATTGTATGGGGAAGGAACATGGACATTACGACGAAATGAAGAGAAACGAATTGAAGCATTTGAAATGTGGATGTGGAGAAGAATGGTGCGTGTGAAGTGGACAGACAGAATAAGAAATAAAATTGTGTTTGAAAAAGTGAGTGAAGAAAGAATGATGATGAAACTGATTAGAAAGAGAAAAAGAAATTGGTTGGGTCTCTGGTTGAAAAGAATAATAGACGACATTAGGATATGTGGATCATATGCGGAGACTAAGAGGAAGGCACAAAATAGGAAAGATGGGAGATTGCTGGGTTTGCAATGAAAGACCTGCCCATGGACAGAACACTTATGTATGTATGTTCAGAATGCCTGGAATATCGTGTCTAAGAACAGTTGCCATTTGCAAAGACTAGTCGATTCCATGCCCACTCGACTGCAAGATGATCGAAATAAGAGGAAGATAGACTAAATATTGAATTGTTTTTTTTTTTTTTTTTTTTGAACGCTTAATTGTTTGAATGTTTTAAGGCCGACGCCAGTAAATTTGTTTTGTCTATGCCACGAAAAATATTTTATTGAGAATAAAATCTTTTTTCTTTCCATTTGCAGCCACAATATCATAATGATAAAGTCATGGCATAATATATTAATGAACCTGATGTTAATTACTAAAATAATCGTAAAAGAGAAAGGAGCCATCATGTATAGTTTGTCTCTCTCAAAAACAGAACAAAAAAAGAACATAAAAAGCACGAGGTTGTAGTCGAACGCAGGACCTCATGAATAAGAGGCCTGAACGCTACCATTACGCTATCGAATAACACACAGAATACTTTAATTATAACTGTAGATATCAGGCAACGTGGTCCAACAACATGTAACTTCGCGTGTCTCCGAATTGTAGCGAAGATACCCGAAGGGAACTTTGTTTCAGGAGAGCGGCCACTTTTTCTTTTGACAGCTGTACACCCACTTATATCATATCCAGATTTTTTAAATATAATTTGAAATTATATCTCATAAATTCAGAAAATATTATATTAATTGTAATTTTATATACAGAATACAGATACAATATAAACTCGTAATAAGTCATTTTTCCACATAAAGACTAATATTCTGAGAAACGTATAGGCCTACCGGTATTTTAGAAATTAAGAGATTTTTATTTCCACAACACTTAACATACTAAATTTGTAATGTGATTATACAGATATAATTTCGCAGCAACACATTTTCGGACATGAACAACAATATTTTGAGAATTAATACAGTGTCATTTTCAGTGGGCTTATGTACATTCACATACTGCATTAGCAACATGACAAAAGTATCATTGAATTGCTTGTTGTATAAAATATAGTTGAGGATGTGAAAAACACGCAGTTTTTAAGTTAATGTGTGCAACTTTGAGCGACTGTCCTTGAGCTTCATTTTAATATGGCCATTACAAATGCTAGTGGCATTGAAATTGCAGTTACTTAAAACTGAATGAGTATCCTAGCAATACATGGAATAAAAACATCTCCTTTTATTTTTGCAGTTAATATTGCCAATTCTATTACGTTTCGTATGAGTTTTTCACACCAATTCTTATTCGTTCATAATTTTGGTGGGTCAATATTTCGCAATAGTACTATTGGTTATTCAATATTAAGTAAATTATGTGGTAGCAATCCTTGTAGTTTCAAAGAATTCTAGGATTCAGTTGTATAAAACAGTCTGCTCACTATCTATAAAACTGCATCGAGGAATTCATAATACGGTCCTGGACTGCGTAAAGATACTTACTGCATGAATTATCTAGTTTTAGCCTTCATGATGTGTAACAACATGTAATTTAATTTCGTGTTAAAATTTCCATGACCTCGTGAAAGTCGATGTTGAATACAACAGACAATTATAAAAAACAATTGACTGTAGAAGATTTTGCATTTTAACCCTCAACTGGTATCGCTTTTTAAGTGTACATTATGATATCAAGCAATACGAGTCTATTTTGACCCATAGATACCAGTTGAGGGTTAATTAAACATGAATATTTGATCTATTTATTTTTATTTTTATAATTTTAATTAATTTAACATCCATTTGCACAATTTTAATGTAACCTATGCTTTTCTCCTGGTTAAATGTGCAAACTTTGGCACATATTGTTCAAAGCGTGTAGATTTGTATAGAGAACATACACATACATATATACATACATACCCACATTCACTTTTATATACTAAGATTTGTATCATAAAAAAATAAAATAAAGTTATATGCAACCTGTCCTTTGTTGAAGTATTCCCTTAGTCCTGAGGCAAAAGTCGGAATATTAAAATTGTGTAATTCTGATTCAATACATCACCTTGTCAGCATTCCATAATGTTATACAACAACGTAATAAATAAATAAATAAATAAATAAATATATATATATATATATATATATAATTACATACTTCAGTTTTCTTTTATTTGGTCGAAATGAATCCTTATGATACAAAATTATAGTTTAATTCTTTTTGTATAGAGATTGGTCGTGAAAAGTATGATTTTTAAATTTTCATTACCTGGTTACTTAAAACTAAAATTTCACAATTCTCATTGCACTATTTAATTATATTTATTCATACATATCTGTATCTATCAAAGAGGAATATGTGCAGCAAAAGAAATGGAAAATAATAATAGCGATGAATGTAATGCAGTTTTAAGAAGAATAAATTTCTTTTAAGACATGATTGTTATATTGCTCCTCAAAATTGATTTAAGGCACATAATACCATCTTTCGTGGCATAAATTGTTTTCATTTTTCTCAGAGTTTGTTTTATTCTGGTCATCGACAATTTTTAAATGCTCTCCACTGACAATTTATTCAATTTATTGAAAAGAATTAATATTAGTGTTTTATGTTCAAAGTTGGTAACACTGAAGTACAGCCATCTTGAATTATTTAGTACTTCACCATATGTTGTGCCAACTACCACTGTATCGAACATGTAAATTAAATAATACCTCAATTACTTATAGCAAAACAGTGACAAATTTAGGAGTGTATTTAGACACAAATTTAACTTTTCAAAGTTAAATGACCTACTATGTAAGAAAACATTTTCTATAATTCATTCCCTCAAACACTTTTCCAATGTTCTCCTCTCGGCCTCAAAAAGAATCTCGTTCAAAAGTTAGTAGTGTTCCATTTTGACTATTGTGATTCTCTATTCACGAACCTGAATACTAATCTTTTCTACAGACTACAGCGTGTTCACAATATCTGCGTTAGTTTCGTTTGTAACATTAGGAAATTCGATTATGTAATGCTGTCATTAAAATTGTTGTCTTGGGATCCTCTTAAAGAAAAAGATTTTTCAGTTCACTCTTATTGCTATTTAAAATATCCACACTCACTTATCAAGCATCTCATTTTGTTCACATTTCGTTACCTCGAACTCAGAACCTTCTCTCTATTTCTTTGCATAGAACATTCTTCTGCTTGTCATCTTTCAGTATATCACTTCCAGGACCCTGGAATCCTGTCACTGACTTTGTATAATATCACAATTAAACTGTAAACACTGATTAACTTTACATTTTCTTCACTGTGTTAATACGAGGAAACTACCTGGCTGGTAGTTTCCAAGTGATATTCTTCATTGTGTGCAGCTAGTGAAGGTCCGCACACACCCCACCACAACAGGAAACCAGAAGGCAGCACCGGACCTTACTGGGCTTAGACAATGAAGAATATGTGCATAAGCGTTCTGCTTATGGGCAGGTCTTCCACTGCAAACCCAGCATTCTCCAATCTTTTCTATTTTCTGCCTTCCTCTTTGTCTTCGCATATGATCCACATATCTTAATGTTGCCTATCATCTGATACTTTCTTCTCCTGTTCACCATTCCTTCCAGTGCATCCTTCAGTAGTCAGTTCCTTCTTAGCCAGTGACCCAACCAGTTCCTTTTCCTCTTCCTGATCAGTTTCAGTATCATCCTTTCTTCACCCACTCTTTCCAACACAGTTTCATTTCTTATTCTGTCAGTCCACTTCACAAGCTCCATTCTTCTCCATATCCACATTTCAAATGCTTCTCCTCATTTCGTCGTAATGTTCATGTTTCTGCCCCATGCAATGCCACACTCCACACAAAGCGCTTCACTAGTTCCTTCCCTAGTTCTTTTTCCAGAGGTCCGCAGAAGATGATCCTTTTCCTATTAAAAGCTTCCCTTGCCATTGCTGTTGCTGTTGAATACCACTTCGAAACCAGGCAGCCAAGTAATTTCCTATGTTAACACAGTAAAGAAGATACAAAGTCAATCAGTGATTATATGTGTTAAAAGTGTATATAGAACAATGGAGAATGAAATGTAAATTAAAGAACCATATCCTTCTCCATGGAATTGCTTGCTAAGCACTTGCTGCGATGCTTAACTTAGGATTAAGCAATAATAGTAAATATAATAACGGACTGTCACATTATAAATTTTACTCTTAACGTGTAATGTATTATTATCATCACTGTTATTTTTAGTCCCCTGCTGTGCAGTAATGGTTAGCCTGCCTGACTGTCAAATGAGCAGGCCAGGTTTCAAATCCTTATTGGGACAAGTTACCTAGTTGGAATTTATTCGGAGGTTTTCCCTCAACCACTTGAAGCAAAATTGCTGGGTAACTTTCGACGTTGGGCCTCGGACTCATTTCGCCTTCATTAGTAGCATTTCATTTACAGGTTGACCAAGAGGACATGACGGACGTGGTTCCAGGTGGCATCTGTCTGCAAGAAATGCATATCCCAGAGAAGCCACAGGGGCTTCAATAAGCGAACTGCGGGTGAGTGGGGGAATGTTGCTACCTAAGATGGCCCCTTGGTGAGTCGTGGAATGGTCGGTGGTATGGCCTTCTGGTTAAGGATGCAACAGATTCAAACACCAGCTGCCATCGATCTGAGGAGGCCGCAGAGAGGGGGGTATGGTCTGCATGCTGTGGCTGAATCGCGCCTTATAGTGCTAGAGGAGTGATCAGAAGTCATCCCACAATAAGCCTACTGGCCCTCCTCCAGAAAAGGAAAAGCACTATTATTTCCTCCTTATTCTTATTTGTATTTGAGCTGTGCTCTTTAGTCTTCCCTTGTGATCCTCTTGGAATTGAATTATTTACTATCACTGCTTGTGTGTGATGTTTGCTGTGATCTTAACCATGCCAGATCAAATAAATAAATAATAAATACATAACAAATGAAGAAATAAATAGCTAATAAGTAAAAAAATAAAGAAGTAAATAAGTACCGGTAAATAAATAACACATCTTATTTTTTCATTATTCCTCATTTCATTTCTGACCAGTCACGTGAGTTCATGATATATTAAAAAAGAATAAAGTATGGAAAAGAAGTGAATGTAATAATGTATTGGGTGAAGAGATTGTAGTGAAACTGCAATGCGGCAATCCAGGTCTAAGACGAAATGTTAAGCAGGGAGTGTGCTACTGGTGAAATGCAGTGCTATACCTACCACAAATTATTAATCTAAAATATTATTAAATATAAACAGTTAAAACATCATTTACTGACTGAAGTTAAGAAAGGAAATCCTGAAACTGCCTGCAATCTTGTTCCAAATATTTGTCGAACCTGTTTAAAAAGTGACGGATGTCTGATTGTAGTTATTGTTGAGAACTGGAAGCAGTATTATCCCAAATCAGTGTTGAGTTCAGACCTTGCCCTTCTACTATAATGGGGGGAGATGAGTCTGACACCAAAAGAAACAATAATTCAGATCTTACGTAACAGCAGAGGTACCTTCAACTGGGGTGACTTTGTCTCATTTTCAGCACCTTTTTCCCTTTAAAACATTTTTATTGTGTGAAAAGTATTTTTGTAAATTTCTCGAATATTATTCTCAAACTGTTTAGTGACTAATGAGTAATATAAACCCAATTTGCAAAGATATTGAAATTTCCAAGTCCACATATTTTTTCCAAAGAAATGGGACAATCTCACCTCGGCCTGGGGTGACTGTCTAGAATCTCGAAAACCATTCAATAAGCCTTTACAGGAAATAGACAATGTCATCCCTACATTATCATACAACAATGAATCTCAATAAACAATAATAACTTCAGTAGGTGAAGGATATAAATCAATTCCAGGAAAATTTCCATCTGTTTTCATATTTTTTAAGTAATTTGAGGAGTACAAAAGCAGACACAAAAAACTGGAAAATAAACAATAATACAGGAATTATTTGCAGTAGTAATCATTCAACTCTAGGACTGAAAAATAGCCTAGTTGTTCCTCTTCACCAATGCAGGTCTCAGAGGGTCAACTTTCCTCAAAATGCTCTCCCATTCATATTGCTGAGATGCCAGCTCTTACTTTGTTAATATTTTGCGCAAATCTCGCCATTAATTCAGGGTGATCACAGAGAAAACTTTTGATCCAATCAGAGGCTGGTGTATTATCCTTGAATTTAGGCACACTTACACCTTTGCCTGGCAGATATTATCGCACAGATATTTTAAAATCAGTTTCATCCACAAGAAACCCAAACTCTGATAACTTGATAAGATGGTCAACAAATGATTGTTCCTGCCTATTGTTGAAAATCTTTTGCCCCCCCCCCTGCCCCAGTGTTTTTGTGTGCCTGTTTTTTTTTTTTTTTTTTTTTTTTTTTCAGTATGTTCTCCAGAGTGGTAATAGGAATTCCATACTTTATGGCTGCTTTTCTTTGCCTTAATCACTTCATTAAGACACATCTACAGCTTTCTTCAGAGTTCCTTCATTGTAGGGCAGGCTACCTGCTGAGGACACAAACACGTGTGTGGTCTGATGGATCAATATGTACCTATATGAAAAAAAAGCAAGTACCAGTATTTGTTAGTATTCATGTATAGCTATAAATGCAAATCAAAAATACATAATTTCATTTTCAATGCAAAACATGAGCAAACTTTGATGAGACAAAGTCACTCCAAATCGCTGTTAGAAATGTCACATTTCCCTATACTCAACACAGTAACCTAAAGTGTTGGCTCAATAATTGTAATTTTCAAGTAGACAGTCCACACCTGTGGAGTAACGGTCAGCGTGTCTGGCCCCGAAACCAGGTGGCCCGGGTTCGAATCCCAGTTGGGGCAAGTTACCTGGCTGAGGTTTTTTCCGGAGTTTTCCCTCAATCCAATACAAGCAAATGCTAGGTAACTTTCGGTGCTGGACCCCGGACTCATTTCACCGGCATTACCACCATTTCATTCAGATGTTGCTACAGCGTCGTAAAATAACCCAATAAAATAAAAAATCAAGTAGATATAGTAAAGAATAAAAACAAATACTTACCAGCTTACTGAAGTAAGTTGAGACACCTGTTGCAATAGAAAGTTTGCTGCACAAGAAAAATGTAAACAACACAATAGCTCCAGTACAACCAACTGTGGAACTACAAAGTCCAGTCTGAAATTTCCATACTGAAACTGTTCTGTCATATATCAGAATCAGACATTAGTAACCTGTTTCATTGGAACAAATGTGAGATTGCGCCACTTATATTTTTCCGTGACATGAGACAAAGTCACCCCAACTGAAGGTAGGTAGTCTATGTGAAAGGGAACAGAGAAAAATGTGGTCAATTAAAGAAATAGAGCTTTCATTTGTTTTAAATACTACTAAATGTTGACATTGGTACCCATTAACTTAAAAATGTGAATATTGTTACGTATAACATGGTGAATATGAACTATCCTTCTGTGTAAAATTATCCCATAAAGCCGATGTTAAGTATCCTTTTACATAAACAGCCAAAATTTAGTAGTCCTACAATAGTAATAACTGGCCAATTAAATTAGACGAATGCATCTTACAGTAAAGTTTTGAAGAGCTTTGATACAAGAACTTCAAAGTCAGTTTTAAATGCATTTCACACAGTTTGCAAAATGTACCATCCCGAGCAGAATCGAAATACAACAAATGATATTTATTTTTCCCATCATTCTTTATACTTTGATTTCACTCCAACCGTTTTATTCATTGACTTGCCCAACAGCACTAGATGAATTTTACCAGTTCACAGATTTCGCTTTCACTTACAGTCAATTGAGAATTAACTTCATTAAATTCAACAGGTCCTCTTTCCATTGACTTCTCAATTTGGTACATCTTTTCATTTTAAGAAAAGTAAAGAATGTCTCTTATTTTGCCATCATACACTGAAATATTTATATTTACTTTATGTGCTACAACTATTTCAGTAAACAAAATTATTATATTTGCTAAACAAAACTAAGACTGGAAATCACGCTAATAAAAACACAGCACTGACTTCTTAACTGTAATAAACAAGACTGGAGATTGAGATGGTTTAAATGTGGCACACCAACCTTTAAGGAAACAACTATCTGACAATCTACATAACACAATAATTTGTTTCAGTTACTGTAAAGTCATATCAAATTGAAATATAATACTCTATAAATTATTTTTTTCTACTTTTAATATTTCTGAAATCTCGAGTGGGAACATCGTGGAATCCAGGGGAGGATGTCCTTCCCCAGCCACCTCTTGAAATCATCACTGATTCCGAATACAATTATTTTTTAGTTTTTGCAGGGTTTGTGGATTATTTTTTGGTCGATACTAAACTGAGCCCTTATGAATGTGATCTCTAGAGAAGTCTAAATGTGGAAAAATAATCTGAAAGAGCTGAAAAACTGCATCTTGAAAAACACTGTCTCCATGAGAAGTGCAGCAAATGATGCGTCACTTTTAAAGCAGATTCGACAAATATTTGGAACAGGAAAGCAGACAGTTTCAGCATATTCATTCTTAACTTGAGTGAGTGAACGGTGGGTTAAATGCTTATATTTAGTAATATTTTATATCACTGCTTTGTGGCATCGGATTACCAATACTGGGCTGCGACTGCAGGGTTGCCACATGCCACGGATTTCGCGGACAGTCCGTGATTTTATAGTGAAGAAGAAGGTCCGGGCCGAAAAGACTGAATTCCGCGATTTTGAATGCAGTCGGACAGAAATCTGGAAAATTACAAATTGCAGCAACAAATCTTAGGAAAGAAATAATGTATGCAGAAAAAAAAACAGTGTTTTGAAACATTTTTGTATAGCATTCATTACAGATAGTGGAAAAGTACACAATTTCATTGCTTCATTAAATAATAAAAAGAAAAACATAAAAAACAACCTATTATACACAAAGAGAAAACTTTAATAGATGATAAAGACATAGCAGACGCTTTTAATAAACTTTTTGCTTCCTCCTCCAAGTCAAGATCAAATAACAAGAAGTTCCTTAAGAGGAATGTTAGGGATGAATTCAAAAGTAAAACAAATTATACATTAGACACCATATTTAATATGAATGAGCTTCAAAAAGCCATTGCTCAATTACAGTCCGAGAAGAGTCCAGGTCCAGATAAAATATCTGTAGAAATGATTAAACATTTTCGCACAGTCACTCTTAGGAAATGCTTAGACATCTTCAACTTAATATAGAATACATCCCTAATACCAATAATGTGGAAAAAAGCTATTATTGTCCCTATTCTTAAAACAAATCACCAAAATCAAATTGAAAGCTTCCGACCTATATCACTTACCAGTACACTAGCTAAAGTAATGGAAAGAATGATTTGCAATCGTCTCATCTGATATTTGGAAACTGAAAACATAATAGCCAAAGAACAGGCAGTATTTAGGAAATATCAGTCAACTTCACAACAAATGAGTAGGATTAGCCAAGAAATTAAAGACTGTTTGGACAAGCAACAAACAATGTTGACTGTTTATGTCGATTTCAAAAGTGCTTATGATTCTGTACCTCGACTCAAACTATTGGAATACATAATAAAATGCTACACTGGCTCTACAATTTTTGTACCGGTAATCAAAGATTTTGTGCAACAAAATTCAATGAATACCTATCAAAATATAGACAAACTCACAAAGGCTTTCCACAAGGGGCAATATCTAGCCCTACACTTTTTAATATTTTCATCAATGATTTACCATCTGAGTTAAACAAAACAAAAAATGTTAAATGTGCACTGTATGCCGATGTTCTCATAATGTGGACATCGGCACCACAAAAGAAACATATGCATCTATCAACAGAAATGAACAAAGCCCTACTGAAATTACAAGACTGGTGCTTTGAGAATGAGATGGAAATCAACTTGTCTAAAACCAAATACTCTTTATCACACTAGACCCAGAGTCTTACTCACATTTAATAATAAATCCATAGAAGAAACAGAAGTTTACATTTACCTCGGTGTGACAGTGCACTCAAAACTTACATGGAAGAAGCATATTGAAAATGTTAAAGAAAGTGCAAAATACGCTGACAGTGATGAAAAGACTAGCTGGAAGTAAATGGGGTTGTTCAGTACATACACTGAATACAACATATTGTAAGACTTATGTGAAACCAGTTTTAATGTATGGCAGTGCAGTTCTTATACCAACACAACCTAATGAAATATAAATGGTCCAGAATCAAGCTATGAGGATAATTACAGGTGATGTTAAATCTGCCCCCACGCAAATAAGTACTAACAATATCCCTATTAAAAACGAAATTGAGAAACAAAGTCTTATTTTATTTGAGAAATTAAAACGAATTCCAAACAATGATTCTTGGAGGAACTATAAAAATTCTGAACGGAAACTCAAAACACAATCTGACTTCTTCCAGGATATTTATAAATTACAAAGTGAAAACAATGTACAAACAACTGATAATATAGATAAGCTTCTACTCTCAGTACACCCACTCTATCAGTCCGAAATTAAATGTGAAAATGATTTGATACAATACATCACTGCAAAACATGGCATTGATCAATCAATATTAAAATCATTAGCTATTGAAACCATATCCAAAATCTGAATGGCTTCATATTTGTACAGATGGATCTCTGCTTGATAAACACAGTAACGCTGGAGCAGGAATCTAAGTGACTTTTTTAGCTTTTACGTATCTCTTGGAACAATGTCCACTCATTATGATGGTGAATTAGAAGCAATCAATACAGCTTTCCATCACATACATAAATTTAACAAAGCAGTTATACTTAGTGATTGTAAATCTGGACTCCAAGCACGAACATCGAGTCCTCCAGAAAACAGACGAGAAAGAGAAATTCTTTCTGCTCTTAAAATACTACAAGGGCTTCGTAAAGAGGTAGTTTTTCAATGGATACCCTCACACTGTGGAATAGTAGGTAATGAGAAAGCTGACTTCCTGGCCAAAAAAGGAACAAACATCAGACAAACTCAAAATATTACAATCTCTTTTCATGCCTCAAAAGTCAGGATCAAACACATATTTCAGTCTTTTTGTAAACACGAATTCCTGAAGAAAAGCGAATTCAAACCTTGGAACATTCTGCTAGACAGTAATAACATCCCAGATTTACTGTCGCTATATTTCGCTTAAGAACCGAACATGATTGTCCTGCCTTTCATCTGCATCGAATTATATATACTACATCCACAGTGCACACTCTGCAGAAATCAGAACTCCATCACGGATAAAGAACATGCCCAGCAATAAAGGAAATAGATGCCGATTTACCATCGCAGCTCACCAGATACTATTGGGACGCCGCAGGAGAACGAAGATCCTTAGCAACAACAACAATGTTCGTGGGATAATGTGGAAATTATGCTCAATTACACATCTTGGAACTGAATGAGAACCTTCTGGTTATCAATTGAAAAATCTTTCCTATCGGGCAACAAAGAGGAAAGTTCTAAAGATGCTCTTTGCACAAATATGGGTACAGCTCTGTTTCCGTGGAGCAGTGCATAGTGCGACGTTGAAAGAGTATTTCCTTTGATTAATGCTCAGTGGACGAAAGGAACAGATAATCACTTAAATCAGTATAATATGAAAAATGTAAATTGCAGTGAATTTAACATAGTCATTCAGAAACAAAGTTACTTTCTTCTATTCATAGTTCTGATAAGTATGAGTGGTACTGTGGTGGTAATACACAAATTTGAATGGTTTGCACTCAAATAAATGGTAATAATGTAATTCCCATGCCAAATAAGAAGGTGAAAGATAAAATAAAGTGTATTATTGAAGTGTCCAACTCTGTCCATATTAAGTAAATAAGTGATACTTATGTGTGTAAAAAAAAAAGGTATCCCCGTATCATGCCATGAAGGCACTTGGGGGGCATGGAGGTAGAGCCCCATGCTTTCCATGACCTCGGCACTAGAATGAGGTGATGTGGTCGGCACCATGCTCTGGCCGCCTTTTACCCCCGGGAAAGACCCGGTACTCAATTTTATAGGAGGGTGAGTGAACCTCGAGGCCGTTCTGAAAGTTTGGCAACGAGAAAAAATCCTGTTACCATCTGGGATCGAACCCCGGACCTTCCAGTCCGTAGCCAGCTGCTCTACCAACTGAGCTACCTGGCCACCCACTTATGTGTGTATAGTAAATAAATTATTTTTAATGTCCATATTTAATGCAGTGTGCGTTTCTTAGAAATTCATATGTTTCCTGTTGTTGATTCAATTTACGTGTCATTCATGTCTTGGTTTTGTCTTTCTTTATTATGGCAACCCTACCTGCAAGCAGCTTGGTCAATAGCAGAATTGCTGCATTGTGGTTTCTCTATAATCTATTCACTCATTATAACAAAGTAAAACAGGATACAAGAGAACTGACTGGAACAGAATTAAATGTATACATCATTAATTAGAATGGAGAATAATTAAACAGATGTAATAGACTGGAGCAGAATAAAACAGATTTCAATGATAAGGAAGGAAAAAAAATTGAAATTATTTAAGTATGGTAGAATGCTAGTAAAATTCATCAATAATAATGAATTTGGAGGAGAAATATGTGTAATCATTATATTTTATTATACTCAGTTGTATAGCTTAGACAGTGGCAATTAACTCTAGAAACACGATTTGTCTTTTGTTCCAAGGACAAAATGAAATGTCAAAAATGACTTTAAAGATCTACATACCATTTTAGTCGTCATTTTCACTATAAAATTATAGACTTAATTTGTTCTGAAACATTCCCTAGTTCTGTCAGAAAATTTTCATCTAGAAATTAGAGTATTTTTCATATATTAATAGTTCCACCAACACAAAATTGTGGACAGGTTCCTTTATTAGCTTGCATATTTTATGTTTATAATTCTTTACGTAGATTATATGTATTATATGTAATGCAGAAACAAAACTGTACAAATAATCAAAATGTTTAATTTATGGAAAGTCAAAACAAAACTCATATTTGATAAATCTTCGCTCTTCCAGCAGCTGAACTCCAGCAACACACTTCCTCCTACTGCTGTGGCACGACTCCTCGACAAAATCCTGAAGGAGATGACCTTTATGGGTTGGGACAAACGTGACGGAGAATTTCACCATGTGTGACAGCTGAGAAGAATTCGACTTTTTATCAAATAGCTGCAGAACAAGATTCCCACTATGTGTGAATATCATTTGTTACCGCTAGTGAAACATAGATAGGTACCTACATTCTGATGCCTCCAGGTGTGGTCTGTATAGATCCTCCTGAACTCTGATATTCTCAAACACATTAAGTTTGATAATTATTCGCTTCATTTAAATACCGAAGTACCTAGAGGGGACCAGATTCACATTGATAAAAAAAAGAGGGCACAAAGGTTCGAAAAGGAGGACATTGTTTGAAAAAAGAGGACAGAAAATATGTATTTAGATTTAGTCTTATTGTACTTTAAATTATGTCAGTATCTATTATATTACAAAACATTTACAGTACAGATTTAGGCTTATATCATACTTATAAGTATATTAATATCTATTTCATTAAAAAATAATTATGAAAAAACTTGATAATATTGTTTTTACAGTTAGCTACATATGAAAATGAACGGAACTATAATTGAATACCTTACTTCAGAAATGTAATATGTGACATTTTCGCGTATCAGTATGTTACTTTTTTAACCAGAGTGCTCTAAGATACTTATGACAAAACTGATAATATAGAATGATTTTTACACTTGGCTACATATGAAAACAGCTAGCATAACAAATAGGAGCAAAGAGAGTTATGATCATTGGTGAAGAGTATATTCTGTCGTTGCTGATGCCACCTACAAGCAAGTTACTTGATGAGAAAGGCGTCAAATCAGATAATTTCAAAATATCAGGCATACGAGGACATTCTCGATTTTTTTAAATCCGTTCGAACCCTGGACAAAGGCCTAAAAAGCAGAACATATCCGGACAAAAGAGGGTGTCTGGTCACCCTAGAAGTACCTACTTATTAAAACTTTTTTAATTAAAAGAGTTGTATTCCAAGTAGAATGTTGAGATACAGCACAGTTGCAATTATTCAAGCCAGCCCAATTCTTTCATTCTTTCCTTTTCTTAGCTCATTTCCTGAATAAAAAAAAAAAACAATCACAGAGTGATGTACTAATTGAGTACCGGTAACGAAAATCAGCTCTGAAGATATGTATTAAAATGTTGAATGTTTTCAGTTGAATTTCAATTTTAATTTACTTTAGTGTTTGTCAGACTGTGAGTAAGCACATGCTAATGTGAATGTTGAAAAAAAGATCGTGGCTTTAATAGAAGATTAAGTTCCGAAATTGTGAAAATTAAATGGTGAGGTACCTACTTACTTACTTACTGGCTTTTAAGGAACCTGGAGGTTCATTGCCGCCCTCACATAAGCCCGCCATAGATCCCTATCCTGAGCAAGATTCATCCAGTCTCTATCATCATATTGCACCTCCCTCAAATCCATTCTAATATTATCTTCCCACCTACGTCTCGGCCTCCCCGAAGGTCTTTTTACCTCCGGCCTCCCAACTAACACTCTATAGATTCGCCCATACGTGCTACATGTCCTGCCCATCTCAAACGTCTGGATTTAATGTTCCTAATTATGTCAGGTGAAGAATACAATGCGTGCAGTTCTGTGTTGTGTAACTTTCTCCATTCTCCTGTAACTTCATCTCTCTTAGCCCCAAATATTTTCCGAAGCACCTTATTCTCAAACACCCTTAACCTATGTTCTTTTCTCAAAGTGAGAGTCCAAGTTTCACAACCATAAAGAACAACCAATAATATAACTGTTTTATAAATTCTAACTTTCAGATTTTTTGACAGCAGACTGGATGATAAAAGCTTCTCAACCAAATAATAACAGACATTTCCCATTTATTCTGTGTTTGATTTCCTCCTGAGTATCATTTATATTTGAACTTCTCCACCTCTTCAAAAGATAAATTTCCAATTTTTATATTTCCATTTCGTACAATATTCTGATCACGAGACATATTCATATACTTTGTCTTTTCAGGATTTACTTCCAAACCTATCTCTTTACTTGCTTCAAGTAAAATTCCCGTGTTTTCCCTAATCGTTTGTGGATTTTCTCCTAACATATTTACGTCATCCGCATAGACAAGAAGTTGATGTAACCCATTCAATTCCAAACCCTCTCTGTTACCTGGACTTTCCTAATGGCATACTCTAGAGCAAAGTTAAAAAGTAAAGGTGATAGTGCATCTCCTTGTTTTAGCCCACAGTGAATTGCAAACGCATCTGACAGAAAATGACCTATACCAGTGGTCCTCAACTCAGAGCACTGTGTTGTCATCAAGCCTTGCCCGCTCGCCCGCTGGGCAAGTGAAAGTCGTAAAGGCTGGTTCACAATAAACAGGAAATGGAAACAACAACGAAAACGAGAACGGAAATATTGTTAAAATAAATGTATTTAAATATGAGCATTCTAGATACATTTATTTTAACATTATTTCCGTTCTCGTTCTCGTTGCCGTTTCCGTTCCCGGTTTATTGTGAACCAGCCTTAACAGGGCAGACGTTCAGCGGCGGGACCACAATATGAATTTACTGCACAGGTGTATGATTGTTTTCTGATGTAAAAAGATACGGGCTAAATAGAAATAACTAAATAAACCATGTTACCCAATTTGAAAAGCATTGTAGTCTATTTTCAACAAAGTTAGAAGTTAATAAATTTATAATTACTTTTAGAAATGTAATACACATTTCGTGTTAATTATTCGGGTAATGCATGACAATTACTGTGAATGTGTAAACTGCTTCTGTTAGGGAAAGTGTTGAACAAAACACATAAAAACCCTAAGAGTAGTAATGCAGAAATTAACTCCATTCAGTTCATTCAACACTGGCATTAGCACTGATTTTTCGGGATTTGTTTAATTCTCTTTTCCCTCAGCAATTTCTCAACGTTTGGAACTATTGTTTGTATAGTGCATAATCTGAGAGCACATTTTAAGTTGTGATCCGATACTTGGTTTCATAACATGGCTTGTTCATCTTCATCATAGGAAAAAATTACTGTTCGCACAGATATATGGATCCTAACATGTATGTCTGTACAATCGGAAAGTTCATATAAAAGTCAGATAA
Organism: Periplaneta americana; assembly: GCF_040183065.1. NCBI lineage: Eukaryota > Metazoa > Arthropoda > Insecta > Blattodea > Blattidae > Periplaneta > Periplaneta americana. The sequence goes on from NC_091131.1 coordinate 170,455,395, forward strand.
AGTTCTTTTGTTTTGATATTTGCCCATCAATTCACTATTGTAAAGTAAATCAATAAGTTCCAATTAGAGATAATAATCGAAAATCATATTTAAAATTTCCCTAGTCTTTAAATCTCGAATCAAAATCCTGGCGCAGATCGCATGATGTGTGAATATATTCTTCGAAATCCAAAGTCTTAAGAAACTAGTAGGCCTATATCGTTGTTAATTTTGAAAAATGTGCTGTAACTTTTGCTTTTAGTTAAGCTAACGTTCCATAATTAGAGGTGGTTTCATATTAAACGCCTTCACTCTATCATATAAAAAAGTATCCCCGTCACATGCCATGAAGGCACTTGGAGGGCATGGAGGTAGAGTCCCATGCTTTCCATGACCTTGGCACTAGAATGAGGTGGTGTGGTTGGCACCACGTTCTGACCGCCTTTTACCCCCGGGAAAGATCCAGTACTCAATTTTATAGGAGGCTGAGTGAACCTGGGGCCGTTCTGTAAGTTTGGCAACGAGAAAAATCCCGTCACCACTTGGGATCGAACCCCGGACCTACTGTGCAATAATCTTGTTCTTACCTTGTAGAAAACAATTTAAAGCATTCAGATAATTACATTAAAAGGCAAATTCACAAATCCATTTTTTCATTTTTCACTTATGATTCAGGCTTTTCTTTTTTCTTCGTGAACGATGATGTTTCCCCCCTCAGTTCAAAGAACCTATCCAATAATTTGCCACGACTTAGTCACCTTACTTTATTATAATATATCAGATCGCTATACTCACTATTGCATTCGTCAAGAAAGACTTAAATTGACGATGAGTGAGATCTTTCGTTCTAATTGTTGGTGTATAATGCAGTTAATAGAAATAACTTCATGGGATAAATTAACGCTTTTCACTTCGTCCCTTAGATTCCTTATTACACCCGTTTTACTTCCAACCATGGAAGGAGCACCATTGGTTGCCAAGGATATAAGTTTATTTCAAGAAAGTCCAAAATAATTTCTACAGGCTCTACATGAAAATATCGGAACCAGCAGTAGTATCCTTTATGAGAACAATATGTAAGAGCTCTCCTTAATCTGAAGGTTTTCAATAACGTTTCTTACAAAAATCACCAGTGGGGATTATCACTAATGTAAGTATTTTCATCTACTGCCAAAGAATAACAAAAGAAAGGTGACAAATAATTACTAGTTGCACCTGAACGTCCTCGGCTAGACCTCGGATGGGACGCATCACGGTGGAAGGAGACAAGCTGATACATTCAAATTCCTACACTTGTTGTGACAAAAGTTCTTCACTTGCAATTAAACATTCTTCAAATTTTCAATCTTTAAAAGGTTTCTAATATCTTACTAATACAAGTGAAATTTTATAACTGAGTCACACAGCCGATTCACTAACATTGTGATCATAAACAACTTCTAGCTCATTTTCCTTCAATTGTTGAACTAATACTGCAAGCTCTTCATCTTCGTATCTGCCATATTCATTGCTGTGAGTTGTATAATGTATCTGTAAATTATATTACTTGAGTGTGCCTACGTTTTGAAATATTTTCTGCTCCTCACATCTCTTGTTTAAATGGATGGCAAGAACCACCTCTGTTCACTACAACGCAACATTACAAACCGGTCCTCTGCCCGGTACAGTAAGCACGCAACAGCCAAGCACTGCCCGTGCCCGTTCATACGCGAGTTGTTGATCACTGAACTATACGGACTCTGCTGTACATTTCACTGAGACACATTTTAATTAATTGGACTAGTTTCTTGAGAATACCAAATTCAATAAGAATATCATATGAAACTTCTCCCTTAACCGAGTCATATGCCTTTTTGAAATCTATGAATAACTGATGCATTGTACCCTTAGGCCAGGTGCACACAGAATCAGACGCGACGCGGCACGGCGCGGCGCGACGCTACATTTTGCTTTACAACACCTCGCGACAGCTTAAAACTGTCTGCTCGCGACAACTGATTTGCTGGCTGTGTGGGTTTGGAAAACTGGCCTAGGCTAGAAAATGGCGTCAATAATAGAGGACTGTCTATATGAAAAATTCTATTGCATTTGCTTATTATTTCCTAAGGACGCAAGCTCCTAAAAATCTATACGATTGAAAGAGTCTTAAAATTAAAATGTACTGCACAAACGTCATTTTTTATGTTATGACTACTTCACGACTCACGATAAAGAAAAATAATATATTAAATCAATAATGATGATAGTATAGAGCAGAGAATTAGGCTTACTACAAATTACACTGGTTAATAGTCATTTTGCGCCAGACATAAAACTAACAAATTCTTACTAATTTCGACCTCCTGAATTAAAAAAATAACAAGCAAAATGTACCATCACTTCGGGTTTTCGAGATGCACAATATAATTAATTTACTATGCATTTTATTTCAAAAAATCACCGTATTTCGTGTGTAACTATTTTGTTTTACAAATATGAAGACCCATTATGTGAAAACAGTATTAGTATAAGTAGGGCACCATGTTAGAAGCACTTGTAGAAAGGGAAATTATTTTATTGCCCGTCTACGAGTCTATTTCGAGGGAGTGAAACAGGTTCGCGGTATAAATTCACTTGAGTTTACCTGATTTTACTTGAGATGTGCATTTCTTTCACGGTGAGCTTTAATTACATTAGGGCCTACTGTAGTTTATATTTTGCAATATATCACCATGTCAAAACCACTTCTAGAAGCGGAAATTGTTTTATTGCCCTTTTCGTTTCCATTTGGAGGGGAAGAAACAGGTTCGCCGTATGAAAACGCTTCAGTTTACCAGGATATTTCTGTGGTGTTAGTATTCTGTGTAAGACGTGTATTTCTTTAAAGTGTGCTTTAATGATAACATTCAAAGTACGAATGGTTTATATGTGCGGATTTGAAGGTTGTAGCATTGCTTTTTGGAGTGCAATTAGGCTACACAAAATTTTGCTGCTTTCTGTACGAATTGGAGAGTCGCACTCGAGATATTTTATTTTTATTTTATTTTATTGGGTTATTTTACGACGCTGTGTCAACATCTAGGTTATTTAGCGTCTGAATGAAATGAAGGTGATAATGCCGGTGAAATGAGTCCGGGGTCCAGCACCGAAAGTTACCCAGCATTTGCTCATATTGGGTTGAGGGAAGATCCCGGAAAAACCTCAACCAGGTAACTTGCCCCGACCGGGATTCGAACCTGGGCCACCTGGTTTCGCGGCCAGACGCGCTGACCGTTACTCCATACACGCGCTCTAGATAAGCATTATAAAATAAAACGAAAATCACTAGAGCCAAGGAAGAAAAATATTATACATCAACCCCTTGTACCTGAAAGCGAAATAATTTACCCCTTTTACACAATAAGTTAGGGTTAATGAAGAATTTTGTTAAAGAGATAAATTATAAAACTGAAGCATTTAAAAATATCCAGGAAAAATTTCCTGCTATTAATAATCCGTGGCGCTACACCCCGTGAAGAGCCCAGACCGACCAGCCGGCTGCTGGCCTCACGTTCACATGCCAAAACAGAGGTGGACGATCATCCTACTAGAATGGAGGTATCGTATGGTTAGCACGATGATCCCCCCCCCAGTCGTTATATCTGGCTTTCGCAACCTGCTTTCGCTACCTATCGTAGCTCCCCAAGTGCATCACGATGCTAGGTTGGCACCGGACCCATACACTGGCCGAAATTTCATGAGAAAATTTCTTCCCCCATGAGGACTCGGACCAGCGCGCATTCCTTAACATTTCCTGCTATTAGTGATTCAAAAATAATAGAGGGAGTTCTCAATGGACCACAAATTAGAGAAATAATGGACAATCACTTCGAATCTTTGCTGGAAGGAAAAGACACAGCCGTCTGGATTGCATTCAAGGAAGTTGAATTAATTTTCTGGATAACTGTAGAAGTGAGAACTATGAAGAACTAGTGAAAAATTTACTGTTGGCGTATTAAACTAGGGGTTGTAAAATTTCCCTAAAAATTCACTTCCTTCACTCACATCTTGACTATTTTTTCCCGAGAATTGTGCGATTTCAGTGATGAGCATGATGAGCGCTTCCTTCAAGAAATTTCAACTATGGAAAAAAGATACCAAGAACAGTGGAGTACCAATATGCTAGCAGACTATTGTTGGACTTTAGCTCGTGATGTAGCTGATGCCCAGTGTAAAAGAAAATGCAGAAAAAGAAAGCTGTAATCTTCTGAACAGTGAATATTTAGCCTTATTGTCATTATATAAAACAATATTTTGAATAGATATAAATTCCAAAATTTCTCAAAAACCGTAACCAACAACTGTTTTTATTGTCATATTCGTATAAAGGGAGGCTCAAATTATATAGAAAACATATATCACATGTATAGCGCGAAAAAAAATGTTAACATTTGTTACACAGTGTTATTATTATAAAATATTATTCACCTGGTGCTTTCATATCATTTGCAATTTTTCACATATTTTCAGAAACCACATTATTCTCGTGATATTGTTTCAAAGATTGTACAAAATGTATCTTTCCTGTACTAAATCATCTAATTTATCCGCATCGAGCTCCATTATGAATAATGTGCACTACACAACAATAGTATTTTTTGTAGATAATGAAAGCGTGCAATCATAGCCACTACTAACGCATGCGCAGTACACTGCAGCTATCAGACAGTCTCCTCGCGACGAACTTCTAGCAGTAATTCGATGTTGTCTCTTCGTGTCTCCTTGTGTCTGCTCGCGACCGTCGCGCCGCGTCTGTTTCTGTGTGCACCACATCATAAGAAATCAATAGGAGACAAGTACCACGAGACAAAATGTCGCGTCGCGCCGCGCCGCGTCTGATTCTGTGTGCACCCGGCCTTATATTCCCATTTTTTCTCCATTATCTGTCGAATACAAAAAATCTGATCAATAGTTGATCTATTACGCCTAAAACCACATTGATGATCCCCAATAATTTCATCTACATATGGAGTTAATCTTCTCAAAAGAATATTGGACAAAATTATGTACGACGTCAACAAAAGTGATATTCCTCGAAAGTTACTACAGTTAGTCTTGGCCCCCTTCTTAAAGATGGGCACGATTATGGACTCCTTCCATTGTTCTGGTACAATTTCATTTTCCCAAATAACTAGTACAAGCTTATAAATTTCGTTAGATAATGCGCTTCCACCCTCTTGTAATTAATTCTGCTGGAATTTGATCTATACCTGGAGACTTATAATTTTTCAGGTTTTCTATCGCAATTTCGACTTCAGAAAGTGTGGGTTCGGGTATAAATGGCTCAGCAGTTTGTATTTCAATTTCGTCCCGATCATTTCCATTTGGCCTATGTATATTTAGTAGTTGCCCAAAATAGTTTTTCCATCTGTTCAGTATTGAATGAGCGTCTGCAAGCAAGTCACCATTCTCATCCTTGATTACGTTTACCCTTGCCTGATATCCATTCTTGAATTTCTTTATGCCCTTACATAAATCTCTAATGTTTTTATTTTTACTATTTGTTTCTACCTCATTCAGTTTTTCCTTCAAGTAATCTCTCTTTTTCTTCCAAAGTGTACGATTTGCTTCACGTCTTTTATTGAAATAATTATCTCTATTCGCCTCAACTGGATCCTGTAAGAATGTCAATTTTGCGTGTTTCCTTCTTTCTACTACCATGCAACAATCTTCATCAAACCACGGTTTCTTTTTCTTAGTTTCATAATAACCTATGCTCTGCTCAGCTGCAATTTTGATATTATCTCGGATATTTTCCCACATGCTATTAACATCTAACTCTTCCTCAACTTCGTCGGAACTTGATAATACAGCAAATCTATTTGAAATTTCGATCTTAGTTTCATCGTCCTTTAATTTCGGAATATTGAATCTTCTAATATTAACTTGTTGCTCTACTTGCTTGGCTACTGATAGTCTTTCTCTTAGTTCTCCAATTACCAAATAATGGTCAGAATTACAGTCTGCCCCCCTGAAGGTTCGAATGTCTACTATACTAGTATGTCTTCTTTTATCTACCAAGATGTGATCTATCTGGCTATGTGTCAATCCGTCTGGAGAGGTCCAAGTATATTTATGTGTTTCCTTATGGGGAAATGTTGTACTTTTGACAGTTAAATTTTTTGATGTGGCAAAGTTGGTGAGATACCTACTAAAGATAAAAATTGACATTGAGCTCGAAATGGAAAGTATCACTGTCAATTTTTATTGTGGACTTGTGGTTGTTGTATCTAAGCCTACATTCTTTCCTTGTCCAGTATTTGTAGTTTGTTACTGCTCCTAGGAGTGATGCTTCTGTCAATTCAGTCTTTCATAATTGAGACTTTTTCTAAATTCAGTTTTCGAAACCATAAAGCTCGAATGGCCAATAAGGAAAATATAGACTGATCAGCCCCTCACAGTCGCTGTGGACTGGCAAATGAAGGGGTTTAAATCTATTTACAATCATAAAGAAGTTATGGACAAACATTTTTGTGGAAAATATTTATCTTAAAAAAAATGATGTGCGAAATCATTCAATCATTAGAGTCTTAACTATGTGGGCGTGAGAGACATGATATTGCCGCACCATGTAGCCAAAACATTTTTACATGCTGCTCGAGTTTTGTCTTTGTTGCAGCAACACATGGGAGTCATGACATAAACATGTACATATTGTACTAGATTACATTACATTAGGTCTTTATTAGCAGAGTAACTGCTGGAGTTTTAACTGGCATTACAGGTCATTGCGGACTCTTTACTTTATTTAGCTAGCTAGTAGGCAACGTGAGTACGAATTAAAATTATAAAACAAAAATGTTCCTAGCCACTGTAGTAAGAACCAAGCTCGTGTACGGTGTGGTCTTAGCCAATAATACAATAATATAACATAAAATTTACAAGGACAGTTTATTAAAATACAGTAAGTAACTTAATTCTAACACACAAGAGCAAAAAAAAAAAAAAAAGAAGAAGAAGAAGAAGAAGAAGAAAGAGAAAAAGAGAGAAAAAAACACATATAATACAAATTGACTATCAGACAGAAGCCAGTGATATTCAATAAAAACTTGAATATAGTCTGCAGAAATAAAAGGGTAAAAAATACATACATTTGTTAATATTATATATCATGAATAATTTTATACATTTTTTTTTTAAAAGGTTCAATTTTAAAATATCTCAAATTTGTAAAATGGTTTGTAATTTTATTATAAAGTCTTGGACCGAAACTAGCACCATGTTTAAGTGCTGCACTTGTATGACATTTAGGCTTAGTTAATGGGAAAGTAGACTTTTGCCTTCAAGTATGATATTCATGTCGATTACATTTGTTTTGATTTCTGTGATAGCAAGTTTGTAAACTATAGTTATAAATTTCTTCAATAGTTCATTGTTCTTCAACTGTTAATGACTGATAAGCAAATGCGAGTTCAGAGCTTAAAATTTGTGTCAGTAATTAAAAGTCTTTTGTTGAAAGCTATGAAAATTGGGAAGAAACTGGGATGACAGGTACGCGAGAAAACCATATTAATAGTTCTCAGTGGAGCGACAGTCTGTGCGCAACCACCGGAAGGTTGAAGACCTTGAATAGAAAGTGAGGAAAGTAAAGTTAGTAATTCGGAAGCATAATTTCAACTTCGGTCTCTTTAGGTCGCATTGTTGGGGACCCTGCTGTACTTATGAATTGTATTTTATTTTAAGGGTTACAAGATGGATGACACACAATTATGTCATTCGGCTGGTTTGCCTGAACCGCTTGTTAAATTTGTCAAAGTTCGTAGAACCAGTTGTTAATTTTTTTAAAGTGAAAATGCAAGCTTCTTTACAGAAAGGAAGAATATTAATTCAAGAAGAAATTCCCCAGCTTTAATACTGCACTAAACATAATACAAAAGTAAACGACAATACAGCTCGAAGTGATCATATTATTATATTGTTATTTCTCGCAGCATGCCTGCACCCTTGAAGCCCATCTGCGATTACGTCGACAGTCCTCTACCCCTTCCGCTTCAATGCAACAGCGCATGTAGAACAGTGAACTGTAGAGTTCAAAAACATAATTTAGCGAAATTCGGAGGAAACAACAAAATCTTTGAAGAGCCTTGAATGCTTTGAGAGAATAGGCAAACAAAAATCATTTATGCATGAATGAAAGAAAGATGGTCTAGATGGTCTTTAGAAAAGGAGGCTGACTTACAAAAGTGTACTCAATAATGCGCTAGCATCAACCACTTGAGATTGTCAGCTCCTTCAAGTACTTAGAGATCAGCCTACAACCAACAACAACGTCATACTGCATTCAGGACAGAACTGCAGTCGCAGAACATCACTCTGCTCTCATTGGACACTGCCATGGTACTATACTGATAATCAGTTGCGGACTGGAAGTAATTGGTATAAACTAAGTCTCAGAGACCTAGTCACTATTGAGGAAATGAAAGGAACGTGCCCTTGGTATCTCGAAATGTTGACTACATTTTCCTGGCTAATTTACAAACTGGCCAAGGAAACTTTTCTACTTGAAGACCTCAGGATGCGACTCAACTCATCAGACCATCTACTAGAAGGACGCCTGAAAAGAGAAGAGATATGGCCAGACTTCTACTGCACGGATGATGTGATGGACACAACCAAATTAAGATCTACGACATATGCTTACAGGCTTGGCAGTTCATGGTTACCAAGACAACCTGCTGCATACACTAATGATGGCTGTGTGTGTTCGCATAACAAAACGCAGGAATTGGTCTGTTTCTATAGAAGAATATAGCAAAGTGTAAACACTCAACAATATACACATTAGTGCACTCTTCCTCTTATCAAAAATATAACTTAAAAAATATATAGACTTTCTACTACAAAATACACTATTAGGTACATAAACAAGGTACTTCATTTTCCTGTTTTTACATTTGTCCTACAATTTTTAATTCCATTCTTATAAAATAAATTATTTTTTCATTACGAGTATGGTATTGGCAATACTGAAACTTATGTTTGAATCTCTTTTCTCTTATTTGCAGGGAGCAATCAGTATAGTGCTGTAGTGCAATGAAACGTCAAAACATTTTATCAAGTTTTTTTTCAGTAGTGGCAGTAGCAATAACACTGAGAAAAGTAAACTAAATGATAGAGTGGTTGATGTTTGGGAAGTGGAAAGTTAGAGGGTGTAGTGCATTTCAAACAATTTGTCAGTGTGGTCAGATATTCAAATCTAGTTGATGTTGCAAATATTCTATATTTCTCTTCTCTCAACATCTGTGAGATTTAAATAACTCTACGCACAATTCTTCAATAATATGTTGCTATGCAGTTTCTCTTTATGTATAGCTGCTTATTGTTACCTTGCTTAGCATATTTCGCAAAGGGAAAGTAGCTTGCTGCAAGGTAGGTGTGGTGGGGTAGAGGGGAAGGGTTAAATCCGTGTTCTGAAATTTACCCCATATTGCATATTAAAATTGACATTTGCGTCATTAGCAAAAGAACTGATTGTTGGAAAGTTAGAATGCCACTACTGATTACACATAAAATAGTTTCCTGTATAATTTTTTTTGCAGTTTTGAGGCAACAGAGTGGCCCAGTGGACATTATGTACACACCATAGCAGCTACAAGGAGGAGCCATCTTGTTATCTTGTCTGAGGTCCTCACACTGCCTGGACCAGCATAATTTTGTCACACCGGTCGGTAAGTTGAATTACTGTTAGACTGATGCTCACATAGCACCGGTATATCGTGCACATATTTAGGAAGACCACATCGATTTCAGTTTTTAGGAGAGAAAGCAAACGTGTTTCATTCATTATACACGCTCTGGCATGAATAAACTCTGTTCTTATAATTCCATTCAAAGACGTACATCTCTTATTTTCTTTTTAAAATTACTTTTGGTACATTCATTCATTCATAGTGATCTGCCCAAGGGCAGGTCTTTCACTGCAAACCCAGATTTCTCCAGTCTTTCCAATTTTCTGCTTTCCTCTTTGTCTCCTCATATGATCCATATATCTTAATGTCGTGTATCATCTGATAATATTTTCTGCCCCTAACTCTTCTCCCGTTCACCTCTCCTTCCAGTGCATCCTTCAGTAGGCACTTTCTTCTCAGCCAGCGACCCGGCCAATTCCTTTTTCTTTTCCTTGTCAGTTTCAGCATCATTCTTTCTTCATCCACTCTTTCCAGCATAACGTCATTTCTTATTCTGTCTGTCCATTTCACACATTACATCCTTCTCCATATTCACATTTCAACTGCTTCTATTCGCTTCTCTTCACTTCGTCATATGTCCATGTTTCTGGCCCATACATTCCTACACTCCACACAAAGCACTTCACTAGTCTCTTCTTTAGTTCTTTGTCCAGAGATCTGCAGAAGATGCTCCTTTTTCTATTAAAAGCTTTCTTTGCCATTGCTATTCACCTTTTGACTTTTGGCACATTTTATATTCTAAATATTTCTTCGCAGTTAGGTCGTTACAACAGTTTTTCAACAGCAGTATTTTAAAAACAATATATTTTGTCTATTTTAATTCCATTAAGTCCTACGGAATAATATTTTGGGGTAATTCAGCAGATAGTATATTTTAATAGGTTATTTTACAATGCTTTATCAACATCTTACGTTATTTAGCGTCTGAATAAGATGAACATGATAATGCCGGTGAAATGAGTCTGGAGTCCAGCACCAAAAGTTACCCAGCATTTGCTCGTATTGGGTTGAGGGAAAACCCCGGAAAAAACCTCAACCAGGTAACTTGCCTCGACCGGGAATCGAACTGGGCCACCTGGTCTCGCAGCCCAGACACGCTAATCATTACTCCACAGGTGTGGACAGCAGATAGTAAAAATATAGTCTATTCTTATTAGAAAAAAGAGCAATTAGAATAGGTAATATGTGGAGCAAAGGCTAGAGAATCATGTAGACCATTTTTTTTTAATTAGAAATTCTGACCTTAATAAATCAATATAATTATATACTCTTTAATAAATTTCCTCTTATGTAATAAAGAAAATTTTCCAACTAATTCAACCGTATATAATATAAGTACCCGAAAAAAGAATGATTTTCATATGTCATCATCAAATTTATCATGCTATCAAAGGGGAGTACATTACATAGTAGTAAAAATTTTCAATAGTCTTCCTGAAGACATTAAGAATCATAACCAAAACCCTGCATTATTTAAGGTAAAACTAAAAAATTACTTAATATCTCACACTTTCTATTCTGTAGATGAATTCTTGACATTTCACAGTACTGTGTAAATATTGTAATATTATTAAATGATAAACATATTGCATTGTATATAATATGTTATTGTTATTAAGGTATCGGTATTAATTTTGAATATATTTCATATTAGCATTTTTTATGTCAAACGTAAGAATTGGACATGTTCTTTATTCTATGCTGTAAAGCACTGACAACCAGCTGGCTGCTCGCAGTGCAGATATTGAGCAGCAGTCGTGTCTCATAGCTCGACGCCTGTTTTTCATGGAAAGAATCCCGTTAAAGCGAAGACCTTTGATGCCAACGAACAATTTTGATCCCGAATGGGAGGCAACATACTTCTTCATGGAATGTAGCAAAGTTCTGTGTAGATTTTTCGAATTACTGGAAGAGATAAATTTGTCCCTGGAAATGAGTGGAGAACTTGTTGCAGATATTAGCTGGAAATATGATCTTGCATTCTTGGCTGATATAACTGAACATTTGAATGTTTTAAATGAGTCATTTCAAGGGAGGAACAAATTGATCACACAGATGTTTTGCAGTATTCAAGCTTTAAAAAAATATGTTGTCATTATGGGAACATCAGCTGTCCAATGGCAATCCCGGACATTTTCTTAGGTTGGCACATGTGGTCCAGAACTCTGATTTCTTAGAGGTAGGCTGCTATGTTGAAAATCTCCAGTGAATTTGAATACAGATTTCAAGATTTGAGTCACTTAAAAGTGCATTTCAATCTGTTTGCTACACCATTCACCATAAATATTGATGGCACTCTCAAAGACGTTCAACTGAAACTAAGCAACTTGAAATGTGGCATTGAGTTGCTGATAGTTATAGGAGCAGACGTAATTTGCTAGACTTTAACAGCCGATTTCGTAAGTCAAGATTCCCTCTCTGCATATGTGTGTGAGGCATCTTTGATTTCAATGTTTGGTTCGACCTATGTTTGTGAAGCTTTATTTTCAGCTGTGAAACGTAACAAAGGCTATGAAAGAGCCCATCTCAGTGACTGTAACTTGAAGTGTGCATTAAGGGTTCGGAGTTGTGTTTCAATATACTTCATATCGTACAAACCAAAAGATGTCAAAAAGCAAGAGCGTGATCTGAGTAAACCTTAAAGTATCGGAATCTTAATTTAGATATGTACTACCTATTGCACAATTTATATCACTTTAATTTGAAGGCATCTTTCCAGTATTATCGTTGTAAATATGTTTTGTTTGCATTTTTCAACATGCCTATTGGATAAAATATGTAGGAGTTTCATTTGTGAATTGCTAGCTTTCACTAACAATGTATTATTTCCTTCCAATATAACTATACTTAAAAAGATGTTGCAAGTATATGCTACAATTAAGTTGTATTTAGTTATATTGGTACAATGTATTATTTGTATTTCTGTAATGTAGGCTATTTGCATTTAGTCGTTTAGGCTATAATTTAATGTTGGCACAATGAACAGTGTTTATCAAAGCACATGATGTACTCTTTACTATCCGATCGTCTACAGTGTAATAGCAAACTGTACTGCAGTTACAGACACAAGCAGGCCGCCACTGCGTTACGTTCCCACCGTGCGCACAGAAGTAACACAGCATGCTTGGAGTTGGTTGACGGAGCAGTAAAGCAACAATGAATAAATGTATCTTCTACAATACTGTATGTCAATTGGCATGCTTGGACGCCTAGTAGTGTAAATCAGAAATTATCGAAATTGAGGTTAGTAGTGACATCGCATCCTCCATATGGAGAATTATTAATGCCAAGTACCAGTAAGTCCATATACATAAATCTACCAACAGAGCACATTAGTGATTTTAGCACAAAATTATTTTTTGCCTCTCATTTTGTGCCTAATGCAGTAAGTTAGGTACTACCACTGCTACATTTTTACAGTCAGCCATGCTTTTGCTCCATCATATTATTTCAGTGGCAATAATGGGGATTGTTAGGCGCCTACTAGAATTTTAAAATATGAGGAATAGTAAACCTTGTTTTTCTCAAAACAAGGTTTTTTTACTTACGCCACATGACGACCAAACAGGCAAATTGTGTCGATTACCTCATCAGCCAAATATTAAATAATTTTGTCAAAGTTGCCACCGTTCACACTAGTGCTTCTGTGAACGGTAATGGTAGGAGGAAAAGGGAGTGGAGAGTGACTCAGATGCAATTATTTTATTATTATTATTATTATTATTATTATTATTATCATCATCATTATTGTTGTTGTTATTATTATTTCAATTATTATTATTATTATTATTATTATTATTATTATTATTATTATTATTATTATTATTATTTCAATTTTCTTTTGAAATTTATTGTATGTATTTTGATTGTTTAATTGTAAACTTATATATATATATATATATATATATATATATATATGTATATATATATATATATATATATATATATATATATATTTGTTTTCTGGATCCTTATGGTCACCCTTATTGAAGGGCAAGTGGTTTTATTTTCTAAATCCGATATATATATATATATATATATATATATATAGACACACACAGTGGAGCCTCAATTGTAGGCAGTTTGATTTTACGCAATTCGATTCTAGGATCTATATATATATTAGGCAGATTTTGAACATCACGCACAAAACATTCATCGAGCCAATATTTCTCTACAATGCAGAGGTATTAATTACAGCAAATAATTTCAACCTGAATCGACTAGAAGTATGCCAAAATCAGGCCCTGCGACTAATAACTGGTGCAGCAAAATCAACCCCAATCACGGCAATGCAAGCCCTAACACAGAACCCTCCAATATGTCTCACTCTAGAGGAGCAGGCACTAACACACCATAAAAAAATGCTACGGTTAACAACAACAAAATGGGAAAAAAGACTGTTACAACCAACCAAGTTGAAAACACAAACAAGTTTCCTGTCCAAAGTCATGGAAATAAAAACAGAATTGAATCTCCCTAAATCTAAAGAAAACATTAATTTTAACCAGAGGAAACCCTCTAACCTTCGACCCAATTAATATTCAGCTAGATTTAGAAGAACCAGTTATAAAATCTAAAACTTCCAAACCTGCACTAAAGCGCTAGCATTAGAAGCTGTGAACAATGACACCAGAAGAATCACAGATGGGTCTGCTATCGATAACAACTCAGGATCAGGAATTACGTGTGCGTTATTCTCATTTTATCAACCAGCAGGACATCATACAACAAATTTTGATGCGGAAATAATGGCTATTCATATCTCACTCCAACACCTACTATACAGAATAGATAAATTTCAAAATGCTGTCATTCTCTCTGATTCTAAAGCAGCATTATACGCAATAAATTTATATAAAATGATGTCAATCCAAATTAAAGAATGTCACAGAATGATTCAACAACTTCAAAAACTACAGAAAAAAATTCAATTGCAATGGATACCTGCACATTGCGGAATTGCTGGAAATGAAACTGCTGATTTTCTTGCCAAAAAAGGATCCAATTTAATTCAGAATACAAATACAAGCCTACCTTTTACATGCATGAAAAGACTAATTAAAAACAAATATACAATCAAGCAAAACCGAGCACTATATAACAAAGCCAAAGATAAAAAATGGAGCATTTTAATAATAAAAAAAAAAAAAAAATAGAAATTATTCCAGAAATCCCACATAAAACTGCAGTAGCAAAATTCAGACTGCTTACGGAAGACGATTATGAATAAAATAGGAATTTACACGAATCCAAATTGACCTCTATACAACAAAGAAGAAGAAATAACTGAAGATCATCTACAAACCTGTGAAGTTCTACCTGATGGATCCACCACAGAGAAATATTGGAGAGCAAGAACGCTGATGGCCAGCATTGGGTAACAACAACATATTATGACATTCATAATAAAATGATTGTCTGTTTAGTCAGCAGACTGGCTGGACCCTCATAAATGACACCAATAAGCATCACCACAGCCTTGACAGCTGACGTAGCAATGTTGTCTACCGGCCAACAATGTTAAGCTGCTTTACACGTGGCTTTTCAGATATAATATTATGAACTGCTATTAAAATAGATTTCTCGGTATAATGTTGCTGTAAACACTTTATTAAGCTTCATAATTGTGCTTTAACTATAAAACAAGAAACTTAAACTAGTTATACCCACCAAGTAATACACAACCTTCATCCCAATGCCTTGTTTGGGAAGATAAAAATAGTCGGGAGTTAAGCACAGGAAGAAATAAACATAAATGTGTAGGCTACATTGCGTTACTTATCAATGTAACAAATCACAATAATGTTTGAAATTTTCTCGTTTTCGTATTGACATCCTGAGAATAGCGATCCTTTTTTAACTTTGTATAGTTATGTAGCAGTACCGAGTATGTTGACCATATCTTTCAAAACATTCCAGACCATTTTTTGTTTTTATTTTCTGTTTTGCAACAGGCCACGAACATACATCATGTAATATACTGGTACAAGGCATTTCAACAAACTCTTCCTTACTAATTATTGCATCGACAATAATATTGCTTTTGATTTCAAACACTCATAATCAAATTTTGCTATGAAGGAACTAAGACCATCATGTGAGGTGAATACGTTCCACCATGTTCTGACAGAAACACTATCAGATAGCCTACATAGCACAGCAAAATGAATACATGACAGACAACATCACAAGAAAGACTAAACGCAAACAAGAAAATGCAACAAAACACAAGAACAAAACAAATGCATCACACTAACATAAGAAAACACGTACAAGATTGTATCATCTTTCAAGAAACTAAAAATACTACATTGCATATAGAATACAGAATACACTACAAAAACATCTTAACACACAGACAAGAAACACAAATAAATACGACTTAACACGTGTATACTATTATGTAGGCTCAATGACTTTCACATTGAACAGCCTGGAAGATCATTTCAAATACTTTACAAGAAACAAACATATCACAGCCATAACTAAACTACACAACAATTCAACCTATGCAGAACACATCATATACTGCAATCATAACTACATCAACATAGACAGTTTAGACACTGACATGAAAATACTGCACATCCAGCCAGAAAAACCAGAAACTTGGCAATCTAGAACAATATTAAATTTACAAACACACAAAAACACACTCACAACATACCTTGAATACTCAACTGAATTTTAAAACATACACTCTTTTGCACACAATCATGAACACACCCCACCACAGCAAGAAACCACAAGATATCGCTGGAACTCACTAGACTTCGAACAGTGATGCAAACCACCCACAACATATCCTGAATACTCAGCTGAATTTTAAAACATACACCCTTTTCCACACATTGTATTGGCACAATTTTTACGTTGATACAATGAAGCATCTCCTTTTAATAATATTTTTAACAATAGTCTACATATCAACTCCCCAAATATTTCACCCTTCATTACATTTCAATCATTGATGATATGAAATTCATATTAGGCCATTTAATTATTTATTATTATGACATTCATTTACTAGAATACTGAAAAAATCCAGAACTTGATGTTACAAAATTTAAAATTTCATATGGAATGACCCAGGTATTTACCACCCTGGATGCAACTAATATAAAACTACAAGGTGTAAACCTTGATTTCCATGAAGCAAATTGTCTCATTCACAATTTGATAAAAACATTCCACACTTTTCGTGATAACTATTAAATATTATGGGACAAAACTACAAAAAGAGCAAATGAGCTGGATCTGTCAGAACCAAGGACCCCGAAGCAAAGGAAAGTGTCTCGCCGCCTGGACTATCGTCAACACACAGAGCATGAATTTAGTGATACGAAGGAATATTTTAGGAGTAAATACTTTAAACTTATAGATTGTGTGACAGCATCCCTTAAAGAGTGTTTTCAGGAAAGTGAAATTTTGAATACAATGGAAAACTTTGTTATCGGAAAAGAAGACGATGTCAGGATTGTCAGGTGTGTTTTCGATGACGATATAAATGACTATGAGATCTTACGGTTGCAGAGAAATATGGCGTGTGATAGTGCTGCAATGTTTTGTGTTGAATTAAGAAATTTTGGAGATGTAGTTAAATTTCTGAAGTCAAATGTTATTTGTGAAATAGTGCCTGAATTAATTAAAAGGCTAAAAACATTTCTCCGTTCAGCAATGTCCCAGAAGCGACTTAATCACATTCCTATTTTAAATACAGGCCTACACAAGGATAGCACTGAAAAGTTGGATTTGGAGGACGAGTTTCTAGGAAGAAGCGCAGTGAGGAGAAGCACATTTGCAACTCGTCGTGCTGCATAGTGGTGAGTCCATATATTGCTTTATATTATGTTACAAAGTCGAATCGTAAATTAGAAAGTTAATTTAAACTTAAATTTACAACTTAATCACAATCTTGATATTCACAGGGCTACACAACTCTTTATCACGGTTTAATTAAGTCACTATCTGTATTCGGTTATTTTTATTGACTTATCAAAAAGATTGTCAGATCTCTAATTTTTCTGTCATTCTGTATAGTATATCATTGTTGTGAATAGACATACATCACGATTCACGTACGGGAGAATTTGATATTTTATTATAATTCAAAATTTTTAGCCCACCCAAAATTTTTCAAAAGTTGGCGCCACTGGTAGAATGGCTTACATGAGGGACTAGCTAAGTGACAGGAGACTGAGGACTATGGCAAAGTTAGAGTGGGTTAGATGAGGGGGAACGAAGTGGAATGAGGCTAAGGAATGTGACAATGTTAGGGTGGGTTGGATGATGCTGAGATGGTGGGATAGCTAGGTGACAGGAGAGCGAGAACCCTGACAAGGTTAGAATTATTTATTATTGCTTTCCGCCCAATTTTAGTAGTTTGTACGTATTTGACCAAGTCAAATCAAAGTCTTCTAAATATTGTCTAGAAAACAGTCATTCCATGTGGACCGGTGTGACTTTTTTAACCAGTTTACTGACCCCCGATTTTTTGCAGTGCATGCTACACTTCTCACACTTGGATCACAGTGCAGTACATTAAACCTTGCACCTGCTGTATAACTATTGTCGCAGAATTCTAACAATACTTAAGATTGCAGCATCGTAAATGTCCGAGGACGAGTGTGACAAAAATATGCACTTGCAGTGAACACCTCTAATGAAAGCTCTGTGAACTTAATAAAACAAATATCTTGAGAATTTTTGTAATACAAGTTCCGGTTATTTAATGTTATAAATGTTTTCTGTAATGATTGCACATTTATACCCGGATTATAGCATTTTAAAAATAATTAAGCACAGAACAGGTGTGACACTTTCCAGGTGGACGGGTGTGACACTGTGAAGTTATATTTGGCCTATGTTTTGTATATAAAATTAATGAAAATTTAAAACTAAAAATGATCCATATGATTTTAGGAAGCACTAAATTAAATTCTAATAATTTTAATAAAATATGTTAACAATATTACGACAAACAAACATAGAAATCAACTGAAGTAGTACAGTACTTAGTTCTAAAACACAAATACTTCTAGAAAATACATGATAGGGGCTGTTTCCTGCAACCTTTATAGTTGGTTGTAGAAGAATGCTGATCAGTTGTTCATATGAAACATAAGACACATCATTTTCATCCATTCTAAAATCTGAGTGTTTTCTCGTCACACACTCTCAAACGCATAATTTTAACTTCACCATCCTCTTCAGCTGCTAAGTAGGACGTCGTTCCAAGATTTCTTATTTTTCTTGAACATTGTATTTGGAACATCTGGATTTGCTTCCAGAAGTTTAATAACAGCCTATTGTTTTTTACTCAGGCTTGTAGGAAACACCTTCTTCACTCTTTCAACTGCCTTACAATCCAAGTGACTGCACACACTTGTAAGAACCAAGCTCAGCCTGTGCTGCTGCTCTCTTCTGCCTTCAGTTTGTTCCTGTCTGCAGGTAAACATTTCCTATCTCTCTCCCTTTCCTTCAGCAAGTAAACTTTGTTGGCTTTACAATTTTCATTCAGTTCCTTTCTCCAATTTTGTTTTGATGTTCTCCACTTTACTCTCTTTTCTGTATTCATCTACGAATAATTAGAAGAAGAAGAAAAACATTTTAAATGTATTATGTTTTGAAGCAAGAACATATATAGGCTATATTTTTAAACTATTCTTATTTGTGAGAATGAGTCTATATGACATGAACACATACAACCACAGAAGTCTCTTATAAAATTCAACTTTATTTAATTTAATTCACTTTTCTATAAGTAATAGTGAATGTAGTTTGATAACCTCAGTCGTACTCTGTAGGACGGGTGTGACAGACATTAACCAGTGCTTTATTATGTCTTAATTCTGAATCAAGCGAAAGTAATATTCAGATTGTATTGATTAGTAACTCAACCTTACTTCTGTAAACGTTTATTTCTTTTATAGTTTGTTGTTAATAAATAAAATAAACTTCAGAGTAATTTTTGAGACAGGTGTGACACACACAACTGTTACAGTACCATTAACATAATTAAAACTCATTATCTACTTCACCTGCTTTTAGAATGAAGTCCTAAAATGAGGAAGAAAACTGCTGCTGTAGATAAGATGGCGCCAGATCAGCTGATTGATGAGGAGAGGGAACAATTCAAGGACTGTCAACATTGATCATTTGAAGTTCAGCATGCGCACACTTCACATTTGTTCATAAAATAAACACATACACAGTGAACTGAGTTGTTGAACTAATTTCTACTGTAAAATATAAGTAACCAGGGTTTATTATTATTAGTCTCCAGAAAGAAATACTGAACTTTAAAAAATAATGTACAGGCTCAGTCTAGCATGGAAACGTACCATACGTATGTAAATAATTATCTTCTAGTGCACTGTTGTAGCCTCCCTCTTGCCAGATTGTTAAGGACTACCAACATAACATGCGAGAGGTTCAGATGAATTAGAGAAATGGTTGGTTTACCTAGTACGGCAATCCTATACATATAGGATATGAGTCCTGTATCAGCAACAGCAGTCTCGCCATGTGATTCACATGCACTGGTTTGGAGGGGATTAACACGTTGTATGAACTTCACATGCACGAGATGTACTGTAGCAGTCCACTACGAGCTACAGGAGGGGAATAAGTTAATGTGGAAACAGCTGCATGGGAAAAAGATGTTGGACACATTCAATAATCTACTTAATCCTTTGGAACACAGGTCCGTACACCAGAGGGGATAAACCAGCACCAAATTCCTCTTCCTCGTATTCTGTTGATTTGTTTTCTTTGGTTCAGGGCAGTGTATCTCAGTGCAGTGAAGGCAAGTTATTTCTTTACTTGTCGACTGACCCTCAACAAATAACGAAAGCCCCTGAATCAAATAATCCCAAAGTTTATGAAAGTAGGGACTCAAACAATTACTGGTTGTTCTGTATGGTTGTGAAACTTGGACTCTCATTTTGAGAGAGGAACAGAGATTATGGGTGTTTGAGAATAAGGTTCTTAGGAAAATATTTGAGGCTAAGAGGAATGAAGTTACAGGAGAATGAAGAAAGTTACACAATACAGAACTGCACGCATTGTATTCTTCACCTGACATAATTAGGAACACTAAATCCAGACTTTTGAGATGGGCAAGGCATGTAGCACGTATGGGCGAATCCAGAAATGCATATAGAGTGTTAGTTGGGAGGCCGGAGGGAAAAAGACCTTTGGGGAGGCCGAGACGGAGATGGGAGGATAATATTAAATTGGATTTGAGGGAGGTGGGATATGATGATAGAGACTGGATTAATCTTGCTCAGGATAGGGACCAATGGCGGGCTTATGTGAGGGCGGCAATGAACCTCCGGGTTCCTTAAAAGCCATATGTAAATAAGTAAGTAAGGGACCCAAATTGCTGTTCTTTTTGGTAACCGCATCTGCATTTCCACATCCCTCCATACAGACTTGTTCCATGCAACAGTTACATCCCTCCTATAACTTGTAGTAGACATATTTGTAACAAGTGTGGGGGGGGAGATACAACAGTACTTTAGTTACATTGTTTATTATGTTCATGTTAACGCTTGTTTAAAACTTAAAATTTTCTTAGTTGAAATGTTAAAAGTGTTATGATTATGAATTTAAAGAGGTACCGGTAATGTACCTTATTCCTCTGATTGAGGTTCTGGCTGATATGTACATCTATTATCAGGAAATACATCTCACTTGACGAATGTGTCAGAGGAAGAACAATTGTCTGCATGCATCTGAAGTCTGACACCTACATCTACGAAAAACTCTTGAAAATTCTTCCACTCCCTCTAAGCTTACAGAACTCATCTTATCATTACAACAAGGAAATGAAACTGTATTCGAGATCAATCATCTGCGTTCAAAGTCTATAAGTTTTAAAAGAGGCGTGTTACAAGGTTCCCCTCTATCACCTGCTTTATACAACTTATCAATCAACTACGTACTCGAGGAATTTCAGAGGAAACGGTGGCAAATGAATATGGATTCCTCTTGTTCCAGCTTCCAAACCTTTAACTGTCTTAGGGTTTGAGGATGACACCGTCATCATAGGGAAAAACAAACCATCTGTATTGGAATTATCAAGAATGGCTATTCAAAATTTCAAAGAGATTGGCTTAGAAGTAAATATGTCTAAATGTATGTGCATTAATATTGTTAAAGGTGAACTCCAAGGTGGATACTTCAGTACAGACAAGGGTGACGCAAAAATGATATCCACCGGTTAGATAATCCAATATTTAGGTGTAAATTATGAAAATGAGATTGCATTTAATCCACTAACAGCTATGCAAACATTACGTCAAAATTTGGAATTACTCGCAGCTTCATCCCTTCTCCAAGCCTATCAGAAGTTCTCTATAGATCTTAAATGCTTCGATTTGCCCTACACTCATCTATCCTATTCAAACTATTCCCCTTCGTCAGATTCCCCAAAAATTTCTAGAAGACTCTGACAAAATGATAAAATGCACTTTAAAGGAAATTTTGCAACTCCCTGTTCCTGACAATGTGGTTTACAGTCCCAGAAAATTTAAAGGCTTGGGACTTTTTAGATCTGAATGGGAAACAATTCTGCAGCAAATTAATGCTTTGAAAACATTATACAAATCAAATAATCCCTATATTCTAAATACCAGAAGCCCAATAGATGAAAGCAAACAGTGCTTAACCAGACTAAATTTAACATACGATGACAGTCTCACTAACTCCCGAGACGGATTTCTTGATTCAAGGAATGTGATGGCTATGCTAAGAGATCTAGAATTTCAGAAATGGAGCACGCTTTCCGCTAATGTTGCGGCTGTACATGCTATTCTGGGAAGATCCATGGACAGTAACTGTTGTCGCCACTGCAGCGAGATAGAAACTCTCGCCCACGTTCTTGGATCTTGCTCCCATGGTGAGACATTACGCAATGCCAGGCATCACAAAATCAGGTCCGCAATTGCTCAAGCTCTTCGCAACAAGGGATATATACCACTTATGAAGAAATCCATGGTCTATCAGAAACAGGAAGCTGTCAGCGTGTTGATAAATTAGCCTTTAACAACACAACAGGCTATATAATAGATCCTACTACCTGCTTTGAATTAAATACAACTCAACTGGAAGATATCAACAATGAGAAGAATCAAATTTATGGTCCAGCTGTTTCTTGTTATTTACATATGTATAAGTTATAAACTATTGAAATTATTGGGTTGTTAGTGGTGCTAGAGGCACGATTACAAAACAATTTATTAATTTCTGCAAAGAATTTAATCTTGAATTCTCTTTGGCCAAGACTGTATCTTTGACAGCTCTAAAATATTCAGTCTATCTTCTGAGAAATCACATATATAAAGTAAATTAATAACACAATAATTCTTCTTCTTCTTTAGTTCTACAGCCGGGTTCCAGCCTTGACCGCCCCAATGATGCTTCTCCATGTCCTTCGATCTAACACCTTTGTTTTCCATCCTCTAACACCTGCTGCTATTACATCCTTTTCTACTTCATCCCGTGTTCCCAGTCATAAACATTTATCATTGCAGGATCGTCTTTAATTAATCTGTCCGACAATAACACAATAATAATAATTATATTTCTCACGAAAACATTTTCATAAAATTGTATGTATTTACTAATACTTGTATATTTGGTATACTTTGTCCTTCAGGGCAACCCCTATTTTAGGGAAACTTTATTTACATACATGTAGCTAGTCGGCGATGTATGCAATATAGGGGGGAAAGGAACTGGCCACTCTATCCCATTATCTCCTCTCCTGGTTGCCTCATAAGTGGTGCCTTCTTGGTATCACTTGTGAGGTTCAGATCTGCCTTCAGACAGTTGACTAAACAACAATGTACCTTATAATGAACGCACTCAAGACCAGCTGCAACAGCAGTAGTTCGAAAGTCACCACACTGGAGTTGAAACGGAGCCTGTCTGTCATAAGGTACATTACCTCTTTGAATTCATAACACTTTTAACGTTTCAACTAGGAAAGTTTTAAGTACTTTAGAATATACAGGTAAGCATCAAATAATTTTTATCTTGGAAGTATTTATGGCTGCAAACTAAAATCATATGTTTATCACTATATACATCTCACAGAAACCAGTGAAGCAAAAGAAAATTGTGCTTTCCTGTGTGTTGCATTTCTGGAGAATCACTGACTGCAGATGTGCGTAAATGCGTTCATATTCTCTATACAAGAAGAAAAAAAACTGTTTTTCGCTGTTAAAATTTACGATAAATTAATACGAGGTGTGCCTATGTTGTTGTTGTTGTTGTTGTTGTTGTTTTCTAATGCAGGCGTTTGACTTGCACTCCAATATTGTCATGGCCAGCCACTGAAGCACAGATTTTGAGGTGTTCCGAATCCATTTCTTGGTTTGAGTTGCACAATGGGCAGTTACGGGACTGATATATTCCAATTCTATGCAGGTGTTTGGCCAAACAATCATGGCCTGTTGCCAATCTAAATGCAGCTACAGACGATTTGCGTGGTAAATCGGGAATTAACTGTGGATTTTGATGCAGATAGTTCCATTTTTTCCCTTGAGATTGTGTTATCAAATTTTGTTTGTTGAAGTCTAAGTATGTAGATTTAATAAATCTCTTCACAGAGTAATACGTAGATTTAGTAACAGGTCTGTAAGTAGCAGTGCTGCCCTTCTTTGCTAAAGCATCCGCATTCTCGTTTCCCAGGATTCCACAATGGGATGGTATCCATTGGAAAACAATTCTTTTATTGAGTGATATTAATTGAGAGAGCATTTTAGTTATTTCTGCTGTTTGAGATGAAGGTGTGTGTCTAGAGACTATTGGTAGAATAGCTGCTTTGGAGTCTGACAATATAACTGCATTCTTAAATTTATTGATGTGGCAGAGAAGATTCCTGAGACTTTCACTTATTGCAATGATTTCTCCATCAGTTGGTTTCAGATCATCCATCCAAGGTGCATGCATTCTTTGTTGAGAATGCCTCAGTCGACAATTTTCAGCACAAATTAAAGAAATAGCGGCATCTTGTTTTCATTGCATTCAAGTATGTTTCCGTCAGTGAAAGAACAAAAATAGGTACCGTAATTAGCACGAGTGCTACCTATTTATAACCGAATTGTTGACGTCACGCATGATGTACTCCAACATGATGCAAGATGTAACATCGTAGAAGTTTCTCAGTTTGTTGGAATATTGCTAACAGTGTTGGGGGGAGGAGGGGGACTGGTTGTAAGTGTTGCCATTCTAACTGATATTATGGATGCGTAATTCTGATTGAGGTTCTGGCCGATATGTACATCTGTATTATCAGGCAGTATGTCTCACTTGACAGGATGTGTCAGAGGAAAAACAATTATAAATGATTGATTAAATGGCAAACTTACTAGTGTTAAATTATATAAGCACGTGTGGCTTACAGCTGTTTCGGTGTATCCTTCACACCATCATCAGAGCGTACTAGATCCTGGCGTCATCTCGACATCGCTGCCTGTTGTAGGGGTGCGTTTGCATGTTGAAAAGTGGAGTCAAATAGTGTGTGTGTTCTGAAATTGATCTGAGTGTTGAGAATTTGATTAAGGTGTGTTTTAGTGTGTCTGTATATTTCATATTGTTCTAGTGTGTTGAGTTTTTGGTTTTTGGGTTGTATGTGTAGGATTTCCATGTCTGTATTTATGTTATTGTATGTATGGTTAGTATTAGTTATGTGTTCAGCATATGTAGATGTATTATGTCCTCTTGTTATTGCATTAATGTGTTCTTTGTAGCGTGTTTGGAATGATCTACCTGTCTGTCCAATGTAGAACTTGTTGCAACTAGTACATGTGAGTTTGTGTATGCTGTGTGGTTGTATTTATTTGTTTGTGTTGTCTGTGTGTTGAGATGTCTTTGTAGCGTGTTTTCTGTTCTGTATGCTATGTTGTATTTCTGCTTTCTGAATGAAGGTGCGATCTTATGTGTGCTTTTGTTTTCGTATGTTAGTGTGATGTATTTCTTGTGTTCTTGTGTTTGTTAAGTTTTTGTTTTGTCTTCCTTATGATGTTGTCTATTATGTTTGGATTGTAACCATTTTCTTGTACTGTGTATTTGATTGTGTTCACTTCTTCATTGTAGTGTTGTTGGCTCATGGGTATGTTGAGTAGTCTGTGTACCATTGTCCTGAATGCAGCATGTTTGTGTTGTGTGAGGTGATTAGATGTGTTGTGTATGTGTGTGGTGGTGGTGGTTGGTTTTCTGTATATTTTGAAGGTGTGTTTGTTGTCATCTTTTGTTATAGTGATGTCTAGGAAATTTATGGAGTTATTGTTTTCAAGTTCCAGTGTGTATTGAAGTTTTGGGTGTATTTTGTTTATGTATTGGTGTAGTTTGTGTATTTATCGTTTGTTTCCTTTGTATAGTATGAGTATGTCGTCTACGTATCTGTGCCAGTATATTATGTTGTCTGCATATACATAATTATTTATTTCTTCCAGTACAAGGTTTCCTTTGAGATTGTGAATGTGAATGTAGCTCTCTGGAAATTATTCAATAAATATTTTAAAAAAATCGTATGCGTTTTTAATATGGTAATGATTTATTTATACATCACTTTTAAATTTAACACGTTGCATATTACGCAAAAGCATAAATAAAACAAGAAATCATCAAAACATCATAATGAACAAATTCTCGAGGAAGTGCCTAGTACGTAGGTCGTTATCGACCCATCCCATAAATTTTTACCGATGTAACAAATTCAGTATTTTCATAGTTCCTCATGCTTACAACGTCCTTCTGACTCACTTAATATGATATGTGAAACAAAAATTAAAAAGAAATAATCTGGCATAAATGGGTTAATGCAGGGTTGATACTGAAGGAGCTCTCGGACTAGTTAATGGTGTTCATAGGCAGTGACAGCAAATAAGAAATGACTCCATACTCACAAGCTTGTTAGAGGCTGACCCTCCCCCCCCCCCACTCCAAAAAATCTTAAAATGGAATTAACCATACCACAATCAAGGAAAAGGAGTCGTACAGTGCTCCAAAAGTATTTAATATTAAGTTATAGTCTACTGATTGAAGTTCTGGCTCGTATGTAAGTACAGCTATTATCAGGTAGTGCATCTCACTTGATGATATGTGTCAGAGGAAGAACAATTGTTTGTATGCATCTGAAGTCTGATTAGTGGAATATGTTACTGGTCGGTGAGGGGGAAAGGAACTGGTCACCCACTTATCCCCTGCCTTAGTTCCCTCATGAGTGATGCCTTATTGGTGTCACTTAAGAGGTTCCAATCTGTCTTCGGACAGTTGACGAAACAATTAAGTTATAGAGACATCAATAAGGAGATGGATTTGGATAAATTTGTTTTAAATTTTGCAAGAAAAAAAATTGAGAAAAGTTTTTCTAGTGTATCATTACTTTTTCCAATGTAACATTGCAAGATACATTTGTTTTAATAAACATTTTCCATACTTATCCTGTATATTATTTTTTTTTTACATTTTACGTTTTTATTAGTTTCTTTCCTTCAGTTTGATTTCTTACTATTGTTCAGAGGGCCATTATCTCTTTTCATTTAAAGTATATTTCATAATGAATGCATGTCCCCTAATGGAAAATAACTGATTCACAGGAAAATTATGCTGATAATGGATTACTACACAGTAAACTTACTGTATTCATGACGACATAGAATACATGACAAGAAAATTAAAAGAGGAATACGAACATTGGGGATTGACAATAAATATAAAGAAAACTAAATATTTATGTATTGGCGAGGAAATAGAACCATTGCAACTAGACAATGTGGAAATTATACATCCAAGTACGGAATGTATATATTTAGGGACGAAAATAGATCAGTTTGGGAAAAGTAATACAGAAATTGAACATAGAATTTCAGAAACAAAGAAAGTAATTAATGCTCTAAATTCTCTTTGGTGGAACAAACATATAACAAGAAACAGGGAACTGCAAATTTATAAAACAGTAATTCAAAGTATTCTTACCTATGGCGCAAAAGTATGGCAAATTTCTATAAGGGGACAAAATAAAATTTTGGCTACAGAAATGGATGTTTTTAAAAGATCAGCAGGGAAATCAAGAAAAGAAAGAGTAAAATATAGACAGATAAAAGGAATTATGAAAGTAGAGGAAGAACCAGACATTATTGACGTTATAGAGAAGAAAAGACTACAATGGTATGGACATGTGAAGAGAATGACTGAGGAACGACTACCACGACGAATTATGGAATGGATACCGATAGAAAGAAGGAAAAGAGGTCGTCCAGCAAAGACGTGGATAGAAGGGGTACAGACTGCCATTACTTCAAGGAATTTGACACCAGAGCAATGGATGGCTAGGGAGGATTGGTGTTTGGTTTCTGGAAGATTGCATCAGCAGTCATGAAACCGGAAGAAGAAGAAGAAGAAGAAGAAGAAGAAGAAGAAGAAGAAGAAGAAGAAGAAGAAGAAGAAGAAGAAGAAGAAGAATCTTCCTGCTAACAGTGCTTAAACACTATTAAAACAAACATTAAGCTAAGTAATTATCTGTTCTCTGTTCATAGATCTTCATTTTACACATTTATCATTTTTATATTATCATATTTTCTGTATGAATGTCTAACTAAGAAAACTGCATACTGAAGTAGTAAAGACAAATTATAAGCAAATGTTATATTCCATAAATTATGCAAGGTGGGGCAGAAATATTTCCCCATTTTGGAAGTTTCGTAACTTCAAGAAGTTTAGTGATATATATGTAAAAGTGTTGTAGTAATACTTGTTGTGTAATGTCATTGTGTCACTGTACTTATGTTTTGAATATCACACCATGGAGATGACGTCCTTGATTTTGTACACACTCTTCCAAGCGTCTCTGCAAGTTTCCACATGCATGTTCCACCATATTTAGAGGCACAGCTGCAGTTTCCCTTCAGATGACATCCTTCAGTTCCTGAATGTTGTGTGGCTTGTGAGAAAATACTTTGAGATAACCCAAATAAAGTGATCACATACAGACAGGTCTGGAGAGCGGGGAGTCCACAGAACATCACCACCTCTCGACATAACATGACCAGGAAACAAGCCACGCACCACCGTCATGGATGGTCTAGCTGTATGTGGTATTTCCCCATCCTGCTTATACCATATCATTGGCGCCTGAATTCCATGACGTTGAAGTTCTGGAGAAAGAAAATTCTGTATCATCTCAACATATCAAGCATTATTCATTGCCACCACTTCCATTTTTTACTTTCAAAGAAGTTTGGGCCAATAATCCCAAACTGTGCGACACCGCACCAGACAGTGATGCGTTCACTGTGAATCGGTCACATGTTGATCTCTTTCGGATTTTCCTATGCCCAGTACCGGAAGTTCTGTTTGTTTACACTTCCGGACAAACAAAAATGTACTTCATCTGACATTAATAGAACAATATTTTGGACAGGATTTCAAGAAACTGTTCAGCAAATCTCAGACGATTTTTCATATCACAATCTTTAAGTTGGTGGACCATTACCATTTTGTATGGATGAAAGTTAAGATTGTGTGGCAAGATTCTCCTAAGGCTGCGATTATTTAATTGCGGAACTGAACT
Organism: Periplaneta americana; assembly: GCF_040183065.1. Taxonomy (NCBI): domain Eukaryota; kingdom Metazoa; phylum Arthropoda; class Insecta; order Blattodea; family Blattidae; genus Periplaneta; species Periplaneta americana. The sequence continues at coordinate 170,484,669 of NC_091131.1, forward strand.
AAAGGATAAAATGGCATAGCATAAGGAATAAATTGATATTACTATTTGATATTTGACTTCAATATTTTCCATTTTATATGCAGTTGAAAATGGGGAGCTATTTCTGCCCCACCTTGTATGTAGAGAGTTTCTGAAAATGTGTTCAACATTTACAAAAGCAGAAAGCAAGGCCTAAATAATTTTTGATAACTTGTAATTAAATTATTACACTGGTCAACACACACTTTGTTGCCAATCATCTGAAAGTTAATTTGTTGCACTGATTCCGAATATGACATCAGTTTTGCCAGATTGGCTCTAGTATTTGAGATATTTAATATGTCACTGAAATACATTAATAATGCAAGAAATATATACACTAAGGTATAGCCTGACCTATTCACAAATCACATGAAGAATTAATCATATTGCTTTAAACTAAGTATATGAAATGCCAAACATCAGTCAGTTCAGTACAATGAAAATAATCCCAATCAACACGTAACAAATCGCCTCTATTTGATTTGTTTCTGTGTGGCTCATCAGGGCAATCAGAGTGAAGACTCCAGCAGTAGTCAGCCATCATGTGCATCCCACCTTCCTTAGTATCTTTCTTCCATCACCTTTATGTCTTGTGGAACCTCTCCCCTTGTTACTCACTAAAAGCACAAAGATTATCTGGAAACCAGTCTAAGTGACTATGAAAAAAGTGAACTTTTATGCTCATAGTAGCACCCAAATTTTTTAAGTTTGAAAGTATGTTTTGTACCAGTTCTTCATATTGTCAGTTTTATGGTTACCAAGAAAGTTTTTAACAACCAAGACAAATTTGTTCCAGGCAGATGCTTCAGTATCAGTGATGGAATTTATGAAATTTTGATCCTTGATGAGTTGGAAAATTTGAAGGCCATTGAAGATCCCAGTTTTTAGTTTTTCCATACTCAATCTAGAAAAGAATTTGAAAAAGTATTTGAAACAAGCACCACCTTTGTCCACAGCTCTAACAAATTGCTTCATAACTTCCAGCTTTATATTGAATGGGGAAGAATGATTTTTTCCCTGTGAACCAGCGGTTCTTTAATGATGTTTGATGCACCTACAGTCATATTTTCCCTTGAAGTCCATACTACTTTTTTGCAGTGGTCTTCTTTTTCCATAGAGACCTAATGATTTACAAATGTTCCGCAACATTCCCAGACACATACAAACTTTCTTAGCAAGAGCCAGGACGGCTATATTATCACTCAGAAGTATCTTCACCGCTTTAATCTTGTTGACTCCAGTAATTGTTGCTGGTGCAAAGAAGATTTGGAACATATCCTCTTAAACTGCCCTGTCACAAACATCCATAGAACTAATCTAAAATCTGCAATCCCTGTAACCTTGGACAATTCTCTCCAATACATACTGAATACACCTCATCTTTGGAATGTGGCTGTTGAAATATACAACCAGCATCGTGCTTTTTACCCATCATTTGTAAGAAGAGGAAATCCATAGTGGAACACGTGTGTTGTCAGCAAATAGCTGGATACACTACGAAGATAGAATTCTTTTTCCTTGCTATCCCACAAGCAGATGAAACAAGGATACTTAGTGTATCCACTTTGCTGCGCAAGTAAGAAGTTCACCATCTTTAAATCGACACATGTAGACCACTGGTGCTCATGGTATCGAAGCTTCTGCAAGAACATTGTTATATTTTCATTTTCCTCTTTAAGTTTGGTTGAGTAACCTATTGGAATAGATACATAGTAATTTCCATTGTGCAGTAAATCACATTTTAACTATCCACAAAAAGTCGCCAATCTTCTGGTCGGTATTCCCATTTGGAGAAGGAGCCCAGGGATGCACGAGACTCGTAGTAGATGCATATACCACAGGCAGCTAGTAGCCTGCCTGGGCTGGCTGTGTGCGCGAAGTCGAGTGAGTGTAAAACGTACTCTTTCTCTCGTGTTTGTGTGCTTGTTTATAAGTGCAGTAAAGCGTTCTGATAATGATATTATAGCCGATTTGTTACAAATACCGGTACCGTTTTCCCGAAGAATATTCGAAGAAAAGAAAACTTCAATTTTTAAAGGAAGACCAAAGCCTGCATTGCCAAATTTAATTCAGCAACAAAAGAATATTACTCGCCATTTTCAGAATACCAATTACGAAAGATGCGATTGGCTTACTGGAAGTGTTAAGTGTAACAGACTATTTTGTTGGAATTGTTTGCTGTTTAGCTGTGACAGAAGCTCCACTTGGACAACTACAGGATACAGCAAGCTAAATAATTTAACTAAAGCGATACCGGTAAGGGATCATGATGTTGCTATTGCTCATATTCGTGCTTCTAACGCACTCGCGACTTTTGGAACTGTGTGTATTGAAACTGAGCTAAGTGACCAAACACAACGAAGTATTAATCTACATAATGAAAGGGTAACACGCAATAGAGAATTCTGAAAAGGCTTATAAACGCCATTTGTTTACTTGCAAAACTGGAACTATCATTTAGAGGAAACGATAAATCGAAAATGTCCAACAACCGCGGTAATTATTTAGAACTTTTGGACTACACCACCCAGTACGACCCCCTTCTAAAGAGTCACTTGGAGACATCTACAGTATTCAAAGGTGTATCAAATCGTATTCAAAATGATTTAATTGAATCTGTTGCCAGTGCACTTCATAAGGAAATTAAACAGCAATTACAGAAATCTGATTTTTTTTGCCATATTAGCTGATGAGACAACTGACCTCGAATAAATCACAATTTTCTCTCGTTTATCGATATACGATTGAAGGAAGTGTGGTAGAGCGGTTTGTGTGCTTCCATGATGTGAGGACAAAACAGCGGCAGCACTTTCGGTCTTATTTTTAAGAGATATTCAAGACTTTTCAAACTGCAGTAAGAAACTTGTCGCACAGAGGGAAGTGCAGTGATGGCCTCTTCATTACTTGGTGTCAAGCTAATATTAAGGCGTCTTTTTTACAAGGTCTCTTTGTTCACTGCTGTGCACACTGTTTAAATTTAGCAATGCCCAAAGTGCTTCAAGTATTCCTGAATGCCGTATATTTTTTGCTACTCTTTCTGTGCTTGCAGCATTTTTCTCAAAATAATCAAAGCGCACAAAATTTGTCGATGAATTTCTGGATCGACGATTACCACACGTTTCCTGAACAAGATGGAATGACTTGCCAATACTGTTTACGAAAAAAAGGATGAGCTTCGCCATCATGTTGGTACATCAGTCAGAAGTGGACGTGACACTCTTTCTGTTATTCAAGGACATTTATCAGATTTAGAAAACTTTGAATTTTGCTTTCTTCTTGCAACTTTTCAAAATATATTTTCTCTAACTGATGTTTTGTTCAGTGTCCTTCAGAATGCTTCACTAGATATTGCTTACTGCAGAAGAAGGATAACAGAAACGCAAAATAATGTGAAATTTCTTAGAAACCGTTTTCAAGAGGTATATGACGAAACAGTTTCTGATGTTGGTCTTCCAGGAAAACGAAACAGAAATCTTTCTCTAGACATTACAACCAAATACAGAAGATTACATTTTGAAATTTTCGATAACATCAAGCAACATATTAATACAAGATTTCAGGATTATGGAAAGCTTACATTTTTGTGCTTATTAGATTCTTCAAAGTATAGCTCTTACATTACCAATTGTTGGTGTTAAAATAAATGGTTGCTTCTTCGATGAAGTATGTCTAAAAAACGAGTTAATTGTAGCATACAGTTCAAAAGAATTTTCCGATAAGTCACCTTCTCGGCTAATGCAGATGTTAGGGACTTCAGCACAGTAGCGGCTCGCCGTCAAGAAAACAGGTGAAGTGCTGTTCACATAAACAAATGCATGAACAGTTTTACCAATATAATGAGTAGGCCTACTATTCGTAAACTACGTACAACTTTAATAGTTTTAGTACACATGCAAACAGGAAAACTAATTTATTCAGGACTCACCCACTTTCTTGCATACAAAGTCAATCCTCCTATCTTTTAAAGCAGCAAACCGTCAATGACGTCTTCATAAAATGTCTGAGTTTAACTGAGTGTGGACAGTATATCTCTATGCAAAGCTATGGGGCTAATGATGAAAGTCTCTCCTGTAATGTAGCATTCTGAGTGAAATTTTCAATATTTTCAAACAGAAAAGCTTCTTTCATCGGAAGAATTTTTAAAGTTAATTTATACAACTTCTCTATTTTCTTATCACTTTTTAAAATAAAGAACAATAATGGAACTGTAGATCGTCAAGAATTTAAAACATATTTTTATCCTCATATTTAAGTCAACAAAACGACATTTCTAATAAATTACAAACCGTGTCATTTTCGGGATGAATATTTCGCACTCATTTATCAACATTTTCTATGTGCTGGTACCTAAGTACTCGTATTTGTATAATAGCTACAGTGATTAAACATATAATATATACTTAGATGCAGGATTAATACACAGTATACACTTATCACTAGTATACTCTAAATACTTTAAATAAGTTAATATATACGTACACAGTATTAAATTGCATATGTACATTTACGTGCGCGTTAAACTTTCAAATAGAAGAGCTTGAACAAAACTGGCGAGCTCATGAGAAAACATCATACACACCGCGGAAAACAACTTTTAAACTTTGCGAATGTATGTGGGGTGTATTCCTGATAAAATAACATGGAGCCAGCTAGTTTACCACTGCAGGGGTGGCTGCTCAGACAGAATGAGGACACTATTCTCGAGTCAGGTAGTACATACTGTAAAATTTCACAGCCCTTGAACAATAGCCCCCGGCCTTGGAGACCATCTTCAACCCTTCTCTATTATTAGTACCGTTAGATCTGCAAACTGGTTACTCTTCCTTCAAGTCTGACAGTTCTCCGTAACTGAAAGACTCAGAAACGCACTTCACTCATACAATCTTTCTTTAGTGCGTGACATCACGTTACCATGGAAACCAAGTGCTGTATGAGAATGGGAGCCCAAATAATTTCACCTCTACAGTATTGTAAGTTCCATTAGACACCACTTGGCGCTCGTAACAGTTGACATTATTCTATTCAGCGGACGGTTACAGGTACTATTTATACAACTAAACATTGTTTATAATGACTGAAAAAAACTTATTTTAGAAATACAGTACCGGTAGTAACTGGAATTAATTATTAATACGAGATAAAATTGCGTTTTACACATAAATAGGTGAAGTATTACTTCAGATGAATAACCGCCCCTGCTTCAGCACTCGGAAAATCGATGCCACAGCTTTATCTATTAGCTCGCTTATTAGTGTGATACCAGTGTCCACTGCAACAGTTGAAAGATCGTTTTCTACATTAAGCGAATTAAGATATATGCACAAAACAGAAAAGGACAACAACGTCTTTCGGATCTTGGACTGATATCAATTGAAAGTGAGCTATTAAATACTCTGAAAGAGAGAGACACATTTTTCGATTCTGTAATTGAACATTTTGCTGCAAGTGATCGACGAATAGAATTCACTTACAAATAGGAAGGTACATTAAATGGATTTGATTTAGCTCTGAAATTACTAGACTCTTATGGTAGTAAGGCTATGTGAACAGTTAGAGTAGTCTTTTATAATAGTATTTTTAATTTTAGGCAGTAGTTGCAGTAGGTTTAATCTTACAGATTTTGTAAAAAAAATTGGTACCAAATATCAGTGTGTTTTTATAATTAGTACTATTATAAGTATTTGCATCAATATAAATAGTAAGAAGGAAAAGAAAACTTGCCTACGCGGCTGCTTGGTAATCTGCTGCAGCATACTACTTCTTCATCTGGAATAAAATAAGGAAAAAGTGCTACCGGTACCTCTCTTGTCCGAAAAAAGTATGTTCGATTCAGGCTTTAAATAGTTATTTTATTTTAGTCTGGATGCTAAAAGTTGAGAGCCTTGCCTTTGACAGAATTAGGTCTCAACTAAATCATTGACTTCTTCCTGGGAGAACTGTAGCTGTGCAGAAGTATTCACTGCCACTGCTTACACCCAAATCCTGCGTATCAGACACTGGAAGGTCAGGAGTGCAGTGAACATCTTCGCTGTGTGGCACAGGTCGCCTTGCTGATACTCCAATTTACGTGTCTTGAAACAATTGAGACTTTTCAAATTCGCAACACAAAAATAACATTCACTGTGGTGATTTCTTGGCTTCCTCCACACCACAGGCACACCAAATTTCAAACCTTTTTTTCCTCCCTTTTTGCATTGACCTAGACTTTCTACACATGTTTTACAAACTAAATGGGGAGCCCAAGACTTATCGTGGTCTCCTAGTTTCATTCCAAAATGTGCTAGATATGCTTGCTTCACAAAGTCTGTAATATTTTTTCTATGTTTCGCCATAAATGTAGCAGAATGAGTTAGGGTCATTTAAGCAACCTCTTCTTGAAGAACTCATACTGATCTCGAAATTGAAAAAAAAAAAAAAAAAAAAAAACTAAGGTACTTAAAAAGAAATAAAACAAAATAATATTACAAGTATTGGATAATAGACACTTACCGGTATAATACTGTAAAGACTTATTTAAATAAATATTTGGATAACATTAAAACTTGAACACCTTGTATCTCAAGAACTAGAGTCAATCTGGAAAAACTACCGTCATTTATGGAATGAGCACACTCGATATTCTATAAATTCGTTGAAAAATCCTTAGCAACAGAAAAAGGTTTTTTGTGGGGGGGGCTGTGTTATCAGAATTCTCTTGTGAAACGCAGCATGTTAGCCTAGGCACTTAAAAGAGTGGGGAAAATCCTATACACTACAATGGTTGTCCAGCAAGGAATTTATGTACTTCAATAGGTTTTAGTAGTTGGTCTGCACTGTTCCCGATCATTTGTCAGAAATCTTTATCCCTAACTTGTACTTTACCGATTTGTATCTGGGCCCTACTCCTCTCCGAATCCCGTTCTCTGAAACCAGCTTTCCAGAACAGTTGTTCCTAATGTTGGTACATTTTCTGAAAGGAAATTTTCCATTAACCATTATAACCGCATGAGAATTGCTAAGTAATACTTACATTACTTTATAGTTCGAGGTAAAAAGTATTGTGTTTTATTCACTAACAAAGAAAAAAATTCAGAGAAAGCGTAAAATAGTTAAGTAGTAGGTATTCCTTGAATGGGAGGGATGAAATCGATATTAGCCTACATCCACTTGCGTATTAAAAATAATATTTGTAAGGCAGAGAATGCAAGTGACGTCGAGCAAAGCAATACTCTGTAAAAAGCCATCACTTTAGCAATGGGTAACTTCGTGTGTTTAAGAGTGGCAAACTATCATGCTACTTTTTTTCTACGAATAGAGAAGAAAGAGTGGCGGTGCAAGTAATAATAAAACAAAATATGAAGCAGGCAGCCCAAGACCATTTGGAACGTCTCCCATCACAAATATTGCGTACCTGTAATGAATTACGAGTTTCTTCCGGTGTGAGAAGTATTTTGTTCCAATGGGAAAATTTAAAGAAATCAACTCGAATAGAGAGGAGACTGATCAACCCCCAAATCCGACATTAGAAGATGTTTCTCATTCCCAACAGATACTAAAAAAATTCTTCATGGTGAGAGATTCCTGTTATTTGACTCATATCTACAGGAAGATAGTAATAAAGGCCGGATAATTATTTTTGACATGAAATTAAACTTACAATTTTAGTAAAAATCACAAGTTGTTTGTAGATAGATATTATCAGGGCTAAAAGGCCGTGGTCTGTTGGTGCTGTTGCTACCATACATTTCATCCTGCTGTTCTGGCAGACATCGTCGTGGTGTGGCAAATATCTCCTTAGCATGCTGGGAATGACTGGAAATATGGCTAGTTGCCTCACGGTATTTAAAGTCAGGATGGATCATGGCTTGCCGTTGTCGCTGCTGTCCGCACCAGTGGTCGATATGTTGTGATGAATTACCACCATATGATGAGCTATCATCCTATGATAGCGACATTGTATCAACTGCTGGGTTATTTTGCACCGATGGGATTGATGATAGCGAAATAGTATTTGGCGAGATAAGGTCGGGGATTCGCCAAAGATTGCCTGACATTAGCCTTATGGTTGGGGAAAACCTCGGGGAAAAAATCCAACCAGGTAATCAGCCCAAGCGGGAATCGAACTCGTGCGCGAGCGCAACTCAGGATCGATAGGCAAGCGCCTTAGCCAACTGGGCTGCTCCAGTGGCTATTTTATACTTAGTGGATACTATAAAAATATATAAATGTTACGAAAATATGAATCAATAATAACATGAAACCACCGATAATAATAATAATAATAATAATAATAATAATAATAATAATAATAATAATAATAATAATAATAATAATAATAATAATAATAATATGTTTAATGAACATCTACAACGGAAAATACCCATAATACTTATCACTGTCATCACTGGACTCTCTGCGTATGTGTTCACTAAAACAAAATACCGAAAAGACAAAATGCAGAAGTACAGTAGAAATGAGACTACAACTTTCCGCCATAAAACCAGCTTGCAGGCTTAAAAAGCAAATACATTCGTCCCACTGAACAGAATTATAGAGATACTAGCTTTCACTTCTCTGTTAATTGAGTAGCCCAGATGCAAAACCAGCTAACTGTCAAAAAAATGAAAAATGAGATAATGGTAACCATGGTTTCAGTTCGTCATTAGCTACGTAATAAGCCATACATTCGGTTACAAATCCAACTCTAAACCCTTTAAATCTAGTAAATAAAATTGCATACGGTTGCAAAACCTGCTAAGTGTGGAGAGCGTAAGGATGCAATACCTGCTAACTGCACAATGCCATGTTTACTTTTGCAAAACCTGCTAAATGTCACTGAGACAACATGGTCATATTGAGAGTTACGGATGCAAAAGCTGCTATTTCGATCTCCATAAGGATTACATTGAGCATACTAAAATAACGAATAAGATATTATTAGACGCTGATAATAAAGCTACTTTTGCTCCTATAGTTAAATTGACTATACTGCTGCATTTAAGACATCAGCTGAGAGTTTCTGCCTGCGCTCTATCGGGGACTTCTAACCTTTTATGTTAAGTGTATTGAAGTCTTGAAGTGGTTACTGTGATTATCTTGCAGTTTTTTCGACTTTTGCTGAAATGAGTGTGGATGGATATGGTGTATCCTGTTTCAATAACTCTGTTAGTGTTGAGGGAGATGATACAGATGATGAAGAGAATGGTACCAGTGAAAAGGCGAATCCAAAAGTTTAAACAAAAAAGGTAAACATTTCCAAAAGGACTACATTCCAATGGGTGTCATCCTTAAAGAAGCAAACATCAGGGACATTGAAAGACTTCTGGAATTGCACTTCGGGTAGGACTGGCTTCGGAATGCAAACCTGACCTTCTATACCGAAATGTTCAACCAACAGCAAGACGTTGCTGTTGCAGACCTGAGTGAAGATGAGGGTGAACATACGGATGTAGTGGACTTCGAACTCATGGATGAGGAAGAACCGAACATTTTGTAAAGTGTTATATTATATTGATATTTGTAGAAATTGCAACACCAAGAAGGGTACATGTGACTGAAATGAAATTGATATCACAGTTTAGGTACATGACAATACACAAAGGATTAGAATTACATAACTGTACCTGATCTGTGACCGTGAGATTTCAGTATGGAGTGAAGCCTCCATGCGCTGCAATCAGAGCTTCTGAGCGTCTTGGATATGTTCCTGGGGAATCTCCCTCCTCGCAGTTTGTATGCGATTCCACAAAGCGTCAAGAGTGGGTGCTGGAGGACCATGACGAACAAGTTGCCGACCAACCATATCCCAGACATGTTCGATGGGCGAAATGTCTGGCGAACGTGCAAGTCAGGAAAGCAGTGATACCCGTCGTTCTTCGAAGAAGACTTGCACAATCCTCGCCACATGTGATCGGACATTGTCCTGCTGAAATATGGCATGTGGAGTTGCCTGAGGGAGGGGCAGTACCTCGGACTCTAAGACCTCTCTAATGTAGCAGTTGAAGTTCAGATTGTCCTGAATACGTAGGAAGCGAGATCGCATATTGTATCACACTAGGAATTTGTCCGCAATGCCGCTCAACAATACAGGCTCTCAGACTGCTTTCACCACGGTAGCGCTTAACATGCATGTGACCATCACTGTAGGACAAGTTGAAGCGGGACTCGTATGAACACACTACATTTGGTACTCTGTTTTACACATCTCCCGAGTTTGGGGTCGTTCGGGCCATTCTTTCTGGGTGTTGCACTTTTCACAAACAGTAATACATAAATAAACCTTCAAACTATAACATAAGTATTCTATTCTCCTTTTTTACTTTTTTATAGTACAATATTTGTGTGTTTAATCGTATTTATGTATGTAACGAAAATAAGAATGTTCTCTTCTACCTTCAGTTTGTTTCCAAGTTAGTCTTGTCGGATAAACTGTTAACATTGATCAAATACCAGGTTTTGCAAACTAATGTATCGTTAAAATGGCTACCTATAGAGTTGCAAATCCTGCTAACTGCTCTGTTTGGCTGCAAAACCTGCTATTTGTAAATTAATATACAATATAACTAATTACCTATTAATCATATATTTCTGAGCTGTAGGAAGACAGACTAAATATTTTTTCCCCATTATTTAAACTAGAAATCATGCCTCTAGCATCTACGGATAAGTTTTTACACAATTTTCCTCATTTGCCAAAATTCGTCTAACTTGCAAATAGCTGGTTTTGCAAATTGGCTACTCAATTATTAAATACTAATAAAATATTACAAGGATTCCGCAATTACACTTTAGATTAAAAGGGGTTTTGCGGTGGAAAGTTTGAGAAACACTGCCATTGAAGAAAGAGTTTACGGATGTGTACACATGACAACCATAATCGCGATTAGGTCGATAATCTCGAGTAGAGACTGTAGTGTACCACTGGTATTAGTGTTCAGTTACAGGAATTGATAAGGACATAATCTGTTTTATGAGGGGACACCCTATACATTCGTTTGTCCATGGCTGATCTTGCTCCATAGCTGACGAAAGGAATCCTGAAAAGGCCGATGTGTTGAACGTAGGGTAGTAGGCACATGCGGTACCCAGGACCTCCCACTCCCCCCCTCTGCGTCTCGCCCTGCAAAGAAACAGCTCAGGAAGTGAGGCATGGGCAGAACAGTGTGGGACAATGACAGTCAAAACCTTCTGTAAGCAAACGATCATTCCATAGAGTGTGGGAGGAAGCCTATTTTTGTTGCGAAAACGTAAAGTGTTTACTATGCTGTAAGGTTCTGTCAGGAATACTACTGAGCAACATAAAACGACATTATAGGCTCTGCCACCCGAAGTGACAGGAAAGCTATTTTCTGTAATATGCATTCACATACTAACGTTATTATTGTTATTATTATTATTATTATTATTATTATTATTATTATTATTATTATTATTATTATTGTGGTAGTGGTTTTATTCCAGCAGAAATTCATGTTCTGATAAAATAATTTTTCAGGGGTGCAACGTGCACTACAGCTTCAAGAATTGAAAGCACTTCACGAAAGGCCAAACATTGAAGAGAGTCGAACAATTCAGAGTCTATGTTTAGTAACAAGTTATGTAATATGTTGGGAATTAGCTAAGGCACTAAAATCCTTCATGGATGGTGAACTTGTAAAGAGATGAGTGTATGGTGCCTGAATAAAATACAGTTAATTATATCTCTGTAGGATACTGGAACAGCTCAAATGTGAATTCACAGAACATAGATTAATTAGTGATTTTAGACATAAGGAGAGTGATATTAATCTTTTTGGTAATAATTTCATAGTAAATTTAGTACATTCCGTGAGAGTGCAGTTCCAGGACGAGTTAATTGATTTACAAAGTAACGTAGAATTCAGAACTAAATGCAGGGAATATGACTTGAGAAGCATAGAATTATTTTAAAAAAATGAACAAAACGAAATATCCCAAGGTGAGCTTATTCGCTGTCACTATGTTAGCTACCTTCGCCCACCTCGACATACGTGTCGAACAATTATTTTCGAGAATGAAGGTTCCTAAATCCAAACATAGCCTATATCCCGATTAACAGATGAGCCAGCTGCGCATTGCAGTAAATTCGTTGGAAATAGATTCCGAATACTTGCAGAAAAGAATGCACATGTTGAATAGACCACAATGTACAGTATGATGGAATATGAAAATAGCATTATCTATGATATAATATTGTAACTATATTAAATAATGCAATAACTGAATATTACAGTGTACTGTATAAGTCTTACTCTTTCCTTTTTCAAATTCAGTTTATTATCCGTATTTGCAACAGTGTAAGAACTATTTTCATTTTTTTATTGGGTTATTTTACGACGCTGTATCAACATCTAGGTTATTTAACGTCTGAATGAAATGAAGGTGATAATGCCGGTGAAATGAGTCCGGGGTCCAGCACCGAAAGTTACCCAGCATTTGCTCGTATTGGATTGAGGGAAAACCCTGAAAAAACCTCAACCAGGTAACTTGCCCGGACCGGGATTCGAACCTGGGCCACCTGGTTTCGCGGCCAGACGCGCTAACCGTTACTCCACAGGTGTGGAACTATGCCACTGGCGCTGCTGCAATGTACCGTTGCCCACGCTATTATACTATATCGTAGGCACAATGCAATGTACAGCCCAGTCCGTACACTGCGTGTGTTATGCAGTGCAGCATCATCCGTGTAATCGGCGCTTTACAATTTCGAGCATACCTGGTAATGTAAGTGTAACTGCATTTCAATATTCTCTTTAACCAGCACAGAAAAACTGAAGACGTTATTCGTACAAACCTTTAATATTTTGTGTTATACTTTACCCTTTAGCCCTAAGTGTAGTAAATCTGTAAGACCCCTTTTGACTAGTTACGTCACCTCGGAACAGAACACATGGGAAACAGAACACTTCTGCATATCTCATCCACACAACCAGTTGTTTTTTATAACAAACATCCAAGTTGAATTTGCCAGATCTGTTAACTTTAGCACTTCGCTGCTTTGGTGAGTATTTAAACGTCGTGTTAGTCAATTATTTAACAATAATTTAGTTTTCATAATATGTTAATATTGAAAGCGGAGATTTTAATAAAGTGATAACTGAAGCAATTTCTTCACAACTTACATAACACTTCACAGGTTTACAGTTTCGCACTACAGTTACAAATATACTGAAATAAAAGCATTCTTAAACATAGTATTTAAAAAAAAGGACCGGCAAGGATTTTATTACCTTATTTTTAAGTAATTGATTAACTAACGGACTTACTCGTGTTAATTATGTAAGTCTGTGCGGCTTACAGCTGTTTCGGTGCTTCATCACACCATCCTCAGAGCCTACTAGATCTCGGCGTCATCTCGAACTTCTCTGCCTGTTATGTGGGTGATTTTGATTGTTGAAAGGTGTTGAAAAGTGGAGTCAAATAGTGTGTGTGTACTGAAATTGATCTGTGTGTTGAGAATTTGATCGGGGTGTGTTTTAGTGTGTTTGTATATTTCGTATTGTTCTAGTGTGTTGAGTTTTTGCATCCTTTCCTCTAAGAAACTTATTCCAACAAAGCTGGAGAACAGACAAGAGTGCGAGGTAAGGGAGTGATATAGTAAATGGGGTTGTATCACAGTCTAGTATATACTAAACTGTGTTGTATACACCAGACCATCCAACACAGCGTTTGAGGGCTAGGGGCCCGAACGCTGCCCTGGGCGGACCCCCACTTCTCTCTGTGGTGGTGTACGAATGCATACGATGATGAACTCCACTCGTCTGTTCAATGATATTCTGCAGGCATTGCTGGATTATGCGTTCCATCACTCATTCATTCGTCCATATGGTGTACTATCGTTTGCGCTTAACTGTTTTGAATAAGAATGAAGAGAAGTGCATCGATAATCGGTTCAGGATTTAATACCTCTTGAGAGGGCTTGTATCTTGTCTAATCTGACGACAACAATGTTCAATGTTTAATATGTCATACCAATGTACGGGGGGAAAACGTACAGCATTAACCCTTCGTTACTCGCGTTAAATTCCATAACGCCAGTACTCACCTGGATTACAATGGTAATCCACATTTGTTTTTGTTTACAGACAAGGTTTAAACATTGGAATTAGATTTAAATGTTAAGAAATATATTGTTTTCAGTTATTACAGTAATAAGAATAGATATGGTACGCATAACGGAACGTATTAAATATAAATATTAATAATGAAATGGATAGTACACAAATTGCATTCAAGTGACATGTTTGCATAATATTTCAACACTGGTCGTGTTTTTGAGTCATAATTTATTGTTGCATCATAGTTATGAGTTAGTTCACTATCATCATAATTATGTAGGTTATCTAGCATTGTTGCTCACTCGATGTTTGAAGGTCATCTGAACTCTTGATCTCTCTTAATCTCTCCCACGGGAAACGCAAGTTCACTACTGCTGACCTTACTTACGTCATATTTGATAACCGAATACCTCACTCAGGGGTGTAGCAATGAAAAAATTCAGGGATGTAACAATCATTCTCACTTCACTTGTAATATTTTACAGATGTTTTTGTGTATTGTAAGAAGGATATTGATGCACTTTCATGTTTATGTTTGCATTTCACACTTTACACACGTGAGTCTAATCTACATCTGATTCAATTATCTGAGTAGGCCTATGCATTTCTTCTACACAGTTCAAACAAATTACATCTGAATGAGTAGGACAAATTCTCTTCAAGCACTGGGAACAAGATTGTCTTGTGCTCTTGTTTCTTGTTCTACCACACATGTAGCACCTACCAATACCTTCTGGCCGTGTTCCTTCTTCTTGACCTGTTTGTGGAATGCCTAACAGTTGCTCTCCTCTTCTCTTTATTTCTCTTGGAATTGTCTGTTGGGTGATACGCTCGGAAATTAGTGGCTTCATTAGGTCCAGAGCAAGGGTTTTTAGGAAGTTTTTCCGTAGAATTTTTTGTTTGTTTGCAGAATAAACAACAAGAGCATTGACACCTGCTATGTTTAGTAAGTCAAAGAAAATAGTCAGAGGCCAGCGGCGTGAATTTCTGCTTACATCATAGGCTGAGCATAACTGTTCCAGGACATCCACAGCACATTTAGTTCTATTATAAAAAAATATTATTTCAGGCTTCTGGCTTCCTCCTGTTTCCTCATCCATTGCCTTATCATAATGCATGGTTGATAATGCTAACACTGTTTTGTTTTTCTTTGGTACATACGAAATAATTGTGCAGTTTTCATTGAATCCAAACAATGTACTGTTAACTTCCCTGTCTTGAGTAGTTGTGAAATGAGGAGGGATTTCTCTTTTGTTTTTTTTTCAAGGTTCCTACAAGTGTAATTTTGTCATTTTCTAGAAGATCTAAACACAGAGGTATGCTCGTGAACCAGTTATCGGTGGTCACATTTCTTCCTGTTCCTTTGATGGGATGAACCAGCCTCTTCACCACTGCATGTGCACTGTTACTTTGGTGAAATGGACCATCTGGTTGAATACCAGCATAAATTTCCAAGTTATGAGTGTAATATGTTTTCACATCCACCATAGCAAAAATTTTGATCCCATATTTTGCTGGTTTAGTAGGTATATACACTTTCATGGGACATCGTCCTCTGAATGCAACCAACTGCTCGTCTATAGTTACATATTCGCTTGGAATGTAGCACCTTTGTGAATTCTGAACAAATAACTCGAACACTTCACGTACAGCAGCCAGTTTATCAATTTCTTTCCTTTCCTGCCTGTCATGAATGTTATCAAAGCGTAGACATCGTAACAAAAATTGGAATCTATTGTAGGTCATAGTCAGGTAAATTGACTCTATACCTGTTCCATTTTTATCCCATAGTTCTCTTACGTTCAGTCTTCCCGATTTCAAAGCACCGGCAAGATACAAAATACCTAAGAGTGCTCGAATTTCAACGTCATTTGTTAATTTGCAATCTCTGTCACGTCCGTAATTACGCTTCACTTTTTCAATATAAATATTAGTACACCTTACTATTACATTGATTATTGTCTGATCAATAAAGCAGTCAAAACACTCTGTGTGTGTCCGCGCATTTTTTGCAGCTCTTTTAGGGCCCGGTAAATGAATCACTATATTTTGTGCTCTTCTTCTCCCTCGTAGAGATACTGGTTCTTCCTGCCAAATTGTAGTGTTGTCTCTTCCCGTATAGCAGTTTCCATCATTTATAGACATTAGTCTTTCATCACCATCACCATAATCATCATCCTCCTCCTCATTGTCTTGTTCTGAATTAGAATCGTGAACTTCATTCAAAAGATCTTCTTTGTTGCTTTCATCATCACTTTCATTTTCAATGCCAACATCCAGATCTTCATCTAGCCACTTGCAAATATTGCTTGTATTTTCCGTACCCATTGGAGCCAACTACAAAGAGGATGGAACGATATCACACACTTTTTTCATAAAGTTCCTGCATTGCATCACTCATAACCATATAAAAACTATTTCACTTACCTGAGCAAGAAACTGACGTCAGTACTCGCGTGGATTACAATGGTAATCCACTCGGAAAAACTGCGTATAACTTGATAAAACTCCGTATAACTTTCCAAAGTGTTGCGACAAATACGTCTAAACACCAGTAATGCCTCACTTAGACTGTGACGAGAAATTGCATTGACGCTCAGCTACGCAGTGCTGCAGGCGGTGACGTAATACAGGATTAAATATCAGTGGATTACTATTGTAATCCACGCGAGTACTGAAGGGTTAAGCGTCACTTTGAAGTTAAACATTCTGATACCCTCGCTCATATTATCGGCGAAGAGAGGAAGGCATTAATAACGAAACTGAGGGTCGAAATGCAGTCTTCTTGCGACGAGATAAATATCATTTCAACTAATTTAGTACTCTAAGGGCAATATGATTAAATTAATGGTTAGGTTTATTTTGAAGTTTATTTTGAACAGTTGTCAACAATGCATGGGAATTGTTATAAAAACGTTTCTTAAACTGTTAAGCGATTTTCTGTCCGTTTAACTACTCGTATGTATGTATTTTTGGTATAGTGACGAAGCCATTAAAATTATTTTTCCCTTTCTTTCGCAGCACATTGAGCCAAGTTCCGAAAGAGCCTTCGATGCAAGCTATATTGTTGTCCTAAATATCTCCAAAAGCAGCTGGCCTTTTACGGAAGGAATGTTTGTAAAGGAGTGCATGATTTCAACTTCAGAGATATTGTGTCCTTTCCTGATGACGTTAATTGAGTCAATTAGTCTCTCTCCACAAACAATCTGTCGCCGTATGTAGGAACTTTGTGAACATTTTTATGACGCCCTTTTCTGTAAATGTTGAGAAGGGTCGAGTCAAATTTCAAAGAGAAGTGACAAGGCTTCAGTGTCACACAATTTTGAAAGATAGATATTACAATATTCCAGGCGGCCTCGTTGCGTTTTATAAGAACTTGGAACAAAAAGAGTTTCTGTATATCCACACATTGACATAAGAGTTAATTGTTATGTTTACCTTTAATAATCCGTGGCGCTACAGCCCGTGAAGAGCCTAGACCCATCAGCCGGCTGCTGGCCTCACGCCCACATGCTGAAGCAGAGGTAGACGATCATCCAACCAGAATGGAGGTATCGTGTGGTTAGCACGATGGTCCATTATAGCTGGTATTGGCAACCAGATTTCGCTACCTATCATAGCTCCCCAAGTGCATCACGATGCTGGGTGGGCACCGGTCCCATACACTGGCCGAAATTTTATGAGAAAATGTCTTCCCCCATGAGGACTCGAACCAGCGCTCATTCCGTAACGCCAGTCCTAGGTGGGATGCCTTAGACTACGACGCCATGGCGTGGGACGTATATACCTTTGCGAACACATATTCTGAGTCATGAACCTGAATAAGAGTAGAACTAAGTCATGTTTGTCCGTTGTTGCGTTGGAAGCAGAGTTACGCTGATATACCTGAAAGGAAAAGAAATCAGAGAAATGTTATTATTCCCTTCCTAACTACAGAAAAAAAGGACAATTTTATTTTGTAATGACCAATTGTTGTAATTCTTGAATTCTTCCTATGTGTCATAAAATGTGTCATATATATATGACACATTTCAAAAATACGGGGCATAATTTCAGGTATGTATTTCCCACGTGTAGACAATCAAAATAGTTCATTACAACATGTGTCCGGAAATGCTTCATTTCCGAGTTATGGCCTTCACAACATTGAAATTCACCGGAACGTTTTTCTTTCCTCAGGTCGTTGCCGTCAAAGGAGACATTAAGAGGGCACTCTGACAGTTCATTCCGAGGCGAAGGTTACATTCAGTGTTGTGTAGGCGTTAGACTGTGCGACATGTATTCAAATCAAGAGCTGGCAGAGATACACTTCATGTACGGTAAGGCGGACGGCAATGCTGCGCTGGCCCGTCGTTTGTACCAGGAGAGGTACCCACAGCGACATTGTCCAGATCGGAAGACATTTGTACGTCTCCATAACCGTCTGTGCGAGTATGGAAAATTTAACTCTCCTGGTTTGGGAAGGGGACGACCAAGATCTACAACTCCAGAAGTACAGGAGGAGATTCTGGAGGCTGTGAACATGACTCCTTCTATCAGCACACGAAGGGTAGCGTTGCAAGTCAATGTTCCTCATACGACTGTCTGGAGACTGTTGAAAGAGTATCAATTGTATCCTTATAATTTGCAACGTGTACAGGCCCTGTTACCAGCAGATTACCCTGCACGAGTTAGGTTCTGTCAGTGGTTCTTGCAGCAGTGTGGTGTAAATCCGAACTTTCCTCCCTTAGTATTATTTACAGATGTGAGCACAGTTCACACGAGATGGCATAACAAATTTCCACAATCAGCATGTATTCCATCTCATCACCAGGTGCGGTTCTCCCTCAACATGTGGGCCGATATCATTGGTGATCGATTAGTTGGAGCCCATGTACTTGTAAACAGACTTACGGGGCAGGCATACACAAACTTCCTGGAAAACACCATACCTCATGTTTTAGAAGACACTCCACTGATCAATCGTCAACACATTCACTTCTTGCATGATGGTGCTCCTGCACACTTCAGTCGTACGGCTCGCCGGTACTTGGATCGAAGGTTTCCTGATCGATGGATACAGTAGGTAGAGTTGGCCCCATTTGCTTGGCCGCCTCCACGCTCACCTGATCTGAACCCTCTCGATTTCTACTTGTGGGGCCATTTAAAATCATTGGTTTATTCGTCTCCGGTGCCTGATTTGGAATCCCTTCGGAATCGAATTGTGGCATGTTCTGAGGACATACGCAATACTCCTGGAGTTTGGGATCGTGTTCGCAGGTCAATGAGACATCGATGTGAGGTCTGTATTCAAGCAGGAGATGGACATTTTGAACATCTTCTGTAATGACAACGACCTGCGGAAAGAATAACGTTCCAGTGAATTTCAATGTTGTGAACGCCATAAATCGGAAATGAAGCATTTTCGGACACATGTTGTAATGAACTATTTTGATTGTCTACATGTGGGAAATACATACCTGAAATTATGCCCCGTATTTTTTAAACATCCTGTATATATACACTCTACCCCTTGCAGCGTGCAACCCTCTCAGCAATCGGTGTTCCGTCTCTTTCCCACTCACTCGCTGTTTCTCTCCAGGCCTTGGCATGGCGCCAACAAACCCAGGGCAGCCACGGGGCATCACAGGGGGGGGGGGCACTTGGAATCGTCTGGTATACACTATATAGCTACCCAAGCATTTAAAAACGAAAGCAATAAACTGTGTCTGCACCTTTTAGAAGCTGAAATGGACGGAGGAGCTGAAAATTGCGCGCGCATCCCATTACATTTCTTATGAGATGTAGTGCCTGTCTCAGATCCATGCTGCAAACACTGGTTGTAACGTGGTTGGCGGTAGAGTGCCATGGCACTACCAGAACATGCCCTATGAACAGTTCCACAGTTACTGGTTACAAGATAGAAGTTTGTCCCTTCAGGCTCTTGTGCACAAAGTGGGCTCCACCAATAAGTAGGGTACAGATGTAATACTGATCCAGCAGCTAGTGAGAAAACTGACTAAGGTGAGCCATAGCTTTTATCTTTACTTAATTTTGTTCATGCCAATTTCTAAAAAGTCCTCCTTTTTCAGCAATGTCCTCTGATTTTAGATTCAATGTCCTCCTATAGAATTTCTTCTCATGGTAACCAAGCATAGGATGACATCTTCTACTATATATCTACATATTCTACAGTTCAGCAGAACAGAATATTACCTTATTTATAAAAGTAACATCTGCTGAACCTGACTACACTTTTGAAATATTCACAACACAAAACAATTCGTCTTTCTGTCCTCAAAGCTCTTAAGGAACTTGGAGGTTCATTGCCGCCCTCATATAAGCCCGTCATCGATTCCTATCCTAAGCAAGATTAATCCAGTCTATATCATTATATCCCACCTCCCTCAAATCCATCTTTATATTATCCTCCCAACTACGTCTCGACCTCCCTAAAGGTCTTTTTCCCTCCGGCCTCCCAACTAACACTCTACGTGCATTTCTGGATTCACCCATACGTGCTACATCATCTGTCCATCTCAAACGTCTGGATTTAATATTCCTATGTCACGTGAATAGTACAATGTGTGCAGTTCTGCATTGTGTAACTTTCTCCATTCTCCTGTAACTTCATCCTTCTTAGCCCCAAATATTTTCCTAAGCGCCATTATGCTGCTAAAATTGTGTATGTATACATGGCATTAGCAGGGTGCGAATTAAGATTGCTGGGTGAGGGGGGATAGAATCCTAGATAGAGAATACCACACATAAAATTATTATTACCCTCATTCGATACAGTTCAATGCTTGGTCGCACTGAGTTGCTTCTCTTGCATCTTGATCATAATAATAATTATATCCATGAGCAGGCTTAAGATAAGATGTGTAATTTCTAAGTCATTGATTATTGTCAGCTTGGAGGTGATGATAATACATCAATATTATTTTCTTTTCTTACTTTATACTGTACCGGTACTTTATAAAGTATACTCATATTAAAATAATTATATTTTGTGAGGAGGGAGGGGAGATAGAAGTATCTCTGGCAGGGGTGTTAATATGAATTTATGAGAGGGGGATAACAGCGAATAGGGATTATAAAGAATGGACACTGAGCGAATTTTCCTGTGTTTTGTTTCTCTGTGCGCCAGTGGCTAGTTCCACTTTCAAGCGCTAGAGGTAGTGTAATCGAGCATACGCTAAGATAATAATTGAGAATAGAATTAAGGCACAGGATCCAAACATCGCCTACCTTATTGCATAATCCAGTAACGCTTTGCTTCAAATAAATTCAAGTTAACAGCTTTTCCTTATTTCTCAGTGACAAACTAGTTGTAATAATAATATTTTATATTTCAGATATCATAAATTATATTATAAAATAATACAATGCATTATTATCGAATTCGTTTAATATTTGTATATAATATAATATAGGTATATGGTTTTACTTCTCGTAAGAGTTTTGTTTTTCCATTTTCAGCGCTATCAAATCATTACAAATTTTTATTGTTGTTGGGGTCAACGTCTGAACTCTCATTAACTTTAGAGTCTAGACATTACAGTTAATGAAGGATTTATTATTTTATGGATCCATTTTATTTTATTTGAGTACATAATGTACCTAGATGTGTTAATTATATGTGTTATATTTCCGCTGTGTCGACTGCTAGCTGGAGTGATGTCAGCGCCAACTCTAGGGAGAAAGCAGAATCTGACGCTCTAGCTGGCTTGAAGGTCATTGAAATCAGTCCGGCTACATCAAAGGTACCGACGCGAAGTGTCCATTCTTTATAATCCCTATTCACTGGGGATAACCTTCCAGCAGCGGAGAAATCCCCCCCCCCCGTTCCTCCCATTAATTCGCACCCTGGATATTAGATGCGTTTTCTGCACTATTATGATGCTTTCTAATATAAAACATACACTCGATCACAGCAGCTACAAAGAAGGTAATTTCGGATGCCATCACACGCTACACAACGAAGTATGAGAAAATAAAAACTTCCGCAGAAATGAGGTATCCTGTGACAGGCCTGAACTATAGTGAATTGAATTCCTTGTATAATGTAAGTATGCGGTTGTATAATTCAGAAAACACGGAAAGCATATTGTTCAATATGTATATCCGCTGTGGGATCAAAACACCCACTGTATCTATGAAACATCTAGAAGGTTCATACACATCCAAAGTTGCAGAGGAAACACTTTTTTTTTTCTGTTCTGAAGAATAATTTAAATTTGTTGTTGAGATGGAAAAGATTTTTGTAAAATTCCTTCCAACTGTTTTTGCACAGTAAGTTTGAAACAGACCTAATTATATTTCAAAGAGGTGAGTGAGTTAGAGATGAGCATACCTAATTGTCACTAACTTAAAAATAAAACTATTAACAAATATATTGTATACAGTTTGAAATTTAATTCCATGAAGTGCAAACCAATTATTCTTATCTACATTTTTTCGAATGCCTATGTTTCCGAAAGGCTATAATCTTACTTTCACATTTCCGAAAATAAATTCCGAAAGTCATTCTTCCGAATAGTAGAAATGTTAGAAATAATAAAAAATCATAAGCTTACGTAACAGGCCTACATATTATTGACTGAAATATAGAGGGAGTAAATCTTGAAAAAGCTATCTACAAACATGGAATGTAGGCTTTCATGGTCAGCGTTACAGGGATAGATTTTGTCCAGGCTAAAAGGCCGTGGTCTGTTGGTGCTGTTGCTACCATACGTTTCATGTGCTGCTCCGGCAGACATCGTCGTGGTGTGGCACACAGGAGCGCAAAGATCTCCTTAGCATGCTGGAACTGCGGCTGGTTGCCTTACGATATTTAAGGTCGGGATGGATTGCGGCTTGCCATTGTTGCCGCGGTCTACACCAGGGTCGATGTGTTGTGATGAGCTCATTATAGGACGATAGCTCATCATATGATGGTAACTCATCACAACATGACGACGACCACTGGTGCAGGCAGCAGCGACAATGGCGAGCCATGATCCATCCTGACTTTAAATACCGTAAGGCAACCAGCCACATTTCCAGTCATTCCCAGCATGCTAAGGAGATATTTGCCACACCACGACGATGTCTGCCAGAACAGCAGGACGAAATGTATGGTAGCAACAGCACCAACAGAGCACGGCCTTTTAGCCCTGATAATATCTATCTACAAACAACTTGTGATTTTTACTAAAATTGTAAGTTTAATTTCATGTCAAAAATAATTATCCGGCCTTTATTACTATCTCCCTGTAGATATGAGTCAAATAACAGGAATCTCTCACCATGAAGAATTTTTTTAGTATCTGTTGGGAATGAGAAACATCTTCTAATGTCGGATTTGGGGGTTGATTATGTCTCCTCCCTCTTCGAGTTGATTTCTTTAAATTTTCCCATTGGAACAAAATACTTATCACACCGGAAGAAACTCGTAATTCATTACAGGTACGCAATGGTCTTGGGCTGCATGCTTCATATTTTGTTTTATTACTACTTGCACCACCACTCTTTCTTCTCTATTCGTAGAAAAAAAAGTAGCATGATAGTTTGCCACTCTTAAACACTCGAAGTTACCCATTGCTGAAAGTGATGGCTTTTTACAGAATATTGCTTTGCTCGACGTCACTTGCATTCTCTGCCTTACAAATATTATTTTTAATACACAAGTGGATGTAGGCTAATATCGATTTCATCCCTCCCATTCAAGGAATACCTACTACTTAACTATTTTACGCTTTCTCTGAATTTTTTTCTTTGTTAGTGAATAAAACACAATACTTTTTACCTCGAACTATAAAGTAATGTAAGTATTACTTAGCAATGCCAAAGTATTTCATAAATTCTCATGCGATTATAATGGTTAATTGAAAATTTCCTTTCAGAAAATGTACCAACATTAGGAACAACTGTTCTGGAAAGCTGGTTTCAGAGAAAGGGATTCGGAAAGGAGTAGGGCCCAGATACAAATCGGTAAAGTACAAGTTAGGGATAAAGATTTCTGACAAATGATCGGGAACAGTGCAGGCCAACTACTAAAACCTATTCAAGTACATAAATTCCTTGCTGGACAACCATTGTAGTGTATAAGATTTTCCCCACTCTTTTAAGTGCCTAGGCTAACATGCTGCGTTTCACAAGAGAATGGTTAATGGAAAGGTGAGTTATAGAAAAAGAATGAACAGATTAGGAGTTTGAAAAATGAAAATCTGGCTTGTAAAAGAAAATATTACAGATTGTTGTTTAGTCAACTGTCCGAAGACAGGTCTGAACATCACAAGTGATACCAAGATGGCTCCGCTTATAAGGCAGCTATGTCAGGAGATGATGGGGTAGGGTGGCCAGCTAATTTTCCCCTCCATTGCATACATCGCCGACTAGCTACATATTACACAAGTCAGACTGCAGATGCATACAAACAATTGTTCTTCCTCTGACACATATCGTCAAGTGAGATGTGCTGCCTGATAATAGATGTAGGCCTGCATATCAGCCAGAACCTCAATCACAGGATGCGACAGAAATGCAACTATAATATAAAAATTATGAAGCTTGACTAAAAAACTGAAGGAAAAACAACCTGATTAACGAAAATTTGCATGACATTGTAAACAGCAAATTTTTCAGATCTGACGCTTGATTTAATAAAGAGAGCTACAATATCCCATAATAATAATAATAATAATAATAATAATAATAATAATAGTAACTTAAAAACAATATCTTATCACAAAAATATTTTCATAAGCAACATGACACGAGTATGATTCTTCTGTTTAGGTACAATGGCTGTGTCCATACCTGTGCAGTAACGGTTAGCGCGTCTGACTATAAAACTCGAGCCATGGTTCAAATTCCGATCGGGACAGCTTACCTGGTTGAGGTTTTTTTCTGGGGGTTGGTGTCCTTCAACTCAATATGAGAAAATGCTGGTAACTATCGGTGCTGCAGTCTGGTCTTATTTCATAGGCATTATCAACTTTATTTCATTCAGATGCTAAATAATCCGATATGTTGATACAGCGTCGTAAAATAACCCACTAAAAATGACTGTATACAAGTCGGATAATGAAGGAGACTCATCTCGTGAGTTGCAGGGCCGTACAGCTTCCTTCCTGTACGAGGGTGAAGACGATTTTGCATAGAACATAAAGTCTACAAAATGATACAGACTTTCCATAATTTATTCTAATCATAATCATAATCATTTATTACATCCACTGATCATATACATGATATGGGACATGTCATATTTACAAACTAATAATTAATTACATAATATACATAAAAGTAATAACTATAATTAAATGCAACACAAATACAAATATTAAAAACTTGGAACTTGATTGAAAAAAACCACAGGTCGGTCGATTTCGGCTATAAGTCCTGTTTGCAGTATTTCTTGAAGTCAGGAGTCAATTTCAATTTCATGAGAAGACATCCTTCTCGAAGTCAGGATCTGGAAAAGAGGAAGTAAAGTTTTTTGAAGTAAGGCGTTCTTTTTCTATTCAGTTATGACAGTTTTCAATAAATTCATTCATACTGTGAAAGCAGTTTTTGATTAAAATTTTATAAAGAGCTTTCTTAAATTTCTGATGTGCAGATATTTCTTTAAGATAATTTGGTAGGCTATTGTACATAAGAAGACCAGCATGAATGAAACTGTTTTTATATAGAGTTGTGTTAAAACTTTCAATAAAAATATTATCTTTATTTCTTGTATTGTGCTGGTGTGTGTCTGAATTTGTAGGAAAGCTATGCAAATTATATTTGATAAAATTTAAGGTTTCATAAATATAAATACAGAGTAATGGCAAGATATGTAATTTTTTGAAGAATGGTCTGCAGCTGGTAGTTTGAGACACTTGAATTATGGCTCTAATAGCTCTCTTTGGTAGTTTAAATATTTGGATTGCATTGGGTGAATTACCCCAAAAGATTATACCATACGTTAGGATAGAGTGAAAGCATGCGAAGTGCAATGTGTCAGCAGATTCAATAGATGATGCTCTTATTAGTAATCGCAAGGCAAAGCAAATTTTACTTAATTTCTTCCCTAGTTCCTGAAGGTGTACGGACCATTTTAAATGTTCATCTAGCCATATACCAAGAAATTTTGTATTGTTAGAATATTGAATTGTTTCATTTTGATACTCTATGACCGGCCACTCAGAATTATTATTTTGTGAATGATGAAAAGAAATGGCTATGGTTTTCGACTTATTGATTACCAGTCTGTTTCTCTCAAACCATTCTACTAGTTGATTTATTGTCTTTTCTATAAGAAAACCCATCGTATTGACATCTTTTCCTGATAAAAAGATACTGGTATCATCTGCAAAGAAAGTTGGTTCTCCATGACTGATGTATGACTCTAAATCGTTTATATATATCAAAAAGAGAATTGGTCCAAGAATTGAGCCCTGTGGAACACCATACCCTAAGCGCTTTTTTTCAGACAGATAATTTATTATTTTACCATTTTCTTTACAAGTGATCTCTGTTCTTTGTTCACGGTTTTCCAGATAGGAAGTAAACCAACTGTGTGCCAAGCTCTAATTCCAATAGTTTTTCATTTTTCCAACAAAATAGTGTGATCCACTAGATCAAATGCTTTTGAGAGGTCTAAAAATAATCCTATTCCTATTTCTTTCTTGTCGATAGATTTATATACTTTTTTTTTTTTAATTTATAGTTGCCGTATTAGTTGATTTACCCTTACAAAATCCATGTTGGGTTACAACAACTATATTATGTTGGGTTAAAAATGATATAAGCCTCTTGTGCATAACCTTTTCTATTATCTTAGAAAAAACAGAGAGTAAGGAGATTGCTCTATAATTTTGAACTTCCGTCTGTTGTCTTTTTTATATCAGGGTTTCACTTTTGCCATCTTTAAACTGTCTGGGAATTGGCCTGTTGACAGTGAAAGATTTACTATGAAAGTTACAGGAGTAACTATATTTAGAAAACATTTTTTGATAATAAAATCTGGAATCCCATCTATGCCAGATGATCTTTTATTCCCAAATTGTTTAATAATTTCCGTAATTTCTGTTTCATTAGTAGGATTTAGGAATATGCTATTACAATTATCCTTGTGTTTTGTTATATTATTGTTTTTAATCTGTGTACTGTTACCCAGCATAGTTTCTGCGATACCTACATAATAATCGTTAATTATGTTTGCTATTTTATTGGGGTCACATATTTCTCCACCATCACATTTTAGTTTGATATTCTTTATGTCATTACTATTTTGTCCCAGTTCATCTTTAATAACTTTCCACATAGCCTTTGACTTGTTCCCAGCTGAATTTATAAATTTATCATTGTGCATTTTTTTGGCTTGACATATTACTTTATTATAATTTTTCTTGTAATGATAATAATAATCTTTAAACGTTTTTGAGACATTCCCCCCTTTTAATGAGACATTTATATAAAATTTATATAAAATTCTCTAGTTTCTAAAACTGTATAGTTTGTAGTATTTCAAATTTTGAGTGATGTGTTAAGAAAAATGTGGAGTTTTTTACTACAGTTTAGCGGTTTTTTTT
The DNA here is from genome assembly GCF_040183065.1 of Periplaneta americana. Classification (NCBI taxonomy): domain Eukaryota; kingdom Metazoa; phylum Arthropoda; class Insecta; order Blattodea; family Blattidae; genus Periplaneta; species Periplaneta americana. The sequence goes on from NC_091131.1 coordinate 170,512,285, forward strand.
AAGCTTGTGCAGCGGTAAATGGAGTTCTGAGTTGGCGACACTGGCCACAGTTCAGTGTAGCCAACAGGACGGAAATTCCGTCAAAACTGACGGAACTTCAACGTAGCAGACGGGGAAAAAATGGCTTTGACGGGTGACGGATTTTCTGGCGGAAGTTACAATTTACATTGTCTTTTGACAATTTTAGCTCCTGTCATTCTTAATTGTTTAATTTTTGAGAGATTTTACTATTTATTTGAACAGCCCTGCCTGTTCCGTACTATGTTTAAGAATCCCCTGTTTCAGATTTCCTGTTATTCAAGTTAGATGTTGAAGAATTATTATTTTAATCAGGATTAGTAAGTAAATTGTGTTAAATTTTGCTTATATATTTATTTATATTGAATCCTATTCTTTTTTTCATTTTGACGGATTCTGACGGATTTTCAGGTGTTATCACAGTCTAAGACATACAGTCACGCAACTCATACGTATAAAATATGCCAACATTTGACAGCTGGCGCGACAGTAGCCCTCTAGCGGCAGGCAAGTTAAAAGTGTGCACACGACATATGATAACATATCAGAAAACGGGTTTTGCGTAATTTGTTTTATATTTTTATGCTATACAGTAAGTGTATATGATTCTTATTAATTTTAATTTAGAATCCTAGAAGAATTTCACACGCAGTTAATCTACAAGTTTCAGAAGCTGAGAATAAACGTAATTCTTTCTGCTCCTTACAACTGAATCATGGAACTGTTTACGTATCATGGTTTGAAATACTATAATTGTTCGTACGTGGATGGTTAATTAAATTCATTCCTGAATATATTTATGAATCATTAGAACTCTATATTTCCTGTGAGAAGAGTCAAAATTAGTAGGTTCAAAATTGTAGGTTACATTGCGTGGTGAACGCCTCTCCCTATTTCCTGAGATATTAACTATTTTCCATACCGCAAATTGGGGTAAACTCGGCCGCTGAGGTAAACTTGAAAATAAAAAAGGGGAAGATTTAAACCTTAATATGACAGACATTGATTTATGAAGTTTATTATTTTTCATTTCTTAAGAACCGGTATTTTCTTTATTATTTTGAGTCACAAATAGTGCTGATATTATGGTTTAAATGTTTATGGCAAGTTTACCGCATTTTACATTACATTTCCAGTTTTCACACATAATGCCTAATTTTAACTTATCCTACCTATATAATACGTAATTTACATGCCCTTACTGTTAATATGACGTAGGTGAAAACAAATAAATGAACATACAATTTTGTTGAGAAAATTGTGACTTCAATTAACTCAGAAAATGTAGGCCTAATTTTATTTTCAGAGCAGAAGTGGTGTAAGTCAAAATGGGTAATGAGGGTTAAAGTAAACATTCTTTAAAATACAGCGCAAAGTAGCAGTTAATATTGAATTTATTTAAACTATTAGTAGTCAGTGAATAGCACGAATAGCACGAAGGATATATTAATTCCTACTTTGCGCTGTATTTTACAGAATATTTACTTTAAATCTCATTACCTAATTTTGACTTACACCACTTCTGCTCTGAACAGCTCAAATAATCACTGGGAATGTAAAATCAACATCAATAACAGTCATGCAAATTATTACAGAAAAGATTGCTTTTTATATTAAATTTAAAAAGGCTCTTGAGAACTTAATACGTCTGCCACATGAATCTACACCAACACATCAGAAATCTATCGACACAGTCTGGATTTATTCAAGAAGTGAATATTTTGCAAAAGGTTTACAATACTCCATGAATTCTTGAAAAATTAACGCCATGATCCCTACTTGAATGCAATATAACGTTCAACTTTTGAAAAATATATAGAAAAAAACACGAATACAAAAAGTATGGAATTACTTGCATTAAAAACTGTAGATACATTATCCAAAATCGGAATGGTTACACATTTACACATATGATTTCTACAAAAAAATAATATACTGTAACAGGTATTTACTTTGTTTTTATTTAAACTCTCCTTCCTGACATACAAATAGGTAACTGATAAGTAATAATAATGTTTTATAGAACACAATACGTAGGCTACCTACAACGTGGATTATTGGTTATTCCTGAGTTATGATTTTCTCATGGTCTTTAGGGAATCTGAAGAACGACAAATTCGGAGATTTAAACTTGTTGTTACTGCAATTTTCGTCATTGCACACATTGCCTTTAGTCCGATGTATGATTAAAACGTTATTATAACATCTCGCATCCCTTCAAAGCACGTGCTGGCTGAACGAGACTATGGCCAGTGCCTTGCCTGCCGCTTGGGCGCTAGTGTCGCGAATGTTGGCAGAAAAAGTGTTGAAGTTTCGTGACTGTATGTCTTAGACTGTGGTGTTATATTGACGGGGATACAATTCATGTATTGGCAACACTGGCACAGTTAGTCGAGCGAAAGGCGCGGAAGCAAGAGGGTTAGAATTGGAATCTCTGTTCACTACTGTTGCGTGGAAGTGTATTGTGTATTTTACGAAGAATACGTAAGTAAAAGACTCGATGATTTAAGGTGATATTGAATGCAAAATATTCAGATTTTGCCTAAGAAGTGATAAACACTTTCCATAATTTAGTCTATATTTTTATAAAATTCTCCAGTTCCTAAAGCTGTATAGTTTGTATTTTAAATATGGAAGTGATGTGTTGAGAAAAATCTGGAGTTTTTCAAGTACAGTTTAGCGGTTTTTTTAAGCTTGTGCAGCGGTAAATGGAATTCTGAGTTGGCAACACTGATCGGAAGATTCGATTCGAAACAAGTATTAGCAGGGCACGTAAACACGTGTGTATTTGGTGTGTAATATATCAAATGGTAGTTATGCTATGTATATTTTAGATACGAAAGTATGTGGTAACTTCTTCATGTTACTCTTCTTACGAGGTCGAGTTTACAGAAATTTAAGTCTTTATTTTATAAGTAGTTATTGTGTCCATTGAAAATCTAACCTATAATGTTGCATGTCAAAAGTTCTGCTGCATTGAAAATATTTTATCTTAACCAGGCGTTTAATATGAAGTTATAAATTTGAAGGTGAATATTAAAAGATAAACGTATCATTTTGAATATCCGAGTACTTTTGAAGGAACACCCAGAATAGGGAGTTAAAATTGAATAGGTCTTATATGTGTACCTTCCAAAGAGTTATACCACCATTTTGTTTAAAAAGTGTCGCCGTGATTTTCTTTTAATTTGATTGGTTATAGTTGTTATTTGTTCTAGAATTTTCGTTAATTTTGAATGGATAATGACGTTGTCAGTTGTTCTTGGTTGTTTGACGTGAGTGGTGTTATGTTGTGTCTGATGGCAAAAGCTATTGAAAGTTTGTCATTTTATGATTTTCTTTCGATTTGATTGGTTATAGTTGTAATTTATTCTAGAATTTTCATTAATTTTGAATGGATAATGATGTCAGTTCTTCCTGGTTGTTTGACGTGAGTGATGTTACATTGTAGATTTGTCTGCATTTGTCGAATGCGCATCATCATGCTTACGAAAAGGCACTTTTCAGTGCCAATGATTTATTTTGTGTGCACAAGGTTGGAACTTTGAAGTAAGAGGGAAAGGAAGGAATCCGTGTTCTGAAATTATTTATTAAATTTTGTGTCGATTTTGGTTTAGTTCTTTCGCTGGTGATTAAGGATTGTGTTGAATGTTGAGGAGAAAACTGTTTTTTCTGTGGTTTAAAGAAATTACTTACTGAATTTTCTGTAGATGTTATGGTGTAATAAGTGTCCGAAGAGAATTTCATTCAGTATAAAGACGTGGTTTATTTATGCACAGTTGACTGTACGACAAAGTGTTGGTTTAGTTCCTTGTTGCCTGCATGGTTTAAGTTTAGATTGCCTTAAAGCCTGTGTCATATACTGGAAGTGAAGTGGTTGTCGTTGAAGACTTCAATGAGAATTGAATTTTATTTGATAAGGTGATAAATTATTATGTTTTTTTTTTTGTTGTTGTGTTTTTGTGATTTTTGGGGGTAAAGTGCGGACGAAAACTACCAGAAAAGTACTACCAACTACGACGTTCGAATGCCACGAAACGCCAAAAAAAATCAAATGCGAAAAATTAAATATATTTTCATTTTTTGGAGGGCATCTTGGTGTTTGTAAGTATTACTCCTGATCACATGTATATAACAGATTGGCCATCCCCATGTTAAAAACGGTAACATAAAGAAGAGAACAACCACCAAGATCGATTAGTAACGACCGCTAGATAGAAGTATAGTTGCTCCATGCAATTCAAATGAGAGTCTTCTTCTACTGTCGTTAGATGCATAGTGAAAGTTGTTGCCTTCAAAGCCCGTAAGGGTGATCAATCTGTTATGTGATCTGGGGTAATACATCAACTATTCACACTAATTTAACTTCATTGTAGAACTCATCACAAATTTGTAACAGTTTTCTGTGCTATTTCCAACAACGAATGATAGGCCTACCGTCATTCGTTTATCCGAAAATCTTTACAGTAATTTTAAATTTGGATACTTGGCTTTTCTATAGCATGCAACACTGAAACTTCCAACTTGCATTTTTCTAAGTTCTACAGTGCGGAAATCTGTGACAGATTAGGTTAGTGTTTTCATATGCCTTCCATATATGAATCTGTGCCAAGTTAGCTTTGGTTATTTTAGGTTTTTTAAATATGCTTTACATATACGAATCTGCAACAGGTTAGCTTTGGTTAATTTAGGCTTTTGTATGCTTTGCATATACTAAGTGAAGTGAAATATGCATTTCGCGTTCATTTTGAAGTATTCTACCTTTTTATTTCACATGTTAAATAATCATTTTTAAGTTATGGAATGACACAACCAAATAGATCACATCTTGATAGATAAACGAAAACATACTAGTATAGTAGACATTCGAACTTTCAGGGGGGCAGACTGTAATTCTGACCATTATTTGGTGATTGGAGGATTAAGAGAAAGACTATCAGTAGCCAGGCGAGTAGAGCAACAAGTTAATATTAGTAGACTCAATATTCTGAAATTAAAGGACGAGGAAAGTAAGCAACATTATCAGGTCGAAATTTCAAATAGGTTTGCCGTATTAGCAACGTCCGACGGAGATGAGGAAGAGTTAGATGTCAATAACGTGTGGGAGAATATCCGAGATAATATCAAAATTGCAGCTGAGCAGAGCATAGGTTATCATGAAACTAAGAAAAGGAAGCTGTGGTTTGATGAAGATTGTTCCATTGTAGTAGATAGAAGGAAACAGGCAAAATTGAAATTCTTACAGGACTCAATTGAGGAGAATAGAGATAATTATTTCAATGAAAGACGGGAAGCAGTCGTACACTTAGGAATAAAAAGAGAGATTACTTGAAGGAAAAACTGAATGAGATAGAAACAGATAGTAAGAATAAAAACATTCGGGATTTATATAAGAGTGTAAAGGAATTTAAGAATGGATATCAGGCAAGAGTAAACGTGATCAAGGATGAGAATGGTGACTTGCTTGCAGACAGTCCTGAATAGATGGAAAAACTGTTTTGGACAATTACCAAATATACATAGGCCAAATGGAAATGATCGGGACGAAATTGAAATACAAACTGCTGAGCCATTTATACCCGAACCCACACTTTCTGAAGTCGAAATTGCGATAGAAAATCTGAAAAAGTACAAGTCTCCAGGTATTGATCAAATTCCAGCAGAATTACTACAAGAGGGTGGAAGTGCATTATCTAGCGAAATTTATAAGCTTGTACTTGCGATTTGGGAAAAGGAAATTGTACCAGACCAATGGAAGGAGTCCATAATCATACCTATTTTTAAGAAGGGGCACAAGACTAACTGTATTAACTTTCGAGGAATATCACTTTTGTTAACATCCTACAAAATGTTGTCGAATATCCTTTTGAGAAGATTAACTCTATATGTAGATGAAATTATTGGGTATCATCAATGTGGTTTTAGGTTTAATAGATCGACTATTGATAAGATTTTTTGTATTCAACAGATATTGGAGAAAAAATGGGAGTATAAGGATACAGTATACCAGTTATTCATAGATTTCAAAAAGGCATATGACTCGGTTAAAGGACAAGTTTTATATAATATTCTTATTGACTTTGGTATTCCCAAGAAACTAGTTCGATTAATTAAAATGTGTCTTAGTGAAACTTACAGCAGAGTCTGTATAGGCCAGTTTCTATCTGATGCTTTTCCAATTCACTACAGGCTAAAACAAGGAGACACACTATCACCTTTACTTTTTAACTTTGCTCTAGAATATAAAAGATTTTGGGATGGAAATTTCAGCACAAAAATCAAAAGTAATGGCATTTTTAGGACAAGACCCAGTGAGAAGTAAGATAATACACAATAACCAATGCCTCGAACAAGTGCAAAATTTCAATTATCTGGGTTGTGAAATATCTTATCAAAATGAAAAAGATGTGAACAAGAAAATTACCAAATTTACACAAATTCTAGGAATAATAAACAATACATTAAAAGCTAAATTAGTACAAAAATCTACAAGAATAAAAATATATAATACACTAGCATTACCCACCCTTCTATACGGAAGCGAGATTTGGACATTAAAGAAAAAAGACATGAACAGAATCAAAGCAACAGAAATGAAATTTTTCAGGAGAACAGCAGGATATACTCTTTTAGACCGAAAAAGGAATGAAGAAATTTTAGAACAATTAGAAGTAGAGTCAGTAGAAGAAAAAATCACCAGATACAAATTCAATTGGCTAGATCATGTAAGAAGAATGGAAAATTCAAGAATCCCAAAAATTATGATGCAATATAAACCTAGAGGACATCGTCGACCAGGAAGACCGTTAAGAAGACTGCTAGATGGGGCCGAAACAGGTCTACAGAGGCCTAATTCGTGAAGGATGATGATGATGATGATTTTTATTATTATTATTATTATTCTTATTGTTATTATTAATATGATTGTTGTTATTATTTTTTATTCTTATTGTTATTATTGTTTTATTATTATTATTATTATTATTATCATTATCATTATTATTATCATTATTATTATTATTACTAATATTATTATTATTATCATCATCATTACTATTATTATCATTATTATCACTATTATTATTATTATAAAATTATCATCATTATCATTATATTATCATCATTATTATTATTATCATCATTATTATCATTATCATCATTATTATTATTATTATCATCTCATTCCTGCTGCTGCTGCTGCTGCTGTTGTTATAGCTGTTGTAATTGTTGCATTCCTGATTCCAGTGGTCGCATCATTTGAGGGAGGAATGATACATACTATATGAACTCAATTTAGGTATAGATAATATTCTTCAAATCTATTGTCCAGAATGAAAAAAATTAGAGACTTATGGATTTACTGTAGTATGAAGTACAGTTGCAGAGCTGAAAGAAAGTAGAAAAAGAAAGTAGAAACTTAATATCTACTTAATATGCTGTATTTATTTTATATATTCATTGAATAATCAGCTCAAAGAATTTGAGTGACCATAAGGGTCCTGAATACAATAAACGTGCACAACATAATGTGATTTGAAACATTAAGAAAAAAGAAAGTTAATTGTTGAAGGGAAATAACATAAGTGGATTAATTGAAATAGAGATGATGATGTAATATTTGAAGAGAATCCTTGATAATATTTATAAGAATAGACATTACATAATCAAAAGGAATGTGAAGTTCCTTAAGATAATTCCATGTGATTTTTGTAATAGAACCTCTACTGCCAAAGAGCAAACCAATGACAACCCATTGTTTAAGAGGGACGTTGTACTTTTGAGAAAGATACGGCAGACAAGGTTCATATATAGACTTCTTCTCAATATCAACTTCGGTGGCCTGATTTAGGTTCCTTTCGAAACAGATAGTGGGGTCAAGAACCTGTGTGCGTAAATTTAATTCTAATAAATGGAAGTTACTATACCAATTAAGTTTTGTTATGTTTGAATGTACATTGTGTATTAATTTACTAATATTTATTACGACGAAGTGAAGAGAAGCGACTAGACGCATTTGAAATGGGGATATGGAAAAGAATTGAACATGTGAAGTGGACAGACAGAATAAGAAATGAAGCTGTGTGGGAAAGAGTGGGTGGAGAAAGAATGATGCTGAAACTGATCAAGAAGAGGAAAAGGAATTGGTTGGGTCATTGGCTGAGAAAAAACAGCCTACTGAAGGATGCACTGGGAGGAATGGTGAATGGGAGAAGAGTTCTGGGCAGAAGAAGGTATCAGATGATAGACGACATTAAAATATATGGATCATATGAATTTACAAAGAGGAATGCAGAAGATAGGAAAGATTGGAGAAAGCTGGGTTTGCAGTGAAAGACCTGCCCTTGGGCAGAACACTAAATGAATGACGTAGTTATAATAACCACTTTCATGTGTTAAAATAAGAATTAAGTTGTATGTTACCTAATTGACTAGTTTCAGCTTTGTCTCAGTCATTCTGATGATATTCTAACCTATGATCAGTTTCTTCTAAAATTTTGAGTACCGGTACCATAATCTTCATGTCCACACCTGTGGAGTAACGGTTAGTGTGTTTGGCTGCAAAACCAGGTGGCCCAGGTTTGATTCCCAGTCGGAGCAAGTTACCTGGTTGAGGTTTTTTCTGGGGTTTTCCCTCAACCCAATATGAGCAAACGCTGGGTAACTTCCTGTGATGGACCCTGGACTCATTTCACCGGCATTATCATCTTCATCTCGTTCAGATGCTAAATAACCTAAGATGCTGATAAAGCATTGTAAAATAACCTACTAAAATAAATAAATAAACGATCTTCACGATGTGTTATCTTTCGTGAAATTTGTGTCATTCAGATTTTCAAAATGATCCTTTCTTAAATGGTTAAAATTCTCCATCTGGCTCTTGATTTTCGAGCAGTTACAGATGTAACAATTCTGCATCAAAACGTTCCACCATTTTTTATTGCAGCTAATGAACCATTAAAAATTTGAGGACAGAAATTTCTATCACTGTCCGCCGAGTTAGCTCTGTGGTAGTGTGTCTGCCTCCAGACTAGCTGGTCTGGGTTCGATTCCTGGCGGGGTCAGAAATGTTCATAAATTTTAATGTAAAATTTCTACGTCAGGACTAGGAGAGATGGCTGTGTGCAACTTCTAATCACTAGATTGTGCACCAATATGCCTGGGTTAAATCCCAAGTCTCTCCGCAGTGTATATGAAGAGAAGGCATATGTCACTGTTGATAGTGATTCGTCTGTCAGATGGGGACGTTATGCCTCATGGCCCCCTTGGTGCTATTCGACAGAAGTAGGCTACATGCCGGCACCAGGTTTCCCCTTCTCCCTAAATCTTTATCATCATCATTCATTCCAGACACTACACTTACACATTCTCTCACCCTAGTACACGACATAACTCTCCACAGATACACATCATGTACATTGTGGCCCGCCAAAGTGGTGTGCAACTAGGGTAAATGGATCACAGTCCTGCCATCTATCCGCAATATGCGGAACCCGAATCACGTGAAGTGAAGTGGGTAGGCATTGGATACATACATACATACATACATACATACAATTTCTATCACTAAACTGATGCGATAGCTTTACTGGTCCTTTAGGGCTGAAGATGCTTGGTGAGCTATAAAAATAATTTAATGAACCAATAAATAAATTAATGAATCATTAAAAACATAGTAAAGCTTGATGAAATCGGCTATAAGTGTTATATTCCCTATTTTTCCATTTTTGGCGTAAATTCTTCATGGTCATCAATTGCCTTTTTTACTTTGTGTACTTATTTGGAAAACACTTGTTGATAAATTGGGAACACTCAGTTATTCTGAAGTTGTGAGGAAATATAATTCTAGGATGACTCAGCTATAACCAGAGTGCGAATTAACGGGGAAGGGGGAGGGGAATGGTGGGGATTTCCGCCCCTGTTGGAAAGTTATCTCCCTCTCATAAATTTATATTTACATCCCTGCCAGAGATAGCTTCTATCCCCCCCTCACAGAATATAATTGTTTTAATACGAGTATACTTTATAAAGTACAGTATAAAGTAAGCAAAAAAATAATATTGATGTATTTATCATCACTTACAAGCTGACAACAATAAATAACTTAGGAATTACACATCTTATCTTAAACCTGCTCATGGATATAATAATAATAATAATTATTATTATTATTATTATTATTATTATTATTATTATTATTATTATGATCAAGATGCAAGACATGCAACTCAGTGCGACCAAACGTTGAGCGTATCGAATGAAGATAATAATAATTTTATGTAGGATATTTTCTATCTAGGATTCTATCCCCCCCTCATTTGAAGTCTTAATTCGCACCCTGATTATAGTTGATGTCCATTTGGCTGCTTGCTTAATACCGGTAAGTTCCCCCCTGTTGATAGCAAAGAATCCAGTAAATTATGCCTTACAGGAAAATGCAAGGACAGGAATTAGTGTAAGGTAATTTTGGCTCTCAAATTTTCAATTTGATTTTAAAATTTCAAGCCAACCTACCACTTTTCAAGGGGCCACATAGCATTGAGTGTTTATGATTGGTGGAACTTATTTTTCACTATATTCACCAATGTGATAGAACAATCTGAAAAAGATGTAAGTTTTCAATTTTATTTGGTAACAATCATTGCATCATCAACAGTGTGGAATAGTACATTATGCAACGAGCCTATATTGGTAGTAATTAAGACGCGAGTATGTTTATGAAACAAGTGCGAGTTTCATAATTTTCATACGACCGTCTTAATTACCATTATAAGCAAGTTTCATACGACTTTTTATGCTCGACTATATTTCTAACTTGAAATTATTCATAAGTATTCATGTTATTCTTATCTGACTGGGGAGCGGAACTGACCTTGTGCAATGTCTCTTAAATTGTGAGATGTGCGCAGACGCGAAAGTATTGATTTTTTCCGAGGAACAAATGTCATTGACCTTGATATAATCTAGAGAGTAAAATGAACATTAATCTTGATATAACCTTGAAATTGATTTAAACATTGAAAAACGAGATGACAAATTGAATTTATTTGAATTTTATTTACAATTAACGCTAATTATTTAGTAACAGAACATAACCTTCTGCGACAGTATTGGATTTCCAGCCTCTGTGATGTTTCCTTGTTGTCTTTTGATTGCATATCCGAGAATAATCGACACTTGCACTTTCATATTGCTACAATGGTATTTTCTGATTGGTGGAACACATGAACTTTAATGAATAGGTGTACTTTAATGAGGTCCATTAAAGGGCTGCTACCAGGTGTATAATTACTACATTTCGGCATGGTCGAGCATAAAGAATTTTACGACATTTTGAATAGTGCACTCAAAACTTAAACTAGGCCTAAATTAAGGACAGAAAAAGCATTCATATTGGTATTTCTAATGAAATGTTATACACAGTGTGATAAGCTCTTTTGATTGATTAATTTTTTTGCAGTAGTAGTAATAATAATAATAATAATAATAATAATAATAATCTATCTAAATAGTTTAATTTTTTTTATGGAATAACAATTTAACTTTAGATAATATCTTGCTCAGAGCTAAGCTAATAACATAACACAAGTATTAATGTATTGAGGATAGTTTATTATTGCTGTAACTTTTCCTTTACCTTTAATTGTATATCAACATAATGAAGACATATTTTAAGCAATGTTATTAGTCTATGAAACTCTCTAGAGTTAAAACGTTAAAACTGTTACAATTTTTTTAAAAGGTAATTTACCTTTATGACAGACAGGCCCCCATTTCAACACCGGTGTGGTGTCATCTTCAGTGCCCTGACCAGTGGCGGCTCATGGGTATTGAGTTAAGGGGGGCTGCATACAAAAATAAACCAAGCAACTTACTTTATTTAAAGATTAGTTCCATGCGCCTTATCTTGTAAGTTGTGTTTAAATGAGACAGGCTCATGTTAGTAGATTTACGGCATTTAAAAGACTCCTGCGGACAAAATTCCGGCACACCGGCGACGCTGATATAACCCCTGCAGTTGCGAGTGTCGTTAAATAAACCATAATTTAATTTTTTATATGCAGATTTGAACTTTAGAAATATCTAACTGGCGATGTTGTAGTTTGTTGTATAATATATATACATGATACATCAATAAATGAAAAAAAATAACTGAGCCAGAAATTGAATTCAGGATATTCAAGAGTACGCAGCAGGGCACTTGCCTCATTTATTGTGATGTTAGATGTTTCAGATTCCATTAAGGTTTGAAAACATTCTAGCAATGGCTCCTTCTTCTCATGAACAACATTTACTGTTCTTATTTTAAATCCATCTTGTTGCCCCAGCTGATGGAATTGTCTTTGAAACACATTAATCTAATACAGACTGTGTGGAGATCGAGAGAAGAAAGCAGGGATACTGGATAAATTATAAAAAAAATATGCGAGCCTTTGTATTTTGTTTAGCGGCTCTTTCCATTATGAGATTCAACTGATGGGCACTTAATTTCACATTTCTCCTGAATTGTTAAGGTACTGAACTGAATAGACTGTAAATATTGTACAGAATTAAACATTGTTGCACTTGTTATACTCACAACATTAAAGAAAATGTATTTAAAACTACGCGCTACTGACAAACTGCTGCAAATTTTGCAGCGCCTGGAAACTCTGGATTCACGGCAAGGGGCAGCAGGGAGGAGGGGTAAAACTAACGTGTGAAGCATCCGAGATGGGACTGGCAGCTCCAGGGGAGGAAGTGGCTTCACACTATAGTCCTTGTCTCTGGTTTCGCTCCGGCAGCACCAGGGGAGGAAGTGACTTCACTAACGATTGCGTGCATGTCAATGAGAGCGAAATTTTTTAAAAAATTCGAGCCGCTAAATACAGACTGTATTATAAATGTATTTCACAAAATAAAACGAAACAAGAGCCACAAATGTCTGGGGGTGCTGCGGCTCCGCAGCCCCTCTTTGAAAGCCGCCCCTGATACTGACACTGTTTTATTCAAGTGTTAAAGTGAATGATAAAAAACAATGAACGTTGTTAGTATTTAAAATAGCACATTTAGAAATATAGGAACATGTACTACCTAATGCATATGTTATTGTTATTGTTGTTTTCTAATGCCAGACGTTCGACAATAAAGTCATTTGACCTCTTGCACTCCAATATTTTTCAAAGATATTATCATGACTAGCCACTGAAGCACAGATTTTGAGGTGTTCCGAATCCATTTCTTGGTTTGAGTTGCACAATGGGCAGTTACGGGACTGATATATTCCAATTCTATGCAGGTGTTTGGCCAAACAATCATGGCCTGTTGCCAACCTAAATGCAGCTATAGACGATTTTCGTGGTAAATCGGGAATTAACTGTGGATTTTGATGCAGAGAGTTCCATTTTTTCCCTTGGGATTGAGTTATCAAATTTTGTTTGTTGAAGTCTAAATATGTAGATTTAATAAATCTCTTCACAGAGTAATACGTAGATTTAGTAACAGGTCTGTAAGTAGCAGTGCTGCCCTTCTTTGCTAAAGCATCTGCATTCTCGTTTCCCAGGATTCCACAATGGGATGGTATCCATTGGAATACAATTATTTTATTGAGTGATATTAATTAAGAGAGCATTTTAGTTATTTCTGCTGTTTGAGATGAAGGTGTGTGTTTAGAGACTATTGATAGAATAGCTGCTTTGGAGTCTGACAATATAACTGCATTCCTAAATTTATTGATGTGGCATAGAAGATTCCTGAGACATTCACTTATTGCAATGATTTCACCATCGAAACTTGTTATTCCATATCCAAGAGATCTATAAAGTGAGAAGAGACAGCATGTAACACCTGCACCGGCACCTTGTTCTCTGGAGATCAAGGATCCGTCAGTGTATAAATGAAGCCAGTTTTGTGGAGGGTACCTAATATTAATTGTCTCTAAAGACAATTGTTTCAGCATTTCAGTGTTTACTTCTGATTTCAGTATTTCTTCTGTTAAATTTAGATTATATTCTATATTTAATAGAGTTAAAGGGTTTGGTTTAATTTGTAAGTTTTCTTTTAAATTCGGGATATTGATTTTCTGTTTTAATTCTTGAACCATGGATATGAAACTTTTTTGAGTTTTCAATCTACAGAGAGGACTGTATGAATGCCAATTGTTACCTGGTAATCTGATAAGTTTTTCATATTGAATCAGTGGTTTTTCTTCTATTGTCATTTTGATGCTGTTAATATTAGTGAGGAATCTCATAGAATCTATTGGCGTTGTTTTGATTCCACCAGTAATGAGTCTGAGAGCTTGGTTTTGAACATGTTCTATGTCGTTTATGGAAGGTGAAGTAATTAAAATTTCTCCGCAGTATGTCAGCACTGGCTGTATAAACAAGTTGTATATAGTGTTCAAAGTATTCCTAGAGCATCCCCATTTCTTTCCTGCTAGTCTTTTTAGAAGGGAGAATCTTTTACGAGCTTTTTCAGAAATGTATTTCAAATGGTTGCTCCAGTTAACTTACTATCGAAAATAACTCCAAGATATTTGGATTCATAAGGCCTAGGAAGGTGTTGGCCATTGTATTGGATATTGAATTCTCTTTCTTTTTTACCAAGTGAAAATATTTGGTAGTTACTTTTGCTTAAATTGAGTGTCATCAAATTTGATGTATTCCATTCATGTAGTTGATTTAGAGCTTTAAGAGCAGAATTTTGAATTTTGTCTCTATGTCTGTAAGATCCGGAAGTCCACAAAACTATATCATCTGCAAATAGTGCTGTTTTCATGTTTGATTCCTCTAATAGGGAGGGTAAGTCATTTATATAAATATTGAATAAAGTTGTGCTGAGGACAGCGCCCTGAGGTAGAGCTCGATATGTTCATCTGTAACTAGAAAGTGAGTTATTGAATTTAGTGGCAATGAATCTTTGAGTAAGGAATTCTGATATCCATCTGAACATATTGCTAGAGATACCTAATTTCTGGAGCTTTAGTAATAATTTATTTCTCCAAACAGAGTCATATGCTAACTGAAAGTCAATAAATATTGCCAAGGTATCTTCTTTCTTGTTAAAACTGTCTTTTATTTCTTGGCCGAGGCGTATGACTTGTTCATTGGTAGAGTGTAGTTGTCGAAAACCGGCTTGTCTTGGTGATAAATGATTTTGGGATTCTAAATACCAAGTTAATCTGTTGGAGATCATGGACTCCATGGTTTTTGCTATCATGCTTAATAGTGCTATTGGTCGATAACTATTAACATCATGAGCAGGTTTCCCTTTTTTGTGAATTGGTACAATGATTGCTTTTTTCCAAGCTGCAGGAATTGAGGTGTTCCATGATAAATTGAAAATGGATAAAAGTACAGACTTGGCTTTTTCCCCCAGATGTTTAAAAAATTCGGAATGAATGTTGTCGGGGCTAGGAGATTTCTTGGTTTTTAAATTTTGTATAGCTAGAGTTAATTCTTTGGAAGTAAAATTTTTATGAAATATTTCAGGTTTTGTACTAGTAATATTGTTTTTATTATTTTTATGTAATTCTCTTTTGATAAAATTGTCAGTTTTTTTGATATTGGGATGTAATCTGTGAGAGTTTGAGTAGTGTTTATTAAAAGCGTTTGCTATATCTCTACTATCTGTTAGTGTTTTGCTATTATGAATAATAGGTTGGCTAGTATTTTCCTGTGTATTGGAAATATTCTTCAGAAATTTATATGTTTTAGCGCTACCGGTTCTGTAATTAATATTTTCAATAAATTTATTGAAACTGTTCTTTTTTGCTGTTATGATTGCTTTTTTAAGAATGGCAGTCTTCTTCCTCCAATCTTGAGTATCTTCTGGTGTTTTGCTATGTTCTGCTTTGGTTCTTGCTTTATCTCTATCTTGTTTCAATAACTTCAGGTTTTCTGTCCAGAATGGGGTGTATTTTTTTGGTTTGCCTCGTGGAATGTGCTTTTTTGCAATTTTAAGAACAGATTCACAGAAATAATGGTGTGTTGACCTTGAGGTGTTCGTCGAGACCTAATGCATATGTTAACTTTATTAGAAAAGTGCCAGAACATTTTTAATAATCATATCTGATTTAAATAAAAAAATAATTATTTTGATTTTCTACAGCTTACCAATTCTGTTGTATTTGCTGCTTCAACAATAAAAGGTTCTTACTTGTTACTTTCAGCATGTTCCTCCTACAATAAAATTCAACCTATGGAAATAAAAATTAACTAGTTATTAATAGCTTTAAAATTCGCTGGCACTAATATTGTGTGCTGTAGAAGGTTGCAAAATGTTAATGCTTTTTTTTTTCTCGTTATTTGACATTTTTAAGTGAAACCTGTTTTTTAGCATCTAAACATTCAATGTCTAATTAACATAAGGCTGGACAAAACAGTGTTCAGAAAATCTCTGGTTATTATTTTATGTTCGTTTTTTGAAAGAAATTTTATTAGCTGCTGTAATATGTATTAAAAAGCCTTTTTCCAGTAATGGTAGAGAGACATTTAAACAAAATATTGCTTAAATCCAATTTTGTGTCCAGGTGAATTTTATTAATGATAAGATAATAGAACATCCACAAAGTAAGAAGCTTAAAGCCATTCTTCAAGATTCCATAATTGTCCAACATGTGATGAAGGCAGTGCGAGATGGCAACACAGAAAACTTAACAGGAGAAGGACAGGTAAACGCTCTTTTTTCTCCTTTTCTTTTGCTACTGTTTTTCTCTTTTTTTCTTTCCCTGCCTTCTTCCTCCTCCTTCACTCAATTCCTTTTTCTATTCCTGCTGTTCCCTTCTTATTTTACTACCCTGTCTGCTCCCAGCACCACCCCCATCGCCACGTTTATTATATGTCAAGTTTTTTTATACAATTTTTTTGGAGTCATGTACCATTGAGTTTATCTAAATGGCATTGACTGATCACAAACAATTCCAACATAGATGCCACTTGGTAGCTGAATATTCACTTCACATTCTGTTAGGCAGAGTTCTTCTGAATCTGATTTTCTCTATATCACACTTTAAAATTCATTTTTCGTATTTTTATATTGCACTTCTTCAGATATACAGTACATTTTATGGAATGTAATTGTAAATGCAGCCTTTTTTTTTTTTTACTGATATTTTGTTTGATTTAACTCAATACTTGATCAGAGTGTAGTGGAAGATCTCCGTGGCACCACCTTGGAAGAGAAGCTGCATTTTGCTTGGGATGTCTTGCAAATTGACGTGAATAATCTTATGGATAATGACATGGATAAGGCAGCAAATAGATTGAAAATTCCTCCTGGTTTAAAACAGGTAAAACATTACAACAAGTTTGCTTTTATTATGCTCACACCCACATATTCAGTTTTATAGACTTGCAGTCTTGTTATTGAATGGGTTGTTGATGTGGGTTTTCTGTATATATCAAACGTTATATGAGGAGGAGTCAATGTAATTTTTAAATCCAAGAAGTTTAGCGTGTCATCTTTACCAGCGTCATGTGTGAATTTTATGTTCAGATGTAATTTATTATATTCATTGGTAATGAATTCGGTATAAAGTGCGTGTTATTTTCATATATTATAAGGGTGTCATCTACATATCAGACGTAGGTAGAAATATTGAATTTATTGGATAGAGAACTAATATGTATTTTTTTTCAAGATTCTCTAAGAATATATCTGCCAGTAAGCCTGATAGAGGGTCTCCCAAGGCTAGGTCTTTTTGTTGTGAGTAAATCTTGTTATTAAATTTGAAATAATTCTGTTGTTGGTACGTATCTAATGCTCTTCATTTAAATAGATTTGCGTCCCAGTAATTAGGCTACCATTTTGTTGAACAGTGTGTTAAATGGTTCATATCCATTTCTTCTTCTTGAGAACACAACAAACAATTTGAAGTAGACAGGATTCCAATTCTCTAGCAGAGAAATCCCATACATACAGAGAGCAGACTTCATCACCATATAATCACCTTAACAATCTAAATAAAAAAGTAAATACAGTCCTTCAACTACCAGACTCTAACCCTTCACCACCCCACCCACTTAAACTGTTATTATCTCGAGTATGCGAATTCCGATTTCAAAAATGTTCACGGTTATTGTTGCCTTACCAATTCCAATAAAGGTACTGAAAGTTTCAGAAGTACAGGCTTACAGAATATAGGCCTATAGTTACGAGCTCCGTAATATCTGCCTGGGTGTTCCGCACGACTACTGACGGGTTAACACTGTGTTGTAACAAGCCACCTGAGATCACATTAAAAATTGGCTACAATGTAATAAGTATGAAATATCCATTCTGATAGGGAACTTGGCTGCAAGCAGCATGTTAAAGTTATCACTGACAAGGCAAAGATAAGACCCACAATGCTTAAAAGATTAGCGAGCATCAAGTGGGGTAGCTCCAGAAGTACACACAATATAATCTACAAAACATTTATTAAATCCATCTCACTGTACAACTGTGGGATTTTGTTAACTGCATATCAGCACATTATCAACTAGACAGAAATGAAGCACTGGGACTCTTAATATGAGAAATAAAACCCACTGGAAGGTGACACCTTCACATTATGGGATCAATGGAAATGAACAGGCTAAAAAGGAACAGAAATCTGTCAGTTATCAGATGCTAAACTTTCGTACGTATCTTTCAAATTGATAAGAATTATATAAAATAAGAAATCAGGCAACATCTAAATGTCAACAGTGTGGAAAAACAGTGGGAGGGCACCATACCAACAAGTTTCCACCCAGACTTCCAAAGATCACAAGCATATCTATCCTGCAAAACATTTACAAAGGCTATCCATCTATTCATCTGACTGCATCGATGTAAAGAACCAATCAGTACCATACAATGGATAAAGAATATCCCTTCCAATATCCAGCCATGAAGAAGACAGAAGGAAGCAGCTATCAACAATTGACAACACACTATTGGGGTGCAAGAAGGCAACCCAACTGCTGAGCTCACATACATTTCATTCCGTACTTTTACAACAAATTTATTTATTTTTCCTTTGATGGAAGTCAAGTCGCACTTAAAAGAATTTTCCTGCCTAAAGCTCTATGGTCCTCAGTGACATGCAATCAGTGCACAGTCCAGTGAGCACTCTATCACCGAAGTCAATTATTTGTATTTATACTTAAAAGACTCTATTAGTCAATGGAGAACTACAATAAATGACTAAATTTACAATACTAACATCAACAATAAGCCGTGCTATCTAAAATAAAGCAATTAAACATATGATAAAAGCACCCCACAACAAAAGAAAATGAAATGTGTCATGCAAAAGAGGCTTACAAGGAAAGGATTACAAATATGATTTCAATTAAAATAAAATAACTGAAAAATCTAAATGACAACAACTTACAATATGAAATGACACATGCCAGCAACAGCAATGAACTGGAGTCATAACAGTTCTTGTCAATTAATTAATAATTCTGTGCCTCAAAGGCAAAATGTGATGTAAGGCAAAATGTGATGCAGGTATCATTTCTTGCAGTTCTTCAGCAGCGAGCATTTAAAGTTTGAACAACTGCATGAAATCATTGTAATCGTGTTTCATAACAAAGAGTTAGAAAGAAAAATAATAGATATATGCATACCATCTTCTGTCACAATAAAGATATCATCAGGATGCATAACATATCGTAAAATATCATTTTCGTCAAAAATTAACATATTTGCCTTGCAGACAGTACACTCTTATATCCCTTTGCCAAAGGATTTTTTGAATTAAGGGCATCAAATAGCTTGTCAGAGAACAAACAGAATTCTACTGTTGCTTGTCCCCTCAAATTCTTTAGTTTTAAGTCTGAACATAGGAATAGCAGAGCATTTCCAACAGATGCACTCAGCTCTTGTACTGCTAATTTCCCTTTCATTTTTTGGTTTTTGAAAGTTTATTTGCAATAGTAAGGGTTTCATTTGTTTCTATTTGTTCTAATTTGTCTATAAACTTCCACTCAATAACATTGTCATTTAGAACTTTTAAAACTTTCATGTCGCCAAACAAATTCCTCATTAATTTAATCATATGACATGCATCTAACACCAGTTGTATACCGTAGCCACCTATGTCGAAAGAAGTGTCTAGGTCTTCTGCATTGAAATTGCAACCTAACTTGTTTCCCATAACAATATCATCACAGGTCGCTGAAACAACAGTTAGTTTGATATTTTGCATGCGACTTACTAAATTGGCTGTCAAAGCTGCTGTTAGACCTTTAATTAAAAAATAGCCCACAGGAATTTTCCAGGATGCATTAGTTCCTTCCCACTACCATTATTACAAAAACCTCTTTTGCCTCTATCATTTCACTTAGACATACACCATTGCCTAAATCAACATAGCCTGTAAATGCACTTCCATTCCATTCAATGCATTTTCGAGTAGACATCTCGTCAAAATTAAGTGCTACATAAAGAGGGTGAGATGAAAGTGCTACTTGATCTTCTAAAGCTAAGAAGGCTTCAGGTGTAAGTCCAGGATCTCCATCTATTGTGTTCCTCCAATTTCTTAGTGTGTTAACATAGGGTAGAGCCCTATTTAAGCTGTCTAACATATTCGTTTGCAGCTGGTGAATAGAAATTAAGTGTTAATACAAATTTTTTTAAAGTATCTGAATGTTCTCCATTTTTTGCCCCAGATCTGTTGATTAAATCAAACATTACTTCAGAGAAATTGTTCTGTATGGTCATTAATTAGATTCTTTTTCTTTAGATCTTTGATAAAGGTTTTAAGGGTGGATATCACTTCACTTTGCCTGTCACATTTTCTCTTGCAGTTAATATTTTTCTTTTTCAATGCTCGTAACTGTTCATTCTTCTTTTCTAACATATTTTCAAGTGATTTAATATGTTTTCTAGGACTCGATAATGCTATAATTGTGCTCTGAATATACATCATCATATGTTTAAAAGAATTACTGTTGGGATCAATTTATTTGTTTCATGTGGAACTGTTGCTTTCATTTTTCTTTTCAGAACTCTCCGAGATGCTTTTTCAATCTACTTGAATAATATTATACTAAGTCTATTAAGAATTTATAAAAAGCGAAAATCATTTATTCATATTATAAAGCAAAGTTATTAAATTATTGATTAGAAATGTACATAAGCTATTAATATAACAGTGTTCAGCAGTTTACCTTTTGTAGATGGCTTGGGAAGTTAAACAGAGATGGAACTACGTCATCTTTCAAAACTTGATTTCGTAATGATATCCAGAAACAAGACTTCAAAATGGGCAGAACACAATTTGTGGTTCCGAGTTGGCACGAATTTATCCTGTTTAATTGCGTTGGCCACTTAGCCAGAAAATCTATCTTATTTAATGGGAACCTGTGATTAATAGCATTAAGTTATAAGTTTAAACAAGTTTATTAGCGGTATTTTGAAAACCTAATATTGGAGAACAACACTTTTTTGTGTTAGATATTCGTCTTCGTCTACAGATATTATTTCGGTACATCTCTAACTAGACTAAGCAAGCAAGCAAGAAAGAAGTTGTACGGTAATTATAGTATTGTACTTACTTCTGCAGAGAAATTCCAGATCCTATCTTGAATGTGTATGTACAATTAAACACTGCACACGAATTCACCATGGTGAATGGCACCAACCACTCAATTAAATTTACTACTTAGGCATAGTACTTATTAAATAATAACAAACCTACACATTAGCAACGCGTATCTCTAACTTGTAGGAACACATTCACGCTTCGAAGATATTACACGCTTTTAAAATACACTAATTGTTAGAAACGACTATTAATGTACTCCATCACTGACTGAAAAACTAAACTTTAATACACTATTGAAAGTAGACTAACACAAATTAACACACTATTAATAGTAAACAACACAAATGAACACATGAATCTTTATGTGTTGATGAAGTGCTTCCAGTTCCTTTCTTGTACGTGTACCTACAATTAAACGTAGACGAATTCACCATAAAGAATGGTACTAGTCACCCAATTAAATTCAGTACTTAGAGACGTAGGTCTATAATTAAACAATAACATATCTATACATCTACATGTTAGCAACATGTATCTCTAATTTGTAGGAACACATTCACGCTTCAAAGATATTACGCATTTTTAAAATACACTAATTTTATTATGAGAAACGACTATTAATGCACTCCATCAATGCTAAAGACTAAACTTCCAATTAACTTTAACTTTAATGCACTATTAAAAGTAGACAACACAAATCAACACTCTATTGAAAGTAAACAACACAAATGAACACGTGAATCTCCATATGTTGATGCTTGACAAAGTGCTTCTGCCCCCAAAACATGACGTCGCACAAACCTGCGTGAGAGGTTTCAAATTTGTGTATGACACCAGCAATTGTGTGTCTAGATATATAACTACAATGTCTTTGATCCAGATAAATAAAACATCAATTTCGTCGTCCTTGGTGGTTTTGCGGTTACCATAATAGTAGTTGGATCCAAGATTCGTAGGTTCTAATCCAGCCAAGGGCAATGGATTTTAAAAGGCAATAAAATCCTTAGTGCAGCTTCCTCCTAGAGGGAACGGACTATGTCATAGATTTACGTACAACACACAGGAAAATTCTTTCCCTAATACAGGGTTCGGGCAAAATTTATAGGCTATTTCTCTCTCAGTTGAACTTTAATGCTGAATAGCCACTGGAATTGGAAGTATCGTTAAGTAAAATGCTACTACTCCTGTTGCTGCTGCTAATATCTCCATTGATGATGACAATTTTCATGGATGAATTTGCTATGTGAATGATGACTTTATGAAAGTGTCAGAAGTGCTTATTGTGTCTGTTAGTCGGGCTTAGACAGTTAGCATTTATGGGACATTCAAAAAACTGTTGACTATGAGGTGGCGAAATCAAGAGAGAAACTTCAATTTTTGTGTGTGGGCAGGTGTGCGTGTGTTTTTTTCTAACACGTCAATTCAAAATAAAGTGTTATACAGATATGTTGTTTCTTTTTTTATACAGATTATTGAGAAAAAAGAAGGTATTATTCGTATGCATATGAGGGGGAAGCGAGTAAATTATGCAGCTCGCTCTGTTATAACGCCAGATCCATGTTTAAACATTGATGAAATTGGTTTCCCCGAGGAATTTGCCAAATGTTTGACATATCCTGTGCCTGTAACAGGATGGAATGTTGCAGAGTTACAGAACATGGTGCTGAATGGGCCAAATAAGCATCCAGGGTAAGATAAGTAACATGTCACAGCTAATTTTGTTTCTTTTGTATGGCTTTCAAAATTTTGTCTTTGTTAGAAGAGAACCAATTTTATTATTGTTTCATACATTTACTGTATGGCGGCCGGGTAGCTCAGTTGGTAGAGCAGCTGGCTACGAACTGAAAGGTCCGGGGTTCGATCCCAGGTGGTGACAGGATTTTTTCTCGTTGCCAAACTTTCAGAATGGCCCCAAGGTTCACTCAGCCTCCCATAAAATTTAGTACCGGGGGTAAAAGGCGGTCAGAGTGTGGTGCCGACCACACCACCTCATTCTAGTGCCGAGGTCATGGAAAGCATGGGGCTCTACCTCCATGCCCCCCAAGTGCCTTCATGGCACGTTACTGGGATACCTTTACCTTTAACATACATTTATAAAATGAAAGTGGATTGAAGTAAAGATACTGGATAAAGGTACTGTTTGCAAAGGTCTTGGCTACAAATGCATTGCATGTTGTGCAGTTTTATCAACTTACCACAGTGGCTAGGTATCCATTGAAATAATATTTCTTTTTGGAGATTCTTGAGTTCACTTACTTTCATTTCCTTTTTCTTAATAAAGTAATGAGTTCATGGAAAATCTGTTGTGAAGCAAATTGAAATACATATAATTAACTCAGTGTAATTATGAAAGAGTGCCTTACATGATTCTCCTTTTCAGAGCTGTGATGGTCCAAAATGAAGATGGTTCTGTGATAAGATTGTCTGCTTTCAACTCTAACCAGCGAGAAAGTGTTGCAAAACGCCTCTTGACACCGAGTGATTCAACTCACAACTCCCAGAGGTTGAAAGTGGTGTGTATAGTGTTCTGGAGCAAATTTACCTCTTCTCACACTTTAGAAATGTCACTTGTGGTTGCACGAAATTCATTAAATCCAATTTATAAACACTAAATTGTACAGGAAAACTTTTTTATACTTTTCACACTCAAATGTTTTTTTTTCCTCAAGTCCCAGCAAAATTCCTATACTTTTCACGTTAGTTTATTTTGGTTACACATTTCTTTTATACAATTTTTACACTTAAAGTTCGTTCGAACAAGTAGTTTATGTATCAATTCATGTACGAACCTTGTATCACCTTATGCACGTGTGCTGATTGGGTACCTACTACGGGATTGAAATAGAACTGAATGATGTTGAAACACTTTTTCAGATCATCACATACTAAAACCAGAGATTCTGTAACTTTTGCCTGAGAATGGGCTGGTTAATTATTGTCGTGTTGCAGCTAATTCAAATTGCAAAAAATAAAATTTCGATAATTTTATATACAAAGATAACAAAAAGTATGGAAGATAAGAATTCCGCAAATTCGATGTTGTACTGGGAGACTCTTTCATCTAAAAGAAAAAATAGTTTTTATTTTCTCAATTATTCATTTGTGTACTTTATTTATTATATTTTAAATCAAAGTTGCATGTTGAAAATGTAATTAGCTATTTCATTACCCAAATAATTTTCATTCTCTTTCTTTTTGGTGAAAATTTAAATTAAGTCTTTAATTTTTATTATTTGTTTGCAGTTCATTTTCCATCTTAACCTTTAAGTTGTGATGCGAAAGATATAAACAGTCGATCTTGTCTATCTTCAGTGTCCAGGAGACGTTAGTGAGCATATGCACATGTCCAAGACAGTACATGCCTCAGTGCACCAACTGCTTCTGATCGCTCCAGATCCGTGTCAAAAGTTTGTTGGAACGTTCAACTGAAGTACATGTTTCCTGTTCAGAATTGGTTTGGAGTGTGTTGGAATGTGTTTTCTGTACTGCACATGCTTCCAATAGTTACGGATGGTTACTGACTGTTGTTGGAACGAATCTTTATACAACTTAATCGCATTTTAAACTTCAGGAGATAATGAACATCATTTAAACATTCTAAATGAATTTTGCTCGAAATTAGGTTTGCCATAAAATTACAGTGTGTGTTCATTGTTAAGATGCAGAAATTCGAAACTGCCCATGCTTTCCTCCCCCAGTCTTGTGCACCTACGTTACTGCTTTGGAAACAGTGAAATATTTTGTAAGCACCATGATGTAATTGAACAAATTATGGAACAATTATCAAAATTTGAGGATATGGTTTGTTCTTTAGGAGCTAGCAGTCCAAAATAATTGATGTGTTTGTAAAATAATCACATGTTATTAAATGGAGATCACACTGGAAGAACGAGGTAAGTCAGTGTTGTAAAATTGCCTGGATTGGAGTGGAATGTATCAGCCAGTTGTGGCTCTGAGCAGCTAAGATTTCCTACAAATAAATTTATATTATTCGAGAATCGTGTTGTAAATTTGAGGACCATATTATAGACTCAAAGATTGATTGATTTATTTACTTACTTACTTATTTACTTATTCTGGTGTAGTTAAGGCTATCAGGCCTTCTCTTCCACAACACCAGGAATGCAAATACAATAATAGAAATAAACAGAAAAAAAATACACTATATACAAAGTAAAGCTACACAAGAAATAGAGAGAGAAAAAAACACTATAAACAAAGTAAAGCCACACAAAAATATACACAGGTTGCAGTCACACAAACTTTAAATGAGTGATTAAGTATCATAATTAATTGTATCCTAACTAATTAACTAACATACACAAGAAACTTGCAATTTTAATCTAGATTAAAAAAGAAAAAGAAAAAAAACACAAATCAATACTTCTAGCAATACCTAAAAAACATTAACTAAGACAAAATTTTCCAATTTAATTTTGAATTGTGATAAAGTCCGGCAGTCCCTGACGTCATTAGGTATCGAATTCCAGAGACGAGGTATTTCTACAGTATAGGAAGATGAGTATAAAGACGTTCTATGATGAGGGATAGAAAGAAGTGCTTGATGTCGGTTTCGAAGAGTTGTAAGAAATTGAAAGCGTGATAACAGATAATTCGGAGTAGAAGTATGCATGATTCTAAACAGAAGAGACAGTGAATGTATTGTTCTTCGTTCCTTCAGACGCACCCATGAAAGTAACTGGAGGGAAGGTGTTATATGGTCAAATTTACGAGTATTGCAGATGAATCGTATGCACACATGAACACGTTGTAGTCTCTCAGCTAAGAGTGAACTTACATTAGTTAGCAAGGAATCGCAATAATCAGAATGGGGCATTACAAGCGTCTGAATAAGATTCTTTTTTTGGACTAAGATGGCTTAATTGTGAAGTTCTAAATTTCTTTTTGGAAATTTTACTGAATTGACTTAACTTGTTTTTCCCATAAAATCTTTAAATGTTACTTCATATGTTATTGAATGTCATTTTAATTATATGTTTTCCTCACATACGTTTTTTCTTTCTCCAGACCCCATAAAAATGCATAAATGAAGTTTTACTGTGTCAGGTTATGAAAACTTTCTTAATTGTATACATTTGGTCCTTTATTTAATAGATCTTAATAATACTTTTGCAACTGACTATGGACTGGAAAGTTCTAGGTCCAATTCCAAGTGGTGGCGAGATTTTTCTCGTTGCCAGAACTTGCAGAACAGTCCTGAGGTTCATTCACCCTTCTATCAAATTGAGTACAAGATTTTTTCCAAAAGTGAAGGCGGTTGGAGCATGATTCTGATCACACCACCTCATTCCAGTACCAAGGTCATGAAAGCATCTCGACACGCCCCAAGTAACTTCATGACTGACATACCTTTACCTTTTTACCTAATAATAATTTTAATTGTTGTAATTACTGGTTTGTACCAAAGTAAATTGAATTTTTAAGTATGTTTTGGCTTACAATGAGACTCGTTTACTTTATAAATTTCTAATTACTGATTTTATGACTTATTTCACGAAAATAAAAACAAACAATATGAATTTGTTTTTTCAGAATATTTCATTTTCTCGTTCTGTGAAGTGTTTCGTAATGTTTGAAGGAGTTCAGGGAATAAAATTAAGTAGGTATGTTCCAAATACAAAAATTGAAACAGATTGGTAATATACAGAGCATTCGCCTATGGGTGGGGCCAAGAAAGCGGCCTGCCTGCGGCGTCGCTTGCGGGAATCGTCTATCCTTAAGCTTCCGCTTTCTTCTACTATACTCTGTAGGGTTTTAATTTTAAAAGTTTAGCAGCAGTAAAGACTGATGTTTTTGAAACACTAACTTCCTGTGAAACACTTCTTAGAGATTTATTAGGAGAGTGTGTAAATTATGCACTGATATCATCAATTTTTTCTCCCGTCAGTACTCTTTGTTTTCGATTAGGAATTGTAGCATTTATCGACCCTGTTGTCCTTAATTTGTTAACAAGACGTCTAACAGTTTCTCTACCCTGAATTGGAGCACCCGGATATTTCACTTCAAATTGCCTACGCACCTCTCTACATGACTCTGTTTTCACATATGCATCATACATAAAAACTCTTTGTTCAAGCGTGAATTTTGCGTTTTGCATTGTTAACAAATTTACACACATGCTGAATATTTAAGCAACTGTGTCAAGGAACTGCACTGTACGTGTTAAATACTGCAACATCTGGCTCACAACTGATAACTAGTCGACCTTGATGTCCTTGATTGTCGAGCGTGTCTCAACAACTGCGCGCACAAAGCAGTGTATCAGTACATGCCGCTTTCCTGGCCCACCCGTAGGCGAATTCTCTGTATAATATAGGCTATTTTTAACATTGATCTTAATCCCATTTCCTGATAATAATGTGTTTAATAATCACATGAGGTGTTTGAATCTAAAATACTTTTGTGTGTTCTATAGCATTTGTTTGAACTATATAATCTATTACATTGTTTTTCTGTAGGTTCGCAGACATCTATGCAATGGAGACGTGTTACTTCTAAACAGGCAGCCTACTCTACATAGACCCAGCATCATGGCCCATACTGCACGAATCCTGAAAGGAGAGAAAACTATACGGTTGCACTATGCAAACTGCAAAGCTTACAACGCTGATTTTGATGGCGATGAAATGAATGCTCATTTTCCCCAGAACGAAGTTGCTCGCAGTGAAGCCTACAATATTTGTATGTATTAATTATCTCATGATTAATTACAGCTTTCCTCTTCATTAATTTTAAATAGCACTGTAGCATTCTGTTATAGATTTAACACTTGCTACTGTCCATCGAAAGATGCCGCTGTTTAATGCAGGAAATTTTCTTTGTGCTCCAAATAACTCCACTCAAATTTAAAATAATATGTTATGTAAGAAACACAGCTTTCTTGAGTCACGTGCAGGCGTGAGTAATGTAATAGGAATCGTATATTTGGATGTTCACTAACAGTTTGAGCTGATCCATTAGCTGTCAGTTTTTTCCGAACACAGAAGTGCTTGTCCTTGACTCACATGGTATGTGTGGACGTCTATGAGTGCAGACATGTGTGACATGGAACCTTATTTGTGAATATCGGAACATTTTGTCTTTGTAATTTATTTAATTTTTTTGTGCTTGGCTGATAACCGAGTTATTATTATTCATCCGAATTCTATAAAAGCAAGTACAGGCAATGTATTGTTGTTGTCTATGTTGGCGGGACATAAGGAACCAATCCATGAGTCTTCTGGCATTCCAGTACAGTTTTGAGGTTCTTCGTCTTCTGGAGAGTAGGATCCAGTTTTCGGCATTGAAGTAGATGTTCTCCATTCATTTGAGTGCTCTGGTCCTTGCAGATGGTGCAGTGTTCAGAGTTATAAATTTCCATGCGATATATGTGATGCTAGACAGTCATGCTCAGTATAACAAGTTATATTATCATCATACGACTTAGAGGTGGTGGTTTTCCTCACATTTTTGTATACAGTTCACCACTACACTTGATTACATTCGATCATATATCCTAAAATATTTTTCCTCTCATCTATATCTCCCCATATCTTCCATTACCTAAAGTTCAACTCTGTTTCAGTCTATTTTCTTCCTCCACCCTTTCTGATATGCTGTACAGTATTTCCAACTCTTCACTTCTTTATCTTGCTCAGTCCCATTCCCGAATATTATGCTGCACTATCTACCTTACTCTTGTTTACAAACATTCTATTCATCTGTCTCTATTATCATTGTCATCTTCCATTACTATTATCCCTAATTTTCTGTTTATCTTAAACCCTTTTCTCTCTGGCTAATATTCACTAATTTTTCTACTTTCTCATCTACATTACCATATTATATTATTTGTTTAGTTTATTGTTCCAATGTTCTACTGTTTATAATACTTCCTTACTATTACTTGTTCAATGCACATAATTTTTTCCGCAAATCAAGCTTTCAGGTATAACTCCCTGTAAAGTTCATTTGAATAATTTCGAGGGAAAAATTGTTCTGGGGCCAGGTATCGAACCCGGGACCTTTGGTTAAATGTACCAACGCTCTACCAACTGAGCTACTCGGGAACTCTACCAGACACCGATCCAACTTTTCCCTCTATATCCACAGACCTCAAAGTGGGCTGACAACCGTCAAGCAACCAACATTGAGTGCACACTAACTCTGTGTGACTTAAATTGTGGCTTTCTGTTAATGAACAGTGACGTGTATTATGCAAATCAAGCTAACTCCCTGTAAAGTTGATTTCAATAATTTCGAGGTTGTCAGCCCACTTTGAAGTTTGTGGATATATAGAGGGAAAAGTTGGATCGGTTTCTGGTAGAGTTTCTGGTAGCTCAGTTGGTAGAGCATTGGTACATTTAACCAAAGGTCCCAGGTTCGATACCCGGCCCTGAACAATTTTTCCCTCGAAATTAATCATTTTTTTTCCCTTTATTGGATAACTTTTTCCGTTTGCTCTCACTACTTTTGCTCACTTTCTACCTCCTCCACTTTCCATATTCTTCCTCTCTCAGTTACATGAAACACTCAGTATTATTTTTTCATAACTCGTATTAGCCTCACTACCTTCATTACTTTTCTTCTCACTGTTTATTCTATTCATTTTCTCCTTAACACTTCACTACTTATTCCTCTATCTTATTCTCAGATCCACTTCAGTTACACTAATTGATCTAATCATCACATTTTTGATGGCATCAATACCTCAGACTATGTCAGATTTCTCCTCTAGTTCACTTGCTACACTTCACACATCCCTGTTTCTTTAACTATCTTATGTTCGTTGAACTGTTTTTACAAGTTTCCTCTAGTTTTTCATACATCTTTAGTACCCTATCAGTATCTCCTATGGTCGCTGGACTTGGATCATCTCCGCTCTTCTTCTCTCTTATGTTCTCGACTTCTTCTTTGTTCTCTTCATCGCAATCCCTTTCGTAACTTACACTTGGACTTGCACTCCATTACACTCTACTTATTCACCTCAGCTCATTCTCCTATTATCCCAGCTCTGGATTCCTCTCCCTTTCTTTCCTTCTTCTTTCCTCTATCATCCCCTCACTTGATTCATATCAATCAATAGCTTCCCATTCTTCACTAGACTCATTAATCATCACACAGATTAAACATATTTGTTATTATTCCAGAAGTATATTTGGCATTTAATTTTAAAAGAAAACAATCAGATAATTTTTCGAAACACTTTATTTATTATTTGTAATAAATAATATGAATCTTCCATAGCCAAAAATTTGACTATTAGAGCCACTACTATATTTCCTCGTGTATTAGACGCACTTTTTTCCATAATTCTTGGTTTTAAAAATCCAGGCTAAGTATTATATGCCAGGAAAAAATTTTAGGCAAAAAAAATCATAACTATCTGACATTCCACGTGATAATCACAGCTGTTTCGACATCGAACATTGAACTGATATTGAAAATCATCGACTTGTGCGACTTCGAAAGCGTTGATATATCAAGAAGCAGTAATAATACGAAATGAATAAAAAATGTAGCACAGTATAACCTAGAACTGAATACAAATAAAGGAATATAATAATGTTATAATATGTACATTCAGACTTCGTGAATAAGTACATCAACACGAAAATATACCCAAGCTGAAAAAATTGAACACTGCACAGTAGCCTTCTCCACTAATAGGAATGTAGTGTACTCTATCAACTGCTGTGTTGTCAGTTGCTTCATGTTGTTACTATGACATGCACTGCTGTGAAATCCTGAAAAAAAAAAAAAAGATGTTGTTCAGAGAGTGATGACTCACAGACTAGAATCCTTTGCATAAAGGCAATAGCATCTTACATAGTAAGGCATCAGAATTGTGCAAAGGACTCTTCTGCTGTTGTATGGTGGTCATTGTGACAACGTCGGATTTCTCACTGTCTACATTACACAAAGCTGTCAGGTGCATAGTTACAATTGTATTGTATTTTTTACATTCCATCGCTTCACAGCTAGAATATGGAATATGTCGAAAGAAAAATCGTAATAGTACTTATTCCATAGCGAAAGTCTAGTTGAAATACTAGGGCATTCAGTAAGTAATGGCAACAATACTGTAAATCAGCACTCCTAGCGGTGAGCATTGGAATCTTTTAGTATGTAATAAAGGAGCGATTGTTGCATAAATGTGGAATATTAAAAGTCTGTAAGTAACCATATTTTGTGAATACAGGGACTGTTTCTGATTTGTATTAAGTAATAACGCCCTAAAAATGTTCAGTAAGGTATGAACAAAGATGCATCATAAAAATACAAGTTGCAAGAAGAAAAAATGCAACTCAGAAACTTGTGGGAGAAAAGTCCTACCATACCGAACTGTTGCAAAGTGGGTGGAAGCGAGGCATTTGCTTTCACTCAAAAGTTGGCATCCGAACAGCTTTAGATTGATCAGTGAAAAAGAGATCCAGAAATGATGCTGCAGATGGAATCCATCATCTTCCAAGGGTTTTTCAATGTACTGTTGACTGGCAAGGGTCTATATTTTGTAGTGTGTAATGCCAAAAGCAACCTAAATAGATTTAGGGAGAAACACTAACTATGTTGCCATTATGTTTCGAGTGCCCTTATATATACAGAAGGGTTTTACATTATCGTAATACAACTCAAGGGGTTAGTATCGATACTTAATACAAGATAAAAATATATGTTCAGCATTGTTGAATGTCATGAATTCATCTACAGAATAGAAGGTGTGAGAAATTAGGTACCTCTTTAATTTGGCCCTAAATATTCGCAAGTTTTGATTTTTTTATATCCATAGGGAGCTATTAAACTGTTCACTGCCATGTCACATACTTGAATACTTGTATATTTGGCATGTTTGCTTGAACTGACAGTAATTTGCAATAACATTCTCTGTGTGCCAATGCAACATCCGTACAAATTCATTTTATATTACGTGTTATGCATTACATTACTTGTGTCTGTATGTGACATTAAATTTTTTTAAAACTTTCTATATTTAATTACCTAAGTATTCATTGAAATTGATCATAAAATGTATTTTAACACTTTTCTTGTTACCAGAATTACCTTTGGACCTATGTATTCTGAGTTCAAACCCATATATAGTAGTTTTTTAAGTGGATAAAATTGCAAAACGTAAGTTACTTCCATTGATTAAGACAGTAGAGTTGTTGGTCCCATTTTATAGATTAACTTATATTGGAGATTTAATTGTTCATAAATAATGACGAATAAAGACAAAATTCTGTATCCAGTTCTATTATTATGCTTCAGTCTCAACTCTTGGTAACATGTATCACCATGATAACTTAAAGATTTACTGTAGGAAAGAGTAAGAGTGTTTAAGATCTCATTAGTACACATCCTTGTGTATACCGATACACAAACTGAAAATTCTGCAGATGACACCAGACAAGAGTACTCGTTGATTTAGTTCTCAAGTGGGTACCAACCAAACTATGCCATTGACTCTGTAGCATGTCCTTGAATGAATCAAGGAAACATGTTTAGTATATTTTGTAATGGTCAATTGAAAGATTAAAAAAGCAAAGTTTGTGCGCAGTAAATAATCTGACCCTGGTTGTAAGAAATTATGTTCTTAAAATTTTGCTTGAATTGCACCTGCTCTTTCATCCCATAGTTTTAGGAAATTCTGCCCGTAAATAGATATATTTGGCTTCCATTTCTGAATTTTATTTCATTTTCAGTGAGTGTAAATAATCAGTACCTGGTTCCAAAAGATGGAACACCATTGAGTGGCTTGATTCAAGACCATATTGTGGCAGGAGTACTGCTGTCTATTAGAGGACGATTTTTTGTAAAGTGAGTAAACTAATAATTCCCTAGAGTCAGTGTGAAACATATCACTTTTCTCTTTTTCATTTCAAGATCAGTGGCAAATATTCAGAGCATGCCCTATTATTTTTTAAAACACAATACCTATAAGTCGAATTGTTATTATTATTATTATTATTATTATTATTTTATTTTATTTTTTTTGTTTTATTTTCCGCACAAATATTAAATAATGCTGTATTCACTTTAAATCTAACCAGGTTAGACTGCATGCAATTTATATGGCCTATATGCAGCATTCGACCAAAATGCCTTCTGAAGCCTCAGGGTGTATTACTGTTCACAGATCTCATACAAGCGCTGAGCAGAGAAAGAATGTGTTAGGGTGAAACACCTGTCACTTCGGATGCCATAAAGGCAGAGTGTAAGTCTGCATGCTATACGACAGTGATGGACTGACACACAGTTTTCTGCTGCTTGACCATATGTTATTCTGGCAGTGATATTTTTCAGTATAATAGCAAATGGACATAGTTTATTCACCATTCAAAGATCCGCACCTTTTACAATTTACTTTCAGTGTAGCATGATTTCGTGACACTTCAAGTGCTCAAGTTTCGTTCAGATCATGGAGAAGATAAAGTTGTATTTTGTCGTTTTATTTAATGTCAACATAGGTGACTGTGACAAGGTGTTGTTACATTGGAAAACATAAATTAAAACCTTTCCAACATATGAACTTTGAGGAAAAGCAAATTATAGCCTATTTTCTCAGGACAGACTAGTAGGGTGCTATTCATAGACATTTCGCAGCACGCGCTACGAGCGTACTAAGCTAGCCCCGGCTATCCACTTTTTACTTGTACAGAATTCAAATCATATCCTATCGCTAACACTGATTTATGAATACGAAAAATGCTGATCATCCACCGGAAACCCGCGCTAAAAATGTCTATGAATACGGCCCGTAGTGCCTAAATTAACAGCAGCTAGATATCAAATATAAATATACTGGTAAATCTACAGAATTGCATTTTGAAAGTTAAAGAATGGAACTTTATGCTTTGTAATAATAATAATAGTAATAATATAAGGAATAATGTTTAATCACGCCAACTTTCTTGAGAGAAATTAAAACAATTGCATGGTCATGCATGCTTCGCCACTGTTCAAGATGTCAAACTGTCCTGAACTTATTTTGACTAGGATGTTATCAGTGCATATAATTCATAGCTTTAAGCCTGTTTCTTCCTTCAAGAGAGGTTTAAGCCTGTATCCTATTTCAACCGAATTCAATTTCCATGTGGCCAGAAGGTGCCAGTATCATATGAGTTTGAAATCTAGTAATATTTTGGTGTATCTCTCTGTTGACATTTTAAAAATATGTGTGTACCAGTCTTGTTTCTGTTTATTAATATACACTCAAGTAAATGGAAAATACGCAATTCTGTTTGTTTTGTTTATATAAAAGCGTTATAGGCCTATTCTATCACCTAATTAGCTTTTTCCTTTCTTTGTGTTTGTTGCAGCTCACACAAGTCAGCATAGGTATAACATTCTCATTTGTGCTTTTCAAAATGTGTTTATATATTCTTCATATGTTCCACATATTCTTTGATGTATAATTAATTCCATATTAACATCTTGTTTGAGGTGCTGTGATATATTAAAAACCAGATGATGAACATTTGATGCATGCTCTGTAATGTTATTTTCTATCTTACATGGAGTTTTGCTTCCTTAAAATGTCATTGTTTTCATTTTTTAATCTATATTCGTAAAGGTCTAATTTCTTTCATTCTACAATGCACAATTTCTCTTGCTAATGGTGGAATACTGTTTAATTCTCATATTGATAAAATGTTCATGTAATATAAATTAGTGCTTGGCAGTTGTAATTTTCACAAAAGATCAAATGTAAACCTAAGAACAGTTAAACTTACTGCTAGAGTGTTGTCTGGCGTGACTCCTTGAGATACAATGCAGTAGATAGTTACGTGTTTAAATTTTGTATAATGCGGAAAATAATCCCCCCCCCCCCCTGCTTTAAACAAGTTTTATTGTATTTATTTTTGATGTTATTATTTCAGAAGTTCAACATTAATACCATTATAGCCTACAGACTAGCAGGTGGAATGTACATTACAAACATTGAATCTGTGTTGCAGAGAAGAGTACCAGCAGCTTGTCTTCCAGGGACTGGGGCATCAGAAGGGCGAGATCAAGCTGTTGTCACCAGCCATATTGAAACCAGCTCCTCTTTGGTCTGGGAAACAAATAATTTCTACAATAATTATAAACAATGTGCCTAAGGGGCAGCACCCACTGACTCTCACTTCCTCATCAAAAGTCTCGGACCAGGTACGTATACTATCCATTGTAAGTGCTCAGTGCACCATCATGTTCTAGTGGTTACTGTACTTGTCCCTGGTTGCCAGGGTTTGCCTTTTATTGCTTGACATCAGAGGCTTCTGTCACTCCATTGGCCTCATCAAGATTACATTCCCGTATTGCCTTGGCAATTCCTTCTCTTCAGCTGATGCAGGCCTTTGTCTTTCCTGCATCCTTGCTGTGACATGACAAGATCTGCGTTGGCCGTTTCTCTTCTGGCATCCTTTGATACTACTGCAGTGCTTTACCTCCCAATCATTCAGCTACTGTTTCTTTTTTGTTCATTTTTTCTCTTATTACATAATTTCAAATTCATTGTAATGCAAAAACTAGGCAACTCCTTTGCAATCCATCCATTTCCATCGGATATAGTTTTTGCTTGTCTCTGATGTTCACTTTAACACTTATTATAAAATATAAAACTTCATTAAAACTTAAAACTTTAATAATATATCTTATTGACAGATGGTACTGTCACAGTCTACTATATACAGTCGCGAAGCTCAATATGTAGTAAAAATGCAAACATGGGTAGTTGCCCACCACTAGGATTGCTACTATCGCCTCATCATCACAGATCTCTCCTATACTAAAAGCCAGGTTATGAACCGACGAAACAGGAAGTAGTTGGATGGGCGAGAGGAAAGT
This sequence comes from Periplaneta americana, assembly GCF_040183065.1. Classification (NCBI taxonomy): domain Eukaryota; kingdom Metazoa; phylum Arthropoda; class Insecta; order Blattodea; family Blattidae; genus Periplaneta; species Periplaneta americana. Next base: position 170,548,631 of record NC_091131.1, read on the forward strand.
GCGGATTAGAGGGGTAGCCTGTGCAATGATGACACGTTGAGTGTGGGGGTGGAGGGGAGAACGAGAACGAGAACGAGAACGGAGCTTTTCATTGGACCGCGCGTGAAAATGTCGTCTGCTAACGAAAATCTGGCAACAGAATCACGCAGACAGTGTAGCCAGTTCATTTGCAGTACCACGTGCATTACGAATTGCATTTCGTAGCAGCGTCATTAGCTCGTGCTTTCTTAAAAACAGTAATTTTAATTACTAATATTGTAGATAGTGTTATCGAGAACTATATACAGTAGTTATTTTAAACGTATCGGTGACAAACTCTGAACACGCTTTGAATCTCGCCCCACTATGTGGCAACAGAGCTCAGAAAGAGACCAACAGAACGTTGCTTCCGGTTTAGCTGGTTCATAACCTGGCTTTTAGTATAGCAGATGACAAAATGTTACACTTTCGTTGTTGTGTTCTTTTGGAAAAATTAACATCTTCCTTCCATTATTGAAATATTAAATGGATAAAGTTAATTTATTATTTTAATGAAGTATATTAAATTCCACCATAAACTCGATACCTGCAAGAAATAGGTTAATATTATTTTTGTTTGTGCAAAACGAACTGAAATTTACTATAATCGCTTCACTCATTCGAGATTATAGCGATAATGAACTATGAAACCAATAAATATTAATTTGCATTTCCCTTTACAACAATAATATAATAACAATAATAATGGAAATATGAATTAATGGAGTAACTTATGTGTACCGGTACTTGTAGTGTAGGCTTACGTAGTTGAGGTTAAGCAATAATAATCACACCAGAATTGGAAATAAAACGTGATCAATAAATTTTATTCTAACAGACTTACTTTTTCTACGTCTCTAGTAAAGTAACAAATAAAAATAACAATAAAATTAACAGCTATAATTAAAAACATATCCTTTGAAAAAAAAAGTAGGCCTAAGTTGTCTGAAAATGTACAATTCTGTGGTGTTCGGGTAAAGGTGTATAAGTTATTTTTTTGTCCAGGTGGACTTTTGTTTGCCCAGATGAACACACAAGTTACATTACACAAGTGAGTGTGCAAAAATCAAAGAATACTAGCAGTTGATGTGTTTCATTTGTGTAGAAAAATTTTTGTAATAAGGGTTCCAAGTTTAATTTTCATTTATCTCCGAACTCATTTTTATGACTTATCTCCCTTTACCCAAACACCACAGAATTATTCAAGGAATCAGCTGATACAGACGTAGAATTAGTGCAAAGCTTTTGTTTCTCAGCTGCAGGTTTATTTGAAACATCAAATAAAGTTGGAACAGCGTTCCAGATTAATTTATTTTTGTTTTCATTCATAAATTGTGTGTTTTCGAAATGAAGAGAGCAAAACTTTATATTATTATAAAGATATGCTTCATTCTTTGTCATTAGATCTTCCTCCTGCTGTTTATTAACCACTTTTTGCATCTAGAAGTAAAATAAGAAATAGATGTTAGGATTTTTCTTCAGGAGCATCGATGCGAAATACGCAACGACCTAGCACTCGATGGAAATACGACTCAGTCCACTCTAAATCCAAAGTCGACCGTGGACAGTCTATTGTTTCTAGTTGCTAACCGCTTGGAGCGCTTTATCGCGAGATTTGCAAAAAATCACCTCAAGCTTCGCGACTGTACTTAGTAGACTGTGGTACTGTCATGTCTGAGACTTTAGCTGGTCTTGCTTTTTAGTGTTCACTGTCGTTTGTGGTTCGTATGACGATGGGGGTTGTTTGTATTTTGTGTGTTATTAGATCAAATAATGTCTGTTTGTTGAATTGTAATTGCGTATTAAGTATATGTTGTGGATGTGCTATTGTGTGTTTGTAGATTCATATTGTTTTAATATGCTGCACAATACTAACACACAAAATTGCAGCTTCATTCAAAAAACTAAAATATAAGATAGCATATAACTTAAAGATAAATAGGAAGATGTTTGGTGTAGAATTCTGTTTGGAAAATTTTAACCATGCAGAGATAGGGACAAATGTTGATGAGATGAAAGAAAGAGACCCGAAAGAGGAGATAAGGAGCATTGTAGTAAAATATACGATGGGAGAACTATTTGGAAAATTAGAAGGTGGAGAGGTCATCACACAGGAAAGAATAGCAAGCAATGGAATGAAACAGTCCGTGAATTACAGCGACCAGGAAGAGAGGCCAGCGACCAGCACAGCTGCAGCGGCAAGCAAGGATGACGTCAATAAGCGATCGAGGAAGAAAGAAAAACTTGCACTAAAATAATGATGTGGCACCAGGTAGACAATAAGGGGATAATCGAATGGCAGTAGAAAAAGGAAACAACTGATTTGTCATTAGAAGAAGAAATGGCCTAGGTAGAAAACCAGATATCTACACTATAGTCAACAATAGTTACTAAAAATACAGGGCAAGAGCTCCATATTAAGGCTACTTTTGCTGTGCAACTTTTGTACTGCAGCTGCAAAAGTTGCGTGTCGTGTTCACACGTAAGCCAAAAGTAGCACGCTGCACGCTACTTTTCATGCTGCGCAACCCAAGCGCTGCAAAAGTTGCAACTGAAGGTTGCGAGTCTGTTCACACATAAGGCGCTACTTTTTCAGCCGCAGTCTAGCTGCAGCTTTCCATATCCATGTTGACTTTTTCAATATACATTTTGTGAGTATGTTCACATTAGAGTTTTGGATTATGAAACTCATGCGATAGCTTGCTTATCTATTATTTGCTTTTCTGTCCTAACTAGTATTCAGAAATTAGCATTATTTTTACTATAAAGCTATTAAAAAACGCCTATATACTTAAATGAGAACCAACATATTCACATAATCAATGTTGGCAACCCTCTTGTTTGAAACTACGCTATGAAAAATAAGAAAAAAATTAATTATGTCATCAGCAAATATACTCAGACTGTGTTGTGCATTTAATAACTGTTACAAATCATTTATTTTCATCACATTTAACATTAAAATATATCCAAATAATAGAAGTATCATTGGCACATTTGGGTGGCAACACTGGTTGCAACTGCTGCAAAAGTTTCAACAAAACCGATATCAAAAATGCTGCGGCTGTAACCCTGAGAACCCTGTTCACACGTCGCTACTTTTAAGCTGCGTGCAGCATGAAAAAGTAACGAGCAGCAGGTTCGGCAGCCGCTACTCTTCGGGTTGCACCGTTGTTCACACATCGCAGTATGAGAATTGCGCTGTTTTTTGTACTGCACCTCTACAAAAGCAGCGACGTGTGACCGTACCTTCAGACACATTCTTGTTATGATGATGATCAGTGATAAGGCCTGCAGTGCTATAAGCGATACCTCTTTGACAGAATCAGGTTACATCTGTGGAGCCAACCCTTGACAAATGAATAACTAGGAAAAATAGGTGAAAATGAAAACAAAAACTGCCAACCTGCTCTTATTCAGCCTGCCTACACTTAATGCGCGGATTAGACTTTTTAAATGTAATCTATTCTTAATTTGTCGTCTTGATGTTAGGAAGTGGCAAATAAGATGGCAAGGAGACAAAAATAATGTAGAAAACGGGAAAAACCCACATAAAGGTTGGATTAAGAGTTGAACTAGGCTTACTTGTGGACCAACCTGAAGTCTGGGGTCACGAGGGAACACAGCTCGGTGTAGATCGAGCTGCACAGGTTGTTGTGTGCCCAATTGAAAGATTTTCCACAAATTTTAGAACCTGCCATGTGGCTGTGACATCAATGAGGGAGATTATGAAGAATGTGTTGTACAAACTGCGCGCATTTTTGTAGAGAAGTACCCCTGGTACTACATTATTGCACAAGGTGCTTGTACATGGATCAGCGGCCATTTCTGCTGCCCTTCTTCCAATTGATCAGATGATAAATGAAGCTCAAGACGCAACAAACAAAAATATAAAATCATACAAAGAACATCACTTCAGAAAAATTTCCAGAACTGCTACAAATCAGAATGTTTTTCGAAGGCTTCTGCTAACATCCGACCCCTTATGTCTTCTATCAGACATTTTCCAAGGAAAATTATGGGATCACTCTCTACTGATGTCGTTAATCTTATGACTGCACCAGAATCTACTAGAATAGCAACAGAACTTCCATCTTCAGAGGAGGAGGATGATGAGGAAGAAGAAAATGCAGAAGCGGAGAAAACTGATCTATTCAAATAGCAAGGAATGTTTAAGCCACCCAAAAGCAATCTCTGTATGTTAATGGATTGCAACATGCAATATGAAAATAATGTATACTAATATATAGATAATAATATGAAATTAATAAAATGCGGTACTAGCCTGTAATTTACAGGACTTGTAGTCTGTGATACACTAGTATGAAATGGTTTATAATGATTATAAAACATGCAGTACTCTTCATTTCTTTAAAAAAAAATCGTTTTGAAGTGATTTTTGTAAATAATTTTGCCTCTCTGATTTTTGCTGCTTTTTTCGTTTTTTTTTTTTTTGGATCACTGAGCAATGGTTTCCTATTTAATTCTGCTTTTCGGTGTTAGGACTTGGGGACACAGATTCTTGTAACTGTTTTGCAGGCATGTCTTGGTTTTCCAAATCCCACAGTATGTTCTGCCTTGTAACATACTTTTCCTGAAGGCTTTGTTTTTACCATTCCTTAGTAATTATTACACTTGCTGCAACAGCCCAGAGTCCACACCTGTGGAGTAACGGTCAGCGCGTCTGGCTGCGAAACCAGGTGGCCCGGGTTCGATTCCCGCTCGGGGCAAGTTACCTGGTTGAGGTTTTTTCCGGGGTTTTCCCTCGGCCCAATATGAGCAAATGCTGGGTAACTTTCGGTGCTGGACCCCGGACTCATTTCACCGGCATTATCACCTTCATCTCATTCAGACGCTAAATAACGTTAGATGTTGATAAAGCGTCGTAAAATAACCTACTTAAAAAAAAAAAAACAGCCCAGATCAGCTCCAGATTTTGAGGTATAGGTTCATTGTTACATTTCTGTTGCCTCTAGAATTTTCCATGTCATCCAATTAGATTTATTTTACTTCTCACTCCCTGCTCCAGAGGCTTTTTATCAGCTTCGTGAATTCATGATTTTAAATTTTCATACATTACAGCAGCAGGCCAGTCTTCATTTACATTGATCTTCTGTTCTAATTGTTGATACTGCCATCCTGCAGGAGGTTCGGCATGTGCTCTGCTGCATGTACATAGATACTTACCAATGAAATACCTAAGGGAAGAATAGACTATGGGCTATACTTGATGTCAGTAGAAATATCTCTTTTCTTGAACACGAAGAAAGGGCCAATGTTGAATGATCCTATCATAGATCTCTTCTTACAGAAAAATCGTCGAATCGAACTTCAATACAAGTAGTCTGTAATGTCACAGTAACTAAATAAAATTATAGTAATATCGTACTTAGGGGTTAAATTGTATTGGTTAATGTCCACCAGTAATACCATGTAATAATATTCACACCATGCCACCAATATATGTATAATATTTAAATCTAAAGTGTAAAATAATTGAAGTAGTTTTATATTATAGATATACATGAAAGAAACATACTAGGGCATTCAATAAGTAATGACAACAATACTGTAAATCAGCACTCCTAGCAGTGAGCATCGAAATTTTTAGTGCATTATAGAGGAGTGATGGTTGCATAAATGTGAAATATTAAAAGTCTATAAGTAACCATATTTTGTGAATACAGGGACTGTTTCTGATTTGTATTAAGTAATACCGCCCTAAAATGTTCAGTGGGTATGAACAAAGATGTATCATAAAAATATAAGTTGCAAGAGGGAAAAATGCAACTCAGTGCTTTATGGCATTACAAGAAGTTTGTGGGAGAGAAGTCCAACCACACTGAACTATTGCAAGTTGGGTGGAAGCGAGGCATTCGCTTTCAATCAAGAGTTGACATCCGAAGAGCTTTAGATCGATCAGTGAGAGAGAAGCTCCACAAAATGATGCTGCAGATGAAATCCATCGTCTTTCAAAGATTTGGCAACATGGCAGGGGACCAGGGGCGATTTCTCAGGCATGCTATGCTTGCTGCGCAAGCCCAATATTTTCGTAGAATGTGTATTTCTCAAAATGGGATTACTTACATTAAAATTTATTTTGATTTTTGGAATACTGTATAGGCGTAATACCATCCGCAGGTTGCACACTGCAAGTATCGCAACGCTTGCTCGTTTCTCGGAGCTACAGGAAAGACGTAGAAATAGCGAGAATATGATGCGCGTGCAAGTGCCTTCCTCCTTGGTCCGTCCTAGGCTCACATGCTCCTGTTATGTGTTGTTTGAAGCTCTGATCCGAGAGCTACACCAACGACTTTTAACGTTACACAGAGCAGTATTGACAGCGGTTTGTGCTGTGATTTGCAATTGCAATGTAATTGTATGAGCGGAGTGCATGTGTTAGCTGCTGCATGTATTATTAATTCTTAAACATTAATTTGAAGTATTGCAATGAGTTCGGAATTGTGTGTTATTGAAACCTTATTATTAAATCCATTTTCCCGAAGGACTGTTCAAGAGAAGACAGACATTATAGAGAATATGTGTGCTCGTTCAGTGCAGCTCAATACAACAATGTGCATTGGTTGGCAGGGTCGAAGAAACTAAATAAACTGTTTTGTTGGCCATGTTTGTTATATCATATCGAACTTCTACATCTCATAAGCGAATATGATCCATGACTCATAATGATTTCATAATTATAAAATAAATTATTTATGTCAGTCTGATTATTTTTATTAATTATGAATTATTATATCCATAATTAATAAAAATAATCAGACCGACATAAATAATTATTATATCCCCATGTATGGTGGGTCCCTATCACCACGGCATGGCGCGTCCTCAGGTTGCGGATAGAGGAGACGGCCTCCAGATATGGAGGGTAGCTGCGAATATATTGAATAAGCAGTCGTGGACAGCCAATAAGGGGTGGTCCTCCAGCTTGGGGGTTGGGCGAAGGGCTAACAACCCATCATCGTAAAAAACAGCTTGTTACGAATTCCTACAGTAAGCCTCGGAATAGGACTGATTCTCTGGCACGACCACAGCAAAGGAATAAGGTTTTGAGATTTGGCACTTGGAACGTAACTAGTCTTTATAGAACAGGAGGGGTAACATTAGTAGCAAAAGAACTAGCTAGATATAGAATAGACTTTGTGGGAGTACAAGAGGTTAGGTTAGATGGGAATGGCATATCACAAATAGGAGATTACTTGTTGTATTATTTGGAAGGAAACAATAATCACCAATTAGGAACAGGATTCTTTGTACATAAAAGAATAAAATCAGCAGTAAAAAAGGTCGAATTTATCAGTGACAGGTTATCATATTTAGTACTTAAGGGTAGATGGTGCGACATCATAGTTATAAATGCTCACGCCCCTACAGAAGAGAAAGACGACTATATAAAGGATAGCTTCTATGAGGAATTGGAACATACTTTTGATCAGTTCCCTAGATATTATATGAAAATTTTATTGGGGGATTTCAATGCTAAAGTAGGACGGGAGGATATTTTTAGACCAACTATTGGAAAAGAGAGCCTACACGCAATTAGTAGTGACAATAGAGTTAGATTAGTCAACTTTGCCACATCGAAAAATTTAATTGTCAAAAGTACAACATTCCCCCATAAGGATATACATAAATATACTTGGACTTCTCCAGATGGATTGACACGCAACCAAATAGATCACATCGTGATAGATAAACGGAGACATACTAGTATAGTAGATATTCCAACTTTCAGGGGTGCAGACTGTAATTCTGACCATTATTTGGTGATTGGAGAATTAAGAGAAAGATTATCAGTAGTCAAGCGAGTAGAGCAACAAGTTAATATTACTAAATTCAATATTTTGAAATTAAAGGACGAGGAAGCTAAGCAAAATTATCAGGTCGAAATTTCGAATAGGTTTGCCACTTTAGAAAGTTCCGACGAAGTTGAGAAAGAATTAGATGTTAATAGCCTGTGGGAAAATATCAGAGATAGTATCAAAATTGCAGCTGAGCAGAGCATAGGTTATTATGAAACTAAGAAAAAGAAACCGTGGTTTGATGAAGATTGTTGCATGGTAGTAGAAAGAAGGAAACAGGCAAAATTGAAATTCTTACAGGATCCAGTTGAGGAGAAGAGAGATAATTATTTCAATGACAGACGGGAAGCAAGTCGTACACTTAGGAATAAAAAGAGAGGTTACTTGAAGGAAAAACTGAATGAGGTAGAAACAAATAGTAAGAATAAAAACATTCGAGATTTATATAAGGGTATAAAGGAATTTAAGAACGGATATCAGCCAAGGGTAAACGTGATCAAGGATGAGAATGGTGACTTGCTTGCAGACTCTCCATCAATCCTAAACAGATGGAAAAACTATTTTACGCAACTACTAAATGTACATAGGCCAAATAGAAATGATCGGGACGATATTGAAATACAAACTGCTGAGCCATTTATACCCGAACCCACACTTTCAGAAGTCGAAATTGCGATAGAAAATCTGAAAAAGTACAAGTCTCCAGGTATCGATCAAATTCCAGCAGAATTAATACAAGAGGGTGGAAGTGCATTATATAGCGAAATTTATAAACTTGTACTTGCTATTTGGGAAAAGGAAATTGTACCAGAACAATGGAAGGAGTCCATAATTGTACCTATTTTTAAAAAGGGGGACAAAACCAACTGTGGTAACTTTCGAGGAATATCACTTTTGTTGACGTCGTACAAAATTTTGTCCAATATTCTTTTGAGGAGATAACTCCGTACGTAGATGAAATTATTGGGGATCATCAGTGCGGTTTTCGGCGTAATAGATCGACTATTGATCAGATTTTTTGTATTCGGCAGATAATGGAGAAAAAATGGGAGTATAAGGGTACAGTACATCAGTTATTCATAGATTTCAAAAAGGCATATGACTCGGTTAAGAGGGAAGTATTATATGATATTCTTATTGAATTTGGTATTCCCAAGAAACTAGTTCGATTAATTAAAATGTGTCTCAGTGAAACATACAGCAGAGTCCGTATAGGTCAGTTTCTATCTGATCCTTTTCCAATTCACTGCGGGCTAAAGCAGGGAGATGCACTATCACCTTTACTTTTTAACTTCACTTTAGAATATGCCATTAGGAAAGTTCAGGATAACAGGCAGGGTTTGGAATTGAACGGGTTACATCAGCTTCTTGTCTATGCAGATGACGTGAATATGTTAGGAGAAAATACACAAACGGTTAGGGAAAACACGGAAATTTTACTTGAAGCAAGTAAAGCGATCGGTTTGGAAGTAAATCCCGAAAAGACAAAGTATATGATTATGTCTCGTGACGGGAATATTGTACGAAATGGAAGTATAAATATTGGAGATTTATCCTTCGAAGAGGTGGAAAAATTCAAATATCTTGGAGCAACAGTAACAAATATAAATGACACTCGGGAGGAAATTAAACGCAGAATAAATATGGGAAATGCGTGTTATTATTCGGTTAAGAAGCTCTTATCATCCAGTCTCCTGTCCAAAAATCTGAAAGTTAGAATTTATAAAACAGTTATATTACCGGTTCTTCTATATGGCTGTGAAACTTGCACTCTCACTCTGAGAGAGGAACATAGGTTAAGGGTGTTTGAGAATAAGGTGCTTAGGAAAATATTTGGGGCTAAGCGGGATGAAGTTACAGGAGAATGGAGAAAGTTACACAACACAGAACTGCACGCATTGTATTCTTCACCTGACATAATTAGGAACTTGAAATCCAGACGTTTGAGATGGGCAGGGCATGTAGCACGTATGGGCGAATCCAGAAATGCATATAGAGTGTTAGTTGGGAGACCGGAGGGAAAAAGACCTTTAGGGAGGCCGAGACGTAGATGGGAGGATAATATTAAAATGGATTTGAGGGAGGTGGGGTATGATGATAGAGACTGGCTTAATCTTGCACAGGATAGGGACCGATGGCGGGCTTATGTGAGGGCGGCAATGAACCTTCGGGTTCCTTAAAAGCCATTTGTAAGTAAGTATGAATTATTATATCCTCCGATCTTCCTCTATGAATAAAAGAGCAAGCCTAACTTTCGTGACTAGCATTCGCCCCTGCAGGAGACTGTATTTGAAGTGTGTAATGTCAAAAAAACCTAAATAAATGTAGTGTTGCCATTACTTTTCGAATCCCCTGGCTTGTTTTGTATGTCAAATTACCTTACCAATTCCGCATACTGAGGTCTCCTGTAAGTCTGTGAATTCTGTATACTTACGTTTTCCTTCATAGAGTCTTTGTTATGAAAACGATTTTGATAGGCAATACTTCTCTCATGGTTGATTGGTTTATATATGATTGACTTTTTTTCAATTGAGGATCTCGAAGTAGTATATTCGAGAGAATCGTTACACAGCAAGATTATGAATTCATATGTTCTTATTTTCTAGTAGAGTGCTCTCCAATGCGACATGTTATCTGTCACCAACCAAGAGTTTAAATGTATTACCAGTGAGCCTGGGCAAAGAAATTCGCCTTTATTCATGCGCTATAATTATACTCTCCATCTTGCCTATAAATCCACTAAACTCAATCGTAATCAAATCCATATAGTTTGGAGCCAATGGTACGGTAACTAGTAAACCACTTACTTACTTACAAATGGCTTTTAAGGAACCCGAAGGTTCATTGCCGCCCTCACATAAGCCCGCCATCGGTCCCTATCCTGTGCAAGATTAATCCAGTCTCTATAATCATACCCCACCTCCCTCAAATCCATTTTAATATTATCCTCCCATCTACGTCTCGGCCTCCCTAAAGGTCTTTTTCCCTCCGGTCTCCCAACTAACACTCTATATGCATTTCTGGATTCGCCCATACGTGCTACATGTCCTGCCCATCTCAAACGTCTGGATTTTAAGTTCCTAATTATGTCAGGTGAAGAATACAATGCGTGCAGTTCTGTATTGTGTAACTTTCTCCATTCTCCTGTAACTTCATCCCGCTTAGCCCCAAATATTTTCCTAAGCACCTTATTCTCAAACACCCTTAACCTATGTTCCTCTCTCAGAGTGAGAGTCCAAGTTTCACAACCATACAGAACAACCGGTAATATAACTGTTTTATAAATTCTAACTTTCAGATTTTTGACAGCAGACTGGATGATAAAAGCTTCTCAACGGAATAATAACACGCATTTCCCATATTTATTCTGCGTTTAATTTCCTCCCGAGTGTCATTTATATTTGTTACTGTTGCTCCAAGATATTTGAATTTTTCCACCTCTTTGAAGGATAAATGTCCAATTTTTATATTTCCATTTCGTACAATAGTAAACCACTGATTACATATTTCTCTTATATGAATTTCATATTCTCTTGATTATGTTTTGAAATCCGCGTTTTTTTTTTTTTCGGAGGCCTTGATCTCAATTTTTTTATTCTAGTGTATGAGAATATGGTAAGTTCTGTCATTTCAATTTTGTAACAATAAGAAGTTTTCATAATCTTGGTCTAGCAATAATGAAATTAATTGTAATTATAGTGAATGTAATGTATAAACTATGATCAATTCAATAGTCTATAATTAATTAGATCACTGTAGGTAATCAATTGATAATTGATTGATGCACACTTGATGCAACTGGCAAACTACCTATTAAAAACAGTAAAATCGATGTTTACACAAAGTAAAACTCATACCGTACTTAATATCAGTGCACAGCAAAAACAAAATAATCTGTAAAAAATTAAGGTGTGCAAAGTATGCAGGGACCCAAATTATGCGAGCAGATATAACTTCCTGCTGATGTAATTTTGAAACGTAAACCATGTTTAATAAATTATTTAAATGTTAATATTGTACAAACAGTAATTTTAAGTAATAAAATACAGAAGTAAAAAAATAAATAGTTTGTATACGAGTTTTTAAGATGTTATTGTTTAGTCAGCTGCCCAAAGACAGGTTTGAACCTCACAAGTGACACCAATAAAGCATCACTCATGAGGTAACTAAGCCAGGAGATAATGGGGTCAGTTCCTTTTCCCTTCCATTGCATACATCGCTGACTAGATACATATTACACTAATCAGACTTCAGATTCATATAAACAAATTGTTCTTTCTCTGACACATATCGTCACGTGAGATGTACTGCCTGATAATAGAAGTACATATCAGCTAGGACCTAAATCAGAGGGTGTTTTTTAAGATATTAGAAACAAATTGCTTAATATATGAATAATTAGTTTTCCCCCATTAAAGATTATCTTTGTACTTTCATTTCACGATAGGCATGGGCAGTTAAGAGACCTCGATCATGGAGAGCTGGAGGAACCCCGTTTACTGATCCGAAAACAATGTCAGAAGCAGAGGTCACAATTCGAGATGGTGAGCTTTTATGTGGGGTTCTGGACAAAGCTCATTATGGTGCCACTCCGTACAGTTTGATTCACTGCATCTTCGAGGTAAGCCAAATTATCAGAATGTGTAAGTCTTACAACATTTCTCCAACTCCAATCTGAGGCTAAAATGAGTAAACTTGTAACGAACCCGAGCTACTAACTTATTGCTGTGGACAGGCATTCAATTGAAGGACTGAACACTTGTCTGGTATTTTATTAATAGGGCTGAATGTTGTTTCTCATTTCGATTTCAGGAACTGGATACAACATTATTTGAAGTCTGTTGTATTACAGATTGAGTGTCCACTGTTTTATACACTGACCGGCAAAAAAAGTGGATCACTTTGTAAAAACCGATTCATCGTTAATAAACCACCAATTTAGAGAGAGTGTTATTAAATTGAATATGTTTTATGAGTAAGAAAAGATGCATTCAACATTTTTGGAAATGAATATGATGATAAGATGTCTCGGTATGAGCTACTTTCTACCAGACTGGTGCTTCATGGTTTTACAACACAGACCAGCAATAAAACATTGGTGCAGTAACCCCTATTGATGAATTATCATTGTGTGTCAGGCACATTTTCTGTCATAAGTCAATATTTTTCTTTAGTTACTGTTTCGAATTTGATAAGTTAGGATGCCTCTTATTCGAAAAGACTTTGCTGGATATGTTGCTTTGGTTTGGGTAGATGAATCATTCGTTTTGAAGCTAATGCCATCGGTGTGTCTTTCAACGTGCCCTGTGGTGATTCTGTGAACTGGGTACTTACCATAGACGACTGGAATCAGGCTGTAGTAGGTTTACGTCCACCAGGGATAACAGTTACTGATTCTCTGGGTCTTGCACAACTCCGCACGACTGTGATCTAGGCCAGAAATCATCGTCATTGTGATTGAGAATAATGTTAGACAAAGACTCTGGGAAGCCAATTTGACCTCAAGAAGAGCTATGTCAGAAATTTATTTTTTCAGTCGTTGACTTTGCTACTTTATATATTTTGTTAGGTGTTAACCTTTACATAATAAGTTGTGTGATGTATGAACGTTTTCGTTGAGCATGTCAACATCATCAGATACAATCTGTCATTTTACAATATCAATACTCTCAGTGTTATCTACACAATCTACACATACAATACATGTTTACTATCATATGGGGATAAAACCTATTAAAAATTATATGAATTAGTTTTATAATGTTCAGTTGTGGATACCCCAAATGTCAACATTCAAAATATGCTTATACTATCATGGATGTATATATATATTTTTTTTTTGCAAGTCATCACATGTGAACAATATTATGAACGATGTAATGATATGAGACTAAAAGTGAGATTAAAATATAAACATGAGCTAACTCTATTCAATGCTTTACTATGCTGCTCAAGAAGAGCAGCAATTTCTCCACGGCCCACCTCCAACACCAGGCAGCATGATTACTGTTTACTGGAACTAGACTATGAACCAGTGGTCAATGATTCTGTTCATGAATGAATCGCGATTTTGCTTCTGATGAGCTGATGATAAAGAGAGAATATGGAGGAAGTGTGGGAAGTGATATTCGCCTTGCAACTTCCCCGAAAGAACGACGCTTGTATGCGGCTCAATCATGGTATGGGGCAATATCAGTTTGAGGCCCAAATAGAGCTTGTTTTCATCGTTGGAGGCACTCTGAATGCTCATGGATGTGTTAATAGACCATGTAATCCCCTTTGTTCTCTTCGCTGGCGAAAATTTCATTCTTATGCATGACAGTGTCCACTCCCATGCTCCTCACTACATGACATCAGGATACCAACTCTGGACTGGTCAGCACGCAATCAAGACTTAGATCCTATTGAACACTTGTGGGATAAGCTCGACCAAAGTGTCCGACATTGCAGCTTCCACACCCTGAACGAAACGTAGGCAGCATTGTTGGAGAAGTGGGCTTTCAACCATCAGGAAATGTGGTCAGCATCGCATTATGAATGGAGAACGTCATCACCACTAGAGCTTGCAACACACAAGGTGCGCGCACAGTGGCATAACCATATGTTATAATGTGAGCCATTGCCTCTAACTTAATGAAATGCATTATTTGAAATTTTGCATAAATTACAACACTTTCGAACTTAAAAATAAATAACAAAAACATTTTGATGATGGAATTGAAGTGCACAGGATACATATTTACTTCAATTTACAATATGCCTTTTTCAGGATGCAGTAAAAATAAAGCATAAGCTATAAAATTGTAGTTCTTAAAAAAAATTAAGTGATCCACTTTTTTGGCCAGTCAGTGTAGATAGAATTGTGCTGTGTTATTTTGAATTATGAACCTTGCTCCGATTTTTCATATCATTGGCAGAATGATGTTTTTATATGCTAGGAATATTACTTTTTTTTTTCCTCGAAAGAGGGCCCGCGGGCAAGCACCACAGCCTTGGGCTTACTGAGCAGCCTCCTTATGTTGGAATGATTGTTGAATCCATTAAGGATCGCTTTTCAAACGTGTGATTCACTGCATGGTTCATCATATCGATTCATCCACAGCATCCAGTCCTGACTGGAGACTGATCCTCCGCCTTCCTGTGATGTTATCCTGCGGTCTCCTCAGATCGATGGCATCTGTTCGCAATTCATGTGCTTGAATGTGTTACATCCTTAACCAGAGGAACATGTAGCAGTCGATTCCACGACTTACCAAGGTGCCATCTATCCAGGGGTGCTACACTACCCCGGTTGCCCACAGTCCACTTATAAGTCCCTGTAGCTTCACTGGATATGTGCAGCTCCCGCAGACAGATGCCTCCTATAGGCAGATCCTGGACCACATCCGCCATGTCCTCCTTGTCGACCTGTAAACTGTTAAGATGATTAGTGAAATGATACTAATGAAGGCAAAATGAGTCCGAGGTTCAACGTCGAAAGTTACCCAGCAGTTCGGCTTCGAGTGGTTGAGGAAAAACCTCAGGAAAAAATCCCAACCAGGTAACTTGTCCCAACCAGAATTTGAACCCAGGCCCGCTCGTTTCATCGCCAAGAAGGCTAACCGTTACTCCACAGGAATATTATTTATGTATTTTTTTCTTGTCTGAGTAAGTGCAGTACCCAGTCTACAACACAGTATTTGTACAGCAGAGAAAATTGTTTTTGGCATTGGCCTCCACTGTTCATGCATAGAAATGAGTCTTTAAAGTTGATTCAATATAAAAGGTATAAATTACCTGTGCATTTACCAGCAAGTGGGGTAATAACCACGCGAATGTTGTCTTCCAGCCACTAGTCTGAATTTTACATGTAAATATGGCTGAAAAGTGTTTCAAGTTTGAAGTTACCAGATTTAGCAAGCAGAATGATAAAATCAGAGTGACAATTAGTGGCGAATTTACAATTCTGTTACCTGTAGGAACCCAAAAATATCCTGCCCCTTTTTCCTTAACATTTGCCCCTCCACTTTCATCCTCGATAAAAGTTGAAATAAAAAATTTCTCCACTGTGTTGGCAGGGTTGTGCTAGCACACAGAATATGTCGCCCATTATCTGGAAAGAAATTACAATTGAGGCATCAGAAGCAAAGGTGTATAAGTGCACTTACGTTATTTTCTAGAAATGTGATTAAAAGTTACTAAGCTTTAGTAAATTCTGTGAAGTTTTAATTTTAAATGTTAATGTGCAATGTGGATAAAAGACATCCCTTTACCACTGAAATTTTAAATGCTTTAGTTTACCCTGGAGGCACGTAAATCATTTTTTTTTAAATGTCACTTTGCTTCTATCCACCTCAGTTGTGTTGGTTTGAATGTTTTATTTTCGTGTCGGTTTTCTAATGGAAGATACGATAACAGAAGTAATGAATGTAAAGCAGCAACGTATTTTCGCTTCACTCTCCCTTTTGTATGTTGTGCAATACAAGAAGATTCTGTACCTCAAAAGTATTGGAGTGCAAAAGGACTAATGGCTTCATTGCCAAACATCTAGGCATTTGAACAACAATATATTTTCACTTCATATAAGGAAACATTCTGAAAGTAGTCCCAGTTCACAACAAATTTTTCACTGTAGTTCCCTCAAAGTGTATCGCACATGTCTATTATCACTTTAATATTGCAGAACTCGCAATTACAAATCAAACCAGTGGTTGCACACATCTGTAGCTGCCCTCAGTGTTGAGATAGACTGTGTGGCACTGTTAATTTTACACACAACTTTTGTGCTCTCATGCTCGTAACAAGGGAAGATGGCAACATTGGTTGTGATCACACAAGTTACATTGCTGCGTGGCCTAACTACTAATAACATTAGCATTTGGCTGTGGCAGATAGTCTTGTTAGAGGAAGCATTTTAAATTCTGTCATTTTTTGTTTCGCCATGGATACTGGAACAGGTTCCCATACCCATTGCGGGGAAAGACATATTCTGTGTCAAACCCTGTGAATTCTTTTGCCTTGCCTTCTGCTGAGCAAACTGATCAATGAATTTGGACAAGCTCATTTTCTCCAAAATGTTGTCCTCTATGGAGATGATAGCTAGTGAGTTGAGGTAGTTCTGAGTTATGTTTGTGCGCAAATAATTTTTTTATCTTCTCAGCCATGAGAAGGTGTGCTCTCCTGAGCACTTGGCGCAGTGGAGAGCTGAAAGATGTAAACATGCCGCAGTCTGATCTCTCCCACATGTGACCTAGTGTGAGTGTTCAACTATCCACTGTCCCAAGTGTACAAAAGAACAGCTGCCACTATCATTTATAAACACAGTTATCTGCAAATTACAGTTATCTTAAAATTATCTGAAAATTCCCACATCTACATTTTATTTTTGTAGATAATTGAATAACTACACACTGTTCATGTAGTGCTACAAATGAATAATAGGTGTTATTTGCACTGAAAATTGTCGAAAAACACAAGTTTCCATAGTCGACTATTAGAAACTCTTCTTATAGTCTAGATATCACGTTAATTCAACATATATTAAGAAACGAATAATAGTGGCCTTCCAACTTAAGACGTAGTTTTGTTATTTAAAAATTTGCTGCCCCTGAAAATTTTTCACCATAGCAGCTGCTCTCTATCTATACACAAATTTATAATATCATCGCAGGTTAGTGACTTTTATGGGCAAGACATTTTATGTTGAAAAGAAGTAAGTACGTGTGTGTTTGCAACAAATTTCAAGATGATCAAATGAAACTGAATGATGGTCCAGAGCAACAGAGGGGCAGGCCAGGACAAGTGTGCTATTGTCGAAGGTTTGATAAGGGACGTTTGAAGAATTGAAGTCCGTGAAATTGAAGCGACGATGAACATTCCGAAGAGCAGTCTTCATGAAATAATCCCAGGCTTAAATTTATGTAAAGTATCTGCGTGCTGGGTTCTGAAATTGCTGACTGAGGAACAAAAAGCAAAAGAAAGGTTGCATCACTGCAAAATCTCTACCATTTCTACTGAGAGGAAGAGAATCCTTTTTTGGAAAGCAGCGTTATGGGAGATGAAACATGGGTTTAGAGTTCGCTTCAGTGATGTAAGAAATTTGAAGTTCAGTCATCTGAAAAAAAGTAATAACTGTGATTACTCTAGGATTTTCAAGGCCTTCAGTGGTGACACACTGTGACACTCTCAACATATTGATTGAATAAGCCAGGGTTACATGCTCGTGAGAGATTTCTGCATGGTGGTGCATTACCTCACATCAAACCAGGCAAAAGCGTCCACCTCGTAGTCCTGATCTGGCACCATCGGATTTTCACCTCTTTGGTCCATTCAAGAACTTCTTATCCAGAAAATTATTTAAGGGTTAAAACACATTGAAAACTGGACTTTTGCATTATTTAATTTTCCTTGGACAGGAAAACCCTGTGAAGGAATGTTTAAACTTGTTTCAATGTTAATGGTGACTGTGTGGAATGGTTTGTTTTATTTCCCCTCTCCCCACCCCAGATTTTGTGAAACATGTTGATATAAGTCGGATCTGTGCCTTGAAGTCTTCTATTCCTTCGTACCTGTCGTCTTGCTTCACTTACCTTTCTTCCCACCACAATCTGAACACACGCTCTCGCCATGAAACAATACTAACAATACCATCCCATCGAACCTCCTCATACTCATCCTCTTTCACAATAGCCCTGCCAAGACTCTGGAATTCGTTACCTGCTAGCATTAGGGACTGTCGAAATAAAATTGAATTCAAACGCAAACTTACTAGGCACTTGGTCAGTAATTGAGACTCGTTCAGACATGGTTTCTTGTAAATAGTTCTCTTAATCTATCACAAAATATTTCAATATCCGGTAATTTCATCACTATAGAATTTTGTTATTGTAGGTTTAATTTGTAATTTAGTAAATACAAAAATATTCTTTGTTCTTAACTTCTATGATAAAATGTCTAGCTTTCATTAATCAGGTATTCTTGTCGTACTTTAATTTTTATTGTAATTGTAAATTTAATATTAATTGTAATCTTATTGTTCATGTTATAGTTGTAATCCCCTGGTAGAGGGGCAGAGAAGGCCTGACAGCCTTATCTCTACCAGGTTAAATAAATAAATACTACTAATACTACTACTACTACTACATATCGAACCACCCTCGTATAATTACAACAAAAGCATGCAATTCAAATTGTTGTATCATATAATTAATTTTCAAATTGTGCAATAATAATATGAAAATAGTTGACTGAATTCGTTTTACAAATCAGAAGGAAGGGCGAAAACTATCAGTTAATTACCTAGTAATTGTATTGAATACATGCAAGTAAGTTAATGGTGCCATGCTAATAAAAACTGTGCTGTGAGGAGATTTGAAGATACACAGCAAGCTTAGGTGTATAATGCTACTTTACAACTTTTTGAATGGTGAAAAATGACTGTTCTTGCTTTATATTTGACTGATCATTTTTGTTAATAGAAACTTGTTTATATTTCTTTGTGTTTTCCAGCTGTATGGTGGAACATATTCTGGTGCATTGTTGAATTCGTTTGCAAAGCTTTTCAATGCTTTTCTAAAAATTGAAGGTTTCTCACTTGGTGTTGAAGACATTCTTGTTGTGGATGCTGCAGAAAAGTGGAGGTCCAATATCATTAGAGATGCTAGAAATGTAAGTTTTACTTTACTTTGTGACAGTATTCCTTTCAACTAAAAGTGGAAAATGATGCAGAAACAAGGATCAGATTTCATCAGTAGAGCTATAAATTAACTTTTTTTTATATAATGTAAATATGAAAAGTTTTGCAAATATAACAGTTAAAATAGTAAATATAAAATTTGACATAGCTTTTTAAAGATGTTTTCTTGCATCCTCTTGTTTCATCTTTCTTATATTTTAGGATTTTTAGAATTTGTACATAGTCGTCTCCATAAATGAATGTTAAGATCCTTCACTCTTGCATTTGATGCTATAGTATAAAAGATTTTTTTCAAAGATTGTATAATCTTTTTATATATAAATAATTTTTATTTAATGAACTTATGTCTCACAATTTTCAGATAGGTGACACTGCTGTGAAAACTGCACTTAACCTTCCAGAAAGAACATCACGAGAAGAGATGAATCAGAAAATGGATGAAGTGTATCAGGACAAAGCCATAGGAAGAGCAATTATTGATGGCTCATATAAGAATTTGCTTGATGACTACACAAATAAAATAAACAGGTATGTTTCAGTGAGATATTTCTGAAACACTGTAGCTTTGGTTTATTAATAGTGTGACTTTTAATTCAAACAATAATGTAACTTTTATTCACAACAATAATGACTTTCTATAACTGAATTTAAACACTCCCGTCAACAATGGGTATTTCACTCCACACAGCAACACAGTATTCGTTATTGCACTCCACAGACGACAGTGACAATTCACTTGGATTATTGAGATCAACAATGTACTGCTAATCTCAACTAATGTTCACAAAGCACTATTTACAACACAAAACTGTCAGTTCTCAGTTCACAGTTCGTTGCCTTAGCTAGTTCTTCTAGCTCATTCACTCAAGTTCACAGTATATCGAACCCAAGACTTCCAGAGACAGTCCACTGCATTCGAACTCAAGACTTCCGGATGTGCCGCACTCCCTGGTCACTGTCACAGTTGCAGTCCTCCTCAAGTCGAACCCAGGTCTTAGAGGCTGGCTTCCTTGACGTTCACTGCTGCCTCACAAGACTGACTCGCTGTTCTAAACTGAACTGGCTCTCTTCGAAGGCTGCTCGCTTTTTATTAGTTAAACCACACTTCGCGAACCTTCGACCCTGGAAGTTTCTGTTTCTGGACGATTCTCGGTCTCCCCATCACTCAGACTCCAGACTTCCTTTACGTCCGTCGCAGTCGGTTTTCTCCCCCTCTCCCTTCGCCACGTGCCGCGCCGCCTCCTCACGCCCCCTCCCTTCTGCCGGATGCGCACGAAGTTCCCCCGAAGCGGCCAGGAACGACGAGAATGTTCGGCCTGCCGTCACAATAGATTTGAAGGCTTGTGTGTACACATTACCACCAGCACTATTGCTGTCATTATAGTTGCCACTGACATAAACACCAGTGACTGTGTGCATAACAAATTAACAAATATGGTTAGGTGAAAAAAAAATTCGTAACAGTATCTGAAGAACAAATAAGCAAACATGAGGTAAATGGAAAAGTGATGGAACAAGTTATTCTCAGGTACAGCTGGAGGCAGATGTGTTGAGTAATAGGACTCGAAGAACAGGTCTGAGTGAGAGGTGCTGGAGTATCTGGATATCTTAGAGGAACAAGTACAGTGAAAATCTGATGGGAGAGTATGGCTTGAAACATGAAGGCCATTGTAACATCGTTGTGCTTTTGTCCCATCAAATTGGCTGTAATAAATATGCTGAAAATACTGTAAATGGTAAATGTTTTTAATGAGTGAAGGCCAAATTCCCATATAATTAAATTTTAATAATCTGTAATACAGCCATTTTCATTGTATTTTTTTGTCACAGAGGAGTGTCTGATGGCTTGCATCTCAGCCTGAGTGTTATTGTGCTTACCTCCTTTGATAGGGATGATTGTTTAAGGCCCGGTTTTGTAAATATGGTTAATATAAAGATTATGTTAAACCTAAGTTAAACCTAACCGTGAGTTTAACTCAACGTGCCGTATTACAGAGTCTCGGTCAAGTTAAACCATAGTGGAATACAATTGGTATTACTGCTAGAAAAGAAAAGAAGACGATTGTAATTGCTTAATTATATTATTGATTTAAAATAGCTGATGCTCGTGGAGAATCTTCATTAACCCTGCGTTAGTGTGGCACTGTGTCAGAGACCGACCTCAGAATAAATTTACTGTTCTTTCCCCATCCACTCAAGGACAGGGGTTGTTATTTTGTATAGCTTTCTATTTTATTGCCCTTTACATACCAGAGCAAGGCCAGTTAACAAAAGATCCCTTTTCCAAGTAAGACGAGGCGATTCGGTGTCACAGACCGACCACACTGTTGTCGTAACTTGGAGATCGACAAGCAGGTATATATAACTTCCATATATATATATATATATATATAAATACAATTTTATATAATAATGTTCATATTTTGTTAATTTAATTACAATAACGATAATTACAAGGAGGTAAAGTGTAAAATTAGCATATTGATGAAATATAATAAAATAGGATATAGGCCAATCTAACGTTCATCACATTATTATTATTATTATTATTATTATTATTATTATTATTATCGTTATTATTATCTTCATTATTATATTCATTATTGTTATCTTCATCATTATTATTATTATTGTTATTATCATTATTATTATTATTATTATTATTATTATTATTATTATTATTATTATTATTGATTTTTATATAGGGGAGAGTCGAGTAGTATTGGACATCGGGTAATATCGGACAGTGAGTTTCTTTCATCTACCACACGATGATAGTACCTGATTGACATGGTTACGTTTCTGTGATGTCGCATAGAGAAATGTAACCATGTCATTCAGGTACTACCATATGGTGGTAGATGAAAAAAACGCACTGTCCGATACTACCCGATGTCCGATACTAACCGACTCTCCCCTATGTAAGTTGTTCTAGATGTAATGAATTATGAACAAGAAATTCGAATTCAGAGGCTACTAGAAAGTATTCGCATTCCGAACATGAACAAGTATCAAATAACGAATCAGACGCTGAGGAAGACTATATCACAGAGGCGAGAGAATATGATTCAGGAAGTGAACATGAGCTAGACGCTGAACATTATATTGTATTGTAGAAAAAAATACAAAGCATCCCTTTCAAATGTCCCACATTTGAATTAATCATTGCTAACAAAAATATGCGGAATTATGAAATGAGACAGGTATTAAAAGAAAGAGAAACTCAAAGGAGTTTCATTGTCACACACTAATACACCCCCTACATGTACATTATTGGTAGCATGAACATCAAGTCTGTATTCGATTTCGTTCCACGTTCTGTTCAACAAGTCCACTGATATTGTTACAATATTGTGTCACAGATACGGGTCCGTAAAACTGGTATATCTTGTAGTGGAGTCGCAAACATTTGGTCTCTTACAAAGCCCTAGAGAAAGAAATTCAGTGGGGTGATGTCTGGCGAACGTGGTGGCCACCAAATTGGTACGCCTCGTTCAATTCAGTGATCTGGGAGGGTTTCTGTTAGGGAATTCCGAACATCCAGGCTCCAATATGAGGAGGCTCCGTCTTGTTGAAAGATTACTTGAGGTTGCAGATCAGCTACCTAGTGGTACAAGAAGTGTTCCAACATGTTTTGTTATACTGTGCAAGTTATTGACTCCTCGTGGAAGAAAAAAGGATCGATAATCCTATCCTTCATCAGACCGCACTAAACTTTTACTTTTGGGCTATCCCAGACATGTTCACGGTAGACGTGTGAATTTTGTGTACCCCAGATTCTTACATTGTGCCTATTGACAGATCTTGATGCACGAAACATTGCCTCGTCTGAAAACAAAAGGTTTTCAAGAAATTGAAGGTCACTGTCAATACGATCCAGCATTTCAGTAGCAAATGTCTGTCATCGTGGCCTGTCATCTGGTTTTAATTGTTGAATAATTTACCTCTTGTAGGGTACAAACGAAGTTGCTTATGAAGCACTCGATGCACAGTTGATCTCGGCACATTGAACTGTCGGAATGAATGGCGAATTGATTTTTGAAGAATTCTCTGAAATCCTGCTCTAATTTCTTCAATTTTCTCTTCTGAGACACGTCGACGAGAACCTCCAGATTGTTTGTTCACACTTCCAGTCACCAGAAATTTCTCACACCATGCCTTAATGATTTTCCCATCAGGCGCATTTCCTCCATATTCTCTTCTGTAATTTCTTTGCACGGGTAATTATTTATTTCATCTCTGCATACCAGAAAACAGTTTGTGCACGTTTCTGCGGAGTCGCCATTTTGTTTTATGCCGTTGCTGCCGAACATGTGACAGATGAATTAATTTGGAACAAATGTAATAATTCTTTGAGATTCTTTTTCTTTTATTACCAGACTCATTTCATGATTCCAGTGATTAATTAAAATGCGGGAAGTTTGAAAGGGACACGGTATACTTTTTCAAGTTTCGTTGCCCTTACAAAATATGGAGAATGGGGCTTGAGTTAAAATCCTTAAGTGGAATGACAGATTTGAACCTAGGATCCTTTACCAAAATGTAACTAATTGAAATCTGAATCCACACAACGGAGAAGGCCCATAAATCTTTCTTTTATCTAGTTACCACATATTTAGAATTTAGGAAAAAATTCTCATTGGAATGACAAGGTTTGAAGCCAGACTCAGGCAAAACATTCTATAGAATCCCCGTCTATATATTATGAAAATCCATGAACTTCAAAATAATAGTCTCTCATCTCTTCACAATTTATAAGTATTTCCAGTTACAATGTATGGGACACGGAATTAAACAATTTGTATTGCAATAACAGGCTCGAACCCAATACCTGGTACCTATCTGTCCTTAATTTGAACCCAAGATATCTCAAACATAACATGAAATAAGACTAAAAAGAATGAATATATTGGTAGGATGGTCTGAGAGACCGGCCACACTAAAGATGTTGCAGTCTTGAGCCACACTTACGCAGGGTTAAGAAACATCTTCGTTCTTCGATATCAGAGAGAGTATCATAATAAAACCTAAAGAAGACCAATACCGCGTACTTCAGTATGCTTGTCAAGCAAGTGAATAGTAAATTGAAATCAATATTTTGGTGTTTAGTATAGCTCTCAGTTGCAAAATAGCAAAATTAGCAGAACAAGGTTTTTAGCAATAAAATCAGAATGCTCGTTCCAAGTCAATAGATTATCCATAATTATGCCAAGAAGTTTAGTACTGTGTTGGCTTCGGGTCGATATATCCCCCAACTGACATGGAAAATTTATATTCATAGGTCTATTAACAAATTTTAAACATACAGTCTTATTAATATTAACAATTAATTTGTTATAATCACACCACGTTTTGAACTGAGATATAGCTATGTCAGATTTACTTATCAAATCATTACAAGACTCCGAATAAACAGTAATAGAAATATCGTCTGCGTATAATAAAACTTTACCTTCCTTTATATAATTAGTCAAATCATTTATGTAAAGTAAAAATATAAGAGGTCCAAGTACAGAACCCTGAGGGACTCCCATATTTATATAAAACTCATTAGAAAGAATACCATTAATATTTACACATATTTTTCAATTTGACAAGTATGATTTTAAAAATGCTAAAAATGTACCTCTAAAACCTAAGGCTTTTAATTTTATACATATATAATTAAAATCCAAATTATCAAATGCCTTAGCTACATGTTTACCTTCATCAAGGTTTTCATAAATATAGTTATTAAATTCGTAAAGAGCAGTTTCTGTTGATTTACCAGGGAGAAAACCATGTTGATCAGGAGTAATTAAATTAAATTTTAATAAAAATTGTAACATTCTATTATATATTAACCGTTCAAATATTTTAGAAATTGTGCTTAACAATGATATAGGTCTATAGTTTCTTACATCAGTAGAATCACCTTTCTTATGAATTGGTTTAACAAGAGCAGTTTTTAATAAGGATGGAAAAACTCCATTATTAATGCAATGGTTAAATACGAAGGCTAGAGGAGATGCAATAATGTCACTGATCACTCTTAATAGTTTCAAGGAAATATTGTCAATACCAGTGCTATTAGTATTTTTTAACGATTGAATTGTTTTAACAATCTCATTAGCATCAGTATCATAGAAAACAAAACTATTATTAATTCCTAAAGATTTGGTGCATAACGTAGATTTGCTTGGACCAAAATATTCATTCAGAGCATCCTCCACATTGGTTGAAAAATACAATCCAATGCATTGGCAACATCAGTTTTATTTGATACCCTTTCATTATTATGTACAATAGTAATACATTCTACAGGCTTCTTTCTGTTTAATTCACTATTTATCAGTTTCCACATTTGTTTTGGTTTGTTAGAAGAATTACAAATAAGTTGATCAAAGTATTTACTTTTTTCACTAAAGATTAATTTCTTGTAAGTCTTCTTTTTGTTTCTATATAATTGACGTAAATCAAAATCTTGATGGAAATTTTTTGTTAACAAAAATATATTCCTAAGTTCATCATTCAATTTTAAAACCTCAGGAGTAATCCAATGGTTATACTTTTTGGTACTTGTTTTTTGTATTAGTTTTAGTCAATATAGGTAAATTTGTATCAATAGCACCAGTAATCATATTCATTAATTTAGTAAACAAGTTGTCTGCATTAATATTCAATTCATACATCGTACCAAAATCTAAAGCGTCAACAGTAGACCTTAGACCAGTTAAACCATCATTTGTTATTTTCCTAAAACTTTTCACTTCCGATTCGACAGGAATCATTTGACTAGCTAGATTGATATTATAAATTAAAGCCAGATGGTCACCAAGATTAGGTTGAACAACTTGTGTAGTGCAAGAGCTATCAAAAGCGTTAGTAATTATATAATCAATCTTAGACGATGACATATGACCGTTCTTATTTACAAAAATTCGAGTAGGTTCTGAAGATGTACATCTTAATTCAAAACATTGCAATAAATCATCTAATAATTGTTTATATATCTTATTGTCTAAGGAACTATAAATTAGGCACCTAAAGGAGATAAATGCTGTCCCTGGCAGGGATAAATTATTGTCATTTCAGCAACAGACACCAAATTCTCCAGAAGGGACAATCCCTGGCATCCTCCCTATCAATTTGCACCATGGTCTTCTGTGCCATCAGGAAACAGAGATGGATATGTACCATATAGACATCTGTAACATTCATAGACTCAAAATATTGAAAAGCACAACTTTATTGCAAAGTCAAGAGAATTAGATGCATACATTATTACAAATAATAGTGATTAGAAAAAGTTAAAACTTCATTAATTGCCTAATACACTTTTGGAATAATCATGGAAATGAATTGTTTTGATATTCTAGAGATGGTTCGTAAATAAGGTTCACATTCATAGATGTTTGAATGTACTGTATTATGAATGCCTTTGTATTCATTGGAAAAACTAACAGGTGACGAATCATCTCGAACATTACGCATAATGATTGCAGTATCATCAGATGAATGATTCCCATTACTTCACATATTATATTCTGCGTTGCATTACTCATGACTGTGCGCAGTCAGACTTACATACTGAATACAAAGTATAAAATTTCACTCAAATGAGATTTTTACAACCATTATAAGGCTTCACTACATAGTCACTATTGTCATGTCTGTGAATGGTCTATCACCTTTCAGTAGTTTCAGGTTGATCGAAGGTGCAGCAGATGTAGTGCTTTTATTTCCACACAGATGAGGGAGCTGCATAAGTCCCAGGGGGATGGAGAGACTTTCATAACAGACTGTTGGACATAAGTGATGTGCAACTGAATCGATAGATGGCACCAAATGGTGAATCACGATACCTACAGTAACATGATCTTTAGGTCAATATATATAGGATGCAGCAGGGAGGTAGTACCACAGTCTAGTACCTATACAGTCACAAAGCTCGATACGTAGGGAATATCCATCCGTAGATAGTTGCTAACCACAAGGATCGCTACTATTGCCACATCACAGACAATGTGAAATAGTACCTGCACAGTCTATTGTTCCTAGTAACCCCAACAACTCAAGTTTCGTGACTGTATATACCCTTGACAACACGCTAATCCCTTATTCATCTGTCGTAAAAAATCTTGGCTTCTTTTTTGATAATAATCTAAGTTGGAATTTTCAAGTTAAAGAAACGGTAAAAAAAAATCTGTTCCTTCATTCACTGTTTGAGTCGCTTGAGAAACTTCTTGCCCCAGCAACTAAAACTTACCCT
Organism: Periplaneta americana; assembly: GCF_040183065.1. Classification (NCBI taxonomy): domain Eukaryota; kingdom Metazoa; phylum Arthropoda; class Insecta; order Blattodea; family Blattidae; genus Periplaneta; species Periplaneta americana. The sequence goes on from NC_091131.1 coordinate 170,576,394, forward strand.
AGTACAAACCCTGGCATATGACTCGGTTAAGAGGGATGTATTATATGATATTCTTATTGAATTTGGTATTCCCAAGAAACTAGTTCGATTAATTAAAATGTGTCTCAGTGAAACATACAGCAGAGTCTGTATAGGTTAGTTTCTATCTGATGCTTTTCCAAGTCACTGCGGGCTAAAGCAGGGAGATGCACTATCACCTTTACTTTTTAACTTCGCTTTAGAATATGCCATTAGGAAAGTTCAGGATAACAGACAGGGTTTGGAATTGAACGGGTTACATCAGCTGCTTGTCTATGCGGATGACTTGAATATGTTAGCAGAAAATACATAAACGATTAGGGAAAACACGGAAATTTTACTTGAAGCAAATAAAGCGATCGGTTTGGAAGTAAATCCCGAAAAGACAAAGTATATGATTATGTCTCGTGACCAGAATATTGTACAAAATGGAAATATAAAAATTGGAGATTTATCCTTCGAAGAGGTGGAAAAATTCAAATATCTTGGAGCAACAATAACAAATATAAATGACCCTCGGGAGGAAATTAAATGCAGAATAAATATGGGAAATGCGTGTTATTATTCGGTTGAGAAGCTTTTATCATCCAGTCTACTGTCCAAAAATCTGAAAGTTAGAATTTATAAAACAGTTATATTACCTGTTGTTCTGTATGGTTGTGAAACTTGGACTCTCACTCTGAGAGAGGAACATAGGTTAAGGGTGTTTGAGAATAAGGTGCTTAGGAAAATATTTGGGGCTAAGCGGGATGAAGTTACAGGAGAATGGAGAATGTTACACAACACAGAACTGCACGCATTGTATTCTTCACCTGACATTATTAGGAACATTAAATCCAGATGTTTGAGATGGGCAGGGCATGTAAGCACATATGGGCGAATCCAGAAATGCATATAGAGTGTTAGTTGGGAGGCCGGAGGGAAAAAGACCTTTAGGGAGGCCGAGACGTAGATGGGAAGATAATATTAAAATGGATTTGAGGGAGGTGGGATATGATGATAGAGACTGGATTAATCTTGCTCAGGATAGGGACCGATGGCGGGCTTATGTGAGGGCGGCAATGAACCTTCGGGTTCCTTAAAAGACATCTGTAAGTAAGTAAGTACAAACCCTAGTAATGCCGCACTTCGATTATTGTGACGTTTTGTTAAGTGACCTAAGTTCTGAACTGTCAGTCAAGTTACAGCGAGTTCAAAATATGTGCTTCAGATACGTGTGCAACATCTGACGATATGATCACAAATCACCGGCCTTCGCAAGTCTTTCGTGGCTCCGACTTAAAGAACGCAGAACTTTACACTCTTTGTCTTTACTCTTTCGAATTCTGCACACCTCAACATCAAATTACCTTTCATCTCATTTCTCTTATCTATACTCTAACCACGACGTGAATACCAGATCACTTATTTGTGGCACGCTAAGTATACCTCTTCACAGAACATCTTGTTATTCATCATTTTTTACAGTATCCACCTCGCAACATTGGAATTCCTTGTCACAAAGTATTAGGGGCTGCAAGACAATAAACACCTTTAAAAACAGCTTAAAAGATAACCTTATTAGCATTTCACTCCAATCATACTGATTTAAACTATCACTGACTACATTGTTACGTCCACACCTGTGGAGTAACGGTCAGCGCATCTGGCTACGAAACCAGGTGGCCCGGGTTCGAATCCCGGTTGGGGCAAGTTACCTGGTTGAGGTTTTTTCCGGGGTTTTCCCTCAACCCAATATGAGCAAATGCTGGGTAACTTTCGGTGTTGGACCCCGGACTCATTTCACTGGCATTATCACCTTCATATCATTCAGACGCTAAATAACCTAGATGTTGATACAGCGTCGTAAAATAACCCAATAAAATAAAAAAAAAATACATTGTTACTTCTTTCTTTATACATCATCCTGATAGTGCTGTATTTTCAAAATTGTCTCATAATAATCTGTTTTTATTATCTAACATTATTTGAAATATAATAACATTCTATGTATTTTAGCTTAATTCTGCTACACAGTTTATTTCAGTGTTTAATTAATAGTTCATAGTATTTTGTTGTTTAATTCGTAAATAACTCTTGTATACATGCAACTCTCATCTAAATCAAATTGTTGAATTCTTTGTAAGTTCATGCATATGTAATATATACTTTTTGCTGGTTGAGTGGACGGCCTTAACTCTGCCAGCTAAAATAAATCATTATTATTATTATTATTATTATTATTATTATTATTATTATTATTATTATTATATACTAGACTGTGGTAGTACCGTTATTTGCATACAGATAACATCTAGCAAAGGAAACTACTGAAGTCACAAAGGGACAGAAGTTTCTGAGTCCATCAGAGTGGGTGTTGTAGCTAAATTGATGGCTCCAAACAGTGAATCGCGATACTCACAGCAGTGTACTTCTGACGACTTCCATAATGACTGGCACAATATGCCTCAGGTTGAGGTGCAGGCCTTCGTGCCCTCCTCAGAAAAGGGGGAAAAGATGCTAGGAAGGAAAAGGGAACAAGGATGACCAAAGAGAATATATTAGAAAGCTTTGGATTATTATCAATATATACATTATGTATATAAGTTGAAAAGAGAAGCAGACTTATGCCTATATCGAAGAAGGAGATGTGGGCAACGATTACAGTTCGGGTGGAGTTTCTTTATTCCCATTTCGACTGCCATCCTACCAATTCTTCATTTTACCATGACCTTTCCAGCAACACATAAAGGGACTTCATATTGTCATTGCATTAGAATCCCTCTTATCCAGCACCAGACTAGTTCCGGATACAAGATTTTGCTGGATAATTGAATAAATACCAGTATGTACGTATTTCATGTTGAAACTGCAGCCATGTGAAGCTTATTTCTCTGTCACTTGCTCATAACTGAATAATCATAGAAACTGTATGGATTTTCCTTATTAAAACACAACACAACACAAATAATACACTAATTTTAGGTTTGAATATTCACTGAAAATGAAAGTTCTTGCGAACTTCCTAATGTGGCAACACTGATGGCCTGAACATAATTAATAAACATAAAAGCTGTGTGGATTTTCTTTATAACACATCACACAACACAAATAATATACTAATTTCAGATTCGAATATTTACTGAAAACAAAAGTTCGTGTGAACTATCTAATGTGGCAACACTGACAGCCCAAACATAATTAAATAAACATAAAAACTGTATAGATTTTCTTTATTAAAACACATCACACAACACATATAATAAGCAAATTTTAGGTTCGAATATTCACTGAAAACGAATGTTTGTGCGAACTTCCTAATGTGGCAGAACTGACAGTCCAGACTGTAGTAATGTGGCAGATTTGAACTTTTCTTTTGCCCTGCCAAACGTGCCATTGTTTTGGTATTGCCGGATATTTGGGTGCCGGTTACGAGGTATTTTATAGTATCTGTCATATAGATGCCTAGTAATGTGTATAGCTTTGTTCCATTTTTATAACTTCTTCCATTGGGCTTGTATTTTAAAATTTGTTTTGAAATTGTGCTAACATATACGTATTCTGTGATTGACCAATATAATTGATATGTTAATTACATACAAATAGCCACCGGCGTGGCTCAGTCGGTTAAGGCGCTTGCCTGCCGGTCTGAAGTTGCGTTCGGGCGCGGGTTCGATCCCTGCTTGGGCCGATTACCTGGTTGGGTTTTTTCCGAGGTTTTCCCCAACCGTAATGTAAATGCCAGGTAATCTATGGCGAATCCTCGTCCTCATCTCGCTATCACCAATCTCATCGATGCTAAATAACCTAGTAGTTGATACAGCGTCGTTAAATAACCAACTAAAAATAAAAAATACATACAAATTGTGTAATGCAACGTTAGTTTGTCTAAAATGTCTTCATATCTTGCCTGATACAAGATACTTTAACATAGTACAGAATAAGACAGCAGAAAAATCATCATATACAGCAATTGCGTTCATCCAGGGTAGGCTATGTATGCTGCACCTAACCTGCCTTTTTTTAATATTAACAATAAATTGTATTTAAAGATATTACTAGCTTCAAAAGCTAATAAATATCCATTTTTTTTACATAAATTACTTTTTCTTTCATATCTAGTCTAACTTTGCGCTGTCTTGCAGGCAATGCAACGAGCTGTACTGTATGGTCAGCTATCGGAACCATGATCGTGTGCCGCAACGAGTTTTCTCTTGTCTTCTATCTTGCCTCGTTGGCTTGCTTGCTCTCTGTATGCAACCATTTGGTTTGTTATGTCGGTCCAGTAGGTGCTAAGCAGATGTACTTTGGAGGTGATTTCTAATTCCAAGAGTATTGGTACGCAAAAACAGAAGTGAATAGTGTTTCATTATTGATGCAAAAGTGTAAATTGAAGGGTGAGTGTCATATAATGACTTAAAATAAGTACACAATAGAAGAAAGCCTGAAAAGGTCATTTGATTGCCGTTCTTTCAATGAAAAAGCGAAGTTGTAACTGTGGGAAAGCCTGTGTCAGAACTCGTGGGTGTGAAATTAAAACATAAAAAAATAGGTGGCATATTTTCAATATTTTAATATAAATCAATATGCAAAAATTATTGGTGGTAAATATCCTCAAGAACTGAAATTTAAGCGACTACACACAGCAGTCTGAACTGTATGAGTTGACATCATAACCAACACATTAGCATCAGTCGAAAGATCATTTCTGTCTTTAAACAAATGAAATCACTTGAACGATCGACTCAAGAGTAAGAAAGATTGAACAACCCAGCCTTGATGTCAGTAGAGAAGAAGAAGAAGCTACAAGCACTTAAAGTTCTGCAACATTTTACAATGACATTATCAATGAGTTTATGAAGCAAAAGGAAAGAATGGAGTTTTCCTTCAAGTAAACAAGATGCAATTCTTTAAAATTTTGTGTTATTTCTTTATTAGTTTTGTGCTCATTGTCGAAATCTGCTAGAATAATTTAATGAACATAATACGTAATATGCTCTAGAGTATGCCATTAGGAAAGTCCAGGATAACAGAGAGGGTTTGGAATTGAACAGGTTACATCAGCTGCTTGTCTATGCGGATGACGGGAATATGTTAGGAGAAAATTCACAAACGATTAGGGGAAACACGGAATTTTACTTGAAGCAAGTAAAGAGATAGGTTTGGAAGTAAATCCCGAAAAGACTAAGTATATGATTATGTCTCGTGACAAGAATATTGTACGAAATGGAAATATAAAAATTGGAAATTTATCTTTTGAAGAGGTGGAGAAGTTCAAATATCTTGGAGCAACAGTAACAAATATAAATGATACTTGGGAGGAAATTAAACACAGAATAAATATGGGAAATGCGTGTTATTATTCGGTTGAGAAACTTTTATCATCCAGTCTGCTGTCAAAAAATCTGAAAGTTAGAATTTATGAAACAGTTATATTACCGGTTGTTCTGTATGGCTGTGAAACTTGGACTTTCACTTTGAGAGAGAAATATAGGTTAAGGGTGTTTGAGAATAAGGTGCTTAGGAAAATATTTGGGGCTAAGAGGGATGAAGTTACAGGAGAATGGAGAATGTTACACAACACAAAACTGCACGCATTGTATTCTTCACCTGACATTATTAGGAACATTAAATCCAGACTTTTGAGCTGGGCAGGGCATGTAGCACGTATGGGCGAATCCAGAAATGCATATAGAGTGTTAGTTGGGAGGCTGGAGGGAAAAAGACCTTTAGGGAGGCCGAGACGTAGATGGGAAGATAATATTAAAATGGATTTGAGGGAGGTGGGATATGATGATACAGACTGGATTAATCTTGCTCAGGATAGGGACCAATGGCGGGCTTATGTGAGGGTGGCAATGAACCTCCGGGTTCCTTAAAAGCCAGTAAGTAAGTAATACATAATATGCTTCTAAAGCTGGATTATAAAATATTGTCGGGTAGTAGTGACATTGAGTTATCTCTCTAAAAGAAAAGCCTACCCTAAGGATACCTCACACCACCACTGATAGACAGCATATAACTATTGTATGTTAATGAAATTACGATTTGAAATTAAATACAGGTTAAGAAAAAACTTTAAAATGTGCTAACATCAATCAATCTGTTCTGGCTATAGGGAAGACCAGGTAACTTGATACCCTAAGGGTGAAACCTAACCATTTTTCCCCCATTACTACAAATGCTAGTGGATTATGGTGATTTTCTAGTTTGAAGGTTGAATTTTCTTTTGCCAACTTCGTTTCGAATTTCGATACTGACAAATACTATAAATGGTAGTGATTTTGTAACCGGTATGTTGGCAGCTGAGGCAAATATCGACAATATTTGCCGGTACTGGAGTTCCATGAAATTAAAATTGTACTAGATTTCTCAGCCGGTTACTGGAAGATAGTGAAATTCGAACTTATTAATAATTAATTAATATTAGTATTAATATTAATACATAATAGTTATGTTATGTGTTGCGTTGTGGTTATAATTCAAGAATAGTCAGATAAGTACGAATGAATATAATATACTTGGGCGTGATAATGCACGTGGGTAATGGATAGAAATATTATTTCAAATTTTAATGAATTTCTTTCGTGTTTAGATTTTTATTACTATGTCAAAAAAATGAAATAGTGTTGCAGTGACTCCTCCAAAGAAGAAAATGTGTGGCATTCAGAGTACGCTTCAGAAATCTGTAGTTCACGTGTATAATGAGTTGAAGAAAGAAGATAATGAAGAAGGAATTATGCTAACGGAGACAGCAATTACAACCAGAATAGGACAATTATTAGGAGTACGTATTGTTAAGCATACATTTCAAAGTGGTATTCAGTTTTAGGAGTTTGCACTAATAATTTCATGATTGTGGTCAAACAAAACAAATTTTTAGGTTAGGCCTAATGTTTAATCAAGTCAGTGATTTTCATATTGCCAAACTAAATACATTTAAGATACTGTAATACTGCAGTAGGTGATAGCTTAAATACATTTACAAATTAGACGAACAAGTAATCAAACAGCACGAAAGTAAATTTCCAGTTTTCTCTTTTGGTATTAAATTAACCGTTCAGATCACAATTTACATGCCACATCGGCCGAAGAAAATACAAGTCATATTGTAATTATTAACTTGATATTGCAGCAAATATTACATGAATGTTGGCCTGTTATGGTGCTTAAAAATAATTCAGTTTTATATAATAACTATATAACATACTCTATAAAGCATAGGAACGTTGACTCTGGCTGAATAATTTATTCATGACTGGTCTAAGTAATATTAAATATGGTGTTTCTTCAGAAAAGCTACCCCACCCAAAGTACTTGTTAAGATATAACACTCGAGAGGACGAGGACGCACTACTGGGAAACTAACCATTTCTCTTCGTCCTGGACCTCTCGCATGTTATATTGGTAATTAGTAACAAGTTTGAGGGAGGGACTACAACAATGCATTAGAATATACAGGTAAGTGTCAAAGGATTTTTGTGCTGAAAGTATTTGTGGCTGTGCACTAAAACCACGTGTTCATCACTATGTAAATATCACAGAAATCAATTAAACAAAATAAAATTATGCCTTCTTTGGTGTAGCTTTTCTGGAGAATTACCTAAATATTAGCCTACTTAAACCTATCGTAGACCCAACCTAACATGTTGATCATTTTCTATTCATATAGCTGTAAATGTTGGTATTATGCATGAATTTTATGATATAACAATTTTTAGAAGTATTATGTTATTGTTTGTTATTACAGCTTGGCTGAACTACAGCCACGAAAGTGATAAATTCACACAAGGGGACCCCACTCGTGACACCAGGAAAACATAGACTACGTAAACATCCAGTGACTGATGCTGATGATTTTACGAAAGATGCAATTGCGAGATTTATTTATGACAAGTTACATAAAGGTAGGGAAGTTACAGGAATTATTGTGTTGATTTATGCAATGTAATTCTGATATTAGTCATAGGCCTATGTATAAAAATATGGCATAATTTTCATTTACTGTTACAGGGGAAGTACTAACAGCAGCAAAAGTTCTGGAACATATGAATGATGATTATGAAACATATTTATTTAGAGTATCCTTATCATCGGTGAAAAAAATTTTGAAAGAAATGAAATTTCTATGGAGCAAAGGGGATCCTTATACACATGTATGAGAAAGTGATGTTATTCGTTTTTAAGAGAATATATAAGAAATATGGAGCGTGAGAACCCTAAACCCGTAGTATTCTTGGATGAGACTTGGATTTTTATGAATGGTAAATTTCAATGTATTGTGAGACATTGAGTGATTGAATTTTTTACTAACAAATAGATTAACACTTATGTGGAATATGAAATTGCAATTAATATAGGCTACTAGTAATGAATTCAGGTGGGAACAACATGTTTTGCAATTAATAGTTTCATATTATAACTAGAGGTTAGTTATAAAATTCTTGAACGGTTTTCCTGTCTTTAAAATTTTTGTGTCTCTTAGAGTGTCAATGTGAATTGCTTTTCTCTCTCTGTTTTTTTAAGTATGATCACCCACTTATTCATGAAATAAACCAGGTGAAGTTTCCAGTGACATGAATGGTGTTATTCATAGACCAACAAATGAGGGTGGAAGATTAGATGCCGGAACAAAAGGTGGATTTATACTCGGTAAGTTATATTGATTTATATTTTACATAAATTTGGCAAGAGTAATTTTTTAAATCAGGGTACAAAAATATAAAAATTGGTGACTAAATAAAAACGTGGGAAAGCCTTTCACCAAAGAGGATCTCATGTCATGTCATGTTATGTTATGTTATGTTTTATTTTCTTTATTTAAATGCTGTGAATTCATGTGACGTAATTATATGCCCAGGTATAATTTTTATTGCAGGTGCTGATTTAATTTTTTCATGCAATTGAAAGAAAAGTCAGGACTACCATAGTGCTATGAATAGCCCTGTAGTTGAGAAGTGGGTGCAAACACAGTTGTTGACCTGAGAACATTAGGGCAATGCGTTATTGTCATGGATAGTGCTGCATATCATAGCAGACTTGTGAAAAATCAGCCAACAACAAAATGGAGGAAAGAACAGCTACTGGTGATTGCAACTGAATATAATAGATTTGTTGTACTAAATGATAAGAGTTGTACTAAATGATAAGAGTTGATGGTGTGAAATCACCTTTTGATATTACATTGCAATATTAATTTCCATACTTTACAGTCATTATTATTATTATTATTATTATTATTATTATTATTATTATTATTATTATCTTTACTACTACTACTACTACTACTACTACTTATAGATGCTACTTTTTTCTTTCAGGTGAAATTGAATCTACATAAGAATCCTAAAACAACAGAGCCTTGCCAATTACTGTTCTGAAGCGGCCTTGTCTTATGTGTTGTGTCTATATACAATTAATTCTTTCAGTTTTTTTTCCCCTTTAATGTAATGAAGTTGTTGGTTGATTGATACCAAGTGTTCAGCAGTTGATGTCATTTGTTATCTTGCACTCCAATATTTAACCAGATGATTGAAAGCTATGTAAAGTTAAACAGTCAAGACAATGATCCATATCTTCATTGAGATTTCAGAAATGGCATGGGGAGATTCTGAAATATCAGTTCTTTGTAAATATTTGAGACAATCATGGCCTGTGATAATATGAGTACTGCCACTGTAGATTTTCATAGAAGTTCAGTTATTAAATTAGGTGTATTATTTTTACTATGTATTGTACTATATTTTTGTTTCGCTTAATTGATGAATTATATATGCTGTAAATTGAATAGTAGACTGTAGGTCTATAGCTTAACTGATGAATTGTATGTGCTGTAAATTAAATAGTAGGCTGTATACCACAAGTGATGAATTGTTTATGCTTGTAATGTGAAGTAATTTGCATGATATTTATTATCAGTTTCTGTATATTTCAACTGATTGAATTGTTTATACTTTTAAATTGAATTAACTTGCTTGCTATGTATTATATTTTATAACTTAACTGATGAATAATTGTTTAGGTTTGTCAATTTAATAATCTGAGTGCCATGTACTTCATATTTTTAGTGGAGCCACCAATGTAGCTTAGTCGGTAGACTCGTTGGCCTGCAAATTCAGAGCTGCACTCGAGGGTAGTTTGGATCCCCCATTTGGTCTGATTAGTTGGTTTCTTCTGAGGATTTTCCTCCATCGTGGAGCAGATGCCGGATGGCCTATTGCAATTTTTTCATTTGCTTTAGAATCATTCCGATTTTTGTTACCACATTGTCATGTACTGATCTTGTTATTCTTTTAACAGTGTGGTAAGATGCAGGTATAGATAACCTTACAGTAATTTTGCTACCTTTCAGCTACCTCATTACCTCCCACTCCATAAAGTTCATGGATCCACGGAAGTACCAGTCATCGATGTAATTCGACCATTTTGCTTAAAATATTAAAACACTGTAAAATATTGAGATTTCATGCTGTTACGTCCATTACTGCAGCAAGAACATCTGATTTTGAATCTGATAGTATGACAGCCTTCTCAGATTTATGAAGTCGATACTGGAGATTTTGTAAGCTTAAAAGTGTATCTAAATTTTCACTATCAAAATTAGTCAGTGTTTGAAGTTAGTTAGTTAGTTAGTTAGTTAGTGGCGTTTAAAAAGGGCGCGTCAGCTACTATGGCTATTTGCACCCTTATCTAAAATCTTTCACTAAACACAATACAATAACCGGAATGTTTAAAATGCTAAAAAGCGTTGTCACGGTTAAAATGGGGCAAACAAGTGTTTGAATATAATTCCCTGTAAAAGGGAATATACTGGTATTGTACTACAACACCACTACATCTATGGCTTGGTAAACAGGATCCATCTATAAAAAATACTGTATGTAGTCACTCACTGACCAGATCATTTATCGTTTCTAATGATTTTTAAAATGTCTGGAGAATTATCACATTTCTTAACATCATCTGTTAAAGTTAACTTATATACTATTCATTTTGAAATAACTTGGGATTGTGTTTTATTAGTAAAGTTTCCCTTAATTGAGCAAGTTTGAGTTCTCCAAGTAGAGTCAAAAAGTCTGTTGGGATTTTGGCTCAGTTTATTAATATTTGTAGACTGTGATTTTTTGTTCTAGACAACCATATTATCTGCAAATGATGAGATTATCATAAGATCTATTTCTTTAGTTAGACCATCGACATTAATATTGGAAAATGTATTCCTGAAAACAACAATGTGGGAAGCCCAGATAAATCTGTCTCTATTTACATATTTGTGACAATGAATCAAATAATCAAGTCACTGACCCAGTGTAACACTTTATCATGGACACCCTAAGTTTGCAATTTCTTAAGTGATTTATATCTACAGAGCCATATGATCCTTGAAAATAAATTAAAATTGTTAAGTTGTTTTGTTTTCTGTTTAAAATATCTTTAATATCTTGACTAAAATTTAAAATCTGTCCATTTGTTGAATGCAATTCTCTAAAGTCAACCCAATAAAATGAAAGTTAGTTACTAGATTCCAGGAACCAATTCAATCTATGAAATCATCTCTTCCATAATTTTGGCTATCATACTAGTAAGTGGTATCTGTCGATAACTCGAAAAGATATTAGTTGAATAATTGCTTTTCAAAATTGATGTTATGGTAGATTTTCTCCAGACATATTGTATTTTAGATGAGATTACAAGATAAAAGTAGTGAGTTTGCTTGTTTGCCAACATGTTTAAGAAAATCAGCATGTGTATTGTCTGGACTTGGAGATGTTTTGGGTCTTATGTTATTAAATTAATAGTAATATTCAGTTCTTGATTAAATATTGTTATATAAAGTAGATAGTAGATTTAATATTTCTTTCAGTTTTTCCTTAATAGTCTGACGTACACAGATAAAACTAACAACCACACCACCAACTAATCTAATAGAAATTAAAATATAATTAAATGTAGAAAAAGTAATTAAAATTATAAATACACGTAATAAACCATAACCCCCTAATTTCAACAATATACTATTTTATTCCCTTTTACAGCTTGTAGATAATTATTAATTGTAGTTATTACTTATTAGCATAATATTTATTGAACTTATTGGCTATTTCACTTCGTTTGAAAGATGTTATTGTGTACAAAAAGCATTTTTTGATGATCGTTTCATGCTGTATGTTGTGTATAAATCTATGATTTCTGGCCATCTGTTGTGTAATCCATCTTTTGTATAGAATTAATAAAATATTCTTTTGGTAGTAATTATTTTATTAATTGAGTATTTAATTTTCACCAGCTCACATTTCTTGAATCATTTGTTTTTTCTTATTTAAATTTAGGACACAAGAGCCAAAAAGAGACTTCACAGTTATGTATCATACATTTTTTCAATGACAGACGTGGAGTTGCAGAAATAATAAGTGTAAGTGTAGCATTATTAAGCAATTTACAAACAAATGAAATCTTTAAAAAGGTATCTAGAAGTGAAATTACTTATGGCTTTTAAGGACCAAAATAATTTTTTAAGTTGATTTATTATTATTTCAGTTTTAGCCTAGTTGTATTATCCATTTCCTTACTAATTTCAAAAGATAATCAGAAGTTCATTCGAATTCCAACCAAAAGTCAATTGGTTATTAATTTATCTACCTTTAGGAAGTACAGTATATGTACGCTGGAATCTTTGAAGTGAAGTGACAATAATTTAATTGGTCTTGGAACAGATTTGATTCTTGAATATTATATACTATACTTTGTTGTATATTTACGTCTAGTAACCTATTAATGCTAATACTAATAATAATGTAAAGGAATAAAAGAATAGAACATAGCAATACATTTCTCATTATTATTGAAACTATTTAGAATAACCTTCCAACATTAAGGTAAAGTACGGTGAGTAAAGAAGTCATTCAGTACATAGGATCGTGATTTTACTACATGTGGTGATATCTGGTAACAGTTGGCAACACTGACAAGGCGGAAATATTTGCTGTTTGGGAACTGAACTTACGTGATCCTCACTATATAGGGCGTGCATTCCATGGGGGCTTTTGAAGAGATTTCCCTGCAATAACTTGCAACTTATGATTCAGACTGGTGCCAAGGGTCCAGCTGTGAATGCTATGCAGATCTGCTGCCTGCTGGGTCAGATTGAACTGGAAGGCACATGGTGTCAGGCAAGGCACTCCCAGCTTTCCTCGCTACAACACATCACCAAGAGCCGGAGGCTTTGTGGATGGAAGGTTCATGACTGGTATCAAGCCACAGGAATTTTTTTTCCATTGTATGGCTGGAAGAGGTACGGATAAAAAAATTGGTATTATAAATGTGACGCATTTTTTGTTATTCATTTTACGCCTTTTTCAACAGTTCAGGTATGACTGGTGTGATCAATTTTGTCACTTTTAAATTTGACTTCATTTTGTACTTTAATTCTTTAGGTTTTTAGATTAAGAATGTGTTTATTTTATGTAAAACTGATATATGGTTTTCGAGAAATAAGCATTTTAGTGCAACACTGCAGATTTAAAGAGGCCCAGGTAGGTTCAAACGTCATTCCTTACATATTACTACAGGCCATGCACTAACTTAAATCCAGCAATTAAAAAAAAAAAAGAATCACGTATATGTCATGGCTACAACAGGAATTAGAGCAGTTTGAAAGAATCGTTACAGAATTTAGAAATCTTCTCACTATTCGTGAGCTGCCACAAGGGACAAAGAGTACTTAACCATAGAAATGTTTACAAGTTCAGTGAACCATTAATTTTGTTTTGATAATGAAACTCCACTGGCTTTCTATTGTTATAGAATACATTGTTAACAGAACTGATTTATTTCACTGTATTTAACCTAGTTTTTATGGATGTTCTGTATTGTGAAGTTTTCAAAATATACAAGTGAAACTTCTAAGGGTTATTCCTAAGTGTCAAGTCATTACCATCGTTTTACTGAACTATTATTCAAAATACATATACTTAAATGAAATCATTTAATATGAAACCAAATAAATAGATGAACCTCAGTTCTCTGGATTGCACACAAAAGGCATTTTCTGTAATCCAAGAAGTAAGACATTTGACTTTGTTTAAATAGATACATATAATTCATTTTGTACAAATGTACATTAATAGTTATACAGGGAGATCCAACATAAAGTGGAGTCTGCTGTCAACCATCCGGTTCTGTCACTGCTCATCCTTTGACATATAATTATAGAATATTCTATTAAATTAATAAATAAATGAAATAATGGGTAATGATTTAATTGTTGTTGCTGTTTAGTCAACTGTCCAAAGACAGGTTGGAAATCCTCATAGGTGACACCAATAAGGTAACTTAGCCGGTAGATAATGGACTAGGGTGGCCAGTTCCTTTCCCCTGTCATTTCTGTGACACACATCAAATGAGATGTAGGCCTGCTGCCTGACAGTAGATGTACATATCAGCCAGAACTTTATTCAGAGGTAGAGATTATGTTAATGAACAATAAAGGAGTATAGGAAATGAATAAATCATAAATACGTGAATGAAGCGTGACTAGAGTCCCATGAAAGTTGTTTTATTTTTAGGAAAATTCGTCTTAAAATTTCAAGATTTCAGTATTATTGCCAATTTGTCGGTGTTATTTTAAATTTATATAACCCTTTGCAAGTTTTGTAATACTGGCTTAAGATATTAAACATGATAAGATGGTATAATACAGTATTTTCAGTATCAATTTTCAGTTTTTACAGTTTTTAATACACACCTGCATTCATTTGTTGATAAAATGGCAGAAATGTGCCATCAAAAAAAGGAAAACTGAAATTATGAAAATATTGTAGTACATACTTAAAAATTCTTTGTTAAGATTTTGTGAACGAAACATGTATTGCTGGAATCTACTAAAAACTTGAATTATGTTTTCTTTTCAGGTTATTATTCAAATTCGCTTTATTTCGCGTTTCAGAAGTGAGTTTTTTTGCGGGGGGGGGGGGGAGGAGTTCTGGAAGGAAGTAAATGGTACAAAGAATTGGAAAAATGAAAGCAATTCACGTTATCATGTCTCACGAATTTCATGTGTCTGTAAGCATGACATTAAGCCTACTTACCATAAGATAACCTGGTTTCTTGATATAACACCTTAAAGATTTTTTTGGATTAAATTCCAAACACACTCAAACGTCATCAGGCCTTTCTGCCGAACTGACTGTTCATTGCTGGCGAAATTCCCTGTCTTACCTTTTCACAATATTTGTGACCTTGTGAACATGTCTGGGAACTCCACCTCTCGTTGGATCTCACAGTCTGTAATCTTTTCTAATATTATTTTTGTGTTTAAGAAAATCAGCAGTTAAAAGTGACATGAAAACTGAAATTGCCTAGACTTTGCTTTAGTTCACTCATGTATAACAAGATGTGTGTTATGACAATTGATATAACAATAGGTAAGTGTCTCTTTATAAAGGATAGCAGCTACCTGGGACTGAGAGACTGTTGGAAGATTAACAAAATTCGCGACAAAAAATATAAATAATTCTACATATAGCGAAGCGTAGGGCTCTGGGAACATACTGGGCGGTCATTTCATTCATCTTTTTATTTTATGCAAGAAACATAATTTTAAAAAATCATTAAAGGTGATGTAGAGTTAACTAGGTACAGTAGAACCCCTTTTTAACGAATCTCTGGGGGATTACTCCCCCCCCCCCCCCTAAACAGGGGTTTTCCTTAAAAGGGGGTTTACGTAAAATGGAATGGAGATGCTAAAGTAACTAGTACTAACATGTGTATTATATACCAAACATTATAATCATTTAATTGGGCTTGCAATTATCATTTACAATGAATTAAATTATAAGATTTTATAACTCTTCAAGTGGTGAGGCACAAATGTTATTCCGTTTGGTTTGGCCCTAATGACACAAACTCGACAATGAAAATTTCTTCTTTTTCTTTATTATCCCCCATAATGAATTAGTTGGCAAACTATGCTCTTTTCAATATGTGATATTGTTATTTGAGGATTAACCTCAACATCCTTTAGTATTTTAATTTTCTGTCTGACAGTTAATTTCTTTCATTTAGTCGCCATTATGACAATGCACAAACAGCATAAACTAACAAAACACTTGAAAACAGGATCCACACAACTCGCAAGAACGAAACAAGCGAAGCAACCTCTCTGTAAAAGCAATGCAAAGCAAGACCATTAAGAACTATAAAGAATAATGGTGCTGCATTACTGTCGATTGAGATGCTCTATCGAATATGCTGGTACTATTGATTATTGAAAGTTGATTTGATATTTGGACTTCATTATCACTAAATCCACTTGAAAAGTATTCCTTAAAACTAAGATTTTCCTTAAACCAGGTTTCCTTAAAAGCGGAAATTAATTAATTACAATATGGAAGATGCCATTAAGTCAAGATCCAACTATTGGAAACTAACTAACATTATTCTTATGGTAATTTGGCTGGGACTTGACAGATTATTCCTTAAAAACGGGAATGTTAAAATGGAGTTTTACTGTATTTTGTGTCTTAGAGATAGACAAATAAGATCATATTTATTTCATACAGTGTTCACATCTGAATTAAGTAATCATTAAAATAATAAAAGGAAAATTCTAAACAATAGTTGTCTGAACACAGTCAGGTACAATACAGTTAAATCTTCAGTTTCTATACATGTTTCGACGCACTTGTCACTTCATCTTCAGTAGCAATTTGTCACGAAGTTGTGCTGAGACCGGAGTTGTCTGCCATGATTGTCAGTGATTTTCCCTAATAAGAAAAAAATCCATCGGTATTTGTATCTTGTGTGTTGTGATTCTAAACAACATATTTTACAATTCTTATTATGCTTCAAACAAATTGCATATTGATTTATGTAAGAATTTTTCACTGATTTAAAATAAAGCACTGCAAAATGAAATAATATATACCATGATTACAAAATAAATAGATACTATCAACAAGTTATAAAATCATTACAATTGAAGATTTAGAAATTCTTTTTGTAGATTTTTATTCATCAACATTGAAAGTTTGTATTCATATTGATTATCGATTAAGTCACATCACACACAGTTCCACTAGGATGGCTGCCATTGCCACAGAAAAAGCATTCATTTTGCGTGCTTGAATTACACAAAACGAATTCTGTTAATGGCATGCAGTGGCATTATAAAATACATTTGAGAAAATTACTACCAACAAGTCAGGATAGGAGAAGAAATGTCAGAAGGAAGGGAAATTGGTAGAGGAGTATGTCAAGGATGCCCTTTATCACCTACATGTTCAACATTTACTTGGAGGATTTAGTAAAACTGTTTCCATAACATGAAGAGTTATAATAGGAGGAAGAAGAATAAAGTGCATAAGATTTGCTGATGATATGGCGTTGTTAGCAGAAGAGGAGATGATACTAAGGGATATGCTACTGGAGCTAAATGACAGCTTGAGCAGTATGGGATGAAGATAGATGCAAATAAGACGAAGACCATGGTCATGGGAAGAAAAATAAAGGAGGTAAACTTGCGAATTTTAAATGAGACAGTAGAGCAAGTGGACAGCTTCAAATACTTGGGGTGTACTATAAGTAGTAACATGAGCTGCTGCCAGGAAGTCAAAAGGAGGATAGCAATTGCCAAGGAAGCTTTTAATATAAAAAGGAGCATCTTCTGCAGACCCCTGGAAAAAGAACTAGAGAGAAAGAGACTAGTGAGGTGCTTTGTGTGGAGTGTGCCATTGTATGGGGCAGAAACATGGACATTATGACGAAGTGAAGAGAAATGAATAGAAGCATTTGAAATGTGGATATGGAGAAGAATGGAGTGGACAGACAGAATAAG
Organism: Periplaneta americana; assembly: GCF_040183065.1. NCBI lineage: Eukaryota > Metazoa > Arthropoda > Insecta > Blattodea > Blattidae > Periplaneta > Periplaneta americana. The sequence goes on from NC_091131.1 coordinate 170,594,224, forward strand.
AAATGGAACTGCGTTGGAAGAATGGGTGAAGAACGAATGATGAGGAAACTGATAAGGAAGAGGAAAAGGAATTGGTTGGGTCACTGACTGAGAAGAAACTGCCTACTGAAGGATGTACTGGAAGGAATAGTGAACGGGAGAAGAGTTCGGGTCAGAAGAAGATATCAGATGATAGACGACATTAAGATATATGGATCATATGAAGAGAAAAAAAGAGAAAGACTGGAGAAAGCTGGATTTGCAGTGAAAGACCTCTTGGGCAGGACACTGAATCATGATGATAGGCAGTTGATCTGTGATTGCACAAGAAACTTAAAACAATTGAAAGTTTGTGTAAGGATAAAAATTCTGGGAAAACATATGTGTCCGATGAAAAATTTGATTGTGTTCATGTTGCTTTCCAACACTGTCCAAAGAAATCGACAAGAAGTGCTGCAAATTCCACAACCACCTGTAGGACTAATTTTATACAAACTAAAGTCATCGTAAGTTCTAACTGACAATGACAACATTAAACGTGGTGACCTGTGTGGAAATGCTTATATGTTGTGAGGAAGATGATTTTAGTGATAAGTTAACATTCCACGTCAGTAAACAAACAGAGCATTCGAATATGGGGGACTGAAAATTCTAAAAGAATAATGGAGTATGTGCGGGATTCCTCATGTTAATGTGTTATGTTATGTCCTGCAAAATGGTTATCCCCCCCACTTTTTTCCCATGAAAAACTGTTACAAGATCTCCTTATCTCGATATGGCCATTAATTGGTTGATGCCTCAAATGTATGAAGACTGTGAAAACTTAATTTTGCAACAGAATGGGTCACCACTCCATTGACACTGGGAAGTTAGAGATCATCTGGAAAGAACTCTTCTACAGCACTTAATTGGTTTTGCAACAGTTGAAATAAATCACTCACAGTTTGGCTACCATGAAGCCCTGACCTAACAATCCGACTTTTTTGTATGGGCGTAGAAGCTCACATTGTGGAAACGACTTTTGATGATAGTGGTGGTGGTGGCAGTGGCAGTAACAGTGGCATCTGAAATACCGAGTTTGATTCCTCCTCTTCTACTGATTACTGACCTAGATGATATGAACAATGACATCCGAGCATCAATTGAAAGTGTTGACGAAGTTATGTTAAGCTGTTGAGTGAAACTTTACGAATATATTTACAAAACCATTTAAGGTGACTTTCGATATCTTAAACACTTGAGGCCATGTAACTTGTTAAATTTATTTCTTATGTAATCATCTTGTATAATTTATGTATGAAAAAACATCCAGTGGAAATCTTCACAATTACCTTGAGAAATCTGAGCAGACTGCAATCTGTTTAAAAGCTACAAACATTTATTCAGGATAGAATTGTGAAAATAGTGATATTTGTTTTCATGTATGTATTTAACCACAATATACTGATACTTGTTTTCATGTATGCATTTAACCACAATATTTCACAGTATTCATGAGAATACTGATACTTGTTTTCATGCATGTATTTAACCACAATATTTCACAGTATTCATGAGAATACTGATACTTGTTTTCATGGATGTATTTAATCACAATATTTCACAGTATTCATGAGAATATTGATATTTGTTTTTATGCATGTATTTAACCACAATATTTCACAGTATTCATGAGAATACTGATACTTGTTTTCATGCATGTATTTAACCACAATATTTCACAGTATTCATGATAATACTGATACTTGTTTTCATGGATGTATTTAATCACAATATTTCACAGTATTCATGATAATACTGATACTTGTTTTCATGGATGTATTTAACCACAATATTTCACAGTATTCATGAGAATACTGATACTTGTTTTCATGCATGTATTTAACCACAATATTTCACAGTATTCATGAGAATACTGATACTTGTTTTCATGCATGTATTTAACCACAATATTTCACAGTATTCATGAGAATACTGATACTTGTTTTCATGCATGTATTTAACCACAATATTTTGACAGTATTCATGAGAATACTGATACTTGTTTTCATGCATGTATTTAACCACAATATTTCACAGTATTCATGAGAATACTGATACTTGTTTTCATGGATGTATTTAATCACAATATTTCACAGTATTCATGAGAATACTGATACTTGTTTTCATGCATGTATTTAACCACAATATTTCACAACTTGTTTTCATGCATGTATTTAACCACAATATTTCACAGTATTCATGAGAATACTGATACTTGTTTTCATGCATGTATTTAACCACAATATTTCACAGTATTCATGATAATACTGATACTTGTTTTCATGGATGTATTTAATCACAATATTTCACAGTATTCATGATAATACTGATACTTGTTTTCATGGATGTATTTAACCACAATATTTCACAGTATTCATGAGAATACTGATACTTGTTTTCATGCATGTATTTAACCACAATATTTCACAGTATTCATGAGAATACTGATACTTGTTTTCATGGATGTATTTAATCACAATATTTCACAGTATTCATGAGAATACTGATATTTGTTTTTATGCATGTATTTAACCACAATATTTCACAGTATTCATGAGAATACTGATACTTGTTTTCATGCATGTATTTAACCACAATATTTCACAGTATTCATGATAATACTGATACTTGTTTTCATGGATGTATTTAATCACAATATTTCACAGTATTCATGATAATACTGATACTTGTTTTCATGGATGTATTTAACCACAATATTTCACAGTATTCATGAGAATACTGATACTTGTTTTCATGCATGTATTTAACCACAATATTTCACAGTATTCATGAGAATACTGATACTTGTTTTCATGGATGTATTTAATCACAATATTTCACAGTATTCATGAGAATACTGATACTTGTTTTCATGCATGTATTTAACCACAATATTTCACAACTTGTTTTCATGGATGTATTTAACCACAATATTTCACAGTATTCATGAGAATACTGATACTTGTTTTCATGCATGTATTTAACCACAATATTTCACAGTATTCATGAGAATACTGATACTTGTTTTCATGTATGTATTTAACCACAATATTTCACAGTATTCATGAGAATACTGATACTTGTTTTCATGTATGTATTTAACCACAATATTTCACAGTATTCATGAGAATACTGATACTTGTTTTCATGTATGTATTTAAACACAATCATTTCTTATTTTCAGGCTTTAATTGATACAGCTGTGAAAACCAGTAGGAGTGGATATCTCCAAAGATGCTTAGTTAAACATTTGGAAGGTTTAGTAGTTCATTACGACATGACAGTTAGAGACAGTGATGGCACTGTAGTGCAGGTATGGTAATGAGAAGCACTCACCATTCATTCCTTCAAAAGTAAAATATTACTGGCAATGATGATTACAATATGGGTCCAAATCTATTACGATGTTTTTGCATAGAAACAGCTGTGTGAAAACCATTCTTATAATATTGTAATCGCAGCCTAGCATTTTTCAGTGATAAAAGAAGTCTACCTTATAGGACGTGCAGACTATACTAACTGACCATATACTCTGCGCATGTTATCCTTAAAGGGTTTATTTACAACAAACCTAAAGCAGTCAACCATAAATTCCTCAATCATGCAACCATTTTGTGCTTGAAATAGAACACCAGGGTGTTTAGGAAGGTTGAAGACTATTGCTTAAATGGCCCATGCTCTGACACCAATAGCCAATAGCAAATTGGAAAAAACGAAGTGCACAGTACTGATCCGATACATATTTACAGCTTGGATCAGTATTGGCTGTGAAGCGTTTTAAAAAGTGCTGTGTTTCTAAGAACATGGATAGCAGTAAGGATGACATTTTGTGGCAGGTTTGGTTACTTACTGTGTCCCCTGAGTAGCACAGTTCGTATAGTGCTGGCCTTCTGTGCCTGAGGTTGTGGGTTCGATCCTGGCCAGGTTGCTTAAGTGCGACAGGCTCATGTCCCTAGATTTAGTGGCATGTAAAAGAACTCCTGTGGGACAAAATTCCGGCACACCGGTGATGCTGATATAACCTCGGCAGTTGCAAGTGTCGTTAAATAAATCATAATTTATAATTTTTATTTTACTTAACGGTATTTAAGGAACCCAGAGGTTCATTGTTGCCCTGTCCTGAGCAAGATTAATCCAGTCTCTATAATCATATCCCACCTCTCTCAAATCCATTTTAATATTATCCTCCCATCTATGTCTCGGCCTTCCCAATGGTCTTTTTCTCTCCGGCCTCCCAACTAACACTCTATATACATTTCTGGATTCGCTCATACGTGCTACATGCCCTACCCATCCCAGATGTCTGGATTTAATGTTCCTAATTATGTCAGGTGAAAAATACAATGTGTGTAGTTCTGTGTTGTGAAACTTTTTCCATTCTCCTGTAACTTCATCCTTCTTTGTCCCAAATGTTTTCCTAAGCACTTTATTCTCATGCACCCTTAATCTCTGTTCCTCTCTCAAACTGAGAGTCCAAGTTTCACAACCATACAGAATAATCGGTAATATAATTGTTTTATAAATTCTGTCAGTTTTTTTGAGAGCAGACTGGGTGACAGAAGCTTCTCAACCGAATAATAACAGGTATTTTCCATATTTATTCTGCATTTAATTTCCTCCCAAGTGTCATTTATATTTGTTACTCTTGCTCCAAGATATTTGAATTTTTCCACCTCTTCATAGGATAAATTTTCAATTTTTATATTTCCATTTCGTACAATATTCTGGTCACGAGCAGTGGCGTAGCCAGACTAATTATTTTGGGTAGGTCAGATATGCAGGGTTTAGAAACTACCAGACCCATCCCCTGACAATGCCGCTGCCGTCAACTCTCTTGAAACTCCTTCTCGGAAGTCTTATTTAATAACATGCAAAATTATGATACACAACCATGCAAGGCATACCTATACAAAGGCTTCATAAGGTGAACTGGAGCTGTCGAGATTTCCTAGCAACGAATCTGTCGATCGCTTATGATGGGTCCTTCAACAAATCCCAACTTTTCTCCCTCTCAAATGATAGAATTGCTAGATTACAAAGCCTTGTGCTTGACATGATTGTCGAATTTTTCTTCGTTTCAGAGCTTTGAAAAGTTTTATATCATTGCCTTAATGAAGGACGAACATTTACTAATATCCATTTTTGGAGACTGAGGTGCTTCCAGTAATGAATTTGCAAGAGCAAAAATATCGTTTAAACATACCAAATAAAATAAGGCGTCAAATTTTTCTAGCTGATGCAACAATTCAGTAGCCTCCACGGCTTCCTTCTTTTTATCGCTGCCAGACAATTTTTTAGGCCCAACCCAACACAGTTAAATTGGATCTTGAAGAAATGAACGCATTTTTGACTTCTTACTTTAATGCTATCGACTGTAACTATTGCTCTGGATCCATGGTTTAGTTTTAATTTTGAGTATTTTCCATAAAAACGCAAAAATAAGCATATTTTTTGGGTGGCCCTGGGCCCACCTGTTGGCTTCACCACTGGTCACAAGAGATAATCATATACTTTGTTTTTTCATGATTTACTTCCAAACATATTTTACCATCTGAAAAAGAATCCAGTTCCAGTTACAAAATTAATTTTTTCATTTTATAACATTTACAAAGTGTAAATCTTATTACATAGAGATATTTTTATTTTTCTATATAGAACATCTGAAAACTTGAGGTCGTATTATGTTCGAGGTCATATTAGATTTTTGCCAGTATGGTACTTATTGGAAGAGTGTGGTCTCTAAAGTTAAGATTTAAATATGCATGTATTGTCATGTTAAGTATATTGAATATATATATATATACACTGGTCAAAAAAAGTTAAGCATAATTAGGCATATAACGGTTTTTATTAATTAAAATAAAATAGATAAATTATAATTGGATTTCTTGGTTCCACAGAATAAACTTAAAAGTAGAAATACACTATTTGTTAACAATGGACTCAATATGAAATGAAAAAGCTGCATTGTTTGGAAACAACAGAAAAGATAAGGGAAGTTGAAATTCGTACATCATCAATGAAAAGGAGATGGTGCTTTCAGTGCCCTGTTTAATAACGTGTTGGTCCTCCACGAACCCTGAGGCACTCTTGTATGCGACGGGGCATACTCAGTACCAACGCATCTAAGCTCTCCTGAGGCAAATTGACCCATTCTTCCAAGGCAGCATTCCTGAGTTCTTGAATCGTTAATGGGTGATGTGGACGATTGGAAATGGCTCTCCTGAGAAAGCTCCATGCATGCTCTATGCAGTTCATATCCAGTGAGCATGCTGGCCAATCCATTCTTCGGATCCCATGCTCTACCAGATACCGCTGCACACTATGAGCACGATGAGGCCGAGCATTATCGTCCTGTAGAGTGAACCCTTCTCCTAAAGTCTCTGCAAAACCACTTACTATGGGTTGGAGGATGTTGTTCTCATACACGGCAGCAGTCATGTTTCCCTCTATTGAAACCAGTGGTGTGCGGCGGCCAAACATGACACCTGCCCAAAACAAGATTGAACCACCAAACTGTTGGTGACGTTCCACGGTCATTGAGGGATGATTTCGTTCCCCTGTTCGTCTCCATACGCGAATAGAGTTATTGTCAGGGTGTAGGCCCATTCTCACTTCGTCTGAGAATAAATTTCTGGTCCATTGGTCTCGTGTCCAATTCTCATGTGCTCTAGCCCATCATGCACGACCACCCCTGTGATGTGGACGGAGTGCTGGAGTCTTGAGTGGTCTTCGAGCATACAACCCTATGTCATGAGGTCTATTGCGCACAGTTTGGCTACTTACAACAACACCAGTGGCTTCGAACAGGTCATGGCGCAGAGTTGTAGCTGAGGCTATAGGGTTCCTACGTGCAGATAACCTTACATACCGGTCCTGACCTGGTGTTGTTTTGCGTGGACGGCCCTCGCGAGGTCGATCTGCTATTGACTAGGTTTCCTGGAACTTTCTCCACAGTCTGGAGACAATACTCTGATTCACATGAAGGATGTTAGCAACATCAACTTGTCTCATGTTTTGTTCCATCAAAGTGATGATTTTAATGCGGTCTGCCATTGTAAGGGTGTTCCGAGCCATTGTACTGCACTATGAAGCAAAACGACACTGATTGAACTTTGCTCGAATTACAGGCTTTGTTTACTAGCCGTGATTTGGACGTTACCTAGTGATGCAGAATAAAACAAATGAAAGAATTTGAATTAGTAAACATAATACGTGCCACATAAAACCAAAAGAAACATAAATATCAGGTATTATAGGGTAAACTGGAAATATGCTTAACTTTTTTTGACCAGTGTATATATATATATATATATATATATATATATATATATATAGATGGTGGATGAAAGAAACGCACTGTCCGATATTACCGATGTCTGATACTACCCGACTCTCCCCTATATATACACAGGGTGGAAGTGAAATAACCTTGCAGATTGAAAGGGACGATGGGATATGCTGAATGAATAGGAAACCTATATTACGAACCCTTCTCTAGCTACAAAGTTGCGATGTGGATTGCATCGTTCAGTGGTTTTTTAATTAAATTTACACGAAAACCGCCCACATTATTGAAATAGGACAGAGGGATAAATGATTCTTTATTAGATTTTCTATCGATATGAACAAGAATCACAATCCAATTCGCAATAGTTACCAAATAAGAGGGTGTTAAACATTAGGAAAAAACATTTTTTTCTGAGAAAACTGTGAACTCTCCACCAATCTGGTATTACAGTTTTTGTTACATGCAACATGAGCTATTCACTCTAAAAATCTGCAGGGTTATTTCACTTCCACCATATATGTATATATATATATATATATATATATATATATATATATATATATTTGGGTGGGGGGTGTTCTCTCGATGAAATAACTTACAACTTGTTTTTGAATAAAGTGTGTATTTAATGTCGGTTCCTCTGAAATGTTTTTTTTTTCACAATATTTTTCAAAGAAATTCCTAAATGCATTTTTTGAAATCAAGTCCTTGCACATGTCTTTCCAGAGCTCATATACTCGGAGTTAGCTTTGATCCTAGATCATATATACCCATATAGGTCGGTCTTATAGGCTTTGAGGTTAACAACTTTCATCAGGTTTACTACGCTGCCATCTAGTTGTTACATAAGGAGTCACGTCATAATTCCCATTTGAATTGCATTAGTGACTGTACTGCCATCTCGTGTTCGTTTATGGCAGACGGGTGGCGATCCTGGCGGTTGTTCTCTTCAGAGTGCTGCCAATTTTAACATAGCAATGAGTTATCTGTTACATATATGATCTAGGCTTTGATGCAAAAGTTTTCGAAGTCATTGCTTCCTTGTAATCTTCTTCATAACAAGTTGGTCTGAATGTGTTGCATGTTTTCAAACTGCCTACTAGGAAAGGGCATCTTTTATTGAAGATTTTATAATGTATACAAAACTTAAGTTATGCATAAAAATTGCACTCAGATGTTTGCTGCATGCTTGACAAACCATTACTATTTTCCATTAGTGCTTGGGGCATATTCGCCAGTGAATTTAGGAATTGTTTATTTTGCTTTAATAACAGAGCTTTTGTACATTTCAACACAACATGATCCACAGACATATATATATGCAGATGTATGTTTCACTGAGTCACAATGACTGTTAACTCGGTAGTGCTGTTAACAGTATTTTCGCGTATAAATATGAATATATAAGATATTTTTTTCTTCTGTTTCTATCAAACACAGACTAATGTCCTGTGCACCGTGTGATAAACAAATGTTGGTGAGTTGTGAGCTGGCCACAGAAACAAATTATCTTTCATTGTTTTAATATAGACATGGCAGAAAGAAAAGTGTGTTGGAAAAGAAAATTTGCGATTGTCAACAGTTAGGAACATCTATTACAAAAATTTTTAATCTCACATTTTTCAAAAGTTTCGCCCTTTGTCAAAAGCATATTATTTGAAAAAATGAGGGAAATAAAAACAGTACTTCTTCAATTACACAAGCACAATGTGACAAATGTCCATTAGTTTATTTTGTCCTGTAAAAATATGATGTGTCTGTCCACATTTTCACTACTTGAATTAAATATTTAAAAATAGCAGTCCATTTATTTTGAAGAACTATATAGTTTAAACTAACATACAAAATTTCAGCCCTTTGTCTTAAGTAGTTTCTGAGTAAATGGTTCCTGAATTTAGAACAACATTTTTTTTTCTGTTAATTACTCACCTGCATATATTGTATATGTGTGGATGGCAGTTTTATGTCTGCATACATTTTTTAGTTTTTCATTCAACTCTCCTATGTACTGTATATTGTACGTGTGAGTACAGTTTTTGTGTCAACATGTCATACATAAGTACTAAATAATAACTACCGTTTATGAAGTTCAAACATAATGTGAAGATTTGAAAAAAGCATGTCCATGTTCAGCCAGTTTTTTGTTTTATCATTATTCTTGTCTGTTTTCCAATTGCATTGAAAGTGCAACATCGTCGGTTTCTTGGTAAAAGTGACCAAGTCCAAAATTGAAAATTGTTGGGAAAAGGCATTTAAAGGTTTAATGATCCATCCAAAGACAACTGTTCTTCTTTAGATGTTAGTAACAAGTTATTTTGAAGGTAAATGTGCTATATTATTAGTTTTTAATATATAATTATGTCTTAAATTTTCATAAAGGTTGGATGCCTTTGAATGTGACTTGGTCACTTTTACCAAGAAACCGACGACATGGAATACAAGAATTTACATAGATATTACGTTTCTGTTTTTAGTTTGCTTATGGTGAAGATGGGAAAGATGTCATGAAAGCCCAGTTTCTGAAGAAGAAACAAATCCCATTTCTTGCAGACAATTATAAAGTGATTAAGAATTTTTCGTCAGAAATGTTGGATGATGAACAAACTACTGCTGGCATAGCACAGCGAAAAAAACAGGTAATTTTGATTTTCATATACAGACTTAATTATATCATATAACTAATTAATTATATACAACAATATATAATAACACCTTCACATGTTGGACTATTTGACAATGAAATGGCAGATCAACTTTTCAAAAAAGGCACTAAAATCCAAACAATAATCCACTCCAAATCAAACCTCTGCAGGAAGATTAAAGAAATCAAGAAAAAATATGAAGGCCGTAAGGAAGCTGTAGCAAAATTTAGGTTGATGTCAGGACATGACTGCCTGGCTCACCGTAGGCATATACCACTCCAACAGATGTGTTGTGCAACAACCCTGACCAAATCATGGACAAACAACACCTTCTGTTCTGCCCAGCCTGAAACTCAACTGCACAACAGACTGGGGACCTTGTTAGCTTGTACTGGGAAGCTAGAGGGAAAATGACTCGATTGTCAATTCTAGCCATTGGAAAATAAATAATCTTACTTTCAGATGTCAGTGTTATGACTAGGTTTAGGATTTTTAGGTGATAAAAGTTGAGAATTACTAATTTTTTTATGTGTTAAAAAATTAAAAAATATTAGCTAAAACATTAAAAATATTTTCATCTTTCACATAATAATGTTCAATATCCTAACACCTAAAAATCCTAACCTAGTCAAATACGAGTAAAAGCCTGTGTACTCACTAACCATGCCTCATCAGTCTATTGCTGAAATGTCTTTGGAGTTCCAGTTCACAATACATGACATCTCCGAATTATCCATTAAAAATCTCTGTTGATTGTCACAGAACACAGTCGGTACTGGGAAAACGACTGTTCTGTATCAAATGAAGTCAGTCTAACGTACTTCAGAAGAGGGATGTCAGACATTAACTCTCAGGTTCTCATTGTCTACTTGTTGATCTTCTAGAACTTGGGCAACTTTGCTCATAATTTCAAATTCAATATTTTTTCTAAACACAAGTTTAGATTACTTTTTTTAAACTTTTCCGTTTTGTTTTTAAACTTGCCATTTTTTCTTTCAGTATCATGTCCTTTTTTTTTTAACAGTTTCTTTCAGGAGGTTTGTTATTTCTTCTAGTTTTTAATGGAGTTGGACAAGACACTCAAATTAGCAGAAACATATGGAGATTTATTTCTTCAATACATTTTGAACGAAGTTTTTGTCCATTTCATCTACTACCAATTTAACACTATTAAAATTGATATGCGTAAGACACCACTGCAAAAAGTCAAGCTCCCCAATATGTGTTAATAATCAAAATATGAAAAATATTTTGTTGCATATTTTTATCCTGAAAATTTGTATCTTTATGCGATATAAAATTTGGTATTTTTGCTAGAGACATCATGTCTAAAATTTTTAACTTAATTGACAAGTAATCACGAACAAAAAAACATTTATTCACCTAAAAAATCCTAAATCTATTTTATCACAGTATCCAGATATTAACCTGAGAATCTCGAATTTCTTAACTAAATACAGCTAGTTTTACTATAGTTACTGTATGTCAGTTCATCAGCAACATATTAGGTTTGATTCCATTCATGCAGAGGTTTTGTAGAGCGTTAAGGAGTTAATATTGTGAATAGAAATAAACTGGAAAAGATATGTTTTCTAAGATGTTGAAGTCAGTTTTGAGAGCATTAAAATCTGTGATTATTTGAAACGGTTTTATCCTGATTTAGCAATAATTTTATTTGTAATATAGCACTTTGCAAAATATCTCAGAAGAAGCAAGAGGCACGATACTTAAATAAATTGGCAAACTTAAATACATTTATAATCTTATTTATAGCTATGAGACATTTGAGTGTGAAAGAAATGTTGCTGCTACTGCTGTTGTTGCTCTTGTTACACTGTAGTCTATGGGATCAGATTCATAAGCTTCGACATTTTTAGTCCATTATTTATTTTGAGAAGATTCTGTACTTTTTTACTGTAAGCAGTCCAATATGTGTTGGGGTTGGCATCTGTTTTTATCACAATTAAAAGGGATGGAAAAATATTACTGGACATCCACTCTATCATGTGATTCTTTGGCAAAAATCAAGACTCTCTTCTGCTTACATATATAGGGTGAGTCTTAATATGTGGGATCCACGTCACCAGGGGGGAGGACACACTAAAACAGTGAAAAATGCTATATGAACAGTGTCCATTTGTACCGCATTTCCAAGTTATCAGTACAGTTCTGTTGCAGCAATGATAGGCGTAACATTACAAGAAATGCTCAGAATGACTCCCTGTGGCTTGAATGCAAGCATGCAGTCATTGTGTAGAATGCCACACTCTTTCAAATGAAAATTCAGTGGGTTTAAGTCTGGGGAACGCACAGGCCATCAAGTGGGTCCTGCGCGTCCTATCCATTTGTTAGGATATAGTTCATTGAACACGTTTCTGGAATTTTATTTGTGGAACTGTCTGAAAGAAATTGTGTACTCAGAACCCATTCCCACTGTTGAAATACTTCGTCAGCGTATACAGGATTGATGTCAACAAATCTGACGAACACACATGGTACAGTTGGGTTGGCAATCCTTCCTATGAAAAAATTGAATGCTATGCAGTAGCCTTCTGAACCAATCAGAACGTAGCATTTTCTGTCAGCTGCTCATGTTGCCACATGGAGCACTGCTGTGTTGTCGATTTGCTTATGTTACATAGTGTTACTATCATGTGCGTAATTTGTTTGTTAGTGTTCTAAAGTTATAAATAACTTGTAGCACTGGTGTGAAATGTTGCAAAGAAAAAAGATGCTCAAAAAACGGTAACCCACGTAGTGGGAATCCATGCGTAAATAGTCAGGCGTCAGAATGGTGCACATGATTCTTCAATTTTATGAGCAGGAGATGGACTTTGTCTGTATATATGGGCAACCCTCCATTTGTGCAGATAATTTAATACAGCGGACATAAAAAAAAAGTTCAGGTCCCTCCAAGATAACAGTAATAAAGAATGAGTTACATAATAATTACCATTTAATTTAACGGAGCAAAATAGCAAACTCCACATAATTTAAGTCAGCTGTTGTGTAGTGAGGGTCACTGTGGCAAGGTCACGTCTCTCGTTACCAGCGTAACACTAAACTGCCAAGTGCAATGTTGCAGTGGCCTGGGTATAGGTTGTTACAAGGCCATCATGGAAACACTACTCTCTTGTAGAGAAAATTGATTTTAATTATTCCTATAAAAGCAACATGAACTAATATTTTATATGCATCAGTCATTACTCCTCTGATTTTCTTTTACTTTCTGATGACTTTTTTTTTTCTTCACTCTGTGCCGCTTTCTTTTTTTCAGATTCGTAAATGGAAGAAAAAGAATGGAAATCCTTTCCAAAAACATAGAATTAGTCCATTTTTATTGTTTTCTGCTGATTGAAAGATCATAAAGTACACAAAGGAAGGAAGTTGAACAAGGAAACAGGAAGACCAAGATTTGCTGAAACTATGTGCAAGCTTTGGAGAGAGAGCGATACTGACACAGTTGAAACGTGAGTATTGTGAACCATTTAAAATGTAACTTTCTTTCAGTCCTGTAAGGTTTATTATGTATTCGGAAGTGATTTTTACAAATTTGAGATGTGGAGTAGAGTGTTTTTAATATGAATGCACATGTTATATGTTAGAAAATAGGGAAATACAGAGTTCCCATGCAGACCGTCCCAGTAGTGTGGACTGTCCGTCCCGAAGAAGCTAAGTGGTAAAGAGTGCATAGGGAAATGTGTATGGACTTATTCATGTATTGGCATTCGACCACTTGCTGCCTACCAACAGATTTTGTTGAAGTGGGAGTGGTAGGTGGTAGATAAAATCAGTACGAATTGAAAATTTTCTGCAACTTACTCCTTATTGTAATTGTTTATCCAGAATTTTAGCAGTATATCAAGTTAGCATGATTTTCGAACAATTACAGTACTTAATAATCTCCAAGGTTAGGCTGTCCACAGAAAGAGCTAGAAGTCTTTGCCTTATGAAGACCATCCATGAATCAGTCGTTTTCAGTCCATTTACCTTCAGTCATGGGCATTAGGTACCTCATTTTGAGAACTGGTGTCTCACCAGTCACTGACCTTGACAGTGCGTAGTATGCTGTATGACCTCAACTTCATACTTTCCTCTTCCCTTGCTCTAGCACTGTACCAACTCTTATGTGTAGGCATTTTAATGTTCAGGATCAGTGGGGCATCATGCCATTATCAAAGCAGTGTGTACGAGCTAAAAAAAAAAAGTACATTACTGGTACTTTACAGTGGCCGCTGAGGGATGTAGAACGAGAAATGGGGGTAACTTATGAAATGTGTAGGCACCAGCCTGGAGTAGAGAGCCATGTTACTACCTTCACCAAAAATATATGCTGCATGTTAGGAAGTTCTTGTTATGCTTTTGGTTACAGTATGAACAAGTTACTATGAGAATTATTTTATATCTTCGTAACTCTTTTTGTTATTGTTGTCGTTGTTGTTGTTGTTCTTGTTGTTATGTCTCGTGACGAGAATATTGTACGAAATGGAAATGTAAAAATTGGAGATTTATCCTTCGAAGAGGTGGAGAAGTTCAAATATCTTAGAGCAACAGTAACAAATATAAATGATACTCGGGAGGAAATTAAACACAGAATAAATATGGGAAATGCCTGTTATTATTCGGTTGAGAAGATTTTTATCATCCAGTCTGCTGTCGAAAAATCTGAAAGTTAGAATTTATAAAACAGTTATATTACCGGTTGTTCTGTATGGTTGTGAAACTTGGACTCTCACTTTGAGAGAGGAACAGAGATTAAGGGTGTTTGAGAATAAGGTGCTTAGGAAAATATTTGGGGCTAAGAGGGATGAAGTTACAGGAGAATGGAGAAAGGTACACAACACAGAACTGCACGCATTGTATTCTTCACCTGACATAATTAGGAACATTAAATCCAGATGTTTGAGATGGGCAAGGCATGTAGCACGTATGGGCGAATCCAGAAATGCATATAGAATGTTAGTTGGGAGGCCGGAGGGAAAAAGACCTTTGGGGAGGCCGAGACGTAGATGGGAAGATAATATTAAAATGATGATAGAGACTGGATTAATCTTGCTCAGGATAGGGACCAATGGCGGGCTTATGTGAGGGCAGCAATGAACCTCCGTGTTCCTTAAAAGCCAGTAAGTAAGTAAGTTATTATTATTATTATTATTATTATTATTATTATTATTATTATTATTATTATTATTATTATTATTATTATTACTACTATTACTACTACTACTACTGCTAGGGCTCGGATAATTATGTAAATGCATACAATCATTTGGGATAGCTTTGTACCACTTCTGTCATATTTTTTTACTTACCTAAAATAGTGTCTATTGAAATTGATGTTTCAAAGTAAATTATTTAAGAAAATTACTTTTTTTATGGGTTGGGATATAATACATACCAAACATAAATAAGTGAAATTTGACATTTAATGGTGGTACAAAGTTACACAGCTACAGCTAATTGGGGAAACGTTGTACCACATACGTGTTTTCCTATTGAATTACATTTTTTATATTGCCCTTCAAATTCAAGGTAAGAATACAATAAGAAAATATATTAAATTTTATTTCATATGAAATCACCCAAAGAGAGTTTATTGGAAACATAGAACATATACTTACTTACAAATGGCTTTTAAGAAACCCAAAGGTTCATTGCTGTCCTCACATAAGCCTGCCATTGGTCCCTATCCAGAGCAAGATTAATCCATTCCCTATCATCATAGAACATGTATTATAACAAGAAAATATATTAGCACTTACTCACTGGATTTTAAGGAACCCGGAGGTTCATTGCCACCCTCACATAAGCCCGCCATTGGTCCCTATCCTGAGCAAGATTAATCCAGTCTCTGCCATCATATCCCACCTCCCTCAAATCCATTTTAATATTATCTTCCCATCTACGTCTCGGCCTCCCCAAAGGTCTTTTCCCCTCTGGCCTCCAAACTAACACACTATATGCATTTCTGGATTCACCCATATGTGCTACGTGCCCTGCCCATCTCAAATATCTGGATTTAATGTTCCTAATTATGTCAGGTGAAGAATACAATGCGTGCAGCTCTGAGTTGTGTAACTTTCTCCATTCTCCTGTAACTTCAGTTATGTAACTTTCTCCATTCTCCTGTAACTTCATCCCTCTTAGCCCCAAATATTTTCCTAAGAACTTTATTCTCAAACACCCTTAATCTGTGTTCCTCTCTCAAAGTGAGAGTCCAAGTTTCACAGCCATACAGAACAACCGGTAATATAACTGTTTTATAAATTCTAACTTTCAGATGTTTTGACAGCAGACTAGATGACAAAAGCTTCTCAACCGAATAATAACAGGCATTTCCCATATTTATTCTGCGTTTAATTTCCTCCCGAGTGTCATTTATATTTGTTACTGTTGCTCCAAGATACTTGAATTTTTCCACTTCTTCGAAGAATAAATCTCCAATTTTTATAGCTCCATTTCGTACAATATTCCCGTCACGAGACATAATCATATACTTAGTCTTTTCGGGATTTACTTCCAATCCTATCGCTTTACTTACTTCAAGTAGAATTTCCACGTTTTCCCTAATCTTTTGTGATTTTCTCCTAACACATTCATGTCGTCCACATAGACAAGCAGCTGATGTAACCCGTTCAATTCCAAACCCTCTGTGTTATCCTGGACTTTCCTAATGGCATATTCTAGAGCAAAGTAAAAAAGTAAAGGTGATAATGCATATTCCTTTGCTGTGGTCGTGCCGGGAATCAGTCCCATTCCGAAGCTTATTGTTAGGTTTCGTAATAAGCTGTTTTTTTACGGTGATGGGTTGTTAGCCCTTCGCCCAAACCCCAAGCTGGAGGACCACCCCTTATCGGCTATCCACGACTGCTTATTCAATATATTCACAGCTACCCTCCATATCTGGAGGCCGTCTCCTCTATCCAGACCCTGAGAACGCGCCATGCCGTGGTGATAGGGACCCACAATACATGGAATATTAGCACTACAAAAGAAAATATAAACACAATTGTTATGTGTTCATTAATAGCAAATAGTAACAAATAAGACGAAGGCTATGGTCATAGGAAGAAAAATAAAGAAGGTAAACTTGTGAATTCTAAATGAGCAAGTGGACAGATTCAAATACTTGATGTGTACTATAAGTAGTAACATGAGCTGCTGCTAGGAAATCAAAAGGAGGATACCAATGACCAAGACAGCTTTTAACAGAAAAGGGAATATCTTCTGCTGATCTCTGGAAAAAGAATTAAGGAAGAGACTAGTGAAGTGCTTTGTATGGACCATAGCATTGTATAGGGCAGAAACATGGACATTATGATGAAGTGAAGAGAACCCAATAGAAGCATTTGAAATGTGGATATGGAGAAGAATGAATTGTGTGAAGTAGACAGATAGAATAAGAAATGAAACTGTTGGAAAGAGTGGATGAAGAAAAAATGATGCTGAAATTGATCAGGAAACTTAAGTCTTTATTAGTTTTAGCCTACTGAATGGGCACTTGGCCATTGCTGTAGTGACTGGAAGATGGGGAACAGTAGGCCTCACAGATTAGAAACACTGTTGGCAATAGCAGGATTTTCTACAATTATTGTAGTAATTCGATCAGTTCCTTTATTACTGAAACTTTACGAATCTCTTCCATCGTTATGGATCGAAGACTAATCAGTTGTTGAGGAAAAGTAGGAGATGAATCTATAGTATAATATTTCCATGACTTTTTCGATCATTTCATTTTCGGTTAAGGTGCTGACTTGATGGTTGTAGCAGCGAGAATTTAGCTGAGATTTTCATGCTTTCAAAGCATACTTTAAGCTGCTAAATTATAATGTTCAGGCAACTGTTAAAAACAAATACTGGAAACCTTTCTTCTGAGTTCTGTAATCATTCGTCAAAGAACTTCTTAACTTAGCATTGCCGTGTTGTTTTGAAAACAGGGTCTATTTCCCAGGAATCTGAGGATTCCTTTGGTTCCTTTAAAACAGTACTCGAAAATTGCTGCCTCAACTTTATTATAATATTATTTCGGGTTTGTTTTAACAGTGATGCGGCTGTCAATGAATCAATGGACTTTTTCTTGTAAATATGTGAAATGATACTGGAGCTCTGTTATATCTTGCACTGGAACACAAGCATAATTACAAATTCGAAGTAAATGGGCTCCTTTTTGAATGCAAGAACTGTGTTTTTTTTTTTTTTTTTTTTTTTTTTCAGAAGATTTGTTAGAGAACAGCTATATTCTCGAGGCATATCATCATCTGCAAAAACCCACTTTTAAACACAAATAAGCTATCAAATTGGTAAGACAGTGTTCGTGCCAGACGAGGACAGAAAGAATAGAAATACATGTTGGAGAAGCGAGGTAGGGATTAATGTTGTGACATCAAAAAGAAAAAAATTATTGCAACTTGGGAAGTGATTGTTGAAAGAAACACAGCTGTTGTAACAATACTGTACATAGTATCGCTTTGGAATGAGTGAAATATGAACATTATTCAAAATCGAAATAATGTCTTCATGTAAAATAGAACAATTTTCTGGGCCCCTCTGCAGGGCATGTTACTTACGCCCCTGTTCACCACTCACTGTTCTGCCCCTCCCACTTCCTGCAGCAGCCCTTAACTAAATGGTTTCCACAGCAAGTCTGCTATCACCTTCCCAGAGCCAATTATTTTGTTACTACATACAAAAGAACCTGTTGACTGAACACCTCAAAATCTGTGCTTAGTGGCTGGCCATGATAATATCTTTGAAAAATATTGGAGTGCAAGGGGTCAAATGACTTTATTGTCAAACACCTGGCATTAGAAAACAACAACAACATGTTGACTGAAGTTCGGCAGGTGCAAATTGACATAGATAACCTTAGACTGTATCTTACCCAAGTCTTTTAGTTCTTTTTTGTAATATCGTTTTGTCATTTTTCATGTGCATTATAGAAAAAAAAATAGAATTCAAATCTAACAATGGAAAGAATTCTCTTCTTTTAGTTCTTTCACAATTCGCCTCACTGTCCTCTCAGAAATCCCTGTAGCAAATGCAACCCTCTTCTGAACTTGATCTAGTGGTAAATAACTGAACACTGTGTTTCTATTTATAATATATTTTATTGTTATTTTAGTCATCAACTTATCAGGTATATATGAAGGTTAACAACTTATCAATTCACGACACGTGAACTAGTTTAAAACACACGTTTTCGATCATTTAATTGGTCACCTTCAGTGATTGTTTGAGTACAATGAATAATATAAATATTTTGAACACAAGGTTAGGAATTGTACCATCCCATATTACAACAGAAACATGTAATTATATAATTAATGAATGATAAAACTGCATATTGGAACGAAAGTGAAGTCAGTGTAGGTTACATAATACAATCTTATTAATTATTTTATTTTAAACACACTTGCTCCTATTTTTAGTATTGTCTAAATAAAACAGATTATCCATCAATTCTGGTTAACCGTCAATCACTTGCTGCCTATTATAACAGATAATTTAGGTTCTACTGTATATACTCTACATTTATGTTCTTGTTTTATTATTAAAAATTGTTACGTTTTATTAGGTATATTTTGTGAAGTTAAGCAAGTCATTTTGGTGGTAAGTTTGGTAAATAAATATATGATGCGAACTTAAACAGGATGATTCTCCAAGGAAGATCATAACTTTAGAATTTGCTTTTGAAGCTCTTTTTAGTAAAAAAGAGTTATTATAAACATTGATCCAATTCCAGTTATATCCGTTCATTTTCTACAAATACATCACTGTGAATCACGTATTATCATAATGTTTTCTATTTCATGACCTTGATCGAATGTTAGTAACAGACAAAACTGGATACAAGAGATTCATTACTTCGTCATATTTCAAAGACAGCAATACGGTATGAAGAACAGTTAGGCCTATATAAAACTTGCTCGAGCATTGTGCAATTCACATGCCAGTGCAGAAGTGTAAAGAAATAGAGTATGATGCTTTTGAAAAATTTGTGTGCCTGTGAACATAAACTGTAAATTTTCCAACTGTCGTTTTCTAAAGGTG